>NC_135919.1:3991547-4618857 GCF_964058835.1 Carex rostrata | reverse complement strand
TCATTATATATACCTGTTAACGGCAATTGCCACTATAAAAAAAAATTGAGATGGAACTAGATTTAGGAGCGAAGAAAAGTAATTGGGTATGAAGATACAGAAACACAAGCAACAAAATTTTGTTTTTGTCGTTACTCCTAGTCCTTTGTCAAGTGGACGTAGTATATTAGCAAATTAGAGTACCACTGAACTTACTTTTATAATTATCTTAAGAATATACTTTTTAATGGATTAAACCTTGCTACTTTGTTTACTTTTGGTCTATTGCCTCCAATAGAGGTTGGCTGCAGTGGAGGTTGACAGTACTTTTATATTTCCCTCCTGTTGCTTTCACTCAAATTTCTTAGCCATCTGGATAAAGGTGCTTTTGTAATTATACATATTTCAGCAATGGAATGAGCTTCTAGCCTTTTTAAAAAAAAAAAAAAATTAGCAAATTAGAGTACTTTTGGCATTTAGCGAACTCTATAGCTTGGTCTATCAGCTT
This sequence comes from Carex rostrata, assembly GCF_964058835.1. NCBI lineage: Eukaryota > Viridiplantae > Streptophyta > Magnoliopsida > Poales > Cyperaceae > Carex > Carex rostrata. Next base: position 4,618,370 of record NC_135919.1, on the reverse strand, counting down.
ATTGCTCGTTTATTTTGTGAGAACTTCTGGCACAAATATGTGTCCCAGGCCAGAGTGTTGTGGCCACTCTGGAAAACCTGTTATCTTGTAATTATTTGTTTCAGCGAAATCAAACGGACACTTAGCCTTTCTAAAAAAAAAATTGGCCTGGTAAAAATGATACGGAGGAAAAGTTAAAAGCTCATAAAATAATAGCGGTCTCTAATCAAACAAATTTTATTAAAGAAAAATAGATAAATAAATAAAAACTTTTGACAAAATAAATGTATTATATTATTTTAGTGATTACTTGAATGTACTTTTGAATTATCATAATTTTTCGAAAAAATAAATTTGTATAGTTTTTTCTATTATTTTAGTATAACACAAGTTCTTCGACAAAATCTAAGTTTCTCATTTTATTTGACCAATTTCTACCGATTCATTTGATCTTGATTCCATGATCAACTTATCAATTTTGATATTGATTTTTTTTTTTTTTTTTTTTGAGAAAGATGGTAGTGGCTGCTAACTTCGATTTTGATTTTAAGAGCCATGATTCTAGCCTTTTAACATCTATGCCACAGTTCGTGCTCAGCTCTGGCGCTCTGTTGTAAACCCTAGGTACTATATATTATGTTCTTCCAGTATTGAATTTCTCATTGTTCAACAAAGAAAAACTGCAGAGAAAGAAAAACCATGAATTGCGGTTGTGCGGCTGTGTACAAGCAAGGTGTATAGGACTATGAATAGCAGGTAACGCCCCTGTTTGAAAGGATTTTTTATTTTATTTTTGTATATTCATAGTGAAAATCCGGACTACACTGTGAATACAGCACTTTCTATTTTTTTAGGTTGGCGGTTTCCACCAATGATTATATTGAAATTAAGAAAATGTTATTTACAATACCTCTGGTGTTAGCTACTATAAATGAAAAAAAATAAAGGGAAAAACAAAAAGTGAAGTATTAAATTTATTTCAACTCGCTAGAAGTTAAATAAAATTACTATATAGGTGCAGTAGATGCGTGCAAATTAAAGCCCCATATTCTGCGTCCTCAGTTTGTCTTCTCTGTATGATGCTATACCAGTACTGTCGAATCTGCATGCATGCTTGTCTCATCGATGAGCGATGACAATACTAATTTGTTCTCGTTTGAGAATATTATCCTTTTTCTCTTCTTCCAAATTGCCGAGAATCCGGCACCCCATGTTATTGTCACACAAATTTTTATATATATCTCCATTATGGCACTGTTGTTATCCCACCCCACGTGCATGCACTATTTTTATATCTCCATTATGGCTGTCAGACCTCTCGAAGAACTTTGAGAGAATGTGCCCCTCCTCTCAATTGTAAATGTCACCGCATAGTTAGACTTTGACTTTGGTCATTATATAAAAATTTTATTACGAATGGGATCAATTTTACTCTAAACTAGATAGAAAATTATGTACAAGTACAAAAACTTTTGAAAATATATGAGGTTAATTAATTGACTTACATTTCTTGAATGTAACTCGAGTCCATCGCCACTTGATTTGTAGACTGGCATCATCTTGCTGAACTGAACAGTGTAAGAACTGTGCCAGTTGTTGCAGCTGCTTCAGGAAGAAAGATTGGGAGTTAATCACAGCTATGTGAGCTACCTGATTAATTTATCCCATATAACGATCTGAGGGATTGAGCCCAGTAGCTTTCCGGATCTGATTGTATCATCCAAATTGAAAACATCACTTTAATTATCTACTATCTCTATCTGTGTCAAATTAATATCTCTCATCTGATCATACTGTCACTTGTGTAATTACAATTAATTTAATTTATATGATCAGTATCTTGTGTAATACCATTTTATCATATGACTGCCTATGGCATGATAAAGAATGGACGACTCTGAGCCGTAAACGATTTCCTTCAGCTGTTTGGATTTTAATTTTTATTTGTACAAAGAGTGGTTTAATTTTAACGATTCATTAAGCTGTTGGCTATACTTCATTTTGAAAATACGCAAAAATTGTTCTTGAAAATAAGCAAGAACTAAGCTCATACTTTATTTTGTAGAACTTCAAAATAGTTTGATGCACCCTGAGGCGGTAAAATTTACAGATCCTACCATGTCGGAAGGGGGCACATGTCAACTGCATTAAAAAAAACATTCGATTTGTTAAGTTCTTAAATAGATTTAATTGGTTGGTGTGAGAAAGAATATAGACGACTTTTTGGGCGTAATAATTAACGCCAAAGCCTCGTCGCTTTGTCCTTGGAACTCACTCAAATCAGTGTGCCGAACACATTTCAAATCAGTGTGCCGAACTCTCTTTTTTTTACAATAAGTTTGTAGTATTTAATTAAGGTGTTATTAATTAATAATGTTAAATGATCCGTTTCTATAATTAATAGAAGTTTATATATGATATTAAGGATATATACATAATGGACTGGCCAACCATACATGTAGAGGCGGAGGCCACAGGATGCACATATCTTTTGTGCGTTTTAGTTTGTTTACAATTGAATGCTTTCAAAGACATACATTGTCTCATATTATGTAACAGCTTAGTTGTAACTTTTTAAATCAACATAATTATTTATGAACTTTCGACCAATATATATATGCAAGAATCAAGCATATGTATGAACGGTCAAAAAGAACACGACAAGAGAAGTTTAGCAAACTGCGGAGCCAATATGCCAATGCCACAGTGAGTAGTGGAAGCTGGATTTTTATCAAGTACGTAGAAACTGTTATATGTATCAGCATTTCAATAATAATTTAACAAATTTAAAAAGACTTGAATGTAAAATTTAAAACTCAAAATCACAGACTGGGCTTCCATATATATATTTTTTAAATATAATCAAATTTAAATATTTCAAAGAAACAAGGACGCTGAATTTTATTGTTATGAAAGTGAAGGTAAAATAAATTACTTCAACACATGCAAAATAAACATAGTAAACTGTCTCTACCGATCCACAAGATCAGTGGAGCTATGTTTTATAAAAATCAAGTTCAGCTTTCTTATTTCATTAAAATATTTAAGTTAAGTTTTATTTAAAAAAAAAAAATGGGCTCCCATGCCTATCTGAGTGCTTCGATTTCCGTTTGTGCATCGTGAAAAAGAAAAAGAATTTTTTTCTAAACAAAAGGTCGTGAGAGAGGGTTTAGAAAAGTAGGTATGCACCGAATAAAAGCATTCAAGGAATAAGGTATTGCACAGGCCCTGATAAAAGCATTCAATTAAAAAAAAAGGGTATGCACCGGATAAATGCAGTCAAGGAATAAGAAATTTGTTGTATTTCATAAAATCACTAACAGTGCATGTGTAGTTTAGGGGAATTAAATTCGTTGCTATTCTCTTTCCATGAACAGTAATCCTATTATCTCAGCTTTTCTGAATCTAACCGTTCATTTTTTTCCGGAACAAATCTCAAAGTAACTTTTTTTAGAACTTTTATGTGCACGCATTTCGAAACAATTCAATGGATGAATTTGAAAAGGCAAGGATAATAGAAATATTGTTCATGCACAAGAACAATAGCAGATTTGATCCCAGTTTAGGAACTTTGATTGTTAATTCACATTATTAAACTATCAAAAAGGTTATGCAACTCTAAAAAAAAATGAGAATTTGCTATTTCTTTCAAATGAGCTATGGTAGTTGGAAGGTAAAGTTTTATCTTAATACATTTTTAAAATGGAAATTGGTTGTTCACCTGTTATGAAAGTTCTATAATAATAATAGCTAATGTAAAAATAATAATAATAATAATAATAATAATATGGTCCCAATATGTTCAATTAATCAATTACAAGTAGCTAGTAGGTAGCAAGAGAAAGTATGCATATATACAACATACTTGATTGATTTGTCCAAGAAGGAATTACACGAAAGTAGGTTGGAAGTACTCACGAGTCACGACCCATGCATGCAACTTAATTTTTTGATAAATAATAATCACAATGTACCTATATAGTTGATGAATATATAAAACCCAGAAACTATATATTATTTTAATGAAGAGAAGTAGGGCTTCGAAAGAAATTAAGAGCCATGCATATATGCATTCTCATTAAAGTTGTTGAGCATGTTGTCTCGTGATTACATCCGTATATATATGATTCAATGAAATTTGAGTTACATTGAAAATGTAACTCCCGGATAATAAAATTACAGTTTGCATTCTCAAGATGCTTGATCTAATTAAAGAAATGAAAAAGTAAGAAAAATAAAATTAACCGACATCCACATCAACTTCAAGAACAGCATATCCATCCTTTCCACAAGGGCCACAAAGGCAGGGAGTGGATCTTAGTATACGTTGGGGGGTGTGAAGCCACTCCTATAATTTTAAAATTTGTTTATCAAGTACATTGAATTTTTACTGAATTTTTCTTTATTACATATTAGCCCCCAATATAATAGAAGGAAACAAAAAAGAAATAGAAGAAAACATTATTATTATTATTATTATTATTATTATTATTATTATTATTATTATTATTATTATTATTATTATTATTATATAAACTGGGTACATAAGCACGGCATGCGACACACGAAACAATTTTAATCTTTGCTACATAATTTAACAACTTCTTTAATTAGTGGCAGCACAAACAGTACCTATTCCAGATTAAATAGATTTTAACTTAATTGGGATCTTGATCATTTTGGTGCGCGTCGTCTACTTGCATGCTTGCTCTTTTGTTTTGTTTTATTGGTTTAGGTGTCCGTTTAATAATTTGGGAAATATTCTGATACTATTTTGGTGGTTGTCGGATTATTAAAACTGACCGACTAAGAATCTAAGATCGCATTCAAATTAAGGATCACCAGCTAGTTTTTATTACTATTAAAATATAAAAAACTAAATTAATTATTGGTTTAGCTAGGTATCTGTTGACTGTTGCCTATATATACGTATATACCCAGCCACCTCCCTCTCAATTCATTAAACCCTAATCCTCCTCCAGCATTCTAAAAGTTTGAAATTAATGGCGAGGTGTTCCAAAGTAATGGTATCGGTAGTGATACTAGTTCTGGCATCAATACTGACTATGCAAGATGCTGATGGTGCAAGGCTGCTAGGAGCACCTCCTGGTCTGGTTCATGTTTCCGGCTTTACATCTACTCAATCTAAAAGGCCAAATACTCCATCTTCAAGGGCTTCAGACTGCTCATCCAGCCGCCCCGGTACCATTTGTCCACCTATACACGGCTAATGACACGTAAGAATAAGATACATGATGATAAACATTTTGTAAGAATTTTCATACGTTTATAAATGTTATGTTTTTCATACGGTACGTTTTTTTTTTTTTTCCTCTTACTTTTTTAATCCTTATGCTTGTAGGCCGGTTAATCAGTGATGTTTAAAATGATGTAATACTACAATCCTTATATGTAGATGATTCGTTATTTTCTTGTTATTTACATGCATTAAGACTCTACGTAGAATGTGTTCTTGATATATCTTTCTTGCATAAAAGTTTCTGCTATTGCATCAAAAAATAATGTTGTTTGGAAAATTTATGCATAAGTCAGTAGATATGAAATAAAATAATGTGAGGAAGAAGCGTATCATAGAATCGGTAAATTACAATTTCGATAGATTTTTTTTTTCTAGGAAATTCACAAATACCGAAAGAAACAAAGAAAGAATATTATAAATATATATATAGGGATGGGCTATGCTACTCCATGGAGTAAAATGCATTGGTACTCTACACCGTATTTTCATTTTGAAAATTCAAACGACCGATCCGAAGCGTTAGATGTGATCTCTATATTCAAAATTTCTGTTTTGCTGTGAACAGTAAAAAACAGTAAAATTTTTTGAATCATCGGATCAGCAATTTTAAAAATACTTAATAAATAGTAAATTTTTTTTCCAAAAAATGTAAAATTTGGTCTCCAAGCACATTTCAATATGAAGATCACATCTAACGTTCAGATCGGTCGTTTGGATATTCAAAATAAAAATATAGCGGTGTGGAGCACCAATACATTTTACTCCATGGAGCAGCATAGCCGATCTCTCTCTATATATATATATAAAGCAAAAAAAATGATAAAAAAAAGAAACAAAACGAGTAGGATTAGAAACCCGAGAAGGCGAGAACTCATCTAACCATCACATGAATGGAAACAAATCTGCTGTGATTCTTGAGAATCACACACGACCCTGTTTTTCCAAATCTATCCATTTATTTGTTTTGAGATTTGTACATATAAAACAATAGATTTTGAGATTTGTACATTTGAAAAAATAGAGGGATGGATTTGGAAAAGCAGGGTCCTGTGGTTCTTTTGAGAACCACAGCAGATTTATTTCCTCACATGCATGCCTGAAAAGTTTTAGCTTGGCCTCCAAGCTATACAAGAACATGCAGCTAGCTAGAGCGCGCATGGTCCCAGTATTCGCGGTGTTATTACCATTTACCATTGCTCACAAAATTAATATTATAATATGTATATATCAGGCGTAACATATTACAAGCTGCGCGCGAGGTCAGGTGTAAATCCTATCATTTCAAAAATTGTTATTAAGTATAAAAAAGTTCAATTGAATTTTAAAAGCCAACTTGTGACAGCTTTTCACTTCCACATTGATTTCCGCATCATTTATATTAAAAAAAATGAACCTTTTATTTTTAGAAAGCTGTCAAACTTTGACAATACAGAAGAAACTAAATAGGAAGTGTCGAATCATCCAATGAAATATTCAAATCTACAATTTAACCATCTTTAGAAAACAAGAGTTAAGCAAAATTAACAGAACATGTACAGAGAAAAATAAAGTGCGCGCAAGCGCAATACAATTTTTTTAGTAAAATCTATTTATTGGAGTTTGTATATGTTTATAATTTTTCATTAGTATTCATTATAACTTTGAGATAAAAGTTAATTTCACTTTTATGTTATAAAAATAATATTTTTTTTCTTTATGTATAATTTACACACATAAAATTATGTATAAGAGAAAGACATTAGAATCTTAATCCAAGGTCAAAAAATTCCTTTTTTGTGTTATATAATTTTATTTTAATAAATTTTCTTAAAATGATGTTTAGCACGAATTCGCATCCTCTGATATATCTCATTTTTTTTTTTGGAAAATCTTAACCGTTCGAATATGTTGTGCACGAATCGGAAAGCACAAATAATATTGGCCCCTTGCGCTATCCCTGAATAGGCACCGGACACATTGTCACGCAAAATATAATATATCTCAGAGGATATGCAGACCCCATAGTCAAATTCTGGTTTCGCTATGCTTTGTATTTTGTCAATGCTCACAAATTAAAATTACTAAATGTAAACGGATTACTAAATTTGAGTGAAGTTTCGTAAAAAAAAAAATGATGTATGGAAAGAGCGGTTTTTAACAATTCACTTCAGCCGTTGGCTAAAACAATTATTTGTCCTGAAAAATAAGCAATAATTAACCAAGCTATACTTTATTTTGTAAAACTTCCACTAGATGCTAGGTTACAATTCCAAATTTCAAGAAACATAAGTAGACAGACACAAAACTAAGAAAAAAGAAAACAAAAGACATATGGATTGTACAAAGTACAATGAACCATGACACACTAGTGGAGAATTTGGAATTAGTGTCGGCTGTTTATGGGTGTTAGTGTCGGACATTAGGCGACACTAATCGGGCTGATACTAATACTTTGTAAATAGCCCACACTAAAAGTAAGGCATTAGTGTCGGCTATTTATTAAATGGCCGACACTAATACTAACTTTTAGTGTCGGCTATTTATTAAAAAGCCGACACTAATAAGTATTAGTGTCGGCCATTTAATAAATAGCCGACACTAATGTTTTTTTTTTTTTTAAATAAATTTCAAAAATTCACTATAAATCATAGAAAATTCTAAAAATGAAAATTTTTGTTCTGGAATGTTCATATATTTTTGCTGAACTATATATAAAACAAAGATATCAAATAATTCATCATAATTTACAAATAACACTCACTAAATAAAATATCATCCAAATTGCTCATTTATTGTTATCATACAAACCCTAAAACAGAAAATACATAAAAGATACATAAAAGACCCTAAATAAAATATCATACAAACCCTAAAACAAAAAAATACATAAAAGATACATAAAAGACCCTAAAAACTCTAAAATTATAAAGACTATACCAAAAGTCCATGAAGGAAGACTCGGATCGCGAATCTGAGCCCGCAAAATGGTGAAACGAATCATAGATTGGTTTCTAATCCGGTTTTGGGCTGTGGAGTTCCTGTCAAAATTTCAGCCCGATCCGACGGACGGATCAAAAGTTACGCCCCTTTTCGTGAAGCATGCGCAGGACCATATTGCATTACATCTTCTGGTATTCGCCTAGAAGCGGCTCGGTTTGAGAAGATCAGATCGGAGAGAAGCGTGAAGCGAAGTGAAGGAGATGTTTTAAACCCTAGGCGTGCGTTTGAAAGAGGTGCGCGGGACTTAAAATGAAATTTTTTTAGCTTTAATGTCGGCTGTTTATAAATATGCGACACTAATAATTGAGAATTAGTGTCGGCTGTTTATAAATGGCCGACACTAATTGTTAAGTATTAGTGTCGGTTGTTTATAAACAGCCGACACTAATACATTAGTGTTGCCTTTTTATAAACAGCCGACACTAATTCTCAGTTATTAGTATCGCCTACATATAAATAGCCGACACTAATATTATTAGTGTCGGGTTTTTGTAAACGACCGATACTAAAGTATTAGTGTCGGTTTTTTAAGGCGACACTAATTGTATGTTCTCCACTAGTGACATCAAAAATATATAAGAGCCCTCTGCGCAACCAAGATAAAAAAAAAAAAAAAAAGGAGAATTAATCAGAGCAATTAGCAACAAGAAAAATGAAGAAACCTGAGCGAAATTTGGAGAAAATTGAATTAAAAATGTTTCATTTTTGTGAAGAGAGAGGGCGCTCTATAGAGATGAGAAGAGAGAGCGCTGAAGAATTTCAATCAATAATTGTGCTAGCGTGTCGTTAAGCAAAGTTTTCTTATAAAGTAAATTTACTAAATTAGAAATTCGGACGCATCTCAGATTCTCAGCAATTACATGAACAATTGCCATCAGCGTAAACAATTCATAAGCAATGAGGAGATGCTCTTAATTGCTCATAAAGTAAAGTAAATCAATGCTGTATATTACAAGGAATCTATTGAACTATCGGCCAATGAAATAAGAGCATTCCTCTTTGGAAGAGAAAGATGGGATCAATGTGGTCCCCATTGATAACTTTGATGGGAAAATAAATCAGAATCAATCGTCGACAAACGCACGTTCCTTCCATCAATAAAAAAAGCCGCAATTTTAATCATGCTCAATGGAAGAGACGTACATGGTTTGTCTAACCTTAATTAATTCTCAACTTAATCAAACCATTTTGATTGAAAAAATTGAATTATTTTATATGTACAAATTGAAGAATTATCTTTAGTCTAATTTAGTGTCACAAACTGAAGTGGCCGTGAAATTTAGATGAAATATTGGAATTTAAAAATTTAGACGACTATTACTTTGTTACTAGTCTCTATCAAGTTTTTCAAAAAAAAAAAAAAAACTAAACCACTATTTTTTCGTTAACAAAATTATATAAATTGAAATTAATGAACCCACACACACGTACAGGAATAAACTTAATAACAAAAATCCAAACGAGCATAAAGAGTCCATAAAGGTTTAGAATATCTTGACCGGCCAACCAAAATCATGACGAATCCAGTCTACACCAGTGCTGTAAAAAACGCTCGTTTAGACTGAATAATCAACTAATTAGTTGTAACTGTCACAAAATTTTCCGACTAATCGATTAATATTTTTTATTATGGCAAATTATTTCCGATTAATTGTTTGACGATACCTTATTTATCCGATGACCGCAAATTGTTATTTATAACACTGATCTACACCTATAATACATGAAATTTATTTGATATTTGTCTCGATACGGATGAATGATTCGAATTCGTTCAACAGTAAATTTAATTAAGTTACTGCATAAAATATGAATTCTAACTGAGAATGTGAATAGAATAAGATAGGACTAGTGCTTGGGATCTGAAATTTACTACTCTACTCATCCTTTTCAAGGTAATGGTTACTGACTACTGTATTAAAGAAGTCGGTCAATTTGTTAAAAGTCCCTTCCAAAGTTGGAAATCAATCTGATCTTATTCCTTGGAAATAACAAAATCTGTTATTCCGATCGTAACTGTTTAAAAGTTTTTATATGTGAATCTTAACGAATTTTTTTATCCAGGAATTTTAACAAAAGCTATCGGCTGGAATTGGAATAACAGGTTTTTTTTATTTTCAAGGAATATATATAACAGCAGATTTGTTTCTTCCTCTTTATTTATTTTTTTAGTGAGATGTGCTTGTCGTATGAAATTTTTTTATCCACAGAAATTATAAAATTCGAAAAAGGTTTTTTATTCTCAAGGAATGATTAGTACGTTTTAGTATGTATTTGATAATTGTTCAATAGATAATTGAAAATTAATTATATCATTTATGACCTGCACAAAACTCTTTAATGAATTGATGATTTATAATATTAAACATTACTTTCCTCAAAAAATAATATTAAATATCACATATAGAAAGGCTTTTGCTAATTGATAAAATATTTAGTCTAAACTTTAGAATTAATTTAGTATAAAGTCAAACAATTAAAAAAATTGATGAAAAATAAATAGAATTAAATAGCTTATAAATTTGTGTTTATCTTTAGATTTTATAATAAATATTATTTTAATAATTTATAAATTTTGTATGTAAATGTATCTGTCATTATAATAAAAATATATATATTGACCGTTCATGCCAATTAATTCACTTTAAATTTTCTTCGGTAGTTTCTAAACTTGAGCAACCCATCGGCTAGCCTTTTATAGAAGAATTTGCTAAGGAGTGACATCTCATTCGAGCAATCAGAGACAACTTAGATAGAACTGCTATGCTATTCCTATTACGAACTGTCCTTGTATGTAACTAACTAACAGCACTAACTGACATCTCTGGTAACTAACTGTTGGTACATTTGTTTGTTACTGTTCTATATATACCAGTATCTTCGATATGTTAATTTTCCGTAAAGCGGGGGGGTTCAAATCCAGAAAAGTAGGGTTTAAAATAATTATGTGATTTTCAGTATTAAAATGGTACAGATTTTGTGTTGTTTTCTGGTAGATGCTTGACAGTAATATTGTTGTTATTATGTGATTTGCAATGCAATATATATTTCATTAATTTGAATACTGGTTTCATGCCCTGTGCATATGCATTGGAAATTACTATGTCTTTCCTAGTCCGTGTGAAACCGGTACCAGCTTTGTGTTTGTTTTTGTGAAATATTAGGCTTAGTGTTACCAGCTTCTAATGATTTCTCAAGTTGATCTAAGGTTCATTTAGGTATACATCTTGAAATATCAGTACCGACACTGCAAGAGAACTGATAGGTTTAGTACCTCCAAGAGCATTTAGGTTAGTGTTAATTAAGTTAAAAATAACTACATATGTTAAGCAAAAAGGGATGATACCTAACAGTTTTTAACCTCATCAACCAGCTGTCGTAGTTAAATGATTGTACAGCATCCTTGTTCGGTAAAACACGGGTAAATAATTTAACAGAGTAGTTTTGGCTTCATGCAGCGCACGGACATTAAATCAAAACAGCAATACATATGGTTTGTGTGCTGCATGAAGCTAAAACTAATCTGTTAAAATCTTAACCCGTAAACGCCTCCAAAATATTAATAAAAAGAAGAAGTAATATCAGAGTTAAACAAAGGTTTATACTTTATATAGCCACTATAAACAGTCTAGAATCTCGAAAATTGCATGTAGGCCTTTTTATTATTTTATAAGAAAAAAGAGGCTCAATTGATAATATCTCTTCCTTGGGTCGGGCTGAGAAACAACGGCTCTAATTGACATAAAACCACTTCATCCAGCGGTCCAGCCCAAAATGTTTTATTTCCAAAGTCTCTCCGGTTTACTACTGATCGTTTACGGGTTAGTCCCAATTTGTTATCAGTAGAAATTTTAAAGAGAGGGAGAGAGAGAAATAGAAATAGTACATTATATTTTTGATTGATAGAAATATCGGTAAAAATTTTACCGATTCTAAAATTAAAAAGTTTGAATCAGTAAAAATTCTTCCGATCCAAACCAATTTGTATTTGTTTTCTTTAAAAAAATTCTACTAATTTTTTTTACAAAAATAGATAGAATATCTTAAAATCTATATATAATAGAAACATTTCATCTATTTTATGATTTTTTTTTTACATTTTACTAGATATCTAATATAAGAATTCGAGTGAGTCTATGGTACTATGCATATCACGGGTTGGTCTGTAATGCGGATCAATATTTTTATTTTCAAAATTCTAACGGTCGATCCGAACCGTTTAACATATTCCACATATGAATATGTACTTGCAGACCAAATTTTATATTTTTTAGAATTTTTTTACTATTTTTTAAGATAATTAGAAAATCACTTGATCTGAAAATTCCGAACCATCCAAAAATAATTATTTTCTACGTATCTTAAAAAATAGAAAAAAAATTCTAAAAAATATAAAATTTGGTCTGCAAGTACATATTCATATGGGGAATATGTTGAACAGTTCGAATCGACTGTTAGAATTTTGAAAATAAAAAAATTAATTCGTATTACGGACCAAATCGTAATATGCATAGTACCATAGACTCACTCTAAGAATTCTCTCTATCTATGCATCAGATTAAAAAAAATTAAAACTCTTTTATCGTTAAAATCGATAAAAATCCTATCGATCTTTCTACCAATAAAAAATACGATATACACTTTATATTTCTCTCTCTTCCTTTTTCTTAATTTTTAAAGATAAAAAATTTCCGAAAGAGAGGGCGGACGGGAAAAAGGGAAATGAACTTCTATTTTTAGTTTCGGTCAGTAAACAATTAGTGATCTGATTTGTAAGAATTGATAAAGAATACCTTTGTCATCGCATCATTCAAACGGTACGCTTTTATTTGCCTTATGTGACAGGTTTATTCAAGGATAATGTGACAGGTTTATTCAAACGGTACGCTTTTGTATATTTTTTTTTTTATTGGTTTAGGATTTTGGGTTTTTGTATTCTCAATTTATCTCCCATCAATTTAGGGTTTTGTCTATTTCAATTTAGGATCAATTGAGCCCATAATTTTTTTATGTTTATGTATTTATATATAATTTTCTATGTCAAAAGTTTGTCCTTGTCTCCTCAAGTGCAGGTATTCTAAATTGAAATATTGTGTGTTAACTAATAAATGTAGTCTACTAAAATAAAAATTTAAGAATAAATCTTGAGGGACACCGTTCTAGGTTAGAAGATATGCGCAGCACAGCATGGACTTGGAAAGCTTGTAAAGATAGGAAAAGGGGAAACTTCATATTTTGGGATTTTTATATCTACCAAAAAAAAAAAAAAATCATAATTTGAGGCTTTGTCCAAATTTGTTCAAGGTTGTTGCACATTTTATTTTATTTTTAATTTCAACTAAATGGAAATTGCAGGCACAGAGATACTGATGATGAAAATGCTTCAAAAGTTGGGATTGCTATAGTATTAAATGCCCATGTTGATGATGAAAATGGAGATGCACTTGAAACACAAGACTGGAGATGTGTTCGAACTATATCAATGGTACCTATTATTCTTCTAATTTTTATTTATATAGTTCGCAACAAGGTAGTCAGTCGATTCAGAGTGCGTGCCCCCGTAGGTACCTAATTAAGGCTGTGCTCCACAAACGCTCTGCTCAAAGGAAGGGGAAGGAAGAGCTCGATCGTCGTTTCTCTTGCTACAGTAAATCTTATATCCCGATTTGAGAGTTACAAAATTCAAAGCTTTACAGAGCAGTTTACTCTCGCTAAAGTACCACGTTCCTCCCTTTCCCTCTCTGATTACCTTTCTCTAGAGCTGGGTAGTGATGTGGACAGTCCGCTATCTTCTCCTTTTCTCGTTCCTTCCCTTTAATGAAGGATACTCTACCCTCGTCTGGAGTACGGCCTAAGGTGCACATGAAAAAAAAATGCAAAAGAAATGGACCATCCAGATTTATTTTATTCAGGTCAAACTCAATTTGATGGCTGTTGAGATTGTAGGATCTGTTTTGAGATTCGTGTCAAGTGAAATGAATGGTCCAAAATCAACACTTGCACCTCATGTATGTGGGCTGATACAGATTCGTCGATTTGTGTGGTAGATTTTCCTGATTTGGTGGCATTTACTAAAAATGAGTAAACGGTAACAAAAAGATGAGTTTTAATGAAAAATTGGAAAAAGAAAGAACAAAAAGGAAAAGTTTTGCATTATTTCTATAATTTTGACATGTGAATATGTGATAGGTAAATATTTTAACAGAGCAGTTTTGGCTTCATGTAGTGCACGGATGCTCTGTTAAAATCTTTGTCCGGAAAAAAAAAAAAACACACACACACACACCCCCCCCCCCCCCCCCCCCCCCCCCAAAAAAAAAAAAAAAAAGAAAAAAAAAAAGGTAATAATAAGAATTTAACCAAGGTTTATAGAGCCACTATAAACAGTCTCGATAATTACATATTCATATGTAGGCCTATTTATTATTTGAGTAAGGCTATGGTGCTATGGGTTGCATAGAGGGTTACGGTGCTACGGCTAAATATTCGAGTTTTCAAAATTCGAACGGTCGATCCGAACCGTTCATCTTATTCTCCATATTAATATGTGTTTGGAGACCAAATCTTATTCTAACGGCAATGATCAACATGTATTGTAAATGTGGAGAATTGGAGAAAGCTTTGTCAACATGGAATGCTATGATTTTGGGATTAATGGCTATTCACGGCCGTTACCATGAAGCAACTGATTTTTTTTTCATGCTACAAAATTCATGATTAAAACCAGACAATGTCACATTTAACGGTATCTTAATGGCATGTAGTCATTCTGGTAGGGTTAATGAAGCAAAAAATTACTTCTATCTGATGTCTCAGTGCTACGGCATTGAACCAGAGATCCAACACACAGGTTGGATGGTTGATGCATTAGGTCGAGCAGGGTTTTTAACAGAGGCTGAGGAATTAAATTACCAAAATGCCCATGAAGCCTGACGTGGCAATATGGGATGCATTGCACTCTGCTTGTAAGATGCATAGGAAGAGTTGGCAAATTGCGCAGCAAAAATGGTCTTGGAATTGGATGCACGATATAACAGTGGACATGCTATCTTCTCGAATATTTTTGCCAGTGGTCAAGAATTTGGTGATTTTATTAGCGCTAGATTAAAGATGAGAGAGAAAGGTCTGAGAAAAGAAAGAGGAATAGAGGATGCAGTCTGACAGAGATGAATGGGATGGTGCACGAGTTTCTGGCCCATGGCAATTTGCCACTGTCAAACTTATGACATATGAGCGCATCGGTAGAAAAAGGTGTGTGAAAATCTTGTACAAAATTACATATCAAGTTAATACTGAAGTATATTCTATCTATTACAAGTAAGGTCTCTTATTAGGATTAAGGTTTGTGTATAGTTTTTTGTATTGGGGTTATGCATTATTGTTTAAATTAATATATATATGTGTAGTAGAAGAAAGCAATTCACTACAGCAAAATAATATGATTGATCTGTAGGTGGGTCATTTCATTTGCATATTCAAAGGAATAATAGTCATTAATATAATCACTATCTAGGCTTATAATAAATATTTTTGTCAAGACTCAAGATATAGATATTCAAGTATATTATATTCCTATCTACATGTGCTGTAGAGACGTACTCCAGTTTATTTTAAAGTTTTTGAAAAAAATGTTTATTCAAGACTGGTATATTGATCTGATTGATACCAGTACCAAGTTATTTGTGCACCGGTTGTTGACCCATAGTGGAAGTCCTACAAACTTATTTATCAAAAATTGTCGTATATACCAATTGAATGTTCAGCTGGGGTTTCCATGTGTTGGTACGGGGGGCATGTACTGTCTGATTATTTGCATGACAGTACGTCATGACTGTCATGTGATACTGCGGTACATAATCATATATTGTTTGTAATTTGTTACGTACTAAAATAGTTCTCTATTTATAGGCAATGCCTCTGACCAAAATAATTTGTTAGTCAAGAACTATAAAATGAAAACAACAGTAAATTTTTTTATTTAATTTAATTAATAATCTAATTAATGAAGTGACCTTACGAGAAATAAGGGTAAAAATTTTAACAGAGCAGTTTTGACTTCATACAACGCAAGAAATATAAATAAAAATTAAATTAAATTACTATTTAATTTTAATAATAATAATTTAATTATAATAATAATTAAATTAAATTAAAAATAATAATTTAATTATTTTTAAATAATTAAAAACAAGGGTAAAAATAAGAAATAATAATTAAATTACATTAAATTATTAATAATAATTAAATTTTTTCTCTCTATTATTAATTAAATTTTTTTATTTAATTTAATTAATAATCTAATGAAGCGACCTTACTAGAAATAAGGGTAGAAATTTTAATAGAGCAGCTTTGACTTCATACAACGAAAGAACTATAGCTAATGCGCTGCATGAAGCCAAAAATATTATGTTAAAATTAAGATTCTAAATAGCGCACAATAGCGGATAGCGCCGCTATAGCATTTTCAGACTATAAAAGCTATGGCGCCATCAGCGCTATTCCGCGCTATAACGGCGCTATTTGGACATAATACTTTTTTTAAGCAGTTCGCTATGACACGATAAACGCTATTTAAACCTTTGATTAAAATCTTTAACTAGAAATAACTACAAATATAATGCAATTGTTTCGGATAAAATAAAGATTAAAGATTCCACTAGTACACTGTACCACGAGACAAGATTCATATATTATGACACGTGGTCACATAAGAGAGCGATATAATAATTAATGTATTTAATTTGGTCAAAAAGGGTTGCAACTTGCAACTTGCTTTTCAATTTGGGAAGGCCTGTCAACAAAGTACGCAACTGGATTATATATTAGTTTGATTTTGGACGATCCTCCGTTTACAACTTTACATGTTACCCCCCTTCTATTCTAGATATATTTTCTAACTGTCACCTGAAATTGTAATTTGTATTAGCCCCATTATATTTCTGGTTTGAGTTTAACAAATAAAATGCTGTCTTTGCAATTCGCCATCATACTAAATAAATATATAACGTTGGCATAAAGGACTTAATTTGTTATACGAAGTAAATTTTTAAAATTCACCATATATATATAGGAGGGCTCAAATGCACCATAATTTTTGTGCTTCAATATGCTTCACATCTTTTATTTTCATTTTCAAAGTCTAAACAATCGATCCAAACCACTCAACATAATTTTCATAATAAAATATGCTTGGAGATCATTTTATATTTTTTAGAATTTATGTACTTTTTTTTAGATAGATACAAAATCATTGTTTTAAGGATATTCTGGACCATCCGATAAAGTGATATTGTATGTATGTAAAAAAATAGTAAAAAAAACTATAAAAAACATAAAATTTGGTCTCCAAGAATATTTAATTATGAAGATTATGTTAAGCGGTTTGGATAGACTGTTCAGGCTTTGAAAACGGAGATAAAAGAAGTGGAATATATCGGAGCACAAAATTATGGTGCATTTGAATCCTCTTCATATAATACTTATTTATTTATTTATTTTTTTTTATTTTGGTGAAACTGTTTATTTAGTACATTTTGAAATTATATAAGATGTATTCAGATGTCTTAATTTCGTCGCATATTTATTTAGTCATTTTATAAGTGTAAAGAAAGTATAGCAAATTACATCAAACAGTTTAATTTATTATTTTAATTTTAATTTTTAAATTTTCCGTGCACAAATCTTATTAAAACGTATAGGGTGGATTTAAAGCTCATCGAACTCAAAAATAAATTCGATTCCCATTAAACCGATTTTTTTATTTATATCCAAAAAATAAAATAAATTTAAAAAAATAACCGAACCGGCTGTGGAATTTGAAATCTACCCAAACCGGTTAACCGTTAACCGGACCAAATTTCCGGTTAACGGTTAACCGGACCCTTTAAAAGAGTCCGGTTAACCCTTAACCGGAAATTTGGTTTGGGTCCGGTTAGTGGTTAACCGGATTCGTTGGTTCGGTTAACCGTTAACCGAACCCGATTTTTTTTTTTTTTTTCTTTTTTTACTTTTTTTTAAAACAGAAAATTTTAAATTTTTTTATTTTTCTATTGAAAATATACATGAAAATTCGTATTTAGATTTATCAAATTTACACCAAAAAAATTTGTAAATCAAATATGAAATTTAAAATTATAGAAAAATACACATACACATACACATACACATACACATACACATACACATATACATATACATAAATAATATACGGTTACCAATTTTTTTTTTTTTTACTTTTTTTACTTTTTTTTTAAAACAGAAAATTTTAAATTTTTTTATTTTTCTATTGAAAATATACATGAAAATTCGTATTTAGATTTATCAAATTTACACCAAAAAAATTTGTAAATCAAATATGAAATTTAAAATTATAGAAAAATACACATACACATACACATACACATACACATACACATACACATACACATACACATACACATACACATATACATATACATAAATAATATACGGTTACCATTTTTTTTATTTTTTTTTTGCTTTTTTTACTTTTTTTTAAAACAGAAAATTTTAAATTTTTTTATTTTTCTATTGAAAATATACATTAAAATTCGTATTTAGATTTATCAAATTTACACCAAAAAAATTTGTAAATCAAATATGAAATTTAAAATTATAGAAAAATACACACACACATACACATATACATATACATATACATATACATATACATATACATATACATATACATATACATATACATATACATATACATATACATATACATATACATATACATATACATATACATATACATATACATATACATAAATAATATATGTATATGTATATGTGTATGTGTATGTGTATGTGTATGTGTATGTGTATGTGTATGTGTATGTGTATGTGTATGTGTATGTGTATTTCTCTATAATTTTAAATTTCATATTTGATTTACAAATTTTTTTTGTGTAAATTTGATAAATCTAAATACGAATTTTCATGTATATTTTCAATAGAAAAATAAAAAATAAAAAATTTTCTGTTTTAAAAAAAAGTAAAAAAAAAAAAAAAAAATCGGGTTCGGTTAACAGTTAACCGAACCAACGAATCCGGTTAACCACTAACCGGACCCAAACCAAATTTCCGGTTAACGGTTAACCGGTTTGGGTAGATTTCAAATTCCACAGCCGGTTCGGTTATTTTTTTAAATTTAATTTATTTTTTTGATATAAATAAAAAATCGGCCCATTAAACATACTCCATTCTAATTAAACTAAGTTCAATCACACCGGAGCAGAATCAAACTTTCTATTATAAATTACACTTAAGACTTGATTAATTTTAAAAAAAATTGTCCTCGTAGTTTCAATTTTTTCTTTATAAAATTCCGCCAATATTTAAAATTTAGAGTATGATCTGTTCGTTTGGTGTACAAATTGCACTTTAAATCACTGGCGGCCAATTAAATATATAGAGTTTCAACCTTCGACTTTAAATTCACAATAAAGAGTGTCATGATTTTGATGTTTGAGGGTTAATTTGTGACGCATCATGGTCACATTCTAAGTTGAATAAAGTGAATAAAGGGCTTAAGGCCATATCAGACTACAGTCACTACATGGTAATGTAATGCATGCTGGTATAAAGTCACAATAAAGAGTGTCATGATTTTGATGTTTGAGGGTTTGTGACGCGTCATGATCACATTCTAAGTTGAATAAAGGTGAATAAAGGGCTTAACGCCATATCAGACTACATGGTAATGTAATGGTCGTAAGTACGTAATCACGCATTCTTAATTGTGTTGGATCGTTGAAATTTTGGGAATACTCTAACCAGGGGATTCATATCCTCTCAGATATTGTAGAGCATTACCCTCACTTTACGGTTTGTTATTAATTAAATATCAACCGGTTTGAAAATTCGGGCTATAATAGGGGCAGTATTATTGGGCTTTGAGATTCGTGCAGAGTTAAAAAGAACGGTCCAGATCTAGTAATTGTAAAAGATTCCCTTATCAGGTATTGGAGAGGATGTGAATTTCAAACCCGGTGTGTGTGTGTGTGTGTGTGTGTTGACCCTAGTGCAAACTAGCTTTTTAAAAAAAAAAAAAATCACGCATTCTTAAGAACGGAAAAAGTAATTTGTTAGTCAAATTAATTTGATATGGACAATAACTTAATATTTGAAAGCAACCATCATGATGTTTTAGAGAACAAAGGTAGAGGCTGCCAGCTTAATTTATTGATAAAGATCCTCAACAGAGCACCTTAAAAAAAATTTGAATCAGGCCAAAAAACGAGACCAACTATATCACAACTCACAAGACAACAGCACCTTAAAAAATTACAACTTTGATTGTTGGTCATTCACATTATTAAACTATCAAAAAGTTTATGCACCTCTAAATATTTTTTGAGAATTTGATATTTCGTTCAAATGAGCTATGGTAGTTGGAGGGTAAAGTTTTATCTTAATACATTTTTTTTAAAATGGAAATTGGTTGTTCACCTGTTATAAAAATTTTATTTGCAATTTTATATCCCTTCATAGGTTTGATATTTTTTTCAATATTTTTTGTGCAAATTTCATTTCTAAATTGATCTTTGGTGCTTTATTTGCTAACTAATTAATATTTTTTTTCTAATATATATATATATTTTAAACTCACAGGCCGGACTGCTATAACGGATGTTTTGGATATAGAGAAATAGATTTACAGCATTTAGGAGAATGTATTTATGTACCTTGTTATAATGGTAACTAATAGCAAACTTAAAATGGTTATTAAGGATTAATGTAAGCATGTTTATGGGTTTATTCAAGTGTTAACTTAAAAGTTGTTGTTTTTTTTTACTTAAACAGTGTGAGAATTTGGTATAATATAGTTGTATTAATTTGTGGCATCAAACACTTTTTTTTTAATATTTATATAATTTCTCCTCTATGTCGATCCTAATACATGGTTTATATTTGTGATATGTGTATTAAAAACTTTAGTATTTGAGAATTTCGTATGATGAGAAACAAGTAATACATTTTTAACGGCCAATTCATTAATGGCCAATTAATTTGAGAACTTTTAGCAGTCACCTCGTATGAATAGAGAAAATATTCTTGTCCACTGGCATTTGTCCACCATTTGCCCACAGCCCCCTTATCCAACTTTCGTTTTAACTGTCGGTCTCCACCTTCCGACTTCGTCTTGCTATTTAAACAGATCGACCTTCCGTAACCTTCCTTTTTTGAATTTCATTTCCTAAATTTCAAAATCCGATCAGATTTGCTCCGACTAGTGCCTCTGCTTATTCGATCTGCCTCTTCTTATTTCATTGTCACCAACTAGTGCCTTTGCCGTGACTTGGATTGTAAGTTTCTCGTCTTCTCCTGCGCGCCCCTAGTCTCGCCACCTCCTCGTCAATACCTCTCGTAAGCTCTGAATCGGCACGCACCTCAAACAAGAAGTCGCCGCCTTGAAAAAGGTCGGTATGGTCGATTCTGTCGGCATGGATCTCATCCCTTGAATAAGAGCACGAAGGCGGCGGAGGCCCAGTAAAATTACGAGGATCCCTTTTTATAATTTTATGGATCTGATTTTATGGATCTGACGTGATATAATTTTCTCCATATCGCTTGAGTCAGATTTTATGGATCTGACTTCATTTCTCTGATTTCATTTCACGTCTGATCAGTACGAATTGGGCCAGCAATGACGATTTTCTTTTTTAGAATATTGTTTCGATCTCGTTTTTTATACATGATCGCAATAGAACCTTCAATCGTGGAGCGCGATCAAATAGAAGTTTTTGTTGAAGAGCACGGCAAAATTCAAATCTAGTAAGTTATTTCTGTTGAATTTGTTGTTTTCATTGTATGCAGTAACAGATCTAGCATTTCAAATGAATTATGGAGGAAAGAGATGATAGAGAGGCGATATGGAGTATTGATCTGTTAATTTTACTGTATTGCCCCGTTAATTTTACAGTATTCATCTTGTCATTTTACAGTATTCATCTTATGAAAATCTGGAGGAAAGAGATGATAGAGAGGCGATATGGAGTATTGATCTGTTAATTTTACAGTATTGCCCCGTTAATTTTACAGTATTCATCTTGTCATTTTACAGTATTAATCTTATGAAAATCTAGAAGAAAGAGACGATAGAGACGCGATATGGAGTATTGATCTGTTAATTTTATAGTATTGCCCCGTTAATTTGACAGTATTCATCTTGTCATTTTACAGTATTCATCTTGTGGAAATCTAAAGGAAAGAGATGATAGAGAGGCGATATGGAGTATTGATCTGTTAATTTTATAGTATTGCCCCGTTAATTTTACAGTATTCATCTTGTCATTTTATAGTATTCATCTTGTGAAAATCTGGAGAAAAGAGATGATAGAAATGCGATATGGAGTATTGATTTGTTAATTTTACAGTATTTATCTTGTAATTTTACAGTATTCATATTGTAATTTTACATTATTCATCTTGTGAAAATCTGGAAGAAAAAGATGATAGAAAGGCTTCTTACTCATCCGAACAATATTCAATTGAAAATTCTACTGTATACAAGATTCAATTTTACAGTTATGTTGATTCAATTTTACAGTATACAAGATTCAATTGTAAATTTTACTGTGTAGAAGATAGAATTTTACAGTATACAAGATTCAATTGAAAATTTTACTGTATACAAGATTCAATTTTACAGTATACAAGATTCAATTTTACAGTATACAATATTCAATTTTACAGTATACAAGATTCAACCCAGTGCTAATAACCGCTAATAACTAACTCTAACTGCCAATAACTTCCTATAACTGTATTTTTCAAAAGTACAGTATGAAAGTACAACCTTTTTGTCCTGTTGTGCAAGTTGCAATCTTTTTTTAACTATTTTGGGACCACTTCAAATAGTTGCTGGATGTTGTATGATTAACTGATATAGTTTATGTGATATGTTGTATAATTGTATAGCATGTAAAAGTAATTTTACAGTATTCGGACAAGTCAAAGCTGTGGACAAATGGTGGACAAAAGGCTGTGGACAATTAGACGCTTCCTATTCAACCATATACAGTAGGTAGCAAGAGAAAGAAATAATAATTATCGACAAAATGGAAAGAAAATAAAGCTAAGGCGATTATGGTTTACCGAAAATATTAAAGCTAAGGAAAGACAATAACGAACAAAATGGAGAAACCATAATTGACGGCTGTAAAATTAACCCACATCCTGTTACACATCCACATCCACTTCAAGAAGAGCATGTCCACCCTTTTTCCTTTCCACAAGGGCCACCACATCGACAAAATGGAGAAATAATAATATTACGATTTCATTTAATCTTATTGTTGGCCATCTGTTGCCTATATATACACACGCCCGCAGATGCCTACACCTCACACCTTCTCCATCAATATATTAAACCCTAATTACAGCTACCAGGCATTCTAAAAATTTGAAATGGCGAGGTGTTCCAAAGTAATGGAATTGGTACTGATACTACTTCTGGCATCAATAATGATTATGCTAAATGCTGATGGTGCAAGGCTACTAGGAACTGCTCCTGATCTGGTTGATGTTCCCAGCTTCACATCTACTCAATCTAAAAGGTCAAATACTCCACCTTCAGAGCCTTCAGACTGCTCATCCAGCCGCCCCGGTACCAATTGTCCACCTATACATGGCAATCAGCAAATGAAACGGAATGATAAGATACATTGATAAACGTTTTGTAAGAATTTTCATACACTCACTACTACAGAATAAGTGATTGTACACGGACATAAACAATTAAGCGAGCTACACGGATTTCCTGCCACGTGGAATGCGAGGGTGTAGAAATCCCTGTATATTTACACACAGATATTTACTCGTGTACAAGTACTGATAAAAGTTATGTTTTAGTTACAGTTGTTATTGTTTTTTTTTTTTTTTCCTCTTTCTTTTTTAATCCTTGAGATATATTCCTGGTCAAATAATGTGAATGATGCTTGTAGGCCGGTTGATTAGTGATGTTTAAAATGATACAATACTACAATCCTTTATATGTATATGATTCGTTATTTTCTTGTTATTTACAGGCATTCAGATTGTATAATGTTTTTTTTTTTTTTTTATCTTTGTCTTATTGCATAAAAGTTTGTACTATTGTACAAAAAATAATGTTGTTTGGAAAATTTATGCACAATTCACTAGTGCATGTGTGCATGCGCAGTACCATTAATTTAAGCACACATACAATCTGTTGGCACGAGCCATCTAAGCATACAGTCAGTAAATTGTAATTTCTATAGATTTATTTTTTTTTCTAGGAAATTCACAAATACCGAAAGCAAGAAAGAAAGAAAGAATATTATGATAAAAAAAAAAAAAACATAACGAGTAGGATTAGAAACCCGAGAACTCGTCTAATTAACCATCACATGCATGCCTTGAAAACTTCTAACTTGGCCTCCAAGCTATACAAGAACAGCTAGCTAGAGCGCTCATGGTCCCACTACTCGCGATGTTATCTCACAAAATTAAAATTTTAATATGTATACATCAGGCGTAACATAATATACAAGTTGGGGGTGCTAACCGAACGTTTTTTACAACACTGGTGTCGACCGGATTCGTCATGATTTTGGTCGGCCGTTCAAGATTCTAAACCTTAAGATCTGAATTAATGTAGATTATATATGGACTCTTTATGCTCGGTTTGGATTTTTGTTATTAATTTTTTTTTGTGTGTGCGGGGTTCATTAATTTCAATTTATATATTTTTTTAATGGAAAAATAGTGGTTTATTATTTCTTTTTTGAAAAAATTGACAGAGACTAATAACAAACTAATAGTGGTCTAAATTTTCAATTTCCTATATTTCATCTAAAATTCGCGACCACTGCAGTTTGTGACACTGAATTAGATTAAAGACTAATTCTTCAATTTGTATAATTTTGAACCGAACTATTATATTAATTATATGAATAAAATAATTCGAATTTTATTGAAATAATTACTCTTATAAATATTTATCCACCTTTATGTACAAGTTTTAAAATAATTAGATGGATATTTATCCACCGTTTTTGACACATTAAAATTCTTATACGCAAATTCTCAATTTTACTATAATATTTTTTTTTCTCTTTAAGATACACAAGATACTGTTACTTGTATATATATAGAGTTAGGCTGGGGTGCTATGGATAGCATAGTGACCTCTATGCTACGGCTCAATATTCGAGTTTTCAAAATCCAAACGGTCGATCCGAACCGTTCATCTTATTCTCCATACACTGCTGGAAAATATGGAATCAGGATCGGTTATATACGCATATCAGTATCGGAATACAACCGATCCTGATGAAGGCGATACTGATACTATCAGGATCGGTTGTTGAAACAACCGATCCTGATAATAACTATCAGGAACGGTTGTTTATAAACAACCGATTCTGATAATAACTATCAGGAACGGTTGTTTATAAACAACCGATCCTGATACTATTTTTTTTTTTTTTCAAATTTGGTTCTGCAAAAAAAAAAAAAAAAAAAAAAAAAATGGTATCAGCATCGGTTGTTTATAAACAACCGATGCTGATACCATTTTTTTTTTTTTTTTTTTTTTTTTTTTTTTTTTTTTTTTTTGCAGAACCAAATTTGAAAAATTAAAAAAAATAGTATCAGGATCGGTTGTTTATAAACAACCGTTCCTGATACTATTTTTTTTTTTTTTCACAAATTAGATAACAGAGAATTAAGACTCCTGATAATAATTATATTTCATAAAACCAGCAGTACAACTCAATTATTGCGTGAATTCCCGCTGTCACGTATATAAATTAAAATACTGTTACCACTTACCAGAAAACACATTGCTATGCAAAACCAAAAAAAAAAAAACCAGAAAACACCCTTTCCTCCCTCCAAAAACTCCAAATAATTACCTCGAAAAATTAGATTGGACCAGATCTATCTTGTATTTGTGTTTTGTCAATTAAACAATCTAAGAACATTGATGATACATTAATTCACAATAAAGACAATGCAAAACAGTAAAGAAAAACAAACAACTAACCTTTTTTCTAGGGAGATACGAGAGGGATTTGAGAGGGAGATACGGAGACCGAGAGAGACGCTAAGTTGAAAAACAAACAACTCCCCAACATAGGTTGAAAATGAGAGGATTTGAGAGGGAGATACGGAGACCGAGAGAGACGCTAAGTTGAAAATGAGAGGCGCGAAATGAAAATAAGAAGAACCCTAAGCAGGTTATATAGGGAGTTATCATCAGGATCGGTTGTTTATAAACAACCGATCCTGATACTATTTTTTTTTTTTTCAAATTTGGTTCTGCAAAAAAAAAAAAAAATGGTATCAGGATCGGTTGTTTATAAACAACCGATCCTGATACTATTTTTTTTTATTTTTCAAATTTGGTTCTGCAAAAAAAAAAAAAAAAAAAAAAAATGGTATTAGCATCGGTTTATAAACAACCGATGCTGATACCATTTTTTTTTTTTGCAGAACCAAATTTGAAAAAAAAAAAAAAAATAGTATCAGGATCGGTTGTTTAGAAACAACCGATCCTGATACCATTTTTTTTTTTGCAGAACCAAATTTGAAAAAAAAAAAAATAGTATCAGGATCGGTTGTTTATAAACAACCGTTCCTGATACTATTTGTTTTTTTTTTGTTGCAGAACCAAATTTGAAAAAAAAAAAATAGTATCAGGATCGGTTATTTATAAACAACCGATCCTGATACTTTTTTTTTTTTTTTTTTTTGCAGAACCATCTTTGAAAAAAAAAATAGTATCAGGATCGGTTCTTAGCTAGGTACCGATCCTAATTATCAAGTATTAGGATCGGTTCTTAGCTAGGAACCGATCCTGATACTTTACAATTAGGATCGGTTCTTAGCTTACAACCGATCCTGATAGTATCTGCATCGGTTCTAAGCTTAGAACCGATCCTGATAGTGCATGTGCTGTGCTTTCATTAGCTTTTAGTATCGGTTTTAGTAATAGAACCGATCCAGACAGGTATTAGTATCGGTTGGTTCGTACACCCGATCCAGATAAGCCGATCCTGATTCCTGTTTTTCCACTAGTGATATTAATATCTGCTTGGAGACCAAATTTTATAATTTTCTGAATTTTTTTACTATTTATTAAGCCACTTTGAAAATCGCTAATCCAACGGTTTTACTGTTTTGTGCAGCCACCGTTGGATCAACAATTTTGTAAAATACTTAATAAATAGTAAAAAAATTCAGAAAAATGTAAAATTTGGTCTCCAAGCAGATATTAATATGGAGAATAAGATGAACGGTTCGGATCGACCGTTTGGATTTTGAAAACTCGAATATTGAGCCGTAGCATAGAGGCCACTATGCTATCCATAGCACCTAGCCTAACTCTATATATATATATATATATATATATATATATATATATATATATATATATATATATAGAGGAGGGATCCACTTACAACAACTTGAAAGTTACAACATCTTACAACATCGTTTTTTTTCATTTTCAAAGTCCAAATTGTCGATCCAAACCGTTAGATATTCAATCTATATTAAAACATGGTTGCAGACCAAATTTTACATTTTTTGGAATTTTTTTGCTATTTATTAAGATGGGTACAAAATCGCTGTTTTTTAATGGTGCAGAATTTTAATAAATACAGCGATTTTGTACCCATCTTAATAAATAGCAAAAAAATTCCAAAAAATGTAAAATTTGGTCTGCAACCACGTTTTAATATAGATTGAATATCTAACGGTTTGGATCAACGATTTGGACTTTGAAAATGAAAAAAAACGATGTTGTAAGATGTTGTAACTTTCAAGTTGTTGTAAGTGGATCCCTCCTCATATATATATATATATATATATAGGACTTGGCTACGGTGCTATGGGTAGCTAAGAGGCCTCCCGTGCTACGGCTCAATATTCGACTTTTCAAAATCCTAACGGTCGATCCGAACCATTCATCTTATTCTCCATATTAATATTTGCTTGGAGACCAAATTTTACATTTTTTGGAAATTTTTTACTATTTTTTTAGATTTATTGAAAATTGCTGTTTTTCAGACAAATCTGGACCATAAAAAACAGCGATATTCAATAAATCTAAAAAAATAGTAAAAAATTTCGAAAAAATGTAAAATTTGGTCTCCAAACACATATTAATATGGAGAACAAGATGAACGGTTCGGATCGACCGTTAGGATTTTTAAAAGTCTAATATTGAGCCGTAGCACGGGAGGCCTCTTAGCTACCCATAGCATATTAGCCAAATCCTATATATATATATATAGAGTTAGGCTGGGGTGCTATGGATAGCATAGAGGCCTCTATGCTACGGCTCAATATTCGAGTTTTCAAAATCCAAACGGTCGATCCGAACCGTTCATCTTATTCTCCATATTAATATCTGCTTGGAGACCAAATTTTACATTTTTCTGAATTTTTTTACTATTTATTAAGTATTTTACAAAATTGTTGATCCAACGGTGGCTGCACAAAACAGTAAAACCGTTGGATTAGCGATTTTCAAAGTGGCTTAATAAATAGTAAAAAAATTCAGAAAATTATAAAATTTGGTCTGCAAGCAGATATTAATATGGAGAATAAGATGAACGGTTCGGATCGACCGTTTGGATTTTGAAAACTCGAATATTGAGCCGTAGCATAGAGGCCACTATGCTATCCATAGCACCCCAGCCTAACTCTATATATATATATATAGAGTTAGGCTGGGGTGCTATGGATAGCATAGTGGCCTCCCGTGCTACGGCTCAATATTCGAGTTTTCAAAATCCAAACGGTCGATCCGAACCGTTCATCTTATTCTCCATATTAATATCTGCTTGGAGACCAAATTTTATAATTTTCTGAATTTTTTTACTATTTATTAAGCCACTTTGAAAATCGCTAATCCAACGGTTTTACTGTTTTGTGCAGCCACCGTTGGATCAACAATTTTGTAAAATACTTAATAAATAGTAAAAAATTTCATAAAAATGTAAAATTTGGTCTCCAAGCAGATATTAATATGGAGAATAAGATGAACGGTTCTGATCGACCGTTTGGATTTTGAAAACTCAAATATTGAGCCGTAGCATAGAGGCCTCTATGCTATCCATAGCACCCCAGCCTAACTCTATATATATATATATATATATATGTATGTGTGTACCTTTTTTACTTTCCTTTAAATATATGTAGTGGACCTATCCAATATTTTAAAAACTAGAGTACAAATGATAAATATAAGAAAGTTGCAGTATAAAATTGTATTTCTTTCCACATCTGGAAAGTCCCTAAATCAAACAAATCATGTAAAACATCCTTCGGACACAAGATCAATCCAAAGGCCACCTACTCCCAACCCTTTACTTTTTCACTTCTCAGCTGGGACGTCCCATAAAACCTCCACTCCTTGTCTCTTTCTTTCCTACTGAAATTTTTATTATATAAATATCAATATTGAGGAGGGTTCAAGTGCCTCCATGTTTCTGTGTCTCTATTATGTCTCTATCTCTCTCTATCATTTTCAAAGTTTAAACAGTTGATCCGAATTGCTCAACCTAACCTTCATACTAAAATATGTTTGGAGACCAAATTTTATATTTTTAGGAATTTTTTTACTATTTTTTTAGATAGGTACAAAAATATTGTTTTTAGATGGTTCAGATTTACTGATTTTGTACCTATCTAAAAAAATAGTAAAAAAAATTCCTAAAAATATAAAATTTGGTCTCCAAACATATTTTAGTATAGAGGTTAGGTTGAGCGGTTCGGATCGACTGTTTGAACTTTGAAAATGATGGAGAGAGATGGAGGCATGATGGAGGCATTTGAACCCCCCTCATCAATATTAGAGAACGGAACGGAATATTACGGTCGGAATTAGCGCTAAATTAATCACGCTTTCTTCTAACTGAACTGCATAGGAAACAAATCTGAAAAAAAAAAAAAAAAAAAAAACCTGGACGCTTCCATCAACAATGAGCAAATCGCACCAAAAAAAAAGGGAAACACAGGCTGTGATGGAGTATCACGGCCAGAGATTTGCGGAAAAAAAAAAAAAAAAACGGACCGCGATAGAGTATCACGGCCAGAAAAACAATGTGTAGCTGCTCTGTACTGTTTACGGCACACAGGTTTAGTCTTGTACCAAGATTTCATTGGCTTCTGCCCTTCGACTTTTCTTCATATCCCTTCCTGCCCCTTCATTTCTCCCAAAGGGCAAAAATGCACCCAACACAAAAGGCATGTACTTAAATTGCATCTCTCTCCATAACTTGAATTTTAATTGTTTCATCATTACAACCTTTTGGCGGTCGTATTTTTTTTTTTTTATATTTCTATTTGAGTGAGTCTATGGTATTATGCATATCACGGGTTGTTACTGTGCTACGGCTCTATATTCGAGTTTTCAAATCCTAATGGTCGATCCGAACCGTTCATCTTGTTCTCCATATTAATATGTGTTTGGAGACCAAATTTTACATTTTTTGAAATTTTTTTACTATTTTTTTAGATATTTAGAAAATTACTTGATCTGAAAACTCTAGACCATCCAAAAACAGTGATTTTCAATAAATCTAAAAAAATAGAAAAAAAATTTCAAAAAATGTAAAATTTGGTCTCCAAACACATATTAATATGGAGAACAAGATGAACGGTTCAGATCGACCGTTAAGATTTAAAAACTCGAATATAAAGCCGTAACACGGTAACAAATCGTAATATGCTAGTATCATAGACTCACTCTTTCTATTTTGCTTTGAACAGGAACAAAGCTAAAGGATTTCTTGGCCACAATAGAGTCGAGTGAGACGATCCAGTCTGAGATAAAAAAAAAGCCTCCGTCATGAGGTCAAGGAGTACGCAAAACAGTTCCCCACTATTGGATTTGAGAAAGAGACCATAAAGTACAAGATCTAAATTGCAAAAAAAAAAAAAAAAATTCGATGTTGAACAAGGTATATCACCAAACTTAAGTAAACTACTATTTAGATAATATGCCACAAGATTCCATATTTTTGTTTATACCAAATTAAAAAAAAAGATTGGCTCTTTTTAAGGAAATGACCGCAAGACCCCTAAAATTTCCGTGTCACGTATTGTTCAGATTTCAGTAGTATTTTTATATTGCAAGTGTTTATTTTTATGTACTTCACTTTGTAGAAACCAATGAAATAAAAGGAATAACTAAGTTATAATTTTCTTTAATTCATTTTTATCAATTTCTTTTGACTGATACACTTGTTCTTGCTTTGTTCTAGAGAAGCAATTGTGGGTGTTAGATCGATGGTGCTATATTGCCGGACTTGTAAGAGATTAATATGCAATAATTACTGTACTTGTGCATATATTAATTGGACGCTTCACTATTAGTTAAGCAAGGCTGGTCATGAATTAAATCACTTTTGCATTCTTAAATAACTTTTTTACTTGTAATTTACAATATTTGAAGGAAATGCGAGGTGATCATGGCTAAGTAAAAAAAAACTGGTGTTCTTATTTTGGGCCTTTAAAGGCTGCAATTTACAAGTCGTTGCACACATGTAGTACTGATACTTAACAAGGGAAGTCAAATCAACTTAAATATTACAAGCTGGTGTAAATTTTAAAAGAAAAAATCTGTCACGAGGTCATGTATTATTCATGTAAAATTTTGCAACGGTATCTTATGAAGAAGGCTTTATCTCCTCTTTGATAGCAAGAACAAGCTGGTCATATGCTCCTCCCCATGCATTTTTCATCTCTTTGCTCCACATTTCTGGGACTGCCTCCTTTATTATATCACTACAACAAAGTAGACACTTTTTGCGAGGAAAAAAATGCTTTTATGACGATTGTCCGTCGCAAAAAGTCATTTTTTTATCCTCGCAAAAAGTGTCTCATTCTTGTTGTGTATCCAAAAGCGCAAAACTCATCACCTATATATATATACGATTCAAATGTTTCACTTAGCACACATCTTTGATGCGAAAAGTGTTTGAAGTATATGAAAACGGTTTCGAATTGATTACCTCAAACTGTGCACCAATTACTCCGGCATTGATATGAACATGAACCAAGCTTCTGAAGGGTTGTCTCCCTGATAGTGATCTTTCCAGTTTTACCTAGTTGAGATGCAAACATAGCCTAGGAGAGAGAGAAGTAGAGAGAGATATATATATACCATAACGAAGACAGCCATGGAGTGAGTCTTGAGTTTGCTGTTCTTGTTAAGAGGTCCAGTGGCATTGTGCAGAAACGAAAACTGCTGGGTGGAAGATGGTGATATCTCAAATATTCTACCAACAAATTAAAGAATTAATTTACCTCCCAAAAAGTATTTTGAAATAACAAAGAAAAATTGACAGGGAGGAAATTAGTTGTATACTTGAGAAAAAAGCAGTTTGTGTTGGGTGCATTTTTGCCCTTTGGGAGAAATGAAGAGGCAGGAAGGGATATGAAGAAAAGTCTAAGGGCCGAAGCCAATGAAATATTGGTACAAGACTAAAACTGTGTGCCGTAAACAGTATACAGCAGCTACCCATTGTTTTCCGAGTGCGTATCCTCTGAGATATCTCATATTTTGCGTGACCGACATGTCCGGTGCCTATTCGGGGTAACGTAAGGGGCCAACATTATTTGAGCTTCGAGATTCGTGCAGAACGTATTGCAACGGTTGAGATTTTCCAAAAAGTCACGCAAAATGTGAGATATCTTAGAGGATGCGAATTCTTGTTTTTCTGGCCGTGATACTCTATTGCGGCCCCCTTTTTTTTTTTTAAAAAAAACCTGGTCATTGTAGAGGGAAGCGTTCGGTTTTTTTCCTGCACAATTCAGTTAGAAGAAAGCATGATTAATTTAATGCTAATTATGGCCGTGATAGTCTATAATGTTCAGAAAATATTATAAACTATCTCGTTTTTTTGAAATTTTCTTCTATATCTCAAAAAAACTCAAAACTGTTCTCTAACATCAATATTTATTTAATTTATTTTCTATTAGTAAAAATTTCGACTCTTTCCTACTCCATCTCTTTCTACAGCTCCCTTTCTTCCTTCCTATTTTTTATCTTTCTTCTTTGCTTTTTTTTTTTTTAATTTAAAACTGATCACTCTCTTTCTTTTTTTATTTATCTTTTCTCTGTAATCCTTCAAATCTGTGCTCTCAACTTTATTTTTTCTCTTTTTTCGTTTCCATTTGATTATTTCGGTTATTTCTCTCAATCAATCTTCTATTCCTTTGGTTATTTCTCTATCTTAATCTCTGAGTTTGGTTATTTTTGTTTAACCGAATAAATTAAAATTTATTTCGGTTCAGTTTTTTTCGATTCACTATTAAATTTGCTTGGTTCGGTTTTAATTTTTAAAATTGAATTAAACTTTGGTTTTAACTATTTTTATTCGGTTTCAACTGAACTGAACCGATAAACACCCCTACTCAGACACAATAATTAAGTACTTCCTTTATAAATTAAACTAAACAAAAGAAAAACAAAGAAACTTTTAATCATACAAAATTACAAGAAGTTTTTTTTTTTTTGAGTAAAAACTGAGGTCTAGCCTCCAAGAAGTTGTTTTAATTTATCGTGTATGAATTATGATAACGTCTTTTATGTCAAAGTTTTGAAAGAAGATAACGGATTTTGAATCTGGATCGGGTGAGATAACAAACTCGGTATCTGTTTCTTGCAAGTCTAGTTAATTGGTCTCGTCTTTTCTTGACAAGTATATAAAGAATTAACAAATCTTAAAACAATTACTCATACTTAAGTACCAAACCAGGTACAAATAACTACCTGAAAATCTGAGATGGATCTCCAGTGCTTTGATTCCAAATAAGTCTAAAAATTACAAAAATAATCTCATAACTTTCAAATTTAAATTTCTAAAGATGCTTTTGCACATACTGTTAAAAAATAATCATACACATAAACAGATCTAATAAGTATTTTCTTCTTCAAAATTTCTCATGGTGCTGTATCAACTTTGGTCAAGTGTGGGACCCGGATCGCGTGGGGTCTTGATCATGCCAATGTATTTGTCACGCTTTTGGCAACCCTTTTCACAATTTAATTAAGAGTGATGTAAATATTTCTCCGTAAGGCGAGAAGTTAGAAATTAGAAATTTGCAAATGACATAATTTTTCTTTATAAATATATTTGTTAGTGTTATTATTACTGGTATTTAACTACTAATTCTAAAAAAAACTGTCTTTCTAATTAATTATATATAAGGTACAAAATTTACATAATTGATAATATCCACTGGTATGCATTTCGTTCAAAGAGTATAAAAGTAAGTAGATGAGGGTAGTGGGTTAATAAACTGATGTCGATCCGTGCATATATAGTTTACTTTCGCTCATTCATATATTCCCTTCCTATTATTACTTCATAATTAATTATTTATTTCTCCTCCAGTACGGTGCAGTCGGTGCTAGAGGAGCATCCACCAGACCACCACGTCCGTCAGACCTAGACGCGAAGGGGTCGGTTGCGTTGCGGACACAAAAGAAAAGATAGAGAGAGGGTCGGTTGCGTTGCGGAAAACAGAAATGAACTTTTGTTTTTAGTTTCGGTCGGTAAAACCACGGGTCATGTAAAGTATATAGCAAAAACAACCATCTCCAATGTAACTATATAGCAAAAGAAAAACCAAGTATCTCCTTGTGACCTTTTATGTTAATTCAACAACCTTCTTTTAGAGGTATATATGTATATAGTTGATGTGAACTTGGGAGTTCAATTATAGGGTTTTTCGTAAGAAATTATAGATAATACCTTTGTCCTCGCATCATTCTTACTGTACACGTTTTCATTTGCCTTACGTGACAGATCTATCCAAGGATAATGTGATTTTTGTCGCTCTTTTTTTTTTTGTTGGTTTAGGGTTTAGGGTTTTGTATTCTATTGGTTTAGGCATTTGTATTCTAATTTTTCTATTATTTAAGTAATGTTGGAGGTTAAATCTCTCAATTATTTAATATTGTTTTTTCGGATTTCGAATCGTGACCTCTCAGACAGAGCATTGCCTTTACCACTAGACCAAAGATTGATTCTTTGTTTTGTATTCTAAATTTATCACACAAGTTAGGATTTGTCTATTTAAATGTCAATTGACTTCCATATTCTTTTAAATGTTTTTGTATTTATGTATAATTTTCTATATTGAAAGGCTAGCTAGTTCTGCTTCTCTAGTGCGGGTATCTTAAATTGAGAAATTGCGTGTTAACAAATAAATGTATTTTACTAACTAAAAAAAAAAATCAATATAAATCTGGATGGACACCGTCTAGGCTTAG
Organism: Carex rostrata; assembly: GCF_964058835.1. Lineage (NCBI taxonomy): Eukaryota > Viridiplantae > Streptophyta > Magnoliopsida > Poales > Cyperaceae > Carex > Carex rostrata. The sequence goes on along the minus strand of NC_135919.1, from coordinate 4,582,869 downwards.
AAGATATGCGCAGCATGGACTTGGAAAGCTTGTAAAAATAGGAAAAGGGGAAACTTCCTATTTTGGGATTTTCATATCTACCAAAAAAAAAAAAATAGAAAAATTCATAATTTGAGGCTTTGTCCAAATTTGTTCAAGGTTGTTGCACATTTTATTTTATTTTTAATTTCTACTAAATGGGAATTGCAGAGGGTTTTTTCATAAACCATAATTAATAAAATGTTTTTTACGGAACCAATATGATTGATTTTTTTTTTTCAAAAACCATAAGGACCGTGGGGTTCCCACGGTCTCAACTTTTTTTTCTTTTTTTTTTTTAAAAATTGCTTTTTTTTCCAGACCGTGGGGTTCCCACATTCTCTTTTTTTTTTTTTTTTTATAAAACAGAATTTTTTTTAATTTTTTAATTTTTTGTATTAAAATATTAGAAATGTTGAATATATTTCTTTGAAAATAGATGAAATATAATATAATTTGATTTATTAGAAAGACTGCAATAAATAACCCGGATCAATATTTTTCAGGTCGGATTTTTCGCGGCTGTAAGAAAAATTAATATATTTCTTTATGTGTTATTAGAAAAAAATAAAAATGCTTAGATTCTAAGTTATTGATTCCGGTTCAGAAGTCACTTCTAGGTAATCCAGAAAATATTGTGATCCTTCTAGTACATTTAATTTATGAAAAATTGTATCTATTTTTGAAAAAAATAAAAACTTTTAAGTTATTTAATGATTGTTATTCAAAAAGAATTCTCAAAATAGATATAACTTTTTATAAATTAAATGTCCTAGAAGGATCACAATATTTTCTGGATTATCTAGAAGTGACTTTTGAACCGGGATCAATAACTCAGAATCTAAGCATTTTTATTTTTTTCTAATAACACATAAAGAAATATATTAATTTTTCTTACAGCCGCGAAAAATCGGACCTGAAAAATATTGATCCGGGTTATTTATTGTAGTTTTTCTAATAAATCAAATTATATTATATTTCATCTATTTTCAAAGAAATATATTCAATATTTCTAATATTTTAATACAAAAAATTAAAAAAAATTCTGTTTTATAAAAAAAAAAAGAGACCGTGGGAACCCCACGGTCTGGAAAAAAAAATCAATTTTTCAATTTTTTTTTTTTTAAAAAAAAAAAAAAGTTGAAACCGTGGGAACCCACGTTCCTTATGGTTTTTGAAAAAAAAAAATCAATCATATTGGTTCCGTAAAAAACGTTTTATTAATTGTGGTTTATGAAAAAAATCCAATTGCAGAGGCCCAGAGATGCTACATTACTTTGTCAGGCTTCAAATTAAAGTTGGGAACTTGGGATTGATAGAGTATTAAATGCACATGTTGATGATGAAATGGAGATGCGCTTGAAATACATGACTGGAGATGTCTTCGAACTGTCAATGGTACATTGGTACCTTTTATTTTAATTATTATTTATATAGTTCGCAACAAGGTAGTCGGTCGATTTGTGAGGTAGATTTTCCTGATTTGGTGGCAATTACTAAAAATGAGTAAACGTGCAAGAAAAAAGATGAGTTTTAATGAAAAATTGGAAAATGAAAGAACACAAAGGAAAAGTTTTGCATCCTTTCTATAATGTTGATATGTGAATATGTGATAGGTAAATATTTTAACAGAGCAGTTTTGGCTTCATGCAGTGCACGGATGCTCTGTTAAAATCTTTACCCGGAAACATCTCCAAAATATTTAAACAAAAAAAAAGTAATATCAGAGTTTAACAAAGGTTTATAGAGCCACTATAAACAGTCTCGATAATTACATATGCACATGTAGGCCTAATTATTTTATAAGAAAAAAAGGGCTCAGTTGATAAGATCTATCCATTGGGTCGAGCTGAGAAACCCTTCGGACGCAAAAAAAAGACCTAAAAGGCTAAAACCACTTCATCCAGCCCATTATTTTAGCCCAAGATCCTTTAATCCCAGAGGCGTCTCTCGGTTTACATTACTACTAATTGCTTAACGAGTATAGTCCCAAACCGGAATTGGACAAATATGGTCCAAACGACTTCGGACAAGAAAAATTCCGAAATAATTTAATTGTAAGAATCCAAAACAGCTGTGAAGACAAATAAGGAAATTGATTGTTAGAAATTTATTCAATTTTAATGTGACAAATTATATAGCAGTTTGTGTAGCGAACAGTGGCGTAGTCAGGATTTTCATCAGGGGTAGGCAAAATAAATTATTATTATATTAATTATTATTATTTTATTTTATTTAAATTATTAAATTATTAAATATTATTAAATAATTTTTATTGGAAGCAGAATCGGTAATTAACTATGAATTAAAATTGAGAAAATCGGTAGAGAACCACCGAATTAGATCGAAAACTCGATTTTTTTTTAAGTTTACTTTGAAGCATAGTTTACAAGACTCTTCTATTAAAATTCAACTCATTTTGAATAGTTAAACATAATAAAAATAATTTAATGCATTACATTAAATTTCAGTATATTACTTTATAAAACATTTTAGTCTATTCCTTTCACAAAAAATAACAAGTTTATTGTAGTCCCACTATCATACCAATCTTATTAACCTTCTTCTTGTCAGAATATTTCAAAATAGATAGATGAAAGACTATCAAAATTGTAACGACTCGGCCAATTTCACTAATCGAGAACTTTGACTCAATCAGGAATAGACAAAACTCAAATCCAAACCAATTATATACAAACTTGATACCGTATTTCAAAATCCAGGGGTAGGCGACTGCCTACCCCTGGATATAGGTGGCTCCGCCACTGGTAGCGAGTATGATTTTAACTAAATTTAGACTTCTATAAATAAAATATATGTATTTAATCAAAAGAAAACATATTATGTGATTGGAGGGTTGATATTCAATTTAAAAATTCATCTTTCAATCTCAGCCGTTGATAGATCAGAATAACTACATATGTGCATAATATAAGAATGGAGATGCACTGGAGAAGAAAAAGAATCAGAACCAATATTTTATATCTTATTACGAAGGCTCACTCTTTCTATTTCTATCTTATTTTTTTAGTATCTCATAAATTAAAGCAAAGGATGCTGTGAGATGCGTGCATGCAGTTTCCTGAACTTCTTGTGATCTTCTTTTTGACCGTTGATACATATGCTTGATTCTTGGATATGAGGTTTACAGTTCTTAATCTTACTTTTATGCTTGATTCTTGGATATTTGTATTCTAATTAATAAAAAAAATCTACTTCTGGTAGAATTGTGCTTTATATGATAACACTACAATTGTCCGTTATGTGGTTACCGGTGAACTCTATTAATATGTAACCAATTGACAATTGTAGTGTCATCATATAAAGCACAATTCTATCAGAAGTAGATTCTTTTATTAATTATAATACAAATATCCAAGAATCAAGCATAAAAGTAAGATTAAGAACTGTAAACCTCATATCAAAGAATCAAGCATATGTATCAACGGTCAAAAAGAAGATGACAAGAAGTAGAGGTTTACAGTTCATATCCAAGAATCAAGCATATATATACATATCCAAGAAAATAAGTTTCCTGAACTTAGGTTTACGGTTAATATCCAAGAATCAAGCATATACATATCAACCTCTCCAGTTCATATCCAAGAATCAAGCATATACATATCCAAGAAAATAAGTTTCCTGAACTTCTAGAGGTTTACAGTTAATATCCAAGAATCAAGCATATACATGTCCATACATATCCAAGAAAATAAGTTTCTTGATCTGATCTTCTTGTAATCTTCTTGTAATCTTCTTTTTGACCGTTCATACATATGCTTGATTCTTGGATATGAGGTTTACAGTTCTTAATCTTACTTTTATGCTTGATTTTTGGATATTTGTATTGTAATTAATAAAAGAATCTACTTCTGGTAGAATTGTGCTTTATATGATGACACTACAATTGTCAATTGGTTACATAAATAGAGTTCACCGGTAACCACATAACGGACAATTGTAGTGTTATCATATGAAGCACAATTCTACCAGAAGTAGATCTTTTTATTAATTATAATACAAATATCCAAGAATCAAGCATAAAAGTAAGATTAAGAACTGTAAACCTCATATCCAAGAATCAAGCATATGTATCAACGGTCAAAAAGAAGATCACAAGAAGTTCAGGAAACTGCATGCACGCATCTCACAGCATCCTTTGCTTTAATTTATGAGATACTAAAAAAATAAGATAGAAATAGAAAGAGTGAGCCTTCGTAATAAGATAGAAAATATTGGTTCTGATTCTTTTCTTCTCCAGTGCATTATACTATATATGTGTTAAACTATGAGACTCACCTCAAGTGATTAAGCGTTCATTTTTCCTCTTCAATTAATAATATGGGGTCCATCTTATTATTTCAATTAATATGGGATCGGTTATTTGGACTTTGAATCCGGTGATTTATAGTCTAATGTATAAAAATACCTATGTATTGCAATGCATGGTAGCCTTACTCTATATATAGAGAGAGAGAGAGTAAGGCTACGCTACTTCGCGAATTAAACGGGTTGTTTTAATTCATGCTCATATCTCTAGTTTTGAAGTCCAAATAGCCGATTCGAACCGTTAGATGCTTAATCTATATTAAAATGTGCTTGGAGACCAAATTTTACATTTTTTGGAATTTTTTTACTATTTATTAATATGGTTTGAAAATCGTTGTTTTTTATGGTGCAGAATTTTAATAAAAACAGCGATTTTCAAACCATCTTAATACACAGTAAAAAAAATTCAAAAAATGTAAAATTTGGTCTCCAAAGATAGAAGTATAGGTCCCACCTTGGTATTTGCAAGGCTACGCTATTTGAGTTTTCAAAATCCTAACGGTCTCCAAAGATAGAAGTATACGGCTCAATATTTGAGTTTTCAAAATCCTAATGGTCGATCCGAACCGTTCATCTTGTTCTCCATATTAATATGTGTTTGGAGACCAAATTTTACATTTTTTTGAATTTTTTACTATTTTTTTAGATTTATTGAATATTGATGTTTTTTATGGTCCAGATTTGTCTGAAAAACAACGATTTTCAATAAATCTAAAAAAATAGTAAGCAATTTCAAAAAATTGTAAAATTTGGTCTCCAAACACATATTAATATGGAGAACAAGATGAACGGTTCGGATCGACCGTTAGGATTTTGAAAACTCAAATATTTAGCCGTAGCACCGTAGCCCTCTATGCAACCCATAGCACCGTAGCCAAATCCTATATATATATATATATATATATATATATATATATATATATATATATATATATATATATATATATATATACAGAGAGAGAGAGAGGCTAATGTGCTTTCGGTAGCATATGGGCTGAAATACACACGGTCCAAATTTGAAATTTCAAAATTCAAAAAGTCGATCTGAACCGTTCATCTTGTTCTCCATATTAATATGTGATTGGAGACCAAATTTTACATTTTTCTGAATTTTTTTACTATTTATTAAGCCACTTTGAAAATTGTTGATCCAACGGTGGCTTAACAAAACAGTAAAACCATTGGATTAGTGATTTTCAAAGTGGCTTAGTAAATAGTAAAAAAATTTAGAAAAATGTAAAATTTTGTCTCCAAGCACATATTAATATGGAGAACAAGATGAACGGTTCAGATCGACTTTTTAAATTTTGAAATTTCAAATTTGGACCGTGTGTATTTCAGCTCATATGCTACCGAAAGTACATTAGCCTATCTCTCTCTCTCTCTATATATATATATAATTAAATATATAAAAAAATCACCAACTGTCCAAAGTAATAACAGATGGCAAACTAGGACAAGCAAACGCCAACTCAAACACAACATATGGTGTAATACACTTTTGTTATCGGCTAATAACACAAGAGACAATGGTGTTTCTATATTAACGGCTTATTTAATGACTGAAAAACTATCATTCCCATATATCCCTAATTTCCGACCGATCGCGTTGGAGCTTAATGCTATCGGTTCAAACCGATGACATATATGGGTACACATTTCATATCGGAGTGATAGGCAACAGTTATGAACCCGGCGGAAATCAATTTCAACTGATAGCAAAGTGTTTTTCTCTAGTAGTGATTCCTTCTATTTACTTCTTCATTTTCTTTTATACCAATATATACCAGATATTGTGTTGGTACGTACTCTAATGTACAGTACTCTAGCGAAGTAATTGTTGAGTTTCTAATTTGAAATTATCCAAAGTTCAACTATAAAATCACTGACAAGTGCATGTGTTTAGGAACTTCGATTGTTTGATATGCACATTATTAAACTATCAAAAACGTTATGCACCTCTAAAAAAATGGGAATCTGTTATTTCGTTCAAATGAGCTATATATATGTAGTTGGAATTAAAGTTTTATCTTAATACATTTTTTTAAATGGAAATTGGTTGTTTACCTGTCATAAAAGTTTTATGTACAATTTTATATCTCTTCACAGGTTTGATATTTTTTCAATCATTTTTGTGCAAATTTCATTTCTAAATTGTTCTTTGGTGCCTTATTTGCCAACTAATATTTTTTTTTCTAATATACATTTTCTTTTAAACTCACAGGACTGCTATAATGGATGTTTTGGATAGAGAAATAGATTTATAGCATTTAGGAGAATGTATAACTGTACCTTGTTAGAATGGTAAGTAAGAGCTAATTTAAATTGGTTATTAAGGATTGATATAAGCATGTTTATGGGTTTATTCAAGTGTTAACTTAAAAGTTGTTTTTTTTTTACTTGAACAGTGTGAGAATTTGGTATGATATATTTGTATTAATTTGTGGCATCAAACAACACTTTTTTTTTAATATTTATGTAATTTCTCCTCTATGTCGATCCTATTACATGGTTTATATTTGTGATATGTGTATATATTAAAAACTTCATATTTGAGAATTTGGTATGATGAGAAAAAAAATACATATTGTTTCTTTACTTTTTTCCTTTAGTAACTTGAAATAATTTTGCTTAATTTTATTGATTTTTCCATATCGATTACAAAAAAGGTTCATTTTTTAATGTATATATATGGTGCGGAACCGAAGTCTATATGGAAATGAGAAAGCTGTCACAATTTTGCTTTTTAAACTTTCATTGAATACCTTGTAAGTTTGTAATGTTTCATAGGGCTATTACATGTGAAAAGTAAAATTCAATTGAACTTCAATATATCTACTACGTATAAAAAGTAAAATTCAATTGAACTTTTATATATCTACTGCATCTATTTGTTTGCTAGCATCCCTTGATCCCTGCCTATACTAATATATCTAATACATGTGAAAAGTTTGCTAGCATCCTTTGATCCCTGCCTGTACTAATATATCTAATAAATGTGAAAAGTTTGCTAGCATCCCGGTCTTGATCCCTGCCTATACTAATAATACATGTGAAAAGTTTGCTAGCATCCCATGATCCCTGCCTATACTAATATATCTACTACATGTGAAAAGTAAAATTCTATTGAACTGTTATATATCTGATAATAATCTTTTAAAATAATAGGGGGCTTAGCACCCCCCATCTTGTGCTATGTTGCCCCTGGATAAAAGCATTCAAGGAATAAGAAACTTTATGTATTTTCATAAAATCACTGACATGTGCATGTGCATTTTAGAAACTTTGATTGTTGGTTATGCACATTATTAAACTATCAAAAAACTTATGCACCTCTAAAAAAATGAGAATTTGCTATTTCGTTCAAATGAGCTATATATGGTAGTTGGAAGGTAAAGTTTTATCTTAATACATATTTTTAAATGGAAATTGGTTGTTCTCCTGTTATAAGCCTTTCTTCCTTTGAACCTCGCCATTAACCATAAGGCTATGCCATCCTAAGGTGCTCCTATATGAAAGGATCTTATCAACGTCCATGAATAATAAATCATAGATCGAACTGCCGAATTGGCAAAATTTGGTGTTATCGCTATCATAGTATCAGCTAATTTCACAGGCTGGAGATTTTTTGATTTTTCCTGATCGGAAAAATTATCCAAGAAAAAGAAAGAAAAAAGATAGAAAATTTTGGTTTTTTATGGTCAAAAATTCATTCACTCCTATTATTCCACAAGAAGAAAATAAGGGTTCTGTTGAATTTCAAGTATTCAGTTTCACCAATAAGATACAGAGGCTTACTTCCCATTTAGAATTACACAAAAAAGATTTTTTATCGGAAAGGTGTCTACGAAAAATTCTGGGACAATGTAAACGGTTGCTGGCTTATTTGTCAAAGAAAAATCGAGTACGTTATAATAAATTAATTGATCAGTTGAATATTCGAGAGTCACAAACTCGTTAATTTCATTGTTTGAATTTTTTTTAGTAGTATTCGATTTTTCATTTTGATGAGCCTCTAGGTAAAAAGAAATTAGACATTGCATCTTCTGAAACCAAGACTTTTGATGTTACTTGATGTACAATAATCTCGATATGTCTATTATGGAACGAACGTATACCAAGAATTCTTGTTTATGTGCAATTTTATATCCCTTCACAGGTTTGATATTTTTTTTCAATATTTTTTGTGCAAATTTCATTTCTAAATTGAACTTTGGTGCCTTATTTGCCAACTTTTTTTTCTATATATATATATATATAAACTCACAGGTGATCAGGACTGCTAATAATGGATGTTTTGGATAGAGAAATAGATTTATAGCATTCAGGAGAATGTATTACTGTACGTTGTTAGAATGGTAACTAAGAGCTAACTTAAAATGGTTATTAATTAAGGTTTGAGCATGTTTATGGGTTTATCAAATGTTAACTTAAAAGCTGTTATTTTACTTAAACAGTGTGAGAATTTGGTATGATATAGTTGTATTAATTTGTGGCATCAAACATTTTTTTTTAATATTTATGTAATTTCTCCTCTTTGTCGATCCTAATTATTCATGGTTTATATATGAGGAGGGTTCAAATGCCTCCATTTTTTATGTCTCCACCATGCCTCCATTTTTTAAAACTTTGATAACTCAAAATTTAAAACTTAAAAATCACAATAAAACCATTAGATGTGATCTATGTTATTTTCGTTATGTGCTCATAAAAAATTATCACATTTCAATTTTATTTTGGTTGTCATCAAGAGCTTGTAAAAAACATACTAATGTAAATAATTTCTAGACGTTGATTTTTCAACTTATTGATTCACATAAAAAACAAAATTGAAATGTGATAATTTTTTTATGAGCACATAGAGAAAATAACATAGATCTCATTTAACGGTTTTATTTTGACTTTTAAGTTTTAAATTTTGAGTTATTAAAGTTTTAAAAAATGGAGGCATTTACCCTCCTCTTTATATATATTATTTGTGATATGTGTATTAAAAACTTTAGTATTTGAGAATTTGGTATGATGAGAAAGAAAAATACATTTTTTACGGCCAATTCATCTGAGAATTTTTAGCGATCACCTCGATCGTATGAATATATGACAAATTATTTGAACTTATTAAATTAGTTAATCTAATAGTTCAAATATTTAAATTGAATAATATAATTGAATATAGCTAATGTTAATTAAAAAAAACTTTTAATAATATGGTCCCAATTTGTTCAATTAATCAATTACAAGCATAGTCAACCATATACAGTAGGTAGCAACAGAAAGAAATAATAATTATCGACAAAATGGAAAGAAAATAAAGCTAAGGAAAGACTTTAACCGACAATTATGGTTTAACGAAAATAAAGCTAAGGAAAGACAATAACCGACAAAATGGAGAAACCATAATTGATGGCTGTACTTGAATGCGTAAAATTAACCCACATCCACATCGACTTCAAGAAGAGCATGTCCATCCTTTTTCCTTGCCACAAGGGCCACCACATCGACTTCAAGAAGAGCATATCCATCCTTTCCACAAGGGACACAGAGGCAAGGAGTGGATCTTAGTATACGTTGGGGGGGGGTGAAGCCACCCTTATCATTTTAAAATTTATTTATCAAGTATATTGAACTTTCCACTGAATTTCAGCCCCTTCAATATTAAAATCCCTGCAGATCGAAAGGAATACAAGCGACTATTTTAATTGCTTATTTCGTCATTTGGAGATAAAGATGCGCAAGAAAATTCCAAGAAGAGATCAAAGACATAACAAAACTGGCGCAAGAGATCTACATGCAACTTGATCAATGCATACAAAATGGATGAAATACTCGGTTACTGTTAAGATACAGTGTACCAAATTTTGAATGTTACTGTTTCTTTACTTTTTTCCTTTAGTATATTGAAATGATTTTGCCTAATTATATTGATTTTCCATATCGATTACATTTACCAAGTTGTGCATATATATATAAGTTTATAACTAAACGTTGAACCAAACCCAGACTGCACCTGCCCATGGCATAGCTAGGCGTACGTAGTTAGGCTGTTTTGAATCCGAATGATCTCCAATGTTTATAGAACTAGATCTGTCCAGTACGTTGTCCGATTATTAAAACTTATCACTGACCTAAGATCGCATTCAAATTAAGGATTCACCAGCTAGCCTAACTATATTAATTAATGACAACAATCAGTATATATCTTGAAATGATTTTGCTTAATTATATTGATTTTTCCATATCGATTACAATATTTACATTGTGTATATATATATATATAACTAAACCAAAACTCAGATTACAGCAGCCCATTAGGCTGTTTTGAATCTGAATCATCTCCAAATCTCGAATGTTTGTTGAACTAGATCTGTCCAGTTGTCCGATTATTAAAACTTATCACCGACTAAGATCGCATTCAAAGGATTTCCAATGTCCGATGCCCTTTGGACCGATCTCCTGTCCAAAGAGTCTTTAATATCGTTTGATTTAGTGACTGGACTGATGTGGAAAGAGAAATACACAATTTTACAATACTTGTACAAAGGGTCAACTTTCATTTTTTGTTTGTTGTACTCCAGTTCTTACAAAACTGGACATGTGTAGTACACTTATTCAAGAGAACAAATTTTTTGTTGAAAATATTTAATTGTTTTGTAATCTAATTGATCTTTTAAATTCTAACAAGACATTAATTTGTTCCTAAATGATACATTTATTTTTTTCTGAAAATATTTTCTTTTATCAATTTCATCCATATCTATAAATAAACATATCGAAGCACAAGATTGTTTAATATATATTTAAATAGATATTAATTACTGAAAGAATAAGAAAAAAAACAGATTGCACAAGTTAAAATTTATTTGTTATTTCCATCTTTATAGTTTTATATATTTATTTTTAAAATAAACTTGTCACAGATTAACATTTGATTTTATAATAAAAAAGAGAAATAAAAAGGTTATGGAAATCTCCATTTATTGGTGTTCATGTTGGTGTTCAACAATAACAAACAAATAGTTTCCTTCCTTGATTTAGATGATCACATAAAAAAGCAATTCTCTATTATTATCTTATCAATCAATCCGACGTTTAACAAATCCTTTGGACGAGATATGGTCCAAAGGGCATCGGACCTATTCCCAACCCTATATATATACGTACCCAGGCCACCTCCCTCTCCATGTATCCATTAAACCCTAATCCTCCTCCAGCTAGCATTCTAAAAGTTAGAAATGGCGAGGTGTTCAAAAGTAATGGTATTGGTAGTGATACTAGTTCTGGCATCAATACTGACTATGCAAAATGCTGATGGTGCAAGGCTGCTAGGAACACCTCCTCATCTGGCTCATGTTCCCGGCCCCGGCTTTACATCTACTCAATCTAAAAGGTCAAATACTCCATCTTCAAGTTCTTCATCAGACTGCTCATCCAGCCGCCCCGGTACCATTTGTCCACCTATACATCATCCATGACATGTAAGAATAAGATACATATATTGATAAACGTTTTGTAAGAATTTTCATACACTGATAAAAGTTATGTTTTTCTTACAGTTTTTTTTTTTCTTTTTTTCTCTTTCTTTTTTAATCCTTGAGATATATTCCTGGTCGAATAATGTAAGTGATGCTTGTAAGCCGGTTAATTAGTGATGTTTAAAATGATATAATACTACAATCCTTATATGTAGATGATCCGTTATTTTCTTGTTATTTACAGGCATTCAGATTGTAGAATATATGTGGTTTTTACCTTTCTTGCATAAAAGTTTCTACTATTGTACAAAAAATAATGTTGTTTGGAAAATTTATGCATAAGTCACTAGTGCATGCATGTGTGCATGCAGTACCATTTAAGCACATATAAAATTTGTTGGCACGAGCCATTTAAGCATACAATCGGTAAATTGCAATTTCTGTAGATTTATTTTTTCTAGGAAATTCACAAATACCGTAAGAAAGAAAGAAATAATATTATGAAAAAATATATATATAAAAGCAAAAAAAATTGTTAAAAAAAAACATAACGAATGGTATTAGAAACCCAAGAACTCATCTAACCATCACATGCATGCCTTGAAAACTTTTAACTTGGCCTCCAAGCTATACAAGAATACAAGAACAGCAAGAGCGCTCATGGACTCATGGTCCCACTACTCGCCATGTTATTACCATTTACGTACCAATGCTCACAAAATTAAAATTTTAGTATGTATATATCCGGCGTAACATAAATACATAATACAAGTGGGGGGGGTGCTAACTGCTAAGCCACCCTATCATTTCAAAAATTGTTATAAGTATATAAAAGTTCAACTGAATTTTACTTTTCATATGTGGTAGCCCCTCCTTAAACATTATAAATTTATAAGGTCTTGAACAAAAGTTTGAAAAGCAAACTTATGACAGCTTTTCATTTCCATATAGACATTGATTTCCGCATCATTTATTAATATAGAAGAAACTAAAAAGGAAGTGTTGAATCATTCAATGAAATATTCAAATAATAACGGTTTAATTCAACTATCTTCAGACAACAAGAGTTATGCAAAACTAACAGAAAACAAAGAAAAATAAAGTGTACGCAAGCGCAATAAAAGAATATTGCAAAATTTATTTTATTGGGATTTGTATTTGTTTATAATTTTTAATTAGTATTCATTATAACTTGAGATAAAAATTAATTTCACTTTCATGTTATGAAAATAATATTTTTTTTCTTTATGTGTAATTTGTACGCACATAAAATTATGTCTAAGAGAAAGACATTAGAATCTTATTTCAAGATTAAAAAAAAAAAGTTACTATATTGTGTTATATAATTCTATTTTAATTAATTTTCTTAAAATGATGTTTTGCACGAATTCACATCCTCTGGTATATCTCATATTTTGCTTCTTCTTTTTTTTCTTGAAAAATCTTAACCGTTCAATATGTTCTGCATGAATCTAAAAGCACAAATAATATTGGCCCTCTGCGTTATCCCTGAATAGGTACCGGACACGTTGTCAAGCAAAATATAATATAACTCAGAGGATATGCACTCGTTTAGCACCCCCATAATCAAATTCTGGTTCCGCTATGCTGTATATTTTGCCAAAGATCACAAATTAAAATTAGTAAATGTAAACGGATTAGTAAATTTGAGTGAAGTTTTGTAAAAAAAAAATGGATGTATGGAAAGAGTGGTTTTAACAATTCACATCAGGCTCGCAACCTACCAATCTGAGCACAAACACAGACAATCCTGCAAACTCAATATCTACCGATCTGAGCACAAAAACTTTTGGTTCTGCTTACTTTTTTATAATTTTTCTTGTCTACTATTGTAAAGGGATTTCAGTTGTAATATTTAATGTATCGGTACAGATGTTATATGTACTCAGTGGCGGAACTATGTACAAGCAAAGAGGGGCTAGGCACCCCCCAACTTATTGGAAGTTGCTTATTGGGGTGGTTATTTAATTTCATATGGTTTTTTACAGATGCATACCGATTGGCATCTCCTATGCGGTTGCTCCCCCCCCCCCCCCCCCCACAAATTCAAATCATGGTTCCGCCCCTGTATGTACTGGTACGAAACTATATGTAATTAGTTTGTCCTAATTAATGAAAATACCTACGGATTTTAAACCAAAAAAAAAAAACGATTCACTTTAGCTGTTGGCTAAAACAATTATTTGTCCTGAAAAATAAGCAATAACCAAGCTATACTTTATTTTGTAAAACTTCCACTAGATGCTTCAAGCTTAACAATTCCAAATTATATCTTAACAAGAAACATCAGTAGACATATAAAAAACAAAGAAAAAAACCAAACAAAAGACATATGGATTGTACAAAGTATAAACCATGACATCAAAAATATATAAGAGGCATCTGCCCAACCAAGAATTGCACCTTAATTAGTATAAAAGTCAAGATTCTGACTTGCTTGGAAGTCATCTACGTACAACGCAAAGGAGATCATTATATCTTTCTGACAGCAACCTCTTTAAAAATAGACTTGATTTCATTTATAAGCGCTATCTATTGGAGCAGCAGGTTTATCCTGTGTGTCACGAAAAGAAGCAAATTAAGGAATTCAAAATGCCAAAATTCTTCATGGTGCTAATTCACTATGAAGACATTTTTCCTTAGCTTAACATAAACTACATAACATTCCATTTCATTTTCTATATTCTGTTGATATAGTAAATATTGCTGGAAGGGATACTGTACAACAATACTAAATAGAAGTTATTCAGCAAATTGGTCTTCATCAGCTCTCTTCTTCATAAATTCCTATGCCATATAATAATGCCCCGACTTCTGGATCGACAAAAAGAAAGGGATTTGGTCTTTATAGTGTTAAATATTAAACATGAAATGGCACTTTAAAGCCCACATAATCCTGGGGGCTATAAAAGAAAATCAAATGTTTCTCGATCGATGAACGTGCAATCAAGCTTTCCCTGCTAACGGCTCATAAAGAAAAGTAAATCAATGCTGTATAAGTGTATATTATAAGGAATCTATTGAACTATCGGCCAATGAAAGAAGAGCATTCCTTTTTGGAAGAGAAAGATACGGGAATGTGGTCCCCATTAAATACCTTTTATGGGAAAAGAAATCAGAACCAAACGTCGACAAACGCACGTTCCTTTCATCAATTAAAAAAAGCCGCAATTTTAATCATGCTCAATGGAAGAGACGTACTGGTTTGTCTAACCTTAATTGATTCTCAACTGAATCAAACCATTTTGATTGAATAAAACGAATTATTTTATTCATATAATTAATATAATATATAGTTCGGTTCAAAATTATACAAATTGAAGAATTAGTCTTTAGTCTAATTTAGTGTCACAAACTGAAGTGGTCACAAAGTTCAGATGAAATATTGGAAGTTAAAAATTTAGACCACTATTACTTTGTTATTAGTATCTATCAAGTTTTTTAAGAAAGAAAAAAAAAATTAAACCACTACTTTTTCGTTAACAAAACTTTATAAATTTTAATAAGAAAAATCCGAACCGAGCATAAAGAGTCAATATATATATCATCTACATTAATTCAGATCTTAAGGTTTAGAATCTTGACCGGCCGACCCAAATCAAGACGAATCCGATCTACACATGTAATACATGAAATTTAATTATTTAATATTTGTCTCAATACGGATCGATGTTTCGAATTCATTCAACAGTAAATTTAAGTTACTGCATAAAACATTAATTCTGACTGGAGAATATATGTCAACAGGTAATAGTTACTGACTACTAGTGTATTAATGAAGTCGGTCAATTTGGTTAAAGTCCCTTCCAAAGTTGGAAATAAATCTGCTATTATATATTCCTTTGAAATAACATAACCTGTTATTTCAATCGCAACTGTTCAAAAAAAAAAAAAAAAAATTTATGTACAAACCAGGTTGAGATCAGCTTAGAAATAACACGATAAGCTGGATCTCCGGTGCTTGGATTACAAAGATGCCTAAAAATTACAAAAAAAAAAAACACCTCATAACCTTCAAATTTAACTTTGCAAAGATACTTTTGCACATACTGTTAAAAAATTATCATACACATACATAAACATACTTCATTATTTTCTTCTTTAGAATTTCTCATGGTGTTGTATCAACTTTGGTCAAGCGTGGGACCCGGTTCGCATGGGGCCTTGATCATGCCAATGTATTTGTCACGCTTTTGGCATCCCGTTTCACAATTTAAGAGTGATGTAAATAGTTCTCCGTAAGGCGAGAAGTTAGAAATTAGAAATTTGCATATAACATATTTTCTTTATAAATATATTTGTTAGTGCTATAATTACTGGTATTTAACTACTAATTCTAAAAAAACTGTCTTTATAATTATATATAAGGTACAAAATTTACATAATTGATAATATCCACTACCACTGGTATGCATTTCGTTCAAAGAGTATAAAGTATGTAGCAATTATAAAGTATTAAATTAATGGTTTTTTGTCAACTAACTAAAGGAAAAAAAATACTTTGATGATTTAATATAAACGTTTTATGTATCTAATTCAATTCAAAAATACAAAGATCAGGTACGTGTGCAGAAACTGGGTTCAATATTTAATTCATGGCCTAATGAGGTTGACTTTGGTAATAATTAAATGATAATTACCGGTCTAATTAGGATTCTTTTAGTTTGTTTGCTAGCAACCTAGCTAAGTACATATCTAGCTAGTTATCAAACCATTGAATAAAGTAACTAGATGAGGTGGTTAATAAACTAATGTCCATCCGTGCATAGTTTGGCTCATTCTAATATATAGGATTAGTAATACAAAGGCTTAAGAGTTTTTATGTAACTGATTTCTGTTACAGCATTATAGGTTCTATTATAGCATTGTAACTAATTACTCATAGGATCTAGTTACACTTAGTTGCGCTGTACAAAGTCCATATATAGACATGATGTAACCTCTGTTGTGACTAATGAAATCAAGCATTCATTCTACACAACTCTTCTCTATCACATTCCCTTCCTATTATTACTTTATAATTAATTATTTATTTCTCCGCCAGCCGTTGATCTCAGTATAGACGCTTGCAGATAATTCTCTCATAATCTGCGGAAGGAGCTGACCCACTCCAGCGATGCTCTTTTGCATTGAGGTCCTGCAATTTTGTGATTTCAAGTTTAGGTTTCGGTAGCGGTGAAACTGTACAGAGCGAGTGGTTGTTTTATCTTTCTTTTGCTAATTTACCCCTAACTTTTCCTAGAATTTAACTTTCACCGGGTCCAGAAAAAAAAAAAAAAAAAAATCATTAGGTCCATGTTGGTTTTCTGGGTGGCTTTTGTGACGGTTAGTTGATGTGATTTTGTTAGTCTTCTAGGTACTTTATAAATGCTTAGAAGAGGAAATGATTAGTGGTGTAACTTGTAAATTACTAGTATCAGAGAACTTAGAGCTGCTATGCTAATCCTAATTTCCAATTACAAACTGTCCCTGTATGTAACTAACTAACAGCACTAACTGACATCTCTTGTAACTAACTGCTGGTACATTTGTTTGTTACTGTTCTATACCAGTATCTTCAATATGTTAATTTTCCGTAAAGAGGGGTGTTCGAAGCCTGAAAAGTAGGGTTTAAAATAATTATGTGATTTTCAGTATGAAAGTGGTACAGTTTTTGTGTTGTTTTCTGGTAGATGCTTGACAGTAATATTGCTGTTATTATGTGAATTGCAATGCAATATATATTTCATTAACTTGAATACTGCTTTCATGCCCTGTGCAAATTACTACGTCTTTCCTAGTCCGTGTGAGACCGGTACCAGCTTTGTGTTAGTTTTTGTGAAATATTAGGCTTAGTGTTACCAGCTTCTAATGATTTCTCAAGTTGATCTAAGGTTCATTTAGGTATACATCTTGAAATATCAGACTACCAGTACCGGTACTGCAAGAGAACTGATAGGTTTAGTACCTCCAAGAGCATTTAGGTTAGTGTTAATTAAGTAAAAATAACTACATGTGTTCAGCAAAAGGGGATGATACCAAACAATTTTAAACCTCATCAACCAGCTGTCGTAGTTAAATGATTGATTGATTGTACAGCATCCTTGTTCAGTAAAACACGGGTAAATAATTTAAAGTAGTTTTGGCTTCATGCAGCGCACGGACATTAAATCAAAACAGCAATACATATGGTTTGTGCGCTGCATGAAGCTAAAACTAATCTGTTAAAATCTTAACCCGTAAACACCTCCAAAATATTAAAAAGAAGAAGCAATATCAGAGTTAAACAAAGGTTTATATAGCCACTATAAACAGTCTAGAATCTCGATAATGACATGTAGGCATTTTTTTATTACTTTATAAGAAGAAAGGGCCTCAATTGATAATATCTCTTCATTGGGTCGGGCTGAGAAAAAAGGGGCTCAATTGACATTTTAAACCACTTTATCCAGCGGTCCAGCCCATGATGCTTTAATCCCAAAGGCGTCTCTCCGGTTTCTACCTATTGTTTACGAGAATAGTCCCAAAGCGGAATTGTAAAATGAAGCTGAAGCGCTAATATATGTGTTGTAGCGCTACCATAGCACGACCTTACTTGAACAGGATCTGTTCTATAGGATCGTACTACTGTCTCCTTGAGAGTAAAGTAGACAGGCACCAAAGTCTGGTTGATGAATCACGACCACTGTATCAGAGCGTGATTAACGGCCCTGATCTCTTTGAGAGATCCGGTGGCTGTAGAGGATCGTTCCTAGCCGACCTTGGTCTGCTGGGATGGTCCAGTGGTTGTCTGACAGACTCCGTCACTTTTTGTTTTTGGTTTATTTGGAATGGGAGGACTTGTTGTCCTGGATATGTTCGACAAAATGCTCATGGAGAAAGCGGCAAATTTTCTTTTCAATTTAAACCCAGCTTCACAATATTTATTCCAAAATCAAGGCTATGTGTTGCTTAACTAACAAGATATTTCTCATCAGATAAGAGTTTAATGCTAAGTTGATGAACCCATTCTTGGTTTAGCTTTTGGTATCTTCTTTTCCTGTTCGCAACCATGAATATCCTGCCAATTTTTTCACACTGCAAACGAACTGTTTGATGAAATGCCTGAGAGAAGTCAGATGTCTCTTTGTGTCACGGCTTGTGGCCTTCAATCTAATGATATACTAACTAATTAATTTAAATACCGTCCTATTCATTCTATATTTGAACTTAATCATCACCTCTTCTCTTTTCCCCTGTACACCTACAACAACCTGGCAATTGAAATTCTCTGTGTTAAAAGTTAAAACATAAAATAGGGTTACATTAAGGCCTTTTTATTATTTAATAAGAAGATGTGTTTGATGAAGTGCTTACAAATAGATTCAGCAGTTAATAGCCCAGCAAAAAAATCATTTTCAATGAAGAACAAGAAGTTATTTTCCAAACATTTTAGGAATTTTTGAAAATAAAACTAAATGACAAGTCAAATCAGCGAGAAATAATTGATTAGATTGTTGAAAACAACCCTACTTTGGATAGTTGGATTACCTTGCTTTGATTAATATATTGTGGTTTAGTCGACTATCAAGCTCTGCTAAGATATATATTGTATGCAATTGTACGGATAAAAAGGTAGTTGTAGCAATTGCAGAACGGTGCAATTTATTTTGTACAATGAGATGAAAATGATTGGTGGTTAGCGGTTAGTAGTTAATGTATGGCCATTATTTGATGAAAATTACGTACTGAGATTATTCAAATGGCACATTTATTACCAATTAAGTATGTTACATATTTGCGTTATGATTAAAATGCCATTCGTTATCACTTGATTCAAATTCTGGGGGTTTGGGGTTTAATTGTTTTTCTTTTCTTTTTTATCATTCTTAACAAGGTCATATAGCTCATATTTACAAAATTATATTTTTGATAAGCCTAAATTTCATATACATTTTTGGTAGAACTTGATCTCTAAAACTATTCCCTTTTTATTAGTTTAAAGTCGTTTTGTTTAGATATCGCACCAAGTTCGAGATACTGTTATATTTTGATGTGTTTTCAAGTATTAGAAGCAAAGGGGAACAATTTGGAGCAAGCCCGGACGCGATCGGAACCTAGACGACATGAAGAGGCAAGAATCAGAGGAAAATTACGACCTGCAATCTCTTAAATTACGACCTGGAATTCCAGAACTACTTGGAGCAGCTCACTGCCATAATTCTGCACTGAAATTGCGACCCGCAATTTCTGCACAGTCTCTGATTTTTGGACTGCTATGGGCCCAGAACGATATGTATAGCCCATCTCTCCTTCCCCAAAGGAGGAGGCCGCCATTTTTCACACTTCACCACAGCTGGGAACGATCTCAAGAGCTAGGGTTTCAGATCTAGGGCGATTTGGAGAGGGAAAAGCTTGAGGGAGAAGAGATTTGTGCTTGGATTTGTATTCTCTACTCTATTTTCCTTTCTCTAGACTTTGGTAACAAATTGTTTATCTCATTTGTAACTATTTGCGCCCCTATGAGAGGCTAATCTCCTCTCTAGGGGCGATGGCATGTGAAACTCGAAACTAGGTGCACTCTATCTTACTCAATTTGTGGTTTTTATTGACTATTAGCGATTTACTCTTTTAATGCTTGATTTATACATGGATTGGGTGGTTTAACCTTACTCCTCCGATACATGGATTTAGGGATTTATCCAATGAGTAATTAATAGGTAATTAGGACGAAGTACTTAACCGAGAAGTCCTAAGTACCCTAAAGGTACGATATTAGCCCGCGAAGTACTTAACCGTGAAGTGTACGCTATTATCAATGACTAAAAATCACTTGTGCATGTTAACTCCCTGAACAAAAAGAGTAAAGAATAGGTTATTAGGACGAAGTACTTAACCGAGAAGTCCGAAATAACCTAAAGGTAAGATAATATCCCGCGAAGTACTTAACCGTGAAGTGTACGCTATTATCACCTTAGACAGGACGCCCACGTATGCTTTAGAAACATGAATCGAGTAGATTGAGACCCTAGTGGATAGGAATGCCAAAGCCCCTAGAACTCCTACACTTGAATCAGACCTAAGACATTTATTATTTGCTCCTTTCTATTTAATTAGATTTAGAAACCAACCTAAACTCCGGTAGTCTAGCTTAGTGAATTGGCGAGAACCAGTACTTTACGAGTTGTCCCTGTGGATTCAACACCCGAACTACTACTTGACAAGGTTGTATGCTTGCAACCAAATTAGGTGTATTATGGTTCATAATTAGCTATAGAAAAACACCATCAAGCTTTTGGCGCCGTTGCCGGGGACAACGGTAAATACTGGTTGTAGCTTTAGTAATTAAGACTAGACATTTTTCTTTTATTCTATATTTTTTATTTCATTGGGTCGCCTTCTTTTTCTCTTGCAGGATTCACTCTGGCCGATAATCACAATCTTATTGTCTACCAAAGGAAAAGACTACGAGGAACTAGAAGGGTGACTTCCCCTACCCCAATCAGACCTCAGCAACCAACTTTCGAGGAGCCGAGAATGGCGGGGAATGTCCCTCGACGTCGCGGCCGCACTCAACAGCAGGACCCACAGACCCCTCATGCGCCCCCGCCACACGGGGGGTCAGATTGATTCAACATCCGCAACATTACCATCACCCATTGTAAGATAATCATGTCTCATTTCTTTTTCTTTATGACTAGAATTGGAGCATTGAGGGCAATGCTCGGTTTAAGTTTGGGGGAGGGAAATTGAGATTGTATCTACATTTGCACGTAGGGTTTGCATGACTTCTATTTGTTGTTTTTTTTTTCTTTTTTTTTCTTTTATTTTCTTTTATGTTTTGGTGGTCAAGTTTGAAAAATCTGAAAAATTTTGAGGAAAATTTTCAAAGGAATTGATCTTGTTTGGGAATAAGAGAAAGTAACAAGGGAAATTGATCAACCATTTCTAAACTAACCCATGGTGAATGGAATTGGAGTTAAGGATTGGTACTTTATGATATTCTTGGGATTAAAGGTTTTTGAATTTGGACTTGTCCTACAATTGGAACCGAACCTGCAAAAATCCAAAAATAAATGTGACTAATCAAGAGAGAGTGGTGTAGTAGCCGGTGGATCAAAAAAAATCTATAAATCAATTAATTCATTATTAGGATCCCACTTGGTTGCGTGTTGCACGCGAAGCTACACGCTCGACACACACCAAAAAAAAGAAAAAAAAAAGAAGTGAACTCTAAGCCTTAATAAGTGCTAGGACTTAGTCCATGGGCAAATATACCACATATGGCACGAGGCAGCCTCAAGAGCGCAGAAATTTGTAAATTTCAAAGGAATTCGAAGTCAATTCGAAGTAAAAAACGCGAGGTTCAGGATTAACATGAACTTTCTTTCAAATTTGGATAAATTTTTGAGTGACAGGTTCCATTTGTAGAGGGGAGAATTAAGAAACTTACAATCTTTTCGAAAATCATAAAGTGCGGGGCAATGTGGAAAGAATGGATAGAAAGACACGCGTGGAGTGAATCGGAAATAATTGAGCATTGCTCTTTTTGTTAGAATTCTCAAAAATCCGAGCAAATGTCATGTGAATTTGAGAGCTTTTCCTTTAAAAGTTTATCATGACTTTTCAAAGCAACCACTACCTTTTGCATGTAGGATTATGACTTTTCTTTAGAACTTGATTAGTTGAAAGACCAGCCCTTGGCTCTCGAGCTAAGACTTGCTTAGGGACAAGCAAGAACTAAGCTTAGGGAAATTTGATAAGCCTAAATTTCATATACATTTTTGGTAGAATTTGGTCTCTAAAACTATTCCCTTTTTATTAGTTTAAAGTCGTTTTGTTTAGATATCGCACCAAGTTCGAGATACTGCTATATTTTGATGTGTTTTCAGGTATTAGAAGCAAAGGGGAACAATTTGGAGCAAGCCCGGACGCGATCGAAACCTAGACGACATGAAGAGGCAAGAATCAGAGGAAAATTGCGACCCGCAATCTCTTAAATTGTGACCTGGAATTCTAGAACTACTTGGAGCAGCTCACTGCCATAATTCTGCACTGAAATTGCGACCCGCAATTTCTGCACAGTCTCTGATTTTTGGACTGCTATGGGCCCAGAACGATATGTATAGCCCATCTCTCCTTCCCCAAAGGAGGAGGCCGCCATTTTTCACACTTCACCACAGCTGGGAACGATCTCAAGAGCTAAGGTTTCGGATCTAGGGCGATTTGGAGAGAGAAAAGCTTGAGGGAGAAGAGATTTGTGCTTGGATTTGTATTATCTACTCTATTTTCCTTTCTCTAGACTTTGGTAACAAATTGTTTATCTCATTTGTAACTATTTGCGCCCCTATGAGAGGCTAATCTCCTCTCTAGGGGCGATGGCATGTGAAACTCGAAACTAGGTGCACTCTATCTTACTCGATTTGTGGTTTTTATCAAGCTTCTAAATAGCTAGCTATAGCGAAGCTATAGCGCCGCTATATCGGTTTTGGACCCAGAAAGCTAAGTTACGGGCTAAAACTGCGCTAATCAAGCTACGACCGCCATAGCGATAATAGCGGTCCGCTATAGCGCGTAGCGGCAATAGCGGTCCGCTATGCTACATGGGTTATGATTTTGCAAAAAAAAATTTCTGAAAACATGATTTTGCAATTTTAATGGGCCTTAATATCTAGATTGTTTTTTTTTACTTTATTAAGCTATATCAATACAATGGAACATGTGCGGGCTATACCGCTATATCAATTAAATTTTGTATCATGCATTAATATATGGTAGTGGTATATTTTGAATATAAAATATATCGATAGTTTTTGAATTAGGGATATTTTGAATGACAATTTGAACTTTGTATTGGTTTAATATGAATAATATTAGAACTTCTTAATTAATTTGATATTTTTTTTCTTGATGAGACATTTTTACTAGGCAAAGCCTTCTATGGACATAAGGACCTATTTGTAAATTGAACATATTTTTATTTTTAAAGTTCAAACAGTCGATCCGAACCGTTCATCTTGTTCTCCATATTAATATGTGCTTGGAGACCAAATTTTACATTTTTCTGATTTTTTTTACTATTTATTAAGATGGGTACAAAATTCAATGGTCTGAATTTGAAATTTTTATACCCATCTTAATAAATAGTAAATAAATTCAGAAAAATATAAAATTTGGTCTCCAAAGATATATTAATATGGAGAACAAGATGAACGGTTCGGATCGGCTGTTTGAACTTTGAAAATAAAAATATATTCATTTTACAAATAAGCCCTTATGTCCATAGAAGCATCACTCTTTTTACTATTAGTAGAAATATAAAAGATAATTTTTGAAATAAAAAAACGCTATTTATAATAGCTTTCACTATAGCTCCGCTATTCGCTAAAGCTTTTTTTTTTTGTCTCCCCGCTACACTGCTATAAACGCTATTTAGAAGCTTGGTTTTTATTGACTATTAGCGATTTACTCTTTTAATGCTTGATTTATACATGGATTGGGTGGTTTAACCTTACTCCTCCGATACATGGATTTAGGGATTTATCCAATGAGTAAATAATATGTAATTAGGACAAAGTACTTAACCGAGAAGTCCTAAGTACCCTAAAGGTACGATATTAGCCCGCGAAGTACTTAACCGTGAAGTGTACGCTATTATCAATGACTAAAAATCACTTGTGTTAACTCCCTGAACAAAAAGAGTAAAGAATAGGTTATTAGGACGAAGTACTTAACCGAGAAGTCCGAAGTAACCTAAAGGTAAGATAATAGCCCGCGAAGTACTTAACCGTGAAGTGTACGCTATTATCAATTTTCATTGATAAAAATTCATATTTTGTTTTGGTGAAGCTTGGTACTATGGATCAATATCAGAGTTGAATGGTTGTAAAGCTTGGTACTATGGATCAATATCCGTCCAGCTGTCATAGTTAATTAAATGATCCACATCTGCCATATTTGTTTGGACTTTTATAATGGTATGTACAATGAATTATCTTTATTTTTAAAGTTCATCGGTCTAAATCATTCAACATAATCTTTATATAAAAATATACTGGTAGTCTAGTAGATCAAATTTTATATTTTTAGGATTCTTTTACTATTTTTTAGATAGGTAGAACTTAGAAGATCACTTGATCTAAAATTCTAGAACATTCAAAAGTACTAATGTATACTTGAGCTATCGTATCGCACTGCATTCATAATTTTTTATGTTTAATTTATATAATACGAGTGTTGAATTAATAATATAATTAAATAATATATATAATAAACATATTGTGTCCTTGAATTTTGAAAATTGTCATATCGTCGTATTCAATACAATACTCATATATGTATCCATTCAACATAGAAAATTAGTGATTTTTAACCTATCTAAAAAAATAGTAAACAATTTTAAAAAAAAACATAAAATTTAGTCAACAGGTACATTTTCATATATAACTCATGTTGAACGATTCAGATAGACTATTTGAATTTTAGAAACGAAATATTAAAATATTGATACATTGTATGGACTAATTTATACTATGCATAGTATTATAGCCTCATTCTATTTTTTTTTTTTTTACAAGTACAACATAGTGAGGGTTGCATTTTATGAGTTAGGTATAATATACATATCAGATGTTTTGTTTTCTTGGAATAGTCTCTAATGGCTTTCCTTATTTGGTAGTTGCTGTGTCACGCTAGAAAATTTGTTAAATGTGCCAAAATATTAATTATATTTGAAAACGCCATTATCCCTCTCTACGTTCTTTCTTGATTGTTCAATTCCAACTGCATATCCATTTCAGCCTCACCGACCCGCAAATACATTTACAGAAAAAAAAAATATGGTGGAGTCTGCATTACCTCAGGCCTTGAGCTTGGAATCTAACCGTCCGAATAAAATTTAGATCAATCCGGTCTATGTATATTAAAATTTGGATCACCCTGTGATTCTATTTTTTTTTAATTATGTTTATTAAAATTTAAATGAAATTTCTGATCTCTTAAGTTATCATACAACTTAATTAGCTCCCTTCATTAAATAACAAGTATTTTTTTATAACTTAGTGGTTAAATCTACTCATTGGATTGTGAGAGTTTTTGAATTTAAATCCCACCTCCCACGTTATATATTTTTACATTTTATTCCTCAACTATCTCTATCTAATTAAATTTTCTAGTTCCGCCTGTCTATACGAATTTTAATGTGGATCGAACGAATGTATCCGAGCATTGGATAAGATTTGTCCAAAGATCTTTAAACAAAACCCAATAGCAGACTTTCCTTGCTCTTTAAATATCAGAACATAAAATAGCTCCAACTTGTAGAGAAATTCTTCAAAATGGAAAATACAACCTCTCCTGCTGTTGCGAATGCCCCCTTCCACCCATGAATCCACCATGCATATTATGATGTTTCCATGGCTAGCATTTGGTCATATCAGCCCGTTTGTCCAGTTGGCACGCAAGATCATCGCAGTTGGTGGCAATAGTATACAAGTGACCTTCCTCATAACCAAAGGAAATGTGCCACGTGTCATGACACTCCTCCCCTCCACCCCGCTCATCTCTATACAGCCATTAGAGCTCCCCCATGTCCCTGGTCTCTCTCCTGGCGCTGAGAGCACTGCTGAGGTAACACTTGATGGCGCTGAGCTGCTAAAGATGGCTTTGGACATGACAAAACCTCAAGTTGAAGATATTTTGGTGCGTACTAGGCCAGACATAGTCATATTCGACTTTGAACAAGCGTGGTTGCCGTCCCTTGCTAAGCCTCTCGGTATGGTTAAACTTATTTTAGTTCACTAGCTAGATGAGAGAATTATTTCTGTTTCTCTATCTTCTATAAAATCATGGTTTTTCAGCAAAACTCGGATGAACAGTGCTTGACTCGGCCGAGTTAGCCGATTTCTTATCTGAGTCACCCGAGTTTTGGTCCGAGTCATCCTATTTCAGCCGTGCCGAAA
Organism: Carex rostrata; assembly: GCF_964058835.1. Taxonomy (NCBI): domain Eukaryota; kingdom Viridiplantae; phylum Streptophyta; class Magnoliopsida; order Poales; family Cyperaceae; genus Carex; species Carex rostrata. The sequence continues at coordinate 4,556,111 of NC_135919.1, read as the reverse complement.
AGTTCAAAGCCGTGTTTTTTATTTAGGAGAAGAAGTTCACGCCATTTTCGTTTTTTTTCTGAAGAAAGTTCCAAGCCGTGTTTTGAACTTTGAAGAAGAAAGACTAATTGACAAATATTATAAATAGACATGGTGTATAAATTTCCTGTTTCTAGATATCAATGCATTAATAGGTTTATGTACACCGGGATCACAAAACTAAAAATCATGACATTTATTACCCCGTTTCAACTTCCAAGACTACAGTTATAGGCTAATAAAGGTTCAAAAAAAAAAAATTCACTGAGAGCCATTGGCCATTCAACCAAACTAGATCAACGGCTAAGATTGCGCACAAGAAACACATCTTGTCTCAATCCGTGCCTTTATATAACTCCCATTAAGAGAGTTCCACGTGGACCTCTTTAAGTGGCTGATTATTTCAATCATTCATTTGACTTAAAATATTATGCTAAACATTTCTCGTCAATTAAATACTGGTGCAAAATACCAAATTTAGTACATTTTTAAATTATTAATTTGTGGGTGTATTTTTATTATCAAAAGTCCGATCCCAATATATATAATGCTACACAGCTACAGCTTACAAGTTTGATTGTTATAAAAATATAGAATATAAATTATATATTTATTTCTCTTTTGTGAATATTATTTTTTTATTATCTTACGGAATAGTCTATTTCATTTTAAAATCAGATATATTTTAATTTATAAGTGATTACATACAAATTTTATTGTTATTCGTACAAATTTAATTATTATAAGGGTTATTAATATTTAAATAGTTAATTACCATAGATTGAAAATTTTGAAGAATGGTTCTAATAGTGAATTATTTTAGTGTAACTTTTGTTTTAACATAATTTTTTACCAAATTATTTAAAAAATTATTTAGTATTTTCATGTGTAAGAGGTTTTCGATTTGGGTAAATGAGCGACCTATATAATTTGTGAGGATCTTATATCGGTCAATTGCTGCAATTTAACTAGAACTGCATATTGAAAACTTTAAACAGGATAAGAAATTAAGAAGACTATTTCAGAAAACAAGATATTTACTCTTCATAAGCTGGGAGATTCAAGTTTTCTGTGTTGAAACCTAAAATTTTAAAATTCAAAATTTTCCTTTGGTATATCTAAGTATGATCTTCTATTGAATGACAAATGTGCACCAATAGGTTCAGTTTGATGCCTGATCAGAGTCTGCCAATCCATGTCAAAATCCCCGCAGATCTAGTGCATGTGCCCAAATAATGATGTGAATCGAACGGCTCTGAGTGGGCATCATACCGAATTGTTATTATGATATCACCATTATATTTTGTGTCACCATCTAATGAATTCACTTGATTAGTACTTTTGAATTATTTGTAATATTTTAAAAATATAAGGGCTAATCTGAAAGTTATATTTATTTATGTACTTCCATTCGGGTGTCCATCTGGGGACCCTTAGTTTTACCTTCTTCTTTTTTTTTTAGTTTTACCTAGTCATAGATTCAACCTGCAATGAGAACCAAATATGGATTTCATTTTTGTGAATCTTTTTCTTTTAATAAACCACTAACTACTTGTCCATCAATATCTAAGGATTTTTTTATTTGGTATAGGTATTAAAACACTCGTATTTTCGGTATTTTCTGCTGTTTCTACCTACATCGCTGCTGCCTCTCGTCAGCTCCATGGATCAAACCCAACAATACAAGACTTGATGAAGGCACCAGCTGGCTTCCCTGCTTCATCTCCTATCCAACATGTTCCTGCTTATAAGGCCACAAACTTCCTCTATCTATTTAAGAGCTTCAACGGTCAACCATCTGTTTTTAATCGGTTATTGAAATGTATAGATGATTGCGATGGATCAATTGCCAAGACATGCATGGAGATGGAAGGAAAATATATAGATTTTTATCGGTCACAGCAGGGAAAATTGCTATTGGCCGGACCAGTCGTTCCAGAGACACCTCAAGGAGACCTTGATAAGATCTGGGCCGATTGGCTTGCCGAATTCCCAGAGAAATCTGTTGTGTTCTGTTCGTTCGGAAGCGAAACATTTTTGACTGACAAAGCTATCAAGGAGTTACTTCTAGGGCTTGAAGTAACAGGGTTTCCATTCTTGGTGGTACTCAACTTCCCGCGGGGAGTAAAGGAGGACGAAGACAAAGAGATACTCGATAGCAAACTTCCAAAGGGCTTCAAAGAGAGAGTGAAAGGAAGGGGGATCGTGTATTGCGGGTGGGTGCAACAACAGCATATACTGCAGCATAAGAGTGTCGGGTGTTTTGTGTGCCATGCGGGGTTCAGCTCTGTGATGGAGGGGCTGATTGCGGACTGTCAGCTTGTGATGCTACCACAGAAAGGGGACCAATTGGTAAATTCTGTGTTGTTTGAAAAGGAATTGGAAGTAGGTGTCGAGGTTGAAAGGAATGAGGCCGACGGATCATTCTGTAGGGAGGGAATCAGTGAAGCTATCAGAACAGTGATGGCTAAAGAGGAGAGTCAAGGTAAAAAGATGAGACAAAATCAGAAAAAATGGAAGGAGTTTCTAATGAATGAGGAGCTGCAAGACAAATTCATGGTGGAGTTTGTCAAGAGCTTGAGAGATCTAGTAGCTGCTCAAGAAAATAGATGAACTTAGTAACCTTCAAGAATGGAAACAAGGAAGAATTCAAAAAGCATTAGTTGCAAAGATATATAATTGTAACCAAGACTATATGGATATGGTTATGAATATTTATATATTTGTCGTTTATTTGAAGTACTTCTACAGGAAAATAAGAAGAAAATCATTTTAAGCAATTTATTGTTCTAGTATCTTCTTTAATTTAATGCGGTGATGGAAACTCTCATTATCTTTAATAAATTAATTATTAGGTGAATGATTCTTGCAATTTGTGTTCTTTCATTTATTTCAGATTGCTGATAAGTGGTAACCCCATATACTGTAAGTGGGGCTTTTCAGATTGGAACTGTTTCTCTTTCCTTCATTAGAAAATTAATTTGAATATAGAAAGCGTTAATGCAAGGATCTAGCAACTTATTAAAAAATGATACTCTTGATATCCTATATTAATGGAGGGAAACAGAGTAGGTCCGATGGGCATCGGACCTACTTTGGTTTCAACAGGTTAGCTCACCGTCGGATTGGCTTTAGAATTCGCACCAGAACTTCCGCGTCTGCTTTAATATTCGTGCGCTCAAATCTTGAAGCAAATTAGATGGTAGATCTGTCCATCGGAACCAAACTAGGTCCGATGGGCATCGGACCTACACCTTTCCCTTAATGGAGACGGTCCTGTAATGAACAATTCTCCCACTGCTAAGGGATTTGTAGTATTGAGCGAAACAAATCCCCTTAGTCGTCGTAACCATGCACGTACTCTTTTGTTTTCCTTATTTTCATCTGTATTATTCAGTTTATCTTATTTTCTAAACCTATCCCTTTTGTTTTGTTATGATTTTCTTGTCACAAAATTTATCTTTGGTGTTCTACCTTTGTGTACAAACATTATTCCAACTTGGGCCAGAGATGAATGTACAATGTTCTCACTTCCAAAAAATTCAGCTAAGGGGCCTGTTTTTGGATTTCAAAATTACTAAAAAAAAAATTAAGCTATATATGGCTCTCCATCCAAAAATTGCATTAAAGAATTCTCTTTTTGTGAACCTTATTGAGCATTGACTTTAAATTATTTTCTTAATGTCATGCAAAGTTTTAAAGGTGTAAAATTCCAATCTAAATAATTCCCTTTGAACCAATCCTGCCTTGAATGTAAGGTACGTGCCAATTTTTGTAAACAGAAATACATTATGGACATTGAAATAAGGGAGAAAATTGGTATAGGCGATAACTAAGTAATATAATGCAACAACGCTTTAGTTTTTTTACCAAAAAAAAATAAATGTTGGTAAAAATATAAGCAAACAAACAGTTGCTATATATTTCCACACACATAGAACTAATGTTCGAGACGGAATTGTACAAAATTGTGTCCAGTCTGAACTGTACATCAATTTGGTGAGCTGTATGACTGATAATTTCTTATTTGTAGTAAATTTAATTGTATTTTGGATTTTGATGAGAAATTCCACAAGTCCCTCAAGCTATATATTGCTCCTTCTGCTTCTTTCTTTGCGCCCCGATCTCATTTGCTGCTCGGGTCTCATCAAATTGAATTCAGGTCAGTTTTTGTTTCGGTTAGTTCAAGTCATGTCATATGGACTTCAGGCCACTATGGGTTTTGGAGCATAGGTTCATCTCACTCTGGTTTGGGTTTCAGGCTAAATCTTATAATATGTAATAAAGAATTACAGTGTTGAATCCTGTAATCAGTAATACTCTATTTCAATACTGGCATGGTACAGAAGTTTTGTAGTTAAAGAGTATGATTTAGTGGTGCAGACTACAGAGTTCTGTACAGTACAGTGTCGTAGAAGTTCAACTCGAATATAGGAAAGCATATCCTCTGAGATTGGCTTGCTATTTATCACATGAAAGCTCAAATTTCAGTACTGCCTACTTTAAGTAGAATCTTAACTTGGATTTGATTTCTGTTTCTTCCATTATCACAAAAAAGAAGTTGACGTCCAATTACAGAGTTCTAAGCTTTTTTTGGGTGGGACTTTCTATTGGGCTCCATTGAATTAATTTTACAACAAAAAATAGAGTGTGGTTTTATTATTCTGGGCAATGCTTTAATCCCAAAGGCGTCTCTCCGGTTTACCACCAATTGTTTAACGTGAATAGTCCCAAAGCGGAATTGTAAAATGAAGATGAAGTGCTAATATATGTGTTGTAGCGCTATCCGAAGTCTGGTTGATGAATCATGACCGCTAGATCAGAGCGTGATTAACGGCCCTGATCTCTCAGAAAGATCCGGTGGCTGTAGAGGATCGTTCCCAGCCGACCTTGGTGATGATCCAGTGGCTGTAGAGGATCTGTAAAATAGGAAACTGCAATCTGTAGATTGATTGTATATTTCTTAGATCAGAATATAGCTGAAATTAGTAGGTACAGCTGTATTGTAATTTAGGAAGATATAACGGCTATATTCTCTTCATATTCTCTTCCTCCGTTTGTTGTTATCAAATATGAAGAGAGTAATCTCTTATCGAATATCGAGTAATAAAAAAACAGTAGAACAAGAACGGAAGACTAGGAGAGAGAGAGGTGGAACAAATAACACCAGAACAAAGAGGCGACGAATATTTGGCGCCTGAAGGAAGATGAACGTCTCGAAGAAAATAAACTTTCTTTCAATCCTGCTAAAAGTTTAATGGACGTCTTCCTTTAATTTTCAAAGGGTATTATGGTCAATTCATTTTTTTAATGATAAAATAAAATAAAAAATAAATAAATGGTGATAGAAGAAGGTAAATTAATTTTTGATGGGGATATTGGATATTATTGTGATATCATGGGTTTATTGGCTATTTCAAATATTTAGATGGGCATACTGGAAATTTTCCCAAAAATTTAAATGACACAGAATGTAAAATTTGCTGCTCCAGTTAGCAAAGTTTTAGTTACATTCTTGATTCTGTTAACAAAGTTTTAATTATATTCTTAATTATATTTGTTTAATGTAATTGTTATTTATTTAGTGATCAAATTCAGATTTAAAATTAGTTAGTTAGTTTAATATTTTTCCAACAAATCTTTGCGGAAGAAATTACAAAAACATGACGCAAAATCACTATAACAAGAAATCTTTATAATTTAAAAAAGCCAATAACACAATCTCTTACATTCTCTTATAATTTTATACAATAAAATATGAAATTGTCAAGTATATTTTAGTGAATTCAAACAAAAGAGCAAAACTTGGAAAAGATGGCTTAGAAAAAAACCATAGTAGGAAATATCGGCCGATACCGATCCGTATCGGCCGATACGTATCGGTATCGGCCGTGACCGATCCGATACTGGTCCGATACTCGCGATAGTGTGTTAAAGAGCCTGAGCCGTATTGGCCGATACTGATCCGATACTGATCTGATACTGATCCGATACTGGTCCGATACGTATCGGTATCGGCCGTGACCGATCCCGATACCGATACCGATATTTCCTACTATGAAAAAAACCTCAAGTGAGACTCAAAGTATTATGGGCTTGTAACCAATTTCTGATTTGACTTCGCGGTATTTCCACATACATTACAGTTCATGCCCCTGGTTTTATATCTATTCATTTTTATATAAATAATTGTGAGAATTCGGACATTGATTCAATTTTTACATGTGCCTCATTACTCGTTAGAAGATTTATTTTTAAACTGCAAGTTTGCAACTGCAACTTCGAAAAAAATGAAAATGAACATGAAAATTTTCATTTAAGCAACAAAGTTTATGCTTTTCTTTTTGGTGCCCTCCAGTAACTTGTCAATGTCTCAAGTTATCATGGTTCAACAAAGATGCATTTTCAAACCACTTTTGAAGAAGCAAATGCTCTTTGGCTGCTATATGGTAGGTATCAGCACCTTGTTTGTGCTTGCTTGAAGGGTTGTTTTTATCATGCACTTTGTGCTAATTTGTAAGTCGATATTTACCTCATGTTGTATTGATCTCTCTTTTTTCTGAGACTACAAGTTAATTATCCAAATACAGTGTGAATCGTGCTCTTGTGCTGTTGTGTGCATCAGTAAAACCTTTAAAATGAAATCCTATTAAATCATTCGGTTACAAACTCCCATGCTATACCATTTAGAAAACCAAATTGAGTGTATTACAATGACTTATTGAGATGTAGTTAATAACCCAAAAACTGTGTCCTTGATTCTACAAAACAAGCTAGCAGTAACAGTTAGCATGCCTTCCCTCAAAGTCGTAGGCATCAGTATCACTATCATGTTAACCCATACTGATGTTCTCTATATAGATAGGTAGACACGGCGATGATATTGTCCTCTGTGGTTTTACCAGAACATAATTCATAATTATATTTTCTTAATATTTAATTATTTATCCCAAATAAATCACAGAAAGAAAGAAAGAAAGAAAGAAAAGGGTACAGGAGGTCTTGTTAAGGGGCTGAGAGCACCATTGATGAAGAGGGAGCCTGCAATGGCCACTGGAAATCTGGAACACTAACACCAATTGTGTGCAAGCCTGAAATGGAATACTTGAATATCAATTTATCTTACGAAAATTGTAAGTATATATGACAACCCACAAAATTGTACATCCAAAACGAGAGACAAAAGAGTACTGCTAAATAGGAAAAGAAATTGTGAATTACCTTGATAGGTTTCCATTATGTAGATGAAGGAGGCTAGGGCGCTATGGATGTGCTGAGATACGGAAAAAAAAAAAGTTAGCTTTAGATTTGATTTTAGAACTGTAGGTATTAGTGACTATTCGCCGACTGTTTTTCTATCATATTCACCAACGTTTTTTATTTGTAGACAAACCATTGGTGAATATTCAACTATCGCCAACAGTTCTTTTATATGAACAGTTGGTGATTGATGTTATATTCACCAACAAATTCATCTATAACCAATGGTTATGCTCTATGAAGAGTCATTGAAAGTTGGTTCACTTTCACCGACTCTGTTAGGAATGAACCGTTGGTAATAAGTTCAACTTATTTATCAATTTGACACATAGGATAAACACTAACTGTCACATACAATAACCGTTTAGTGCTGTAGTGGATTTTATAGATGGCTAAGGGAGATAAAAATATACATTCTCCATAAGATTTAAAAGCACATAAGAAAGCAAAATGGAAAGAGTTAGAATATATTGTCTTTTGTTTATACACGTACCTTTGAAAGATAAAAGTGACAAGGAAGATTATAAATATGTGTTCCCATCTAATCGGACAAATGGAATATGAGATATCTTATGCCAATCATCCCCTTCAGTGGGTTGGCATCGGTCTATTAGATATGGGCATTCGTCTATATACAGTTCAGCAAGGTTCTTTGGTAAACCGTTTTCAGGTAATGAAAGCATCTGAGGGCAATCATCAATGTGTAGCTTCTTCAAGGAAGTGAGTAACCATAATGTGGAAGGAAGGCATTTCAGTATACAACACCGGAACTCAAGCTTCTCCAGAGATGTTAATTGGATGAACCAACTTTCTTCACCTGTTGTATATTCTGCTGCAGGGGACCATTCTATCAAAAGTGTACGCAGTGACGACAGCCTTCCTACTCTTGGGAGGCTCTGAGTACTTCCGCAGTTGTGGCACAGGTGCAGATAAGTTAGAAATTGCAAACATTGCTCTTCATTTTCTTCTTGAGAAATCTGATCATTCTCTTGTTCTACTTCATAGGACTCTAGAATTTCATTGAAATATTTTATTACTAACTTTCTCAGGTTAATAAGGGACTTTAACCCTTCAACAAGGCAAAGTTTCTTAATACCCTCGAGGTGCATAACCTCAAGGGAATTTAACGGGGTAGAATATATAGACAAAAATTCAACGTGGGCTTGAGTTATGATCAAGTGAGAAAGAGAAGGCATCCCTTGCAATACTTCTCCAATATTACGAAGGTCATAACAGTTATGCAATTTAAGCTCTACCACTGATGAGATGGAAGAATCAGTAGGCAGTTCCTTCAATTTGCAAAATTCCAAGTGGAGCTTTTTGAGGCGTGGAAATATCATCTTTCTAGCCTCTCCATTCGACCAGTGTGTCCATGAGTCCATCACACGGAATTTCAATTCCTTCAAAGATGGAAATACCACATCGGACCTGCCATAAAATTCTCCACCCACCTTCTCAATTAATGGTAAAGAATCAAAGCAGAGTAGTTCGAGGAAAGGGAGCTCACCAAAAGCAGGAAGGTTTCTTAACCAATAGCTCTTTACAGAAATATCCTTTAGATTGTTAAAACCATGATGAGGAGAGAACACCCAATCTGGAAAAGATTTCCATCTGCAGCCATACACTTCTAGAGTTTCTAAACTACGGGCTGGCTTTAGAGCATCAAGAACCTCCATATTCACCTTGGTTCCCGGCATTTCTTCATAATCATTAATTAACGTTAAACTTTTGAGGTATATTTTCTTGTCTAATTGAGATTTTACTGCTTCTTCTTTACTAGGTACTGCTTTGAGATTACTTAGAACAAGGTGTCCGCGGAGTTCATTCATGTGCATCAACTCACTGATCTTATGCCCCTTGTTGATAACAGGCCGCTCACTGTCTTCTATACAGAATTCCTCAAGCTCTTGGAGCTTGGTTAGTTTCCCTATACCGGATATTAGAGAAATAGTATCAGAGCTTGCATAAAAATGTCGCAAGCTTATAAGTCGATTCATTCGTTCAGGTAACTTTTCAAACTTACAGCCTCGCACATCTAGCACCTCAAGATGGCATAAGGCACAAAATTCATCAGGAATGGATTTAATACCAGTGAAGGAGAGATCCACAAATCGAAGATGCGATAGTTGACTAGCGACATTAATGGGTTCATTTGTTTTAAGCTCAATATAAGATACATCCAACACACGTAGACGATTGTATTTGGCAAAGATATTACCAATGGATTCGGCACTGCATTTTGTCCAATTACCAAACAAAATCATAGTCCGTAGTCTTGCACTATCCTTGCATTTCCACTCTACCTCTAAATTATCACAATCTATTCCCAAGTGGCGGGCTAAAGATGGGAGATGTTTATCGTGGCTTTTAACAAAACAAAATTCATTAGAGGAAACGGCAATAGCTAAGTCCCGCACTAGATCATGCATGAGGTACTCGCCATCTCTTAATGTTGGCTGAAAGAAGGATCTGTCAACAAGTTCATCAAACCTCTTCTCTCCTATATCTTCTATTCTTTTTTCTCCTTTGTCTAGCAAATATGTCTCTTCTTTACTGGGTTGAATAAATCCCTGTGCAATCCACATCTGAACCAATCTTTTCCTTTGAAACACGTACAGTTTTGGAAATATGGAACAAAATACAAAACATTGTTTTAGATCAGGATCCAAATAATTATAGCCAACACCAATTGATGGAAGGATGTTCTTGCGAGCACCTTCAATGTTCCACCAATTGCTACGACGAATATCTTCCCAGAATTCTCTTTCTAACCTCTTACTCAACAAGGTCCCAATAAACTCGCCTGCTAGAGGCAACCCATGCAACTTGTCAGCTATTTGTTTACCAATCTTTTTCAAGTCGTCATGTTTTGACGGAGACAAAGGTGGTTGATCCTTCAAATCTCCTAATTTTAAACCACCAAATGCAAAATATTCAAATAATTCCCAAAAGGATTTTGTGTCCAAACATTCCAGTGTTACTACCGGTAGAGTTCTTATTGTGTTTGCAATGATTCTGCTTTGGGTGGTTACAACAACGACACTTCCTACCTCCCCAAAACAGAGCAATGACTTCAGGTCATTCCATTTGAGCTCTGTCATGTCTCTCAAATTATCTAAGATAAGTAAGAATCTTTCATTTTTGATAGTCATTTTAAGCATACGTCCAAGATATTCCAAATTCATCGGAGTATAACTTGATAACCTATCTCCAAAAGAAAGTATTATGTCTCGCAAAATTTTCTTATCATCACAACATTCTGAGACATAGACCCAGGCTTTTAAAGTAAAATGCTCATTCACACTCTCATTGTTGTATATCTTTTTAGCAACAACAGTTTTCCCAACTCCACCTACACCAAAAATGGGAATAACCGCTAGTTTGTGATTTCTGTTGAAATGAGGTTCTTCTCTAGTAGTAATCATTGTTTGTTCTGGTTCATCACCCTTTTTAACTTTTTGACTTTGTTCTCGCACATCACCCTTTTTAACGTTTTGACTTTGTTCTGGCACATCACCCTTTTTAACGTTTTGACTTTGTTCTGGCACATCACCCTTTTTAACTGTAAGAATAGACTTTGGTGACCAAGGATTAATCAAGCTTGAAAAGCTCTTGACAGATTTTGGTAGGATATCCCAAAATCTACTGCTCGCTTCTCCTAAATTAGGATCATCTATAGCCTTATGGTAAAAATCTCCATGTATAATGTTGAACATCAGGTCCAAAATAAACTCAATTTCTTTATCTCGGCCAAATATGGGTGCATCAGTGGCCAAGTCGGATCTTGTTTCACTACCAGGACCGTCCAAATGTTCTTTCCTTTTATCACAATTCATTATTTGTGATATTTTAATTGAATCCTTATTGCACAGTGTATCAATGTTATTCACAACAGATTTCAACTCCTTCAAATCATTATCAGAAAAAACCAGGTTTTTAACCATCTTAACAGATGAGGAGGCAATTTCACTAACCTTGCCCTTTCCCTTGATACTCCCACGAATCCTCTTGGCCTCAAAGTTATCCACAACATCTTCTGCCTCATATACAGCATCTTTGAGCTTCTCCAGCCATTCCGCGAGATGCTTGTTGGTAATTTGTCGCTTGTCGGCTTCTTCAATCACGCTTTGGATATGGGGAAGTTGAATCTCCACCAAGTTTTTGAGCAACTTTTTGCTATTGGTGTGCAGATCATAGTTGTTGCCGAGGTAGGAGCCCCCCAGATTAACCACCTTGGCAATAACGGTACCTACGAACTTCCCTCCAATAATGAACTCCATTCCTGTCATTTCGACAGAAACAGCAAAGAAAAAGAGAGGGATAGAACTGAGGAATGATATGTTGGGGTCAATGGGGTGTTTGAGGTAAGAACTAAGAAAGATGTACAGGGAAGGAGACAAGACGGAGATTAGAGGAGAAATATTCGGCGATCTAGTTTACCATCAAGAGCAATCATGTTTCTACAGAGTCGCCCACGGTTTTCCTCAAAAAAAAAAAAATGTTTCTACGAAGTAGGTGGATCGTAGCACTAATACAATTTTTTTATTAGTAAGTTGACAACTGACTTATTAATAAATGAAAAAATATTATCTTAAATTTTATATTGAAAATTTGTTGAATCAACTTGCATTTAATTATTCCAACTTGATAAAATTATGTTTTCAAATGAATTAGTTTAACATACAATGTGTTTAATTTATACATGAAAAATAATCTAAGGACTCGTCATTAGGGCTGCTAATGAGTCGAGCCGGCTCGCGAATCAATGAGTTGAGCGGCTCAATATTTCATAATGAATCGGACTCGAAACTAAAAAATGCCCTAACTCGACTCGGCTCACTTTTGAAAGAAAAAAGCTCGGCTCGGCTCGACTCATGTAAACACTTGGCTCGACTCAGCTCAACTCGCAAGCTCGCGAGTCGGCTCGTGAGCCGGCTCATATTACATGTTAAGAAAATGATCATTTAATTATTTTAAAGAAATGATTGAAGTGGGATAGAGATATTCTTGTGACTTTAAATTACATGTTGAAAAACTTTGATTATTTTTTAAAGAAATGATATAAAGAAATTTGAAAAAAATATCATTTTTTTAAAATAATTTCAAAATGCCGGCTCATATTACATGTTGAAAACTTTGAAATTTGAAAAAGAAAAAATTTGAAATTTGAAATCTGAAAAATTCGAAATCTGAAAAAGTTCGAAATCTGAAAAATTCGAAATCTGAAAAAATTCGAAATCTGAAAAATTTTGAAATCTGAAAAAAATTTGAAATCTGAAAAATTTTGAAATCTGAAAATTTTGAAATCTGAAAAAAATTTGAAATCTGAAAAATTTGAAATCTGAAAAAATTTGAAATCTGAAAAATTTGAAATCTGAATAAATTTGAAATCTGAAAATTTTGAAATCTGAATAAATTTGAAATCTGAAAATTTTGAAATCTGAATAAATTTGAAATCTGAAAATTTTGAAATCTGAATAAATTTGAAATCTGAAAAATTTGTAATCTGAAAAAATTTGAAATCTGAAAATATTTGAAATCTGAAAAAATTTGAAATCTGAAAAAAATTTGAAATCTGAAAAATTTTGAAATCTGAAAAAAAATTTGAAATCTGAAAAAATTTCAAATCTGAAAAAAATTTCAAATCTGAAAAAAATTTCAAATCTGAAAAATTTTGAAATCTGAAAAATTTGAAATCTGAAAAAATTTGAAATCTGAAAAAATTTGAAATCTGAAAAAAATTTGAAATCTGAAAAATTTAGAAATCTGAAAAATTTAGAAATCTGAAAAAATTTGAAATCTGAAAAAATTTGAAATCTGAAAAAAATTTGAAATCTGAAAAAAATTTGAAATCTGAAAATTTGAAATATGAAAAAAATTTTGAAATCTAAAAAAAATTGAAGGTAGGCCTCATGGCAAATGAAGATATACATGTATTACAAATTTGAAAATATTCGTCTCTACATGTAAATTAATTAAACATGAGCATGAAGGTAGGCCTCATAGCAAATAAAGATATACATGTATTAAAAATATGAGTCGGCTCATGAGCCGGCTCGCGAGTTCGTGAGCCGAGTCGAGCTTTTTCTTTTATGAGCCGAGTCGAGTCGAGCTTTTTCTTTCATGAGCCGAGTCGAGCCGAGTTTTTTCTTTCAAAAATGAGCCGAGTTAAGAGCCGAATCATTGAGCTACAATTGACGAGCCGAGTCGAGTTTGAGCCGAATCTTAATCATTATCAGCCCTACTCGTCATATATTTCTACAAAAAGGATCAGAGCTGTACCATTATGTATATCCCTTTTGCAACATATCTAATACATCATTTAGTAAATATTTTACATATTTGTTTCTCGCTAATTTTAAGTTTTAGCTATCATGTATATATGAAAAACATGAGGTATTAGAACCCTCCTCATATATACATTAGTGTTGAACTACTGTGCAATTTGTTCTTTTCGTTTTTGTGCCAGGCTACTTAATTTCAATAAAAATCAATGGCAAAAAAGAAAACCCTGATATTTGTAGGGAGTTGCTATGACCTTGCTGATCAGGTTTAATATTAAATGTACATCAAAAGAACAGAGTGCTTAAAATTGCTTGTTCTAAACCTAAAAAAAATGCTTGTTCTATTGCTCCTTGTTTGGTAAAACACGGGTAAAGATTTTAACAGATTACTTTTGGCTTCATGCAGTTCACAGACTATAAAATCAAAACAGCGCTACATACGGTTTGTGTGCTGCATGAAGCCAAAACTCCACTGTTAAAACCTTTACCCGGAAACGCCTTTTTATTATTTTATAAGAAAAATGGGGCTCAATTGATAAGATCTCTTCATTGGGTCAGGCTGAGAAAGCCTTCCAACGAAACAAGACCTAAAACCACTTCATCCAGCCCATTATTTTAGCCCAAGATGCTTTAATCCCAAAGGCGTTTCTCCGGTTTACTACCAAAGTTTAACGAGCATTGTCCCAAAGCGAAATTGTAAAAGGAAGAGGAAGCCCTAATATATGTGCCGTAGCACCATCTAAGCACGACCTTACTTGAACAGGATCTGTTCTATAGGATCGTACTACTGTCTCCTTGAGAGGAAAGTAGACAGGCACCAAAGTCTGGTTGATGAACCACGACCACTGGATCAGAGCGTGATTAACGGCCCTGATCTCTCTCTGGAGATCCGGTGGCTGTAGAGGATCGTTCCCTGCTTGGCCTTGGTCTGCTGGGATGGTCCAGTGGTTGTCTGACAGACTCCCTTCCCTTTTTTTTTTTGGTTTTTTGGGAGGGACAAATGACGGGGTGGATGTGTTGTCTTGAATCTGTTCGACGAAATGCTCCTGGAGAGAGCGGCAAATTTATTTTCAGTTTAAACACAGCTTCAAAAGATTTATCCCAAAATCAAGGTTATGCGTTGCTTAACAAGATATTTCTCATCATACAAGGAGTTTAATGCTAAGATGATGAACCCATTCTTAGGTTTTGCTTTTTGGTATCTTTTCCTTTTCTTAAGTATGAATATCCTACCATTTTTTTCACTGCAAACAAACTGTTTGATGCAATGCCTGATAGAAGTTAGATGTCCCTCTGTCATGGCTTGCGGCCTTCAATCTAATGATATACTTATACTAAATAAGTAATTTAAATTTGGAAAACAGCACTATTGTCATATTCATTCTAGTTGTCACTGATCAGCTGTCACCGATCTATGGCTAGAGCAGTGATTTTCTCTCACGCTGAAACTCTTATCCACGTCAAGGCCAAGACCAAGTTTCAAGCAGGTATAGGAGCTTCTTATGCTTTGATACCAGGCCTCAGTCATAGACCTTATTACCTCATTTTTTTGGTATATTTCTGAAACTCCTTTACCATTGGATTTTGGAATGGAGCTAAGAGGGACATTAGCTGTTCAACATGTTCAATCTGAACTGTTCAACATGTACAACCATTCAACATGTAGTTATTATCAGACATGAGAATCAGAGCTCCAAACCCTTTACTTTTTTGGTTTTTTGGAATGGAGTTAAGAGGGACAAATGACGAGGGGGATGTGTTGTCCTGAATCTGTTCGACGAAATGCTCATGGAGAAAGCGGCAAATTTCTTTTCAATTTAAACCCAGCTTCACAAAGATATATTCCAAAATGAAGGATATGCATTGTTTAACTAATCCTAAGGGAACATTTTCATTCTATACCTCTATTTGAACTTAATCATCACCTCTTCTCTTTTCCCCTGTACACCTACAACAACCTGGCAATTGAAATTCTGTGTCAAAACACAAAATAGGGTTATATTAAGGCCGTTTTTATTATTTTATAAGAAGAGGTGTTTGATGAAATACTTACAAATAGAGGTAAGCACTTAACAGCCCAGCAAAAAATCATTTTCAGTGAAGAACAAGAAGTTATTTTCCAGACTTTTTAGGAATTTTTAAATGAAACCTAAATGACAAGTCAAATCAGCAAGAAATAATTGATTAGATTGTTGACAATAACCTTACCTTGGATTCTCTTATATACTTTGATTAATATATTATGGTTTAGTCGACTGTCAAGCTCTGCTGAGATATTGTATGCAATTGTACGGACAAAATGGTAGTTGCTGGGCAGCTGGGGCCGTAGCAATTGCAGAAGGGTGCAATTAATTTTGTACAATGAGATGAAAATGATTGGTGGTTAGTGGTTAATGTATGGCCATTATTTGATTAAAATTACGTACTGATGAGATAATTCAAATGGCACATTTATTACCAATTAGGTATGTTACATACTTGATTAAGATTAAATCCAGACAGGTTCGGCTATTCGTTATCAGTTGATTTAACTTTTGGGCAGGAGCAGAATTAGAAAATTGAGATTAAAAATGCTAGGAAATCAAATATAATGTCATTTTATTTTAGAAGGGAGATTATAATGCATAAAAAATTTACAAAATTTAATGGACACATTTACAATTTTTGGATTTATAGAGAGGTTTGGGGCTAATTTCTTTTCTTATCTTTCTTAACAAAATCGGTATAGCTTATATTTACAAAACTATATTTTCACTGATAAAAAATCATATTGTTTTACAAGTAAAATATAGTGAGGGTGCATTGTTTTATTCTGTCTCACTTAAGAAAAAAAAATTGTCATTTAATTGCAAATATGATGGATTCATAATAATATTTATTGCGTGTTGTGTGTGTACTTCTATTTATGATTTTCTATTTTTTAAGAAGCAAACAATGAGCTTGTACAATAATTGCTGGAAGCAAAAAGGAAAATGCACCGTATCTGGCTATTAGGTAAGATACTAATTTATAACGATATCTCGGTGATTTATATAATTTAGGTATAATATACATATCAGAGAATTTCTTTTCTTGAAAATAATCCTAATGGCTTTTCTTATTTGGTGGTTGCTGTGTCACACTAGAGAATTTGTTAAATATGCCAAAGTATTATTTGAAAACGCCATTATCCCTCTCCACTTTCTTTCTTGATTGTTCAACTTCGTCAGTATCCATTTTAGTTTCGCCAACACGGCGACACGCAAATACATTCACAGAAAAAAAAAAATGCTTCACAATAACTAATATAAAAAGGTTGAACAATATAATATTACTGTGATTCTTTTTTAACATAGAACGCAAAAGAATAGAGAAAAAAAAAATATGGTGAAACTACACATGAATTGAAGGAGCCTGCATTTACCTCAGACCTTGAGTTTGAAATCTGACCGTATGATCAGAATTCAGATCAATTCGGTCTGTGCTTGTAATGCATAGAATCACTTTAATATCTATACCAATACGGGATTTGGCTACGGTGCTACGACTCAATATTCGAATTTTCAAAATCTTAACGGTCGATTCAAACTGTTCATCTTGTTCTCCAAATTAATATGTGTTTGGAGACCAAATTTTACATTTGTTTGAAAAAATTTTACTATTTTTTTAGATTTATTGAATATCGCTATTCTTTATGGTCCAGATTTGTCTGAAAACAACGATATTCAATAAATCTAAAAAAATAGTAAAAAAATTCCAAAAAATGTAAAATTTAGTATCCAAACACATATTAATATGGAGAACAAGATGAACGGTTTGAATCGACCGTTAAGATTTTGAAAACTCGAATATTGAGCCGTAGCACCGTAGCCCTCTATGCAACCCATAACACTGTAGCCAAATCCTACCGATACGAATTGGACAGTTCGCAAAAACTCAAAAATTAGATTACTACAAAACGATATAAATTCATATTAAAGGACTTGATAACGTTTACACGCTCATTTTTCAAATCCATATCCTCTAAGGTAACAAAATATTTCTGTTTACATCTGGGTCGTTCGATCTGAATCCGGATCAATCTGATTCAAAGTAGAATACACATGGCCCATTCAATATTTATATGGATTTTGATCGGACAGTCCGGATCTAAACAGAAATATTTTGTTACTTTATGTGATATGAATTCCATTTTTCCCACTTCCCCTACGTACAAAAAGAAAATTCCGGAGCAAATTAATTAGGCCGAAAAATGAAAAATTAAATATATTCTATCGGACGTACGGACTTATAATATGACAAGAAAGTTCAATTCGTGTGGTGTGATAAGAAAGTTTGAAGGGTAGAATGGGAACTCAGGGTAAAAAGTTTAAAATGACAGAGAATATAAATTTCAGTTCGCACGCAGCTGATTCAAATTGTAAGCGAAAATAATGTGTAGCCTTGGAGGAAATATAACCTGGAGGTCTCTAGAATTTGCGAAGCAATACCAAAGGGATCCAAATCCAAGGTACATTTGATTAAAAATATTCGACGAGCGTGCCGACCGTCTGATTAATGGGTCCGTTTATCAAACCCGCTTATCTTATCTAGCCCTGTTAAATTTCAGATCCATAAATTAACTCAAATTTTAGTTTAAATCGGGATCATTCTTACTAAAAAAAAAAATCTTAAAGCAATTTCGTAAAATTTTAAATTAATAATAATTAGCTTGGATTTTGATCAGACAATCCGAATTTCAAATTCAAATTTAAGTTACTATAAAAATAGATTACAAACTTGATTTAAATAACAAATTCCACCTCGTTATTTGTATCCAATCTTATATTACAAACTTTTTTCTCTATCAATTAATTTAGCAGCTTTATTTTTTATATTTTATATTTTTTACAAGTACTTAAATATGGAATGTTCTTCTTATTATATAAAATTACACTACAGTAAATTATTCACTGTTTTCAATTTCAATTTTCTAATTTCATCTCTGCTTATTTGTATTTAACATAACTCAGATAGAAGATCCGAACGAGTTTAAATATTCTGAGGTAATGCCTCATTTGAGTTTCAATTTGAACCGTGTAATTAGAATCTGACCCAATGGCGTAATGCACATGGCCTCTTTAAAATCCATGCTAGTATATAACGAACAGACCAGATTCAAACTCAAAAATTGAGGTACCTTAGGTGATATGAATTCAAATCCAAACCCCTCCACTAGAGGTCCGGATCCCCTAAAGTAACCCAATCTTTGGGTTTTTGATCGGGACCATCCGATTCGAATTCGTCGGTTGTGTGCACTCCATTTCAGATAGATTATCACGAATTCAAATCAGACTGTCCCAATTCAAAACCCAAAGATTGAGTTACTTCACTGGATCTAACTCCTTCACTAGATTAGTAGATTATACACATGACGCACCCGTGCCAGAGGCTTTAAATACAGAGGTTAAAGATCAAAGCAAGCAGAGAGCGCGAGAAAGGAATTCAATTTTAAATGGTAGGTCCAAGAAAGGCATATTATTGTACCCCTGTACCGCTTACCACATGGTCTTTGTCTCTACCATTGTATTTGTCACAATAAGGATTCTATAAGGTGAATGGGTTACATTTGCTACAATAATTGTTATTATAGCACAAATATAGCATCCTATTTAAAATCGTTTGATTTGTATTGTATTGTATATGTTAGACCTCACCTGACATGTTTAGGAGAATGATTGAAAATTTGTGCCTATTTGAATCAAACAGTTCAAACCATGTGTGATATTTGTGTCATAATAATAACAACTATGACAACAAAATAAGAATCTTTGTCATCTGATTTGCACCTCGCAATGATATAAGAAGCAAGCTAACATAGCGAGAAATATTAAATTAATACACTATAAAGAATGTTAAGTCTTCAAATTTACATGTCACATCATTCATATTTTTTATTCAGTAGCCGAGACAGATTTTCAAGTTATAAAGGTCAAATGCATACAAAAAAGTATGAGGTCAATCATATAAAATTTTTTAAAAAGTATGGAAGTTAATTTTTCAATGCTTATAGCATTTTATTTTAAATTATATAATAAAATCATGTCTGACCAAAAAAAATTTGTCCGCAGTTTTAAACTGCAGTCGTGTCAATGAAATTCTGATTAAATCATAGTTATTATTTTTTTTTTTAAGATGGCATAATGAAAGCAACTGCTTTCTGTCTCGAAATTAATTTTTTGTTCTTATAAAAAAAGGATAAAGTCAGACACTAGATTAAAATTGGAATGCACTTCTGTTTCAATTATTAGCCCAATATACAATTGTCCACATCATTTGAACTTTTTTTTCCTCAACTAATATGTGGTGTATTGGAGAATTATCTGATTAATATATCTATTAAATTCAATTGTTCTTTTATTGCTAGGGTGAAATTAAAAGCGATTATTTTTATTATTTCCGTTTTTTTTCCTTTTCCGTCAAAGAATCAATTTAGGGACATTGATTACATACAATATATTTAATTCATCGGATGACAGCAGTCAGCAGAGAGCAAAAGCTATCTCATAAAATTAATGTTTTTTAAGTGCAATTTCCAATTTTTTTATATATCCACTTAAAAATCACACGCTCATGTACATATACAGTCTTTAATCATAAAATACAGAGTAAAATTAAAATGCTACATTGTTTCTCATATTTTTAAAAGTCTAAAACTCTAAATAGTAGATCTAAACTGTTTGCTCAATATGATCTTCATATTTACTTAGAAATCAAATTTTATAAAAAATAATTATTTCGTACTTATCTTAAATGTTAATTAAAATTAAAAAAAAATATAAAAGTTGGTCTCCAAACACATTTTAATTTGGAGATCAGCGATTCGGATCAACCGTTTGAACATGAAGATAAATAAGGACGTGAGTCATGATTAGCGCATGAAAGCAAATGAGAATTTTAACCCTACTCTGCCACTAGGTTATTAATTACTGACATTGGTTCTTAGCATTGTCACAAGATTCGCGAATTAAACCTGAATAATTCATTTTTTTGTGATGCCGATCAAATGCCGAATTATTCGGTTGACCGAACTTTGACAGAATTAAACCCGAATAATTCACAAATTTTATGATTTTTTTTCGAATTTTACGAATTATTCGCAAACTTTTTCCGAATTTTTCCGAGAACATTTTTTTTTTGTTTTTGCTTTTTGCTCTCTTGCAGAACTGAGATCTATGATCCAAAATAATTCCGAATCATTCCTGAATTATATCTGAATTATTCTCAAATTACTAATTTTTGAACTCGCCGAACCTAACAGGAATAATTCATCTATTACTATGGTTCTAAGTTCTTAAGAGACTTAGTTCTTACTTCATCAAATTCGCTGATGTTGAAATAAATTTTTTTTGATACTTTTTCCTTCCTACTTAGGTTTTATAACTCCACACCTTCACCAAACAAAAATACTTTAATTAAACCAATCTAACTTTAAACAATTAATTAAGACTCCTTAACTTTAAGTCTTCATTAAATAGGTCCAATAGTAAGATAACTTGATAAAGAGAATGCGGGCCCACATGTAGGTTGCTCGCCACACCATGACCCCATCGACCCATCTCCTCAATGACCCGCGTCGTTTTGGTGGTCCCGCTCTTTTTTAAAATCAAATATTGGTTGGTTGCACAACAAGCACAGTCAACACACAACGCATAGTTTCAATACAGTATTGTATCTTGATCTGTTTCTGCTCAAATTTGCCAAATATTTCCAAAATTCATAATTCCCTTGCATTGATTGAGAATGTGAGCACTATGCTTTTAGAAAGCGCTTCTACTACATACGGTGCCTCACAAGAAAATTCTAAATTCATTGATTGCATGTCAATTTGCAAATAAACTTGGCGTACCATAATTCGTATCCTCTGCATTAACGGAACGTGCGTTAATAGATTTGGACCGTCTGATTGAGATTCGCATTAAGGCCATGTTCGGTTGCACCAGTGGGAATAGGAATGGGTACGGGAATCAAAAATTTTGAACTGAAAAATACTGTTCACGTGGGAAAAAAAAAATTCAGTCTGAGTGAATTTTTTTTTCTCACGTGAACAGTATTTTCGGGATTACATCCGAACAGGCCCTAATATTAAAGAACTATGTGTATTATAAGCGTGGGTCAGATTGGCTTCGACCCTGATCAAACAGTCGAAATACATTAAACTCAAAAGATGTTAATGTAGAAAATGCTGACTCGGTCTTCGTTGATACCCAAAAGGTAAAAGGGGGAATTGGGGGTGATGGATATCGAATCAAATTGTCAGTACAAAAATGTAAAGAGGGAACTTGGGATGGTCAAGTTAAATTTGGTCTTATATCCGGTCGGAACCGTTTGATTTGTATCAATATTCGTACAAACAACTTTAGAAATCATGCAGATCAAATGTATATAAATCTTGATGCAAATCGGACAACTCGATTCCTGTCTAATTGTTCCCACTACGTAGAGGGAGCTCTTTTTGGAGCAATTTTTATATAGCATGGTTCAAATGTCTCATGTCTTTCATGCTTCAATAGTGTCTCACATTTTTATCTTTGTTTTCCAATTTCAAGCAGTTGATCCGAACTGTCCGACGTGATTTTCAAATTAAAATATGTTTGGAGACCAAATTTTATATTTTTTTTGAAAAAAAAATCACTATTTTAAATAGATACAAAATCATTGTTATTAGATGATCCAAAATCTTCTGAAAAATAACAATTTTGTACTTCTCTGCAAAAAATAGCCATTTTTTTCTAGAAAAATATAAAATTTGGTTTCCAAATACGTTTTGATATAGAGATTGTGTTAAATGGTTAGAATCAACTGTTTTAACTTTAAAAACAAAAATAATATGAGTCAAGGTATGAAAGACACAAAAAAATTTAACCCAACTAATTTCTATATCTATACACATAACAATTTGAGTTCATAACAGGCTTGAGGTCAGGGATTTACATGTACTAAGATTTGGGGGCATCTCAGAAATAGGTAGTCTGTTTATTCTCTCTTAACTAATTGGAGAAATGTGGGGGCTGAGTGGGCCCACCTTGACAGTATATCCCAAGGTTTGATTGGGACGAACTAACCACATGATTGGGCCCCATTTAACTCACCATTACATTTTATTAAATTTTTTTTAATATTCTATAGTGATGTATTATAGGACTTATCCTCAATTATGAATCATGGTACCTAGACAATCAAAATCTAATCTGACTGTACTTGCTAGCCATACAATTTTACAATGCAATTTTATTTTGCAGAAATTGTTGGTAAATATGGTTTTATATAATAAACTATGATATGATCACTAAAGAAATTTAAGTATATGTCTATATGATCTAATACATAATCTCCAAGGATATTGGATGTTCATAACTCGCCACACCAAGTGGAGATTTGTTCCGAGTAACAGAAGATCTTTCTTTTAGAATTCTTATTTTTTAAGTCTTTTTACAATGTAGCTAACAGGCTAACAGCTCTTCAATGCAAATTCTTTTGTTTGCATGTGAGAAACAACATGGATTAGACTCCTCCTGGTTCCCCGGAGGAAAGTTTAATTGAATCAGTCTGAGAATTTATCACCAAGTTATGGGTTGAGATATATACAAAGTTATTTTGATTCCATGCATCACATAATTAACAGATACAGAATTAAAAAAGAAGATATATAATTGATGTGTTGCATGAAGTCAAAATAATTTTGTTAATATCTTTATCTCAAATTCTGTGAATTTATATCCTCTGCATTATCGGAACATGCATTTATAGATCTGAACCGTCCAACTGAGATCCGCACTAATATTAAAGATCACGGGCATCATAAGTATGGACCGGATTGACTCCGATCATGATCAAACAGCCGAGATGCATTAAACTCCAAAGATCAATCTTTTGAATTAATGCAGAAGATGCTGACTTTGTATTCTGCAATGTTAGAAAATACATATGAGTGTGAAGTAAAATACTCATTTTACTTCGTAAAATACCGTAATTCAATTGTCCCAACTCTCTCTCTCTCTATATATATTTGGAAAATAAAATATCAATTATGATATTTACATGCTAATATTTGTATATTATATAACAACTCGTTATCAGATGATGTATGCATTTCAAAAATAAATGGTACAAGAAAAAGGAAAAATTATAATACAATTAGAAAACGAAGCCGTATAACAAGATATTGAGTGATGACTGATGAGATGTTTATATTACATATCTGATTTATAATCTGTGTTGTGTACTTGTGTTGATAGATGTTTATCTCTTCGTGGATACAGACATAAACAAAAGATATAATACTCTGGTCTAAGTTCCGAAATCCGAACCAGGGAACCAGCTCACCATGTGGTGGTAGTCGATTAATATATCCCATTATTAAAAAATTAAAACCGGATATTAATATATCCAATTATTATATTAATTCATATTTCATAGTATGACTCTGTGTAGATATGTGGTAAAAATAGAGGTGGAAAAAATGCTTGTAGTTTGTGGTTTGATCGTGACTCGTACGTCATACCTGACTTGCTCATTTGTTACTGGACCGAATTATTAACAAGCCAGCTCGTTATTAGCTTTGTCCAGAATTAATAACGAGTACAAAATGGATCCTAGCTTGCTCGCCAGTTAGTTCGGTTAGGCATCAATTTGTAAATTTGTATGAATTTGTGTGCATTTTATACTGTCCAGCTTGATCCAACTTGATTCAACTCGGTTCAAAAAGTTGATAGAATTTATTTTCTTTTTAAAACAAGATCCAGCCAAATTCAGTGAGCCAGCTAGTCAGATTACAAGCTAGCTTGATGCAGTTCATGACGATTTCAAACTGCAATTTCAGCTTAGACCTCTAAAGTTAGCTCGCTTGTGACTCGGATCAACAATCTCGTTGCCCCCCCCCCCCCAATAACCCCCAATAAAAATACTATATATAATAGTATATATTTAACTAGGAAAGGTAAACTGGTAAACTGAAGGTGAAACCAAAACAGTGGGGTATCCCGAGACAGAAAAACTAGGAAAATGGGACAAACAATTAATTAGAAAAAACCGAATATATATATAAAAAAATGTACCCTCTGATTGTTTACTGAATAACAGCATCAAATTGCTGTCATTATGTTGAACTAATTAACGTTTCTCAATTGAGAAACTATTTCTTTACAATTATTTGATAGAAGTACTTGCTTATTATTTTCTCAAAATTCAATTATTATTATTATAAAATTTCAATTTAATATGTAATGGATATTGTTTTTTTCAGAGCAAAACTCGTTCAACGGTATCTAAGCACAGACTGCAGGTTTAGTAGCATGCAAACTATGTAAAGTTCATATTCTGGTCATTTAGATTTAATAAAATAAAAATTAAGTAAAATTAGAATGGGGATAATCCTTAAATCCTTAATGTTAACATAAAAAATTGCAATTACAATGGCGAGTTGTGTCAAAGAAGCTATAGGCTTACATTTGAGTGAGTCTATGGTACTATGCATATCACGGGTTGTTATCGTGCTACGGCTCTATATTTGAGTTTTCAAATTCTAACGGTCGATCCGAACCGTTCATCTTGTTCTCCATATAAATATGTGTTTGGAGACCAAATTTTACATTTTTTTAAATTTTTTTACTATTTTTTTAGATATTTAGAAAATCACTTGATCTGAAAATTCTGGACCATCCAAAAACAGTGATTTTCAATAAATCTAAAAAAATAGTAAAAAAATTTCAAAAAATGTAAAATTTGGTCTCCAAACACATATTAATATGGAGAACAAGATGAACGGTTCGGATCGACCGTTAGGATTTGAAAACTCAAATATAGAGCCGTAGCACGGTGCCAAATCGTAATATGCATAGTACCATAGACTCACTCCTTACATTTTGTCTTTATTCATTCTTTTACTGATAGTTAGTAAAATAAATTAAGAAAAATATGGTAATTAATAATATACATTAAAATTGGACATATTTATGGAGGTTGGCTAATATACCAACATTGGCACGGAGCACTTCATTATATGAAGTGAGTTTTTTATTTTATTTTTTTTATTTCTAAGTTTAAATAGTCCATCTGAAGCGCTCAATGTGTCCTCCATATTAAAACATGCATGCTTGGAGATCAAATTTTATATTTTTAGGAAATTTTTTACTATTTTTTTGGAATTTTTAAAATAACTGTTTTCAATTTTTTTTATCATATTAAAATAGTGATTTTAAAAATTTCGAAAAATAGTAAAAGCTTTTAAAAAAATAATAATGTTAAATCTGATCTCGAGTCACATTTTAATATGGAAAATACGTTGAAACTTCAAATTAATTATTTGAACTTCAAAATTATAAAAATCCACTAAATATAACAATATATCAAAGAGCTAACCTCCCTTAATATGTCCAATATTACATCGGTACTTCCTTACATCTATTAACAAAACCAATCATTTTGACAGTGATTCAAATTTACATCTGTTAGTTTCGCACTTTCGCACACTGGTCGTTGGTGTTTGTCAAAACCAATCATGTGATTATTATAGTGCATCGTCTGGGTGCAAATTGGAGCAGCTTAACGTAAGTCTTGAGAAAGATGTGAGAGAATATACAAAGTTGGTACTCGGTAGTAAGCAGAAGAGCTATCTTAAATAATGTATTCCATTATTTTATTTTTCTGAAATTATTATCATTTTTTGAACCAAACCCTCCTCTCTTTTGTGAGAGAAAGCTCCATTTCTTCTTGCCTCCCTCCTCCTCCTTTCTCACCTCACGCCTCCCCTCAAATTGAAATCCTAAGTTGGCACAGCTGCTGAAGACCAGCATTGTCGTTTAACTTCTAGATCCTTCCTTCGTTCTCCATTTTTGGCGGCGCGCTTTTCTTTTGAAAAGGAGTTATCGGGAGGAGAAGAAATGATTGGTGCTATTGTGGAGATCGGCTGTTTGTTTGCCAATTGGTGTGATCTAAGATGAAAGAAATACAGAGAGGGTTTGCAAAGAGACCTTATTGGATCGGAAGAAAACGACGGAGGAGCTCCGAATTCGAATTTGAATCTGATTTGTTGATTTCATGGCTGCCAACACCAAACGCGCTTACAAGCTCCGTATCCTTTTTTTGAACTTTTGCATTTTTTTTTATCTTGCTGAGAACGTGCTGGGGCATTAATTTGCTTTTAGTTCGAGAAATTTCCTTTTAAAAGCTTGTATTTAAACTGCTTGATTTGGGTTCTATGGCATTTTGGTGTAGGCTCAGTGGAATTAAATGGAGTAGCTTGTCTAAAGAACAAATGAAGTTTGAGTTCTTTCTCTAGTGGGTTTCTATTAGTTTAAATTAGCTGATAAGTTACTAATCTGGAAGAAAAAAAAAGTATGTACTGGTTGTTTTGATGAATTGTAGGGTTATGTCACATAGATTATGCTAGAATACACTTGAATAGCTTGACATCTAGTGTACTCTTTTGTAGTTTTTATCTTCATAAGTATAAATAAATGGTGTTTATGTTACTTTTTTAGAAACTGTTTTGAAATTCTTGACTTACATGGAAACTCAGAGGAGTTTGTCGCGCACTCTTCAAATGTGAATTGCCTCAAAATTGGTAGGAAAACATCTAGGGTTCTTGTTACTGGTGGTGAGGATCACAAAGTCAATTTGTGGGCCATTGGCAAGCCCAATTCGATACTGGTGTGTACTTAAATTACCAGAAACTTCTATATTTGTAAATATTTTGACTTTGAATGACAGGCTTTTACTTCTTTCCCTGTTATTTTGCAGAGTTTATCTGGACACACTAGTGCTATTGAATCAGTGAGTTTTGACAGCTCAGAAGTCTTTGTTGCTGCTGGTGCAGCTAGTGGTACAATCAAACTATGGGACTTAGAGGAGGCCAAGAGTATGCATTTAATTTCAAAATATCTAGCTTTTCTATTTTGGTACTTTTGCATAATATGCACCCGATATTTATTACATTTGCAGACACCAACTCAATTTTCATATATGCAACAAGGACCAATATTTCTTGTGCATTTTTGAAATGACATCCAACTGTTAAGAGCAAGGTCATGTTAATTATAGAGTGACTTGATTTACCCTGACTTGTCTATGTTTCTTGACACCTCAGCTGATACAAAAATATTAACAGTCTCCAAAATCCAAAAACATATCTTCTTTGGTACAGATACACAATCGATAATTGACGGATATAAATTCGGGGTCGGATGTAGAATGGATAATTGACGGATATGAATATTGATACTATCATTCTACTAACAACGGTGCCATCATAATAAAAATAATCTTTTTGGCATAATAACATAAAAGCTACAAAATTACAAAATTGATGACACATGCATATTATTTGATATTCATAATATATAACCAGCATACAAAATACGATAGTCTTTCAACAAAAAAGAAGAAGAAAAACTAGGATTTGTGATTGGCTGATATAAATTTGGATAACTGCATCTCTTTAAAGGACTACAAATCATTCCTATCCACAATTTGTCTTACCTAATAATTATCTGTGTTCGTATCTGCACGGATAGATATTTTGATAAAATCATATAATAATTGTGCGGATATGGACATGGATTTTACAAATAATATCTGTTCCATTTACACCTCTACTCTTGGTTCACTTCTAGTTTAACCTGGACCAAGGGGTAATCTTATATGAGAAACAAGGTCTTAGTTGCCCATATAAGAGAGAGTGCATTTTTTTTTCTCGATTTTTTTTAGACAACTGTCAACTGTTATTTTTCACCATCTCAAAGAAATTGAACATTGGTTCTGTCTGCAAATGCTGCAAAATTCTGGGTGAATTTGCAATGTGTCCATTTTTATTTTTGTGAAACATTTGTGCTTAAAGTTTACAGCCTCCTTTTTTTTTTGTCAGTTGTGAGAACCTTAACTGGTCACCGGTCAAACTGTATATCAGTTGATTTCCACCCATTTGGTGAATTCTTTGCATCTGGTTCTTTGGATACTAATCTGAAAATATGGGATATAAGAAGAAAAGGTTGCATTCACACATATAAAGGCCATACCAGAGGGGTAAATGCAATTCGGTTTACTCCAGATGGTCGATGGGTTGTTTCGGGTGGTGAAGATAATACCATAAAGGTAATTTTTTTTTTTTTTGACATTTCATGTTTCAAACAAAGAAGCAAAAAACTATTATGTATGAGCATTATGCTGATATAACCTTTGTATTTTTACATAAATAATTTCTATTGACAGCTGTGGGATCTGACAGCTGGAAAATTGTTGCACGAATTCAAGAGCCATGAGGGACAGGTTCAATGCATAGATTTTCATCCTCATGAATTTCTCCTGGCAACAGGTTCAATATCATTTCTAATGATATTTACTATGATTAAACTTTGTATTACTATGACATTTACTATGCTAACTAAATTTCTTTGACAAATACAGGTTCTGCCGATAAAACTGTTAAATTCTGGGATCTTGAATCTTTTGAGTTGATAGGAACTAGTGGACCTGAGGTATGTTATTCTATAATAAATGAACCCCACTTGATGTGCACAGAAATGTCAATTATACTTTGCTATAAGCCCTTAATATTTTCTATTTTA
This sequence comes from Carex rostrata, assembly GCF_964058835.1. Taxonomy (NCBI): domain Eukaryota; kingdom Viridiplantae; phylum Streptophyta; class Magnoliopsida; order Poales; family Cyperaceae; genus Carex; species Carex rostrata. The sequence goes on along the minus strand of NC_135919.1, from coordinate 4,526,968 downwards.
GACAACTGGGGTCCGTGCCATGACCTTTAATCCTGACGGCAGAACTTTGCTTTGTGGGTTGCATGAGAATTTGAAGGTATGATTTTTACATCCTATAAGGATCTAAGGTAACTTAAAAAATTTCTTTCTCTATCAGATCAAGCAATTATATCTGCTGGTTTGTTAACAAGTTAATTGAAATCAACTTATAAAAGCTTTTGAATATCTTTTAGCTGAAACAGTTGATTTGTAAAACTTGAAGATGCTTCAAATGCTTTTAGCAAGTTGTGAAGCATGAAGGCAAATAGTAAATATTAGATGATTGAACTAAATTATGTTCATACCATTGAAGATTACTGGGAACATTAAAACAGCTAATCTCAATAAAAAGGAGAAATAGCACTCTGGCATGGCGCATTAGTTTTTATTTTTGTATCTTATCTATTAAGCTGCATTAAAAACATAATTTAAATTAATTAATTAATTATTTACTTTTTACAAGACTTACTCATGGGAGCCAATCAGATGCCATGATTCAGTTGATGTCGGTTGGTCAAGGCTGTCAGATCTAAACATCCATGAAGGAAAGCTTCTTGGCTGCTCCTTTAATCAAAGTTGTGTTGGTGTTTGGGTAGTCGATCTCTCGGTAGGTCAACCTTTTTTTTCCATATTTTAGAAAGTACATTTAAATTATTTTTAATTCTAGAATTTTCATGAGATATGATTGCTTTTCTTTATACTGAATATTTCTCGGTCATTAGTGCTCTTCTGAGAAATCCATAGCCAGTAGTTGTACATTTGAAAATATTTGTTAAAACTCTTGTAATAGAAATAGTCCCCTGTAATACATCAAATAATACCTGAAAGGTAGAGTAAATTTTCTATGTGTGTGTGTGTGTGTTTTCAAAAATTGCAGGATCTCTAAAGAAAGAACAAACTCTCTTTACTAAATAAATCTGTTTCTATAAGCTTACCCTGCCCTACAAGTGACAAAATTAGCCTTTCTGCTATTGACAACACTTACTGTGTTTTTATTTTATTATTTAATAGCGTGTGGAGCCATATGTAACCGGAATTAGTGCAAAGCTGAATGGCCTAACAGAACCCAGACCAACTTCAACTGTAGCTCAGAGTGAAACCTCAATAAAGAGTAGCATGGCCCGCTTGTCAGTAGCACAAAATTCAGAGGCCAGTGTGAAATCAACCACTGTAGGCAGAATTCCAATTGCACAAAGTAACGATTCAACGACCAAGGAGACCAAGCTTGTACCTTGTATGTTTCTTATACATGAATTTATTCAATTTTTCGATGGTGGATTGCGGCTGAGTGCCTTAATTTGTATTTTAATTGTCAAATTTTGTGTTTTGTGATTTTTAAATCAAAACCAAGGGCACTTCATTCGTGGGGTTCTGATGATATTAAATTCTTTTGTCAATCTTGTGATCTTTTTACATAGTTAAAAAAAAATGAAATCCAACTGAGATAAAGTTCATTGATTCTGGATTTCTGATTCTCATTTGTCTTTTATATTTGTCCTTTTCAATCGATCAAGCGGTTTCAGCAGCTCCACCGAGCACTCCTCAAAGAACTGGAGTCTCCAGTGCCAAAATAAACACACCAACTGCATCATCTGGCACTCTAAAGAGAAACTCATCAAGAAGCCATGGCACGGGTAATTTTCAAGCACCACCTGTTATTGTCCCCAGAGCCACCACAAGAAGTGAGATGGGACCTGATTCCAGAACTGAATCTGCTGATGTGGCACCAGTTATTGCCCCCAGGAGCAACACAAGAGCAGGGCCCACTCCCAACTCTAAAAAAGAGGCTTTTGATGTGCCGGTTCAGATCTTTGTACCACCACCAAGCTCGAGAAATGAAGGGAGAACATCTCCATTTGTGCGAAACAGTAAGTTGTCAGAACCACTAGAGGGTGCAAGTCAGAATCTTCTTCCAACAAGAAATGGTTCTAGTCATGCGAGTGTTTCTAGAGATGATTATTCTGACATCAGGCATTTTGGCGGGGGAAGGGTGGGGCCTAGTCCCATGGCAGAGTCAGCTCCAAGTCAACGGTTTGACAGTTGTATGTTACCACTTTTGATTATATAACATTACTTATATGTCTAAATTTTGATTTTGTATTAGTTGTTTTCTATTTTCCTGTAATTAATTTTGAGTTGTATATCGAAAATTTTGTTTTCCGCATGGCATTGATCCGTGTCAGAATTTTCTCACTAAATATTGGCAATTTGCAGATAATATGAGGGCAGCTAAGCCGAGAGAATCCTGCTATGTGGAAGTCTCGAGAGGAGGTATATTTTTATTTATGTTGAACTTGCTCACTGTAATCTTTGTTTCAAGTTTTAATAGTTGGATCTTCCCTTCATAGGAAGAACGAGATCATTAGTTGCCAGTTGGGAAAACCGTGAGCCATCCCCTCCTAATGACCCCCCTTCACCGAGCGGGACATATTCTTCTGTAATTTTTCATTATTGTCCTATTTATTTTTTATCTGTTGATCAATTAAGTTGAAAAACTTTTTTTTTTATTTGTTTAAGAGGCCTTGTACGAAAAGCTCTTGATGTCCAACTATTTTATTATAGTATTTCCATGTTTAACTGAAGTTGCAAATTTGCAATATTTTCAGGAGTAGGGTTAAAATGCCCCATTGTTTTCGTGCCCCGATCATGCCTCACATCCTTGTGTCCGTTTTCAAAGTCCAAACAGTTGATCCGAAGCTCAACATGATCTCCATATGAAAATGTGCTTGGAGACCGAATTTTATATTTTTTGGAATTTTTTTACTATTTTTTATATGGGTACAAAGTCACTATTTTTGGCTGGTGAAAAACGGTGATTTTGTACATATCTAAAAAAATAATAAAAGATCTCCAAAAAATATAAAATTTGGTCTCCAAGCACATTTTGATATGGAGATCATGTTGAGCGGTTTGGACCGATTTTTGGACTTTGAAAACGGAGATAAGGATGCGAGGAATGATCGGGGCACGAAAACAATGGGGCATTTTGACCCTACTCTATATTTAGTTGATCTTTAATCATTATTACTTAAATATGCATTAAAATTTTGTTGCAATTTTTCAGAGAGCAAATGCCCTATCTACTGACAAGTTGGACCCACAAAGTGATGACGATGGTGTTTCTGAGTTAATGGATCAACATGGCATGTTTTTAAGCTCAGCAAGGTCTCGATTAACCAAAATGCAGGTAGTTCACCAACATAGAAAATTCTTAATTTTGTGCATTAAATTGTTGTCTGACTCGTAGAAAAGTAAATTAAATATTTGATATCATTTATTTATTTATTAGGTAGTTCACCAGCATTGGGCCAGGAATGATGTGAAGGGTGTTATTTCTTCTTTGGAAAAGATTTCTGATCATGCTGTATGTACTATTTTTACATCGGATATTCCGTGTTAAAAACCTCTTGTAATCATGCTAACAACTGTTTCTGTGCTTGTTATCTAAACTACAGGTTTCTGCTGATGTGGTGAGTGTGCTCACTGAGAAAGCGGAGACTATTACTTTGGATTTATGCACTTGTCTCCTCCCTCTTCTCGCAGTCCTTTTGGAAAGTCAAACAGAAAGGTATTGTTATGGGATTGTTGTACATATAATTTAACCTTGTGATGTTGCTGTGTTAGCATAGAACCTAAAATTTGATAGTATTCTTTAGCTTATAGTTCTATTATGATATATTGATATTGTAATGAACTTTTTGGTTATTTAAACCTACAAAATTTTCTTTGGTGATACACACCAAGGATTTGTGGTAATGAGTTTAGTTCTGTGAATTTGACTTACTTCAGGCATTTGAGTATTTCCTTGGAGCTGTTGATAAAACTTGTCAGAACATTTGGGTCAATGATACACTCTACTGTAGCAGCAGGCCCATCATCAGTTGGTGTAGACCTCCAAATGGAACAAAGGTTTGTTTGGTGTATCATATTGATATTTATTATAATTATAACTGCTATTGCTGCTGCTGTTGGTGTTTGGAATATTCATGTGCGGTGTGCAAAATATGAGATATCCTCCTCTTGCTTTACAAATTGAAAAAAAAGCCCTCCTTCCACTGATTGTATGGTTTGTAGTTATCTAAGAGCAATTTAAAAATTTTCTATGGTGTAGACAGGATATTTAGTTTAGTTTACATGGAAATTCCTTTTTTTTTTTTTTATAGTATTTGTTTGTTGATTTTTTATTTTTCCAGGGTTGAACGGTGCAACTTGTGTTTTATCGAACTGGAAAAGGTCAAAAATAGACTCTCTTCCCTTGTAAGGTTAGTAAGGAGATTAGTCTCTTATAATTTACTTGGTACCTATGCATTTGCTATGTGTCACTTTGCATTGATTGATTTATTTCTATTGAATTGTATAGAAGGAAAGGAACCGTTGGAAAGACAGCACAGGAGCTGAGCCTGGCTCTTCAAGAAGTTCTTTAAGTTCACTGACAACTACACTGATCTCTATATATACACAATAGTTAACTGCAACATGGTTGTTACCTTTGTGGCACCACCGGTGTGGCCTTTCATGTGCTTCATTTGTTCTTGATGGACACATGCTAACCCGATTGGAGTGTTTTGTATGCAAGTGCCTTGTTGCCCAAGTGGTACATCATGTGAAAAATATGGTAATCGATCGGCTGTGCAAAATTTGGTTTGGGCATCTGATTTGTGATTCAACCCATGCTTAGTGTAGTAGAGATAGATCTGTTAAAGGTGTTTGTTTTGGTAGGTTAGTTCTTCTTATGGATTATACTCAACGAATTAATACTACTTTAAAGTGTTCAAGATATTATGGTTTGATCCAGGACCATTATAGTGATAAGATTGCTACTGTTTTTCTGACTTCTGTTCGACTCTTGTGGGACGGATCTACTGCTAATCGTATGGTTGCTTAGTCATTCTTATGATTAAATTTTTTTTAATTATGTATATTGAATTTTTTTAAAAGTTTTCATATAATTCAGTCTCCATCATGAAATGCTAAAAGTGTTTTTTAGATTTTCACATTGTGGTCATAGAAATTTGAGTTCAAATTTCACTTGTAACATATGCATTTTATGTTTCTCTCTAATCTAAATTTTTTAATTCTGCACCATTCTAGAGATGAGTGCTAAAGAAAAATTAAATGAAAAACAGCAGCAAAGATTGTCAACCAGCTACATAATTTACCGATGTGAAAATTAAACTGTTTTTGACAGAAATAGCAGCAAAAATAAGATTATGGTGGCCGAGATAATTAGATAACGCTTGACTATCGTTACGTAAGAAGTATTATCAAGCTGATTTGACAGGCTTGGAAAAGGTTTTGTAGTGCGTAGATGAAAGTTTTTCACGATTTGTTTTTTTTTGTTTACGATAGAACGTTAATTAGAAATTTATCGCCTGAGTAGAAGCAAATTTAATAAAACACCAAACAAAAAAGGTCGCGACGTCTGAAAACTTAGATACAATACAAATGATCGTTTATATATGAAGGGTTATATATATATTGACTGTGATTTTGTACGATTGACATGACAGGTAATATAACACTATATATAAGAAGGATTCATTAAGAAAAGCAAAGTCATTTTTCTACTTATTACTACAGTTCTAATTTTGATATTTATTATTTTCTTATTTATAAAAGCATATGACGAGTCAGTAAATTATTTTTCATGTATAAATTAAACACATTGTATTTTATACCAATACATTTGAAAACATAATTGTTTTCTTCAAGTTGGAATAATTAAATGCAAGTTGATGGATTTTTTAATTTATTAATAAGTTTGTAGCAACTTACCAATAAATAAAATGGGCAAAGGCTTCTATGGACATAAGGACCTATTTATAAAATGAATATATTTTTATTTTCAAAGTTCAAACAGTCGATCCGAACCGTTCATCTTGTTCTCCATATTAATATGTACTTGGAGACCAAATTTTACATTTTTCTGAATTTTTTTACTATTTATTAAGATGGGTACAAAATTCAATGGTCTGAATTTGATATTTTTTGTACCCATCTTAATAAATAGTAAAAAAAATTCAGAAAAATGTAAAATTTGGTCTCCAAGCACATATTAATATGGAGAACAAGATGAACGGTTCGGATCGACTGTTTGAACTTTGAAAATAAAAATATGTTCATTTTACAAATAAGTCCTTATGTCCATAGAAGTATCACTCAATAAAATGTATTAGTGCTAGGACCTAGGTGGCATCGAGTTCGAATCCAGTGAAATAATTCAATTTTTGGGTTTTGGATCGAGACCGTCCGATTCGAATCCGTTCCTCGAGATCTGAAGTGAAACACACATCTCGAGTAACGAATCCGAATTCCGAGATAATTTTGAGGGACGGATTCGAATTGGACAGTCTCGATCCAAAATCCAAAAATTGAGTTACTTTACGAGATCCGGACCCGGTGGCAGCTACCCACTGCGAACGGGAGGTCCAAAGTCCGATGCCCATCAAACCAATTTTAGGTTAGATGGACAAATCCACCGTAGAATATTACATCAATCTTCTCGCGTTAATCAGATTGACGGAGCAGTTCGTTTCGGTTTTAAACCCGATAATTAAACTAAACCCAATTAGACCGATCTCCTTACTTCCCAAGTTCCGCCTCTCGACTCTCGAGTCTCGACGCCCTCTCTCTCATGCGTTTCTCGCTTCACCTTGCGGAAGATAGATCTAATTGGGTTGAATAACTCTATCGGGTCTATTGATGAAAAGCACTAGCAGTTTGCTCCGTTAATCATATCAAGAGGAGTTTCATAAAATTTACGGTGGATTTGTCCATTGAACTGAAAATGGGTTCGATGGGCATCGGATCTCCTCCGTCCCACCCCCACACAACACTCCGTTGACCCGTGAATTCGTATTCTCAGCATCAACTCAAAAAGGAATCTTTTGAATTAATGTATCTGGACCGTCCGATGCACTTTATGTTCGTGCGGATTAGATTCGCACTGATATTAAAAGACACTACGTTATAGACGGAAACCAGATTAGCTCTGTTGAAAATCAGACGGCTGAGATGCATTAGATCAAAAGATGCTAAAGAGTTAATGCAGACGATGCGGACTCGTTGACCCCCAAGCTATCCCTCAATACTCAGTAGTCAGTTCTATCTTTTCCTCAAAAAAAGAAGTTCTAACTTCCATCCCTCTCGTTTTCTTTGCTGTTTCTGTTGAAATGACAGGAATGGAGTTGATTATTGGAGGGAAGTTCGTAGGTACCGTTATTGCCAAGGTGATCAATCTGGGGTGCTCCTTCCTCGGCGACAACCATGATCTGCACACCAATAACAAAAAGTTACTGAAAAACTTGGTGGAGATTCAACTTCCCCATATCCAAAGCGTGATTGAAGAAGCCGACAACCGACAAATTACCAACAAGCGTCTTGCGGAATGGCTGGACAAGCTCAAAGATGTTGTATATGAGGCAGAAGATGTTGTGGATAACTTTGAGGCAAAGAGGATTCGTGAGAGTATCAAGGGAAAGGGTAAGGTTAGTGAAATTGCCTCCTCATCTGTTAAGATGGTTAAAAACCTGGTTTTTTCTGATAATGATTTCAAGGAGTTGAAATCTGTTGTGAATAACATTGATACGCTGTGCAATAAGGATTCAATTAAAATATCACAAATAATGAATTGTGATAAAAAGAAAGAACATTCCGACAGTGTTGGTAGTGAAACAAGATCCGACTTGGCCACTGATGCACTCATATTTGGCCGAGATAGAGAAATTGAGTTTATCTTGGACCTGATGTTCAACATTCTATATGGAGATTTTTACCATAAGGGTATAGATCATCCTAATATAGGAGAAGGGAGCAGGGCTATAGATGATCCTAATTTAGGAGAAGGGAGCAGCAGATTTTGGAATCTCCTACCAAGATCTGTCAAGAGATTTTCAAGCTTGAATATTCCTTGGTTACCAAAGTTTATTCGGACAACAGAACAAAGTCAAAACATTAAAAAGGGTGATGAACCAGAACGAAGTGATAGTGTATTACCAGTGTATACTAGAAGAGAAGAACCTCATTTCAACAAAAATCAGAAACTAGCGGTTATTCCCATTTTTGGTGTAGGTGGAGTTGGGAAAACAGTTGTTGCTAAAAAGATATACAACAATGAGAGTGCGAACAAGCATTTTACTTTAAAAGCCTGGGTCTATGTTTCAGAAAATTATGATGATAAGAAAGTTTTGCGAGAGATATTACTTTCTTTTAAAGCTGATTTCCTAAGGGATCCTTCGATGAATTTGGAATATCTTGGAAATAAGCTTAAAGAAATTATCACAAATAAAATATTCTTACTTATCTTAGATAATTTGAGGGACATGACACAGCTGAAATGGAATGACCTGAAGTCATTGCTCAGTTTTGGGGAGGTAGGAAGTGTTGTTGTTGTAACAACCCAAAGCAGAAGCATTGCAAACACAATAGGAACTCTACCGGTAGTAACACTGGAATGTTTGGAAACAGAATCCTTTTGGGAATTATTTGAATATTTCGCTTTTGGTGGTTTAAAATTAGGAGATTTGAAGGATCAACCACCTTTGTCTCTGTCAAAACATGACGACTTGAAAAAGATTGGTAAACAAATTGCTGACAAGTTGCATGGGTTGCCTCTAGCAGGCGAATTTATTGGGACCTTGTTGAGTAAGAGGTTAGAAAGAGAATTCTGGGAAGATATTCGTCGTAGCAATTGGTGGAACATTGAAGGTGCTCGCAAGAACATCCTTCCATCTATTGCTGTTGGCTATAATTATTTGGATCCTGATCTAAAACAATGTTTTGTATTTTGTTCCATATTTCCAAAGCTGTATGTATTTAAAAGGAAAAGATTGGTTGAGATGTGGATTGCACAGGGCTTTATTCAACCCAGTAAAGAAGAGACAGATATGCTAGAAAATGGAGAGAAAAGAATAGAAGATATAGGAGACAAGAGGTTTGGTGAACTCATCGACAGATCCTTCTTTCAGCCAACATTAAGAGTTGGCGAGTACCTCATGCATGATCTAGTGCGGGACTTAGCTATTGCCGTTTCCACTAATGAATTTTGTTTTGTTAAAAGCCACGATAAGCGTCTCCCATCTTTAGCCCGCCACTTGGGAATAGATTGTGATAATTTAGAGGTAGAGTGGAAATGCAAGGATAGTACAAGATTACGGACTGTCATTTTGTTTGGTAATTGGACAAAATGCAGTGCCAAATCCATTGGTAATATCTTTGCCAAATACAATCGTCTACGTGTGTTGGATGTATCTTATATTGAGCTTAAAACAAATGAACCCATTAATGTTGCTAGTCAACTATCGCATCTTCGATTTGTGGATCTGTCCTTCACTGGTATTAATTCGATTCCTGATGAATTTTGTGCCTTATGCTATCTTGAGGTGCTAGATGTGCGAGGCTGTTACTTTAATAAGTTACCTGCACGAATGAATAACCTTATAAGCTTGCGACATTTATATGCAAGCCCTGATACCATTTCTCTAATATCTGGTATAGGGAAACTAACCAAGCTCCAAGAGCTTGAGGAATTCTGTATAGAAGACAGTGAGCGGCCTGTTATCAACAAGGGGCATAAGATCAGTGAGTTGATGCACATGAATGAACTCAGCGGACATCTTGTTCTAAGTAATCTCAAAGCAGTATCTAGTAAAGAAGAAGCAGCAAAATCTCAATTAGATAAGAAAATATACCTCAAAAGTTTAGAGTTGAGCTTTTACTCTTATGAAATGAACATATCGGGAACCGAGGTGAATATGGAGGTCCTCGATGCCCTAAAGCCAGCCAGTGGTCTAGAAATTCTAAATGTGAATGGCTGCAAATGGGAATCTTTTCCAGATTGGGTGTTCTCGCCTCATCATGGTTTTAACAATCTAAAGGATATTTCTATAAAGAGCTATTGGTTAAGAAGCCTTCCTGCTTTTGGTGAGCTCCCTTTCCTCGAACTACTCTGCTTTGATTCTTTACCATTGATTGAGAAGGTAGGTAGAGAATTTTATGGCAGCTCCGATGTGATATTTCCATATTTGAAGGAGTTGACATTCTGTGAGATGGACTCATGGACACACTGGTCGAATGCAGAGGCTAGAAAGACGATATTTCCACGCCTCAAAAAGCTCCACTTGGAATACTGCAGAGTACTGAAGGAACTGCCTACTGATTCTTCCATCTCATCAGTGGTAGAGCTTAAATTGGTAAGGTGTTATGATCTTTGTAATATTGGGCAAGTATTGCAAGGGATGCCTTCTCTTTCTCACTTGATCATAACTCAAGCCCACATCGAATGTTTGTCTATATATTGTACCCCGTTAAATTCCCTTGAGGTTATGCACCTTGAAAATATTAATAAACTTTTCCTTGTTGAAGGGTTAAAGTCCATTGTTAACCTCAGAAAGTTGGTAATAAAAGGTTTCAATGCAATTATAGAGTCCTATGAAGTGGAACAAGAGAATGATCAGATTTCTCAAGAAGAAAATGAAGAGCAATGTTTGCCATATCTAACTTATCTGCACCTACGCCCCAACTACGATAGTACTGTGCGCCTCCCAAGAGTAGGAAGGTTGTCATCACTGCGTACACTTTTGATAGAATCGTCCCCTATAGTAGAATATACAACAGGTGAAGAAAGTTGGTTCATTCAATTAACATCTCTGGAAAAGCTTGAGTTCCGTTGTTGTAGGCTGAGAAGCCTTCCTTCCACATTATGGTTGCTTGCTTCCTTGAAGAAGCTACACATTTATGATTGTGCTGAGATGCTTTCATTACCTGAAAACGGTTTACCAAAGAACCTTGTTGAACTGTATATAGACGGATGCCCATATCTAATAGACCGATGCCTACCCACTGAAGGGGATGATTGGCATAAGATATCTCATATTCCATTTGTCCGATTATATGGGGACAGACATTTACAATCTTTCTCGTCACATGTATCTTCCATAGGTACGTGTATCAACAAAAGGCAATTTATTCTAACTCATTCCATTTTGCTTTCTTATGTGCTTTTAAATCTTATGGAGAGTGAATATTTTTATCTCCATTAGCCATCTATAAAATCCACTACAACACATTACTAAACGGTTCTTGTATGTAACAGTTAGTGTTTATCCTATGTGTCAAATTGATAAATAAGTCGAACTTATTACCAATGGTTCATTCCTAACAAACAGTCGGTGAAAGTGAACCAACTTTCAATGACTGTTCATAGAGCATTACCATTAGTGATAGGTCAACTCATTGAAAAAATAGACATCAATCACCAACTGTTCATATAAAAGAACCATTGGTGAATCTGGTAGAAAAACAGTTGGCGAATGTTCACTTATACCAACATTTCTAAAATCAAATTTAACAATCAAATCTAAAGCTAACTTTTTTTTCATATCTCAGTTGCAAGTCCATGGGCGCCCTAGCCTCCTTCACTCTTTATATATCCCCACTCCCGCTACCGCTTTCAACCAGCTGCTCCACTCTGCCTCGCCCCGTTCTGCCGCTTCTAGCACACTGCATTGTCCAACCACTTCCTCTACCAGGTTAGAACCCGAGCTTGTATCTCCTTTCAATTCAAGCTTAATTGCTGTGTTTTATCTGCAATTCCACTCGGAAAGGCTCCACTCGGAAAGGCTCAAGGAGTGACATCTTGTTTAGAAAATGGTATGTCAGATTTTTCTTCTCAATCCTTACTTCTTTTTAATGTCTATTTTTACTTCAATTAAAAATATATTTTTATTTATTCCTATATTTTTGAAGTTTTTAACGAGGAAAAGGGAATTCCCAATTTTTTATTTTTTTTTTGCTATTTTAACATCTATTCTGTTTGAAATTTGTTTTCCATGTAAAAGGGACTGGACATTTGAAGGTTGCTAATCTGATAGCGCTTCAAATGCAGGTATTATTCTTTGATAGGAACAATGATGAAATCATCTATATTAATAAAACCTATCAAGGTAATTCACGATTTCTTTCCAATTTGGCAGTACAGTTTTGTCTCTCTTCTGTTGGATGTACAATTTTTTGTGTTGTCAAACTTACAATTTTGGTAAGCTAAATTGATGTTCAAGTATTCCATTTCAGGCATCCGTGCAATTGGTGTTAGTGTTCTAGTGGCCATATCAGGTTCCCTCTTCATCAATGGTGCTCTCAGCCCCTTAACAAGACCTCCTGTACTCTTTTCTTTCTTTCTCTGATTTATTTGGGATAAATATTAAGAAAATATCATTACGAATTAATGTTCTGTTAAAACCACAGGGAACAATATCATCGCAGTGTCTACCTATCTATATAGAGAATATCGGCCAGGGTAAACATGATAGCGATACTGATGCCTACGACTCTGAGGGAAGGTATGCTAATTGTTATTGATAGCTTATTTTTTACAATCACGGACACAGTTTTTGGGTTATTAACTACATTTCCATCAGTCATGGACATGGTAATACACTCAATTTGGTTTTCTAAATGTTATAGCATGGGAGTTTACAACCACATGATTTTATAGGATTGCATTTTAAAGGTTTTACTGATGCGCACAACCGTCACAACAACACAATTCACACTATATTTGGATAATTGACTTGTGGTCTCTGAAAATGATCAGAGCAAGGATAGAGCACCAAAGCAACAAACAGAAGAGAATAACATGGACAACAGCATAAAGATGGTTGCACAGTTTTGGTCATATTACTTGGCTGTACGACAGGAGCTAGCCAATCATTTTTGCAAAGAAAATTAGTTTGGTAGTATACAAAATTTCATGACTCTTTTTTGTCAGATTGTTTTCCAATATTTGCTTTGATTTTCGCTGGACCAGATTCATGCAATTCTTTCAGAGTTACTTATATAATTGTCGAGAAAAAATGAACTTCGATCTTTTCATCTAGCCTCACCTGATTCCAAAATTGTAGGTTTGTTCCAGAAAAGTTTGAACAGATATTCACAAATTATGCAAAAACAAATCCGAATGCGCTAACGCCACAAGATTAGGAGGACATGATTCAAGTAAACCAAGATCCTGGTGACACTAAAGGACAACAAGTAATTTTGCCTCTTGAAGAAAATCTTGGGTTTTGTTCTTTGTGCAAAGAGAATCATAGCCTATCTTATTGTTAACTTTAAAAAAAAAATCAGTCTTGGAAATATCTTTGCACCTGGATACTAAAATTCCATTATAAAATTCTGACCTGTGGTAATTGATTTTGATTTTTTTTTTTATTTTCTTGGACTTCGACAGTAATGTTAGCAAGAGTGAGTGGAAGCTCCTGTATAATCTGGCCAAAGATGAAGATGGATTTCTTCAAAAGGATACTGTAAGAAGTGTATACAATGGCATGCAGATTGTTTTATAAATTGGAGTTCAAACGAAGAATCGACTTCAAAAGAAGAATCCAAACCGTACAAACCAATCTACTTCATTAGTTGTACTTTTACATGCAAAATTTATAATTTTTTGAGTTTATTTAGTATCAAGTCAAGCGGTCAAATGTGAGAGTTTTTAAGTTAATTTTAATGCATTCATTTTTCAACATTTTTCACCGCTTGATTTGATACTAAAATAACTCAAAAATATATAAAATTGGCATGTAAACGCATCACTCATATAATAAATCAGTTTCAACGGTTTGGATTTATCGTTTGAAATCTATCCGATAAATTTTGGAGTTGGTGTCAAATGACACCAATATCATACTAGCCGGAAGATGAGAGACTAAAAGCATTAGAAAACTAACGTTATAATTTAATTTAATTTTCTCCGATGAAATTGTATATGTTGTATGGTTATGTAATTCTGCTAGACTTGTTTTCAGAAAGCTGTTGAGCAGAATGGGGTGCCGCTATATTCATATACTCAAAAAGCTGAGCAAGCAACAGCTAGTGGCTGAGACAGTTATCGAGGTACAACAGTGGTACCGACAGGCGGATGCACGATTTTCCCGAAATTTTTATTAATAGGAAATATAATAAAAAAATATCCAGATTAGAGAACACTTTTGATTTTTTTCGAGATATAGGGAAAACGTTTTGATTTATCACGGCCTCTGGCCGTTATGACTTATCACGGCCAAGATTAGCACTAATTACCGCACTTATTAAAAAAAAAAAAAAAAAAAAAAAAAAAAAAAAAAAAAATTTCATGGCCGTGATTGATAATCACGGCCAGCAATGCCATATTAAAATGGACAAAGGACAAACTCAGATCTCATTCTACACGGTCAGATATTGCACTGGATTTGAATTCTGGCCGTGATTATCAATCACGGCCAGGAACTCTTTTTTTTTTTTTTTTTTTTAATAAGTGCGGTAATTAGTGTTAATCCTGGCCGTGATAAGTCATAACGGCCAGAGGCCGTGATAAATCAAAACGTTTTCCCTATATCTCGAAAAAAATCAAAAGTGTTCTCTAATCTGGATATTTTTTTATTATATTTCCTATTAATAAAAATTTCGGCACGATTTTCACCAGGGTAAGGCAAGAAATTATCAAGTTCAAACCCATTAGATTGAAATTCGAAACTAACTCTCAAATTTTCTAATCAAATCATGGTTAGCAATCGAATCTATTTCAAATAGCTAATCAAATAACGATTAAGTTTAAATTGAAACTAACTCTCAAATTTGCAATCAAGCTTGCGCTGACGGAGGAGGAGAGGAGTTGCCAAGCGATCAGAGGAGCGCCTCATGACGGCCTGAGGTTTTGAGTGGTTGAGCATAATTGTGGCTGTTGAGGAGGTGATGCATCGCCAAGATGAATTTGCTAGCGGAGCCAAGAGAAAGTAAATCATGAGCGAAGCTAGGAGAAGAGAAAGGAAATTGCGATAGTGGGTTGGGCGGATTTTTTCTTTTCAGCTGCGCAAATTTTAAATAAAATAGGTTACACTTTATTTAATTTCCAAACAAAATAAATTACGCCTGTACAAAGTTATTTTTCCAGTGCTGCATTTGGGATTTGGCTGAGCTCAAGATAGGGCAAGAGCTAATAAACTCATATCTGTAAATTGAATTTTATAATCTAGAGTGAGGCAACTGCCATGTTGGGTCCACCACTTGAGTACGTGTCGTTATTGCTGATATCTACAGCTCTATGCATGAATATGTCTGGCAAGATACTGGGCAACAGGGATGACTAAATTAGGAAATAACAATGTATCTCATGTAATTGCTTGTTTAGGATAATTGGTGATGTTATTGTAAGGCTAGAGAGTCCGATGTAAATAATTTTTTTTTATCAATGAAGCTTGCCACCTTACTAGATTTATAAAAAAAAATGAGCAAGAGGTTGGGGGTGTCAGTCTCCTTTGTGAAATTGGCTCGTTTAATTTTATTGAGGAAAGGGTAAGGTTAGTTATTTTGTCTCCTAGGTTAAAATTTGTTTTTTTTTGTTTTTTTAATTTTATTATTATTTCAAGGAGTTGAAATCTGTTGTGAATAACATTGATACGCTGTGCAATAAGGATTCAATTAAAATGTCACAAATAATGAATTGTGATAAAAAGAACGAACATTTGGACAAGTAGCAAAACAAGATCTGGCTTGGCCACTGGTGCACTCAAATTTTTAGTTTGTATCCTGACTGTCTGATTAGAATCCACACAAATATTAAAGGGGCCATGTGAACCCTGACTGTCCAATTAGAATCATCTTGAACCAGATTGATCCAAATTATGATAAGATGGTACAAATTCAAACTCAAAATTCGAGTTTAGTGGAGAAACACTGAATCGGACGTATACAAATAAAAAGAGAGAAAAAAGATATAAAGTTATAAAGATATAAGGAGAGAAAAACTGAATCGGGCTTATACAAATAAAAAGAGAGAAAAAAATAAAGTTATACGATGAAAAAAATAAGGAGAGAAAAACTGAATCGGACATATACAAATAAAAAGAGAGAAAAAAGATATAAAGTTATACGATGAAAAAATAAGGAGATAAAAACTGAATCAGACATACAAATAAAAAGAGTATGGCTACTACAACATCATCAATGGTTATAGTGATACTAACTCCAAAATCAATCAAATAAATATCAAACAACGAATCAAAACCGCTCAAACCAATCTAACTTACGAGCTATTCATTTTATATGAAGGCGAGTGGTAAAAAAAGTGATAAAAAATGAATGTATAATTAGTAGTTAGACTTAAATAAAAATATTAATGATGGAACATGACTAGTAAATTTGAAGATTTAATATTCTTTATAGAGTATTAATTTAATATTTATCGTTATGTTTGCTTGTTGCTTATATCATTGCGAGGTGCAAGCCATATGCATGACAGAATTTTATTTTGCTGTCATAGTTGTTATTATGACACAAAAATCACACACGGTTTGAACTGTTTGATTCAAATAGGCACAAATTTTCAATCATTCTCCTAAACATGTCAGGTGAGATGTAACACATACAATACAGTTATACAGATCAAACGATTTTCAATAGAATGCTATATTTGTGCAATAATAACAAGAGGGGCAAATGCTCATTGTTTCATGCCACAATTGCACTCTAATATTTTTTTCTTTAATTTCAAAATTCAAATAGATGATATGAATTTCTCAACATAATATCCACGTTAAAAATATGATCGGAGACTAAATTATTTTACTATTTATTAAGATAGGTACAAAATCATTGTTTTTAGATGGTCCACAATTTCTTGAAAAATAATGATTTTGTAACGTGCATATCATGTTGAGAAGTTCAGATCTTTTATTTGAATTTTGAAAATGAAAATAAAAACGTCAGATACAATAGAGCATGAACAATGAGGTATTTGAGCCCTCCTCTATTAACAATTATTGTAGCAAATATAAGCATGCACCCTATAAAATCCTTACTGTGAGTTTGTGCCGATACAATGCTAAACCATGTGATAAGCGGTACAGAGGTACAATAATATGTCTTTCTTGGACCTACCATTCAAAATTGAAATGCATTTCTGGCGCTCTATGCTTGTTTTGATTCTGATTTTTTTTTTTTTTTTAAAATTGAATTTTTTTTTTTGGTTGAAAGTCCGTAGGCGATTGCATTGATCCAACGATATACAAGATAGCTATTACAT
Organism: Carex rostrata; assembly: GCF_964058835.1. Taxonomy (NCBI): domain Eukaryota; kingdom Viridiplantae; phylum Streptophyta; class Magnoliopsida; order Poales; family Cyperaceae; genus Carex; species Carex rostrata. The sequence continues at coordinate 4,509,897 of NC_135919.1, read as the reverse complement.
AGGTTTTCTTTGATTAAAATAGAAAGTACGAAAACCTATACATTGCGCTACCTATAAAATCATCTAATTTGCTATGTCAGAAAATAACAGATATGTGAAGCCAGAGAATGTGAATTAGTCTATTCGCGCCCGATTAATAAGTAGCCTTCCAATTTTCTTCCCTGGAAATGTAGACACAGCAGTAATTTTTGAGTTGCATGGCTGGCGAAGTACGTCGTATTGAGTCCTTCCTTGAGGACGAAACGTCTTCTTCTTTCCAAAATCGACGCCGCCGCTCAGGGGAATGCGCAGCCAAGAGGCACTGAATCAAACCGGACCGAGACAGTCACCACTGCGAGAGGAGGAAGAAAATGGCACTGAATCCAATCGGACCGGGACAGTCACCACTCAGCCGAGAAGACACTGAATCAAACTGGACCGGGAACTGAATCAACTGGCCCAGGACAGTCACCACTCAGAGAGGTGGAAGAAGAAGAAGAAGAAGAAGAGAGGAGGAAGGAGGCAACTCTTTGTAATCTCGTCATCAGCAACAACCATAAAAACACGTACCTTATTTTTATATATAGATAGTAGCTAGAGATTACATATGAGATGAGCGAATTCACAGCCTCCCATTCGAACCTGGTAAGTTGAGACAAGAGAGTAGCGATCTGAAGCGGTGACCAGATCCATTAAATGGAAGCACTGCTCAGATTGATTGAGACGGAGTGGACCGGGACAGATGGGAGAAGGGAGGGCGGAGCTGCTACTACTTCGACTCTCAAAACTGCAACAGTGGAGTCGGCGATATCTCCAAGAAACGAAGCGGAGGTTCCGAGGCCGCTTTCCTCTTTAGCCTGCTTCAACAGATATAAAAAAAATAATAATAATAAAAAAAAATTGAAGTTCTTGTCACGCACTATTTAATACTCCTGTTATTATAACAATTTGTTTTTTCCATTTAAATTTCGAATCCATGATGTCTTACATAGAAACCATCTATCTTTAACTTCTGTATTTAATAAAGAATCTGGACCGTTCTCTTTACTTGGCACAAATCTCAAAGCAAATCCCGACAGTCTCTATAAACACTGGATTAAATATGATTCGGCTGGGTGGATCATGTGTATAATCCAGTGAAGGGGGATTGGATCCGATTTCATATCACCTAAGGTACCTCAATGTTTGAATTTGAATCCGGCCTGTTTGTTACATACTAGCACGGATTTTAAAGAAGTCATGTGCATTACACCATTGGTAAAATTCTGATTAGAGAGTTCAAAATGAAATTCAAATGATGCATTACCTCATAATACCTGAAGTTGTTCGGATCCTCTATCTGAGTTATGTTAATTATAAATATGCAGATACGAAAATAGAAAATTAAGATTGAAAACAGTAAATAATTTTATTTCATAAGAACGACTAATTTGTAATTAATGTTTAAGTACTTGTAAAAAATAAAAATATAAAGAATAAAGAATAAATTTGATAAATTTTAATTCGTAGATATAACTTTAACCACTCCTAATTAAGACCCGCCACTGTAAATATGGAGTATTCATTTTATATCAGAAGTATAATTAAATGTCTGAGGCAGTTATTTCATCACATAGGACACTTTAATTTAAGTCTTTTTTAATAATTAAGTCCAAGTCTACCTTAAATTTGTTATTAAACTATGAAATTTTTTTGTAATATAAGACCGGATACAATCATACAAGCAACAGTGTGGAATTTGTTATTTAAATCAAGTTTGTAATATATTTTATAGTAACTTAAAATTTGAATTTGAAATTCGGATTGTCTGATTAAAAATACAAGCTAATTATTATTAATTTAAAAATTTACGGAATTGCTTTAAGATTTTTTTTTTTAGTAAGAATGATCCCGATTTAAACTCAAATTTTAGTTAATTTATGGATCTGAAATTTAACGGGGCTAGATAAGATAAGCGTGTTTGAAAAACGGACCCATTAATCAGACGGTCGGCACGCTCGTCGAATATTTTTAATCAAATGTACCTGATACGTGTTCAATTTGAAGAATTCGTATCCTCATTGGCTGAAATTGACGGAAAAGTATCATCTGCGGCTTTTTTCCGTGCGAAGCTGTGCGGCGCTTTTAATTTGGTCCGTTCATTTCGAATCAGACGGATCAGATCAGATCTTGCCCGAATTTAAAAAAAACTCAAAATTTGGTGAACTCTTAATCCAGTCCGTCCGATCCGAAACGAACGGACCAGATTAAAAGCGCCGCACGAAAAAACTCCGCAGAGGATAGCGTTTCGAAATTGACACTCTCTATCATTTAAATTTTTTACCCTGAGTTCCCATTCTACCCTTCAAACTTTCTTATCTCAAATCCGTAGTCACTAACACCACCCGAATTTGAAAGCTAAATTTGAAGATTGGGATCAAGAAATTGATTATATTATTGGGGTTAATAAATTTGAACAGAAGCAATGAGTTCAAGAATATTTGTCATCCAAATTATATTCTTGGGGTTAATAAACTTATTTCTTGATTAACGGAAGCCTTTATTTCTTTTGTAAAAAGGAAACACGGTTGTGGTAACTTTTATTTTATTTTATTCTAGCTAAAGATGTTCTATGCAATATTTTTTTTATTAATTTTAACGCCATTATTAATCATTATTATACATTATACAGATGATATAATTCATTTCTTGAAATTAACATTTGAACATATTGACAATGTCAGGCTTTGTCTAGTTTTAATATTAGCTACTATATTTGACCGTAAAGTAGCAAAAATTCTCCTAGGTAACAAAAAATTGACAAATTTAAAATGGGATTTTTTTTAATTGATAAAATTCAGAAAATGTTTTCAGAACTAAAACTAGTGCTTTACCGTCAATAGAGGGATGAATAACATTATTCAATTGAAATAACATATATAATATTTCTTGATCATTTTCAATTAATAAAAATATTATATTTATAATTGCTAATAATAAGTGTCAAGCAATTAATATATATACAACCCAATAGTAGAGGGGGGAGAATGAGGAAGGGAGTAATTGAGTTTGTATTACCTAATGTAACATAATATTTATGTTTGGATCTAAACTGTCTAATCAGAGTCCTAAATTTAGCAATCCTAAATTATGCACATAAGTCCAAGTAAGCTGTAATTTTGCAACGCTCAACAGGTGTACTTCTGAAATTAGGAAGTTTAAAAAAGAAGTAACTTGAACAGCCAACAGACTTTTAGTTGCATTGATCAACTTAGAGTCATTAAAAGATGCTTTGATAAAAAATGAGTCTGAGAAGAGCAAAATCACAACGGATCGACAAAGTTGCAGGTAGATCCCTACGAATATTTATTTTTGAAATCAGGGTTTCCTTTTGCAAAATTAGCATCACAATGCCATTTTCTTTTTTTTTTCTTTTTTGCAAACCAGGTAGTGACTACCAGGTGATCACAATGCCATTTTCAAAAAGAAGCTTCAAGAATCAAATTAAAAACATGGATATGCTGTCAAAGCAGAGAACAATACTTCTCTGTAAAATACAACATAAGAAACATGAACTTGAGAATTTTTCTATGTAAATTTACTTATGTGTAAAGTTAGACATAAACAACTGCAAGGTGCAACAAAAACAAGTCAAAACTCAAAAGCACACTAAAATTTCATATCTATTAATTTAACATCCACAGTGATCATTATTGACACAAGATTTCCTTACATTAACACTTAAGTTCTACATCATAAGAGAACTAATACAGACACAATGAGATCGAGTATATCTATAAACTTGAAAGCTAAGAAACAACTTCAGACCCTAAGAATAAAAGAAAGGGAAAGTAATGCTATAAGAAAAGGCCAACAGGACCAAGTTCCCTTTACATCAATCTTAAAATGAGTTGATGTCATATATAGTTTAAAGTAGGCATAAACCAAGTAATGTTGCTTTCTGCATTGAAAGGGGTTTTGATAAATCCTGTTTCACCATTCTTTATGTCATACATGTTGATCAACTGAACGTCATCTAAATATGGTATGTCATTGTATACGAAGTAGATGCAGTTCCCTTTGAATCCGGCAGAATCACTCGCTCTGAGACTGAAACCACGACCAGTACCAACTGGAAAATCAAAGAACAATATTCTGTCTCCAATGCTGCTAAGCTTGACCCAACAAGGATTTCCTTTTCCATTGTCAAATTCAAGAAGGTGAACAAAAAATTTATAATTCGTCCAATTAGTGTCCCGCTTATAACCAACGGCCAATATATCTCCACAAGACTCGACGAGGTAAGGACCCAAGCACATATCTTCATATACGGGTGGTGGTATGACATAGAGCTCTTTACGGCTACTAATATCCCAAATTTTTGTAACCCCATTTTGATTCTTACGATATTTACAAACCCTTAAAAGAAAACCCTTCAAAAAGTAACAGCGGTATTTAAACTCGTGTCCAGGTCCAATGATTTCCCACCTATCATCACTGGGCTTACAACGAACCGACATTTTAGTCTTGGAGGCATGCATATAATGGTCAATTTGAAAACTTGGAGGATTACTGTTTGAAAGCAGATATGGATTACAATCATGTATTACAGGGAGAGGAAGCTCTCTATTGTTCAGGGGATTCAGAAGAAACAAGCTATCGTAATAACCAAATTGGCCAGTGAGCATGTAACCACCAACAGGTTTAAAGGGTCTCCTACCGGAGGAGCAAGGAGAACGGATGGTGTATACTTTGTTGAAAGCCATGGAGTAGAACTCCAGATCGGATCCATCGCTTTCCCTGAGGATCCAAGGGAATTGTGGTGGCAGGTCGGCCACAAAGGAAGAGAGACGCCAAGGCTTGCAAACTGCTCGGGATCGGACAAAATCGGAGATGTAGGGGAGATTTTTCAGGATGAGAGGGAAAAGTTCTGGCAGAAGGTCTGCCCAGTTCCTTTCTGTTTGAATAGCCTCCTCCTTCCTCTTCTTCATCATACTATGGCACCTTGAGGTGGAAGCCAAAGGGTTGAGAGAGAAGTATGTTTTGCTTTTGTTAGGGTTTTGTAAAAGAGGGATATGTGACAATATTAGACGAAGGAGAATTTTATGTGGAAAAATTTACATATACGATCATCTCGTAACATCTTTAATTAGATATTTTTCCTTCAAAACTTTAAATGAATTATTTCTCCATCTAAATATAACTATATATATTATTAGATGGCTTGACTTTAATATGTCATGATGCAGGACCTGTTTTTGCATATTTGATAATTGATAGTAACTCAGATTTTACTATTCTTTTTCTTCTTTTATGTATCTTACATGCCAAAAAGCTATTGTAAAGTGTTAGTCATGCTATGCTTTTGTGAACTTCAAATTGATTGGAAGGATCTATTTTCTTATTTTGTAATTAAGAAATGTAATGCACTAAGACTTCTAACATTAATTGTGTTTTTGTAAAATTAGCTGATATATATTTAGTTTTTTTTTTTTTCATTTTTTTGTTATACATCTTTTTCATATATTGCACAATTTTATCATTTCAACTTTTTTCCTGTGAGGTGTTATTTAATTTGCTTAAATACTATGAGGTTAACAATTTATTTGAGTTATGATTCTCATGTCTGATAATAACCACAGTAGTAATTTATCATGTACCAACTAATAATTTCATGTGAAATTAGCTGTTATTTTTTCTTTTTTTTTAACTAACAATCTAAATATTCAATTATCTAGAAAATAATTCAGGGAAAAAAAAAAGCGCAAGTTACAGAGATTATCTCAGCAAAAAAAAAAATTCATGAACCAAAATCCGATGGTAGAGGAGCTTCGGAAATGTACCAAAAAATGGACCATAAAATGAGGTAATAAGGTTTATGGCTGAGGCGAAATGGACCACAGGAATACAGGATCTCTCTGTCAGAGATCAGGGCTGTTAATCACAGTCTGATCCAGTGGGACTAACTTGTTAAGCAATTTGTAGTAAACCGGAGAGACACCTTTGGAAATAAAGCATCTTGGGCTTGACCGCTGGATGAAGTGCTTTTAAATGTCAATTGAGCCCCTTTTTTCTCAGCCCAACCCAATGGAGAGATCTTATCAATTGAGCCCTTTTTTTTTTTATCGAGATTCTAGACTGTTTATAGTGGCTATATAAACCTTTGTTTAACTCTGATATTACTTCTTCTTTTTAATATTTTGGAGGAGTTTACGGGTTAAGGTTTTAACAGATCAGTTTTAGCTTCATGCAGCACACACACCATATTTATTGCTGTTTTGATTTAATGTCCGTGCGCTGCATGAAACCAAAACTGTTCTGTTAAATTATTTACCCGTGTTTTACCGAGCAAGGATGCTGTACAATCATTTAACTACGGCAGCTAGTTGATGAGGTTTAAAACTGTTAGGTATCATCCCTTTTTGCTTAACACATTTAGTTATTTTTAACTTAATTAGCACCAACCTAAATGCTCTTTGAGGTACTAAACCTATCATTCTCTTTGCAATACCCTGATAAAATTAGTGCCATACATAATAATATAAAAATTATAAGAGCATTAGAGAGTTCAAATGCCTCCATTTTTTGTGCCTCCACCATGTCTCCTTTTTTAAAACTTTAATAACTCAAAATTTAAAACTTAAAAGTCAAAATAATACCGTTAGATATGATCTATGCTATTTTCTCTCTGTGTTCATAAAAAATTATGACATTTCAATTTTGTTTTTATGTGAATCAATAAGTTCAAAAATTAACGTCGAGAAATCATCCACATTAATGTGTTTTTTACAAGCTTTTAATGACAATCAAAATAAAATTGAAATGTCATAATTTTTTACACGTGCATAAATAAAATGATGTAGATCATATCTAATGATTTTATTTTGACTTTTAAGTCTTAAATTTTGAATATTAAAGTTTTTAAAAATAAAGACAATGAAGACACAAAAATAGAGACATTTGAATCCTCTCTGTAATCATCAAATGGTCAAACAAAACCTGATGATTCGAAAACCGTTTTTTTCTAAAATAAATGGTTTGATAATTGCAAAGTAGAATTACTTTTTCGTGCCATTTTTTGCTTTCTTAAATAAACCCCACTTGATGTGCATAGAAATGTCAATTAAACTTTGCTCATAAGCCCTTAATATTTTCTATTTTAGACAACTGGGGTCCGTGCTAGTAGAACTTTGCTTTGTTGGTTGCACGAGAATTTGAAGGTATGATTTTTACGTCCTACAAGAATCTAAAACAACTTAAAAACCTTCCTTTTCCATCAGATCAAGCCATTATATCTGCTAGTTTGTTAACAAGTTGATTTGTAAAATTGCAGATGCTTCAAATGCTTTTAGCAAGTTGTGAAGAACGAAAGCAAAAAGTAAATATTAGATGATTGAAATGAATTTTGTCATGGTGCAAAGGACTGAAGAACATGTATATTTGTATCTTATCTATTAAGCTGCATTAAAAACATAATTTAAATGAATGAATTAATTATTTGCTATTGACTTGATTTGAATCACTAAACATTTCAGGATATTCAAGTTTTGTTACATATGGGTATTCAAGCCTAGGAACAAACGACTCGGTTTTTCAATTTTTAAAGTCCAAACAGTCGATCCAATCCGTTAGATGTTTAATCTATATTAAAATGTGCTTGGAGACCAAATTTTACATTTTTTAGAATTTTATTATTATTTATTAAGATGGTTTGAAAGTCACTGTTTTTCAATAGTGCATAATTTTAATAAAAACAACGTTTTTCAAACCATCTTAATAAATAGTGAATAATATCCAAAAAATGTAAAATTTGGTCTCCAAGCACATTTTAATATAAATTAAACATCTAACGGATTGGATCAACTGTTTGGACTTTAAAAATTGAAAAACCGAGTCGTTTGTTCCTAGGGCTAGGAACAAAAGTTTTGAGCTTAGCCAACCTATATATATATAGAGTAAGGCTACGGTGAGTTGCGAAGTAAAACACGTTTTTACTTCACGCAATATCTTCATTTTCAAAGTTCAAATAGCCGATCCAAACTGTTAGATGTTTAATCTATATTAAAATATGCTTGGAAACTAAATTTTACATTTTTTGAAATTTTTTTACTATTTATTAAGCCACTTTGAAAATCTGAAAATCCGGGTGAACAGTAAAACAGTAAAAATTTCTGGACCGCTGGATCGGCGATTTTCAAAGTGGCTTAATAAATAGTAAAAAAATTCCAAAAAATGTAAAATTTGGTCTCCAAGCACATTTTAATATGGAGATCATGTTGAGTGGTTCGGATCGACATTTTGAACTTTAAAATCGCAAAATATGAACGTGAAGTAAAATAGTCGCTTTATTTCGCAACTCACCGTAGTCCAACTCTATATATATATATATATAGAGGTGGGCTACGGTGAGTTGCGAAGTAAAACGCGTTTCTACTTCACGCCGTATTTTTATTTTGAAAGTCCAAACGACCGATCCGAACCGTTAGATGTTTAATCTATATTTAAATGTGCTTGGAGACAAAATTTTACATTTTTTGGAATTTGTTTACTATTTATTAAGCATTTTTGAAAATTGTTGTTTTGCTGTGAACAGTAAAAAATAGTAAAATTTTCTGGACCATCAGATCAGCGACTTTCAAAATTGCTTAATAAATAGTAAAAAAATTCCAAAAAATGTAAAATTTGGTCTCCAAGCACATTTCAATATGAAGAACAAGATGAACGGTTCGGATCGACGTTTTGAACTTTAAAATCGCAAAATATGAGCGTGAAGTAAAATAGTTGCTTTACTTCGCAACTCACCGTAGCCTAGCTCTATATATATATATATATATATATATAGAGTTAGGCTGGGGTGCTATGGATAGCATAGTGGCCTCTATGCTACGGCTCAATATTCGAGTTTTCAAAATCCAAACGGTTGATCCGAACCGTTCATCTTATTCTCCATATTAATATCTGCTTGGAGACCAAATTTTATAATTTTCTGAATTTTTTTACTATTTATTAAGCCACTTTGAAAATCGCTAATCCAACGGTTTTACTGTTTTGTGCAGCCACCGTTGGATCAACAATTTTGTAAAATACTTAATAAATAGTAAAAAAATTCAGAAAAATGTAAAATTTGGTTTCCAAGCAGATATTAATATGGAGAATAAGATGAACGGTTCGGATCGACCGTTTGGATTTTGAAAACTCGAATATTGAGTCGTAGCATAGAGGCCACTATGCTATCCATAGCACCCCAGCCTAACTCTATATAAATATATATATATATATAGAGAGAGAGAGAGAGAGACCGGCTAATTTGCTACCGGCAGCATTTTTGCCTAAGGTGCTGCCGGGCTTTTTTTTATTTGGTGATATCCAAACAACAAATCCAAACTGTTATATGTTTATTCTATATTAAAATCTACTTGGAGACTAAATTTTACATTTTTTGGAATTTTTTTACTATTTATTAAGCTGGTTTGAAAATCGCTATTTTCAGTAAATTTCTGTAGCATTGAAAACAGCGGTTTTCAAACCAGCTTAATAAATAGTAAAAAAATTCCAAAAAATATAAAATTTGGTCTCCAAGTAGATTTTAATATAGATTAAACATCTAACGATTTGGATTTGTTGTTTGGATATCACAAAATAAAAAAAGTCCGACAGCACCTTGGGCAGAAATGCTGCCGGCAACAAATCAGCCGGTCTCTCTCTCTATATATATATATATGAGATGAGCTACGGTGAGACATGGAGTAAAACTCGTTTGTACTCCACGCCATAGTTTCATTTTGAAAATTCAAACAACCGATTCGAACCTTCTAACGTGTTCTCCATATTGAAATGTGCTTGGAAACTAAATTTTACATTTTTTGAAATTTTTTTACTATTTATCTATGTTGCATGATACGGGTACGGGTACGGGTACGGGTATCGTGTCGGACACGACACGGGTACGGCGATACGGCAATTCTCAAAAATTAAGGATACGACACGCCTATTATATTATATTATTAGTTTAATAATACTTGTATTATATAAATTAAATATCAAAAGTTCTGGATATACATTAAATAGAAACGCCATAGATTATATCACCAAATGTGAAGTAGTGCAGTGGTCAAGCCCTTTGGCGCTGTCAGCTGAAATCCGAGTTCGAATCCTCCTTGGAGCGATGAAATAAACATTTTGGCGCGGTTCACAGCATGCTGGGTGCACGGGGAGCAGCAACTAGCGGGCGGTCCACTGCAGGCGCAGTGCACAGGGGCTGGGATGGACCATGCGACGAACTGTGTGGTATTTATGGCGTATCCAGACGCGTCAGATCGGTGTCCAGGCCGTATCCAGACGAGTCAGAGCGTGTCGGAGACCGTATCAAAGGACTAAGGATACGCCACATAAAGCAACGCGCCAGCTGGCGTGTCTGATACGTATCGTGGCCATGTCGGAGGCGTGTCAGTGTCGGATACGTGTCAGACACGGGTACGATGAGTTTCTAGGAGTGTCAGGGTAACATAGCTATTTATTAAGCAATTTGGAAATGGCTGTTTTGCTGTGAACAGTAAAAAAACAGTAAAAATTTCTGGACCATCGGATCAGCGATTTTCAAAGTGGCTTAATAAATAGTAAAAAAATTCCAAAAAATGTAAAATTTGGTATCCAAGCACATTTCAATATGGAGATCATGTTGAGCTGTTCGGATCGGTCGTTTGGATTTATAAAATAAAAATATAGTTCCATAGAGCAGCAACTCATTTTACTCCATGGCTCACCGTAGCCCATCTCTCCCTCTCTCTCTCTCTATATATATATATATATATTATCTATCTAATATCACAAAATATAAAAAAATTATAATTTTTAAATCACATTTATAATTTTTTATCCCATTAATTTAAAGATTTAAATTGTTAATTTCAAGCTTAGTATGGCTCCAGCTGACACTTCGCTTGAGAAGGGGTAATTAATAAGATTAGTTTAAAACATAACAACCTGTCGGTTAGTTGAAGTGGCATTCTTGTAATTACCAAAGACTCAATAAATATAGTGTTTAATAGAATAGCAAACATATAAACCCATACGACTGCTGATCCCTTGAAGCCAAAACCACAAATGGATATACACAACAGAATTGCTTGAGGCAATCGATTTTAGCAAAAGTGATTTCGCAGAGGTGGTCGCCCAGTACAACAATGAATTCCCACCTGGCAGCGTGAACCGTGATGAAGACTTGGATTCTATGTTGCGTGAACTGAAACAAGTGCATGCTCATTTTGATTCACTATGGTATACTCAACCGTTGAGAATGGAAGATGGTATAACTTCGAAACAATTCTTAGCAAAGTTGAGATACTGGGGAGTAGCCAATTTGAGATGCTGTGACAAGCTTGAACCCTTGAAGCGCAGATATCTTAATCTTTATCGACTCCTATATTGGGTCGAGGAACATGAATCGCCTTTGGGCAATGCGATACGACAACTCGAGAGAGCGCACTATAACTTCCGTGTTACATGCAAAGAAGTGATGGATTCTATTAATGTGATGACAGATGGACTGCAACTGGGCCGTAATGCCAATGCCGTACAACTCCCAGTACAACCCCCTGCAGCTGAGCCAGTCGTGTCTAACGTTTCAGAGGAGCAGAACATGGCTGCAATACCAGAACCAGAAGAGATGGTGGAGGGTAACAGTAACACATCTGCATCTGAGGATCCAGTGGATGACAACTAGCATCAGCTTGCCCTTGATCCAAGCAAGAAAGATTGGACTTTGGTGGTGCAAGAAAGTTCAGAAAAAACTGGTTTTGTGTTTACATTTCTTGATTCTTGATTCTTCTTTGTTCTTTTTTCTTTATTCCTTTTTCTTGGGTTCTGTTGAATGTGGTTTAAGCAATGGTGTGACATACTGAGATGAGTATTTTTGGAATATGTTCGTTGAGTTGATAATATACAGAGTATATTTGTGAGTGTTAAAAGGTTCTTAAATTTCTTGTTTTCTTCAATCTCTGATCTTGCTTGTTGCTTGCAACAAAGAAATAAAATGCAGTTTAATACATTCATTTCTTTCTTTTTCTTATTCCCATTTTGTAGTAGAGTTCCTACAATAACATGCTCATGTTATATTTACAGTGAAATAATGCTATTTTACTGTTCTTGAGCGTTCAAAAGTCAAATAAGTGTTTCAAAACTAACAAAACAAATATTGATGAAAATTACCAGCACAGTGTTACTTAGTAGATGAATTGACTGGAGCTTTATTTTCCTCCTAGAATTTAAAGTCTATTAGACATTAAAATTGTTTGCTTTCACTTTATTTTACCAGCACATTCAAATTGTTACTAACCCACATTTTACAATTATCAAAACCTAGTACTGGTCAGCAAATACTGTTACCAGTAGTTCAGTTAGTGAGGTGAGTGTCCAAAGTTACACTTTAATAAAATTCAAATGCTTTCAAATTAAAGTATTAAACTGAAGAATGCTAATTCTCCAATTATGAGGATCTCCTGAACCATATATAACGTCAACAAAATCCATTTCATGCCAGAAAACAGATTGTTCTTTTTATTTACTGAGAAAGCACTTTTTTATTTTGCAATTAAAAATCCTAAATTTAGCAAGATCATCAGTTCTTTCAAGGTCTGAAAAGAAAAATAGAGGCCTGAAGAAAAAAGAAATTATGCACATAAGTCCAACTAAGCTTTAATTTTGCAAAGTTCAACAGGCATACTTCTGAAATTAGGAAGTTTAAAAAGAAGTAACTTGAACAGCCAACAGAGCTTTAGTTCCATTGATCAACTTTAGTCATTAAAAGATGTTTTGCTAGAAAATGAGTCTGAGAAGAGCAAAGTTGCAGGTAAATCCCTATGAATATTTATTTTACAAATCAAGGTTTCCTTTTGCAAAGCTAGCATCACAATGCCATTTTCAAATAGGAAGCTTCAAGAATCAAAGTAAAGACATGCATGGATATGCTGTCAAAGCAAGGAACAATACTTCTCTGTAAAATACAACATAAGAAACATGAACTTGCGAATTCTTCTATGTAAATTTACTTATATGTAAAGTTAGACCTAAACAACTGCAAGGTGCAACAAAAACAAGTCAAAAGCACACTAAAATTTCATATCTATTAATTTAACATCCACAGTGATAATTATTGACACAAGATTTCCTTACATTAACCCTTACGTTCTACATCATAAGAGAACTAATACAGACACAATGAGAGTATATCTATAAACTTGAAAGCTAAGAAACAACTTCAGACCCTAAGAATAAAATAAAGGAAAAGTAATGCAATAAGAAAAGGCCAACAGGACCAAGTTCCCTTTACACCAATCTTAAAATGAGTTGATGTCATATATAGTTTAAAGTAGGCATAAACCAAGTAATGTTGCTTTCTGGATTGAAAGGGGTTTTGATAAATCCTGTTTCACCATTCTTTATGTCATACATGTTGATCAACTGAACGTCATCTAAATATGGTATGTCATTGTATACGAAGTAGATGCAGTTCCCTTTGAATCCGGCAGAATCACTCGCTCTGAGACTGAAACCACGACCAGTACCAACTGGAAAATCAAAGAACAATATTCTGTCTCCAATGTTGCTAAGCTTGATCCAACAAGGATTCCCTTTTCCTTTGTCAAATTCAAGAAGGTGAATAAAAAATTTATAATCCGTCCACTTAGTGTCCCGCTTATAACCAACAGCCAATATATCTCCACAAGACTCGACGAGGTAAGGACCCAAGCACATATCTTCATATACGGGTGGTGGTATGACATAGAGCTCTATACGGCTACTAATATCCCAAATTTTTGTAAACCCATTTTGATTCTTACGATCTTTACAAACCCTTAAAAGAAAACCCTTCAAAAAGTAACAGTGGTATTTAAACTCGTGTCCAGGTCCAATGATTTCCCACCTATCATCACCGGGCTTACAACGAACCGACATTTTAGTCTTGGAGGCATGCATATAATGGTCAATTTGAAAACTTGGAGGATTACTGTTTGAAAGCAGATATGGATTACAATCATGTATTACAGGGAGAGGAAGCTCTCTATTGTTCAGGGGATTCAGAAGAAACAAGCTATCGTAATAACCAAATTGGCCAGTGAGCATGTAACCACCAACAGGTTTAAAGGGTCTCCTACCGGAGGAGCAAGGAGAACGGATGGTGTATACTTTGTTGAAAGCCATGGAGTAGAACTCCAGATCGGATCCATCGCTTTCCCTGAGGATCCAAGGGAATTGTGGTGGCAGGTCGGCCACAAAGGAAGAGAGACGCCAAGGCTTGCAAACTGCTCGGGATCGGACAAAATCGGAGATGTAGGGGAGATTTTTCAGGATGAGAGGGAAAAGTTCTGGCAGAAGGTCTGCCCAGTTCCTTTCTGTTTGAATAGCCTCCTCCTTCCTCTTCTTCATCATACTATGGCACCTTGAGGTGGAAGCCAAAGGGTTGAGAGAGATATGTTTTGCTTTTGCAAGGGTTTTGTAAAAGAGGGATATAGACGATATTAGGCGAAGGAGAATTTTATGTGAAAAAATTTACATATATGCTCATCTCGGAACATCTTTAATTAGATATTTTTCCTTCAAAACTTTATATTAATTATTTCTCCATCTAAATATAACTGTATATTATTAGATGGCTTGATAGTTGACTGTAATATGTCATGATGCGGGAACTGTTTTTGCATATTTGATAATTGATAGTAACTCAGATTTTACTATTCTTTTTCTTCTTTTATGCATCTTACATGCCAAAAAACTATTTTTTTTTTAAATTTTGTAATTAAGAAATGTAATGCACTAAGATTTCTAACATTGATTTTGTTTTTGTAAACTTAGCTGCTATATATTTATTTTTATTTTTTTCATTTTTTTGTTATACATCTTTTTCATATATTGCACAATTTTGCCATTTCAAATTTTTCCTGTAAGATGTTAATTAATTTGGGTAAATATATTAGGTTAATAACGTTATTTGAGCTCTGATTGTCATGTCTGATAATAATTAACTACACTAGTAATTTATCCTGTAGCAACTAATTTCATGTGTTTTGTTTTTCTCTTTTAACTGACAATCAAAATATTCAATTATCTAGCAAATAATTCAGAAAAAAAAAAACGCAAGTTATATATACAGAGATATGCAGTCAAAAAATAATTTCAGCAAAAAAAATGAAAAAGTCATAAACCAAATTCCGATGGTAGAGAAGTTTCAGAAATGTACCAAAAAATGGACATTATAAAATGAGGTAATAAGGTCTATGGCTGAGGCCCCTTTGGTATCAAAGCATAAAAACTAAAAAGCCCCCTTGGTATCAAAGCATAAAAACTAAAAAGCCCCTTTGGATGGTGCTACGACACATATATTAGCGCTTCCTCACTCAAAAAAAAGAAAAAAGAAAAAGAAAAATATCTTCATTTTATTATTAAGTAAATTGGGTGTCCGATCCGCCAACGGCTACGATTGAAAGATGAAATTTTAGATTTAATCTCAGTTCTCTCATTACATAATCTATGTTCTTTTGATTAAATGCATCTGAATAATGAGTAGAAGTCTAAATTTAACTAAAAACATACTCACCACACAATGCATTACAATTAAACTTAAATAAAATGTGAAATTTAGCTATATAATATGTTTCTTTATTTCATTCATTTCTTATTTCTCTATCTCCAATTTAGCAATATAATTACATTTTCTTATTTCTTTCAATTCATATTTCATTCCTTGTCTCTTTTATGTTTCTATAACTACTACCATGAAAAATCTAGAAATATTATCAATTTTGTTTCTATACAATACTACCGGCCATTTTTATTAATAACCCAAAAAAAAAAATCTTTTTACCAAAATAACCCCAATTTCTGAGTTTTTTCAAATCTGACCAGACCGCCAGGGACCTGGGCGGTCCGGTTCCATAGCAGACCGCCGGTGATCCTGGCGGTCCACTATGCTGCCATATAACAGCTCTGTCTGCTGTCTCTCCAGCACAGTATCATTTATTAAACCACAGAGAAGAAAGAGAGAGCGATTTTGGCGATTTTGAAGCGATTTTAAGCGATTTAGAGGCGATTGCTAGAGGCGATTGAGAGGAGTTGGACACGGCTTGGTCTGCATGGCGAGGGATGATTGGCGAGCTATAGGATGCCAAATGCTCGAGCACATGGCACTAGTCGTGGAGATAGGCGGTTGGGAAGGCCGCCTCATTGGCATGCTGCGCGATGCTGGAGAGAACATCAATTGGCGGGAGGCGATCAAGACTACCAGGCGAAATCCGGATCAGCCACCAGTCCCTATCTACGCCTTCGAGATGCCGCCACCTCCTACAGGTTCTTACAATTTAATATTAAAAGTAGGACACACATAATCATTTCATTTTCCTCGAATTCTCGGTTCTAATTAAGTTAACTTTCAATTATGCAGCTGATGACTCAGGTTGGGCATTCCACGAGTGGATTCTGAATACCCAAGGATGGAACGCTTACTACAATAAATATGGAGTTCCGCTGGAGATTGGCCCGGTATGTCAGCTTTCTATATTTTATAGCAGAGTTTTTTTGTATATAGCAGATCTGACCTTATTTAAATTTAGGATGGAGTACCTGCTCGGCAAGACCCTCTCGGTTTTAGCACGAATGACCTTCCCGAGGTGGATACAGATGACGAGGTGCTTGCCTCTTCGAGACCACGATACAGAGATACAATGCAGCACGACTATGAGGCTGGTGGGAGTGCATCTCAGACCACAGATGGATTTGTATCTGCATTATTTGGCGCACCGCCTCCTGCCACCTATGCACCTAGCTGGGCCGAGGATCCATGGGAGATGCGTACGCAGACCACCGATGATGGGTCAGCCATTCCATTTGATCCATGGGATATGCGTACGCAGACCACCGATGATGGGTCAGCCATTCCATTTGATCCATGGGGAGATGCTACAGGTACGCCGTACATGTATACACAGGGCCCGGGGGAGGTTGACCTCACTGGTGATGAGAGTCAGGGTGGAGAGGAGGACTTAGGAGATGTGAGTCCTTACTCCCAGCAGATACCGAGGCGTATGCAGCCGGACAGGGAGCTCAAAGGCAAAGCAGCTGCTAGGTTCAGTCCCTCGGGGAGGAAGCTTAGGAGATGATTGCAGTTTTTTTATGATGTATTTTGGACTGTAGTATTATTATGATTGCAGTTTTATTTTATATTTCATGTTGGTTTTTATGTTTTTTCTGCCTTACATTGAAACGGTCTTCTGAAATTACAACGTATCTGTTTCGTCAAATTATAACTAATCAAGTGTTAAAACCAAGCAATTCCATTGATTCGGTCTTATACCTGCAGCAATCGCCTCAAAATCGCCCAAAATTATTCAAAATTGAAACAGTCTGCTATTTTTTTTTAACAAATCAAATCAAATTACATCAAAGTTATAAAGAGTTATGACATCACTTATAATTATAGTCTAACATAGTCTGACAAGTGAATTTCAAGAATACAAAATCAGCTGCTAGGGACCAGACCGCTGGTATCCCTGGCGGTCCACTAACTGTCCTACAAAATCAGCATTTTCTCTCTCCAGCACACACAGCAAAGAAGGAGCAACATCGCAGGCGATTGTTTCGGCGATTTCAGACGATTTTCTAGGCTACTAAATCTACAGGTAATTTTTTTCATTCCTTTATAATTATTTTATAATTAGTATAGGTTTACTGTACAATTAGTCTATGTTTGTGTTTCTGTTGAACAGGATGGACAATAGCGAAAAAGGTACTCATGCTGCCAAATGTCACTGTAATGCAGTACTTCTTTTGAAAAGAGTTGGTGTCAAATGTCCCATTGAAAATCCACCGCTTTCAGACGATGACTTTGTTGAAAATCCATATGGATATGGTCTGAAAAAAAAAAAATTCATGAAGACCCTCCAACCCCAGACTTTGTTCCATGTACTCATACTAGTAAGGCGAGCACATCGTCGGGTGTCACAAATCAGAAGCCGGCGGCTAGGAATAAGGTTGTTAAGAATTCGGCTGCTAAGAAGTCAGTTGGTAAGAAGCCGACTGCTAAGAAATAGGATTTTAAATTCGTCAATTTAGTTTTTCCGTTGTGAGATGTTTCTTAATGTATTTTATCATCTTGTCAGACAATTTATCATTTATCTCTGAATTAATTATTGAATATGCTAGATAATATTTTTAAAGTAGTCTAACATAGTCTATCAAGTAGAGTCCACGAATACAATTAAAGTTCAATGATACAAGTAGAGTCCACAAAATAACAAGTTCATCTTTCACGTCGTCGGAATAAACCCAATAGACGAGAAGATTTTCTGGTGCCAGCTGCAGGTGCGGCAGTACTTGTAGACCCTTGGCTACTAGATGATTGAGTCGCAATAGGTGGTTGTGTTCTACCAGTTGCTTCAGCAACACCTCTCGCATTTTCTCTTTCATTATGTTCGTTTATGGCATCTGAACATAACAACATAATCCAGTTATTAATATAATAAGATCATAAATTAATTCCGAAAAATGCAACATACCTGCCCTGCGCCTGTCAGAAACGGAACGACGAGCCTGATTTCCCGATGGCCTCCTACCACCCATCTCGTCCATGGTCATTATAGCACGTTTGTGTCTCCTCCTCCCCTTCCTTATCCATCCTTCTGAAGGGAGTATTCTATCATTGACATATACAGGCCACTCATGCTGGTTGGGATAAGAATGGAAAGATCCACCCCAAGTAGAAGCAAGGTAAACGGTACGATACATGTCAGCGACATAGTGATCCTCGCAGAAGTTTCTCACTTGGCAT
Source organism: Carex rostrata (assembly GCF_964058835.1). Lineage (NCBI taxonomy): Eukaryota > Viridiplantae > Streptophyta > Magnoliopsida > Poales > Cyperaceae > Carex > Carex rostrata. The sequence goes on along the minus strand of NC_135919.1, from coordinate 4,491,122 downwards.
ACCGCCATCACGTGACTACAAGGTATTCCAGATAGTTGGGGTCCTTGGCATGTACAGGTCACCTCTCTTGCCTCTCGGAATTGCACTACGTACTTGAAAGCCCTCTTCACAAACTCTATAGTGCCATCTGGTCTACGGCTGGAAGGAACGTACTCATTTGGATTGTGCACTTCGAATTCTGTACCGTCATTACCCATCGGGATCACGGTCATAGTTGCATCTTTATTCCTGTGTTTTCTTAGTTTCTCCTCCACCCTTGTTGAAAATGACTGGTTCATCCTTATTAATTCTGCGGCCTTAGCACGCCGTTCCTGAAACCAGGTATTTAACTTGTAGAAAGTGTCTTCTACAACTGCAGCCACAGGCAACGTCCGGCTCTCCTTGAAGACTGCATTCAGCGATTCAGAGCCGTTGGTGGTCATAATTCCCCAACGGTAACCTCCATCACGTGCTTGAAATATTTTCTCGTATGCTGGTGGCTCTTGGACATCTCTGGGGTTATTTTTGCCCACCTTCATTAAGTAGAGATTTGCTTTCGGCATATACTACATATAAATAAGGAAATAAAATAATATAAGTAAACAATTAAAATAAAAATATGTTAACAAAGTACAATAAGACATGTAAACAATCAACAAACACATACCTTTGCAAATTCTCTACTAATCTCTTCCACCCTTCTCGGCTTCTTCTTTTTGCAATTACGTCTGAATGTTTCTAGGACCCAGCTATCGTTTCTGGTTGCCTTGCTAAGGTTCTCCGCAACGTGTTGCATACACAACCTGTGCACACACTCGCCAGTATGTGTTGACCAACCGTATTCTTCACGATCAAAAACATATTTTATTCCTTTGTGCTGGTATGATATTACAGAGAAAAACTTTGTTGGCCCAACCACCCGTCTTCTTAAAAATTGCATAAAGAATCCCAAGTTCTCACCATCCTCTTTTCGAACAATTGCAAACGCCAGACATGAAGCATGCATCATATGCACATGCTATCAGTAGCCTCCCCTCGTAACGGCCAGACATGAAGCATGCATCAATGCTGATAACGGGTCTGATGAATGGCACAGCTTGGATACAAGGACCAAAAACCCATGCTATGCCCTTGAATTGTTGAACTCCCTCTATTAGTACTCCATTCTTGTCATAAATGGAGCCATGCCACCGCTGAAATACAGTGCCGGGATTTGTACTTGCCATAGCCTGGAGCAATGGTGCCAGATAGTTGTATGAATCCTTCCAACTATCAAATATTCTGCAAATCGCAAGTTCACGACCTCTCCACAACCTGTTATATTTTGGGATTACATGTATGTATTTGTGTCTGACGGCCATAGCCACTGCCTTGATGCTCATCGATGGATCCAACTTAATGTCTGCCTCAATTGCATCGGCAATTAGTGATGCTGTCAGGTTTGAATGGTCTGTCCTTGTGGACGCAGACTTGCATGTATGAGGTGGTTCACACTTTTTAATTATCCATGCTTCCCCCGAACCCGCAGGGGTTGCATAAAGGTGAAACTCGCAACGAGGGGCATTTTTGCATATCACAACCAATCTTTTTGATTCCCTTTTTTCTAATATACATTCCCAGTTGCCGTGAACGTAAGTCTCATGGATTTTCTTTACAAGTTCATCTATGTTGGTATAGACTTGCCCTGGGGCAAGTTCACGATTGTATACAATACGAGGACCAAAGAAACTAATGTCAGCCTCTTCAAAAGCTGTGGTATCGTTGAATGTGGCGACAGGATGCCTATTCCCCCGACCCCTGATTGGGAATTTTTCTTCCCTGGACAAACCTGGTACATTTGCATCACTATCTGATAAGTCATCAGATTCCCAAATTCCTTGGTATTCATCTCCGGTTTCCATTTCTCTTTCCGGTATGACATCAATAGCATCAACATCAATATTAGTATCATTTCGATTAACGGATAACTGTATCGGTACTGACTCTGGTATAGCTGGAAATGTAGGGATTATGGGTGTCTGTCTGGGCGGTGGTGGTGGTGGTGGTACAACTTCAGTAAACTCACGGGAGTTATGGTACCCCGGGTTGTCATAACAGGGACTGTGGTACCCCTGGTTGTCATGAGGGGAGTGGTGGTACCCCTGGCTGTCATGAGGGGAGTGGTGGTACCCCTGGCTGTCATGAGGGGAGTGGTGGTACCCCTGGCTGTCATAAGCCGAATTGTCATAACCTGAAGGTCCAGCAGGGGGAGCCCTAGAAGGTCCAGCCCCAGCCGCACTAAAAGGTCTAGCCCCGGCCTGGGGAACCCTCATGAAATATAAGTCTATCATAGCGACCCCCCTAGACTCAAATTGTTGGTACACAGCCTTCCACAACTCCTCATCTGTTATAGGAAAACTCACAAAGTAAGGTCTACCCGCCCCAGCCCGTTGTGTGTCAATTCGGGTAGTCAATTCTAATTCATACCGGTTGGGGTTCACACCAGTCTTTTCATATACTAGTTGCTTAAGTTCAATAAATGTGGTTCTTTCATTAACCTGCAAGCCGAATGAGGCATCTTTCGAGTAATACACGCCCTCTACACCCTTAATTAGCCTACCGCCCACGTACAGTGCAACCAGCATTTTGTCCTTAACAAACTGCATTTAAAAAAAAAAAACATTCATAAGAATTACAGTATAATAGATTCATTATTTTTTGGAATTTAAAAGTTAATTATAATATTAATTAAAGCCTAATTTATAGTTTTTACAGACTGCGGGTATAATAATTCTTAATTAAAAATTAAACATAAAATAATTAAATAAAAAATAATATACCTGTAGCAATCGCCTCTAAATTGCTTAAAATCGCTTCAAAATCACCAAAATCGCTCTCTCTTTCTTCTCTGTGGTTTAATAAATGATACTGTGCTGGAGAGACAGCAGACAGAGCTGTTATATGGCAGCATAGTGGACCGCCAGGATCACTGGCGGTCTGGTCCATAGTGGACCGCCCAGGTCCCTGGCGGTCTGCTATGGAACCGGACCGCCCAGGTCCCTGGCGGTCTGGTCAGATTTGAAAAAACTCAGAAATTGGAGTTATTTTGGTAAAAAGATTTTTTTTTGGGTTATTAATAAAAATGGCCGCAATACTACTAAATTAAAATCAATTTTTGAGTCTTTTAGTTTGTGTTATTCTATTCTATTTATTTGTATACTGATAAACACAACACAATAAGCACAAAGATACTGGACAATACAAGTTAATGTTCTGCACTATAATAAAAATAAAGCCCGTTAATATTTACCACAAATATGCTTGACTTTTTGGTACAATAGGCATAGTCTTAACAATAACAATAACAATAACAATAACAATAACAATAACAATAACAATAATAATAATAATGAAATATAGCCCGTTAATATTTAGTATTTTGATACTTGTTGACACTAGCAAATTTAGTTAAGTTTATTTCACCAGAGATGATTGACGATCTTAATTTTAGACTTTTTAAAAAATATATTGTTTATCATTTCAATAAAGATGTATGTTTAAAAAATAAAATTTAGTATTAATAAATTTTTAGAATGATGTAAAATTTATCATTTTAATTTTAATAAACGTACTGCAGTACCTGCTTTGCAAAAAATTGAAAAAAAACTATACAAATTGTCAAACCTGCTTTTCATTGATTTATTTTTTATAATATCCATGAATATTTTTTATTTATTTTTTTTATGAAAATTTGTCATTTTGTATGAGAATTTATTTTTGTTATCTTATAATATATTCCGTTGCAACTTGCAACTCAAGTTACGATATTAGTATATATATATAAATATTAGCGCTTCCTCTTCCTTCTATAATTCCGCTTTGGGACTATACTCTTTGACAATTGGTTGTAAACCGGAGAGACGCCTTTGGGATTAAAGCATCTTGGGCTGGACCGCTGGATGAAATGGTTTGATGTCAATTGAGCCCCTTTTTTCTCAGCCCGACCCAATGAAGAGATTATCAATTGAGAATTCCCATCCTCTCCATTACCTGAAAAGGAAATCTTTTACCATTACCAGATCCGAACCGTCCTTTTTAAAGTCCAATTATACTGCTCCCTGCACTAGTATGAATCCTAAAGAATCTCAAACCATAAAGTGAGGCCCAACTTCTACAGTATTGGAGAGGAGTTGAATCCATCAATTGAGCCCTTTTTTCTTATAAAATAATAAAAAGGCCTATATGTAATTATCGAGATTCTAGACTGTTTATAGTGTCTATATAAGCCTTTGTTTAACTCTAATATTACTTCTTCTTTTTAATATTTTGGTGGTGTTTACGGATTAATATTTTAACAGATCAGGTTTAGCTTCATGCAGCACACAAACCATATGTATTGCTGTTTTGATTTAATGTCCGTGCGCTGCATGAAGCCAAAACTGCTCTGTTAAATTACTTTCCCGTGTTTTACCGAACGAGGATGCTGTACAAAGTACAATCATTTAACTACGGCAGCTGGTTGAATTTTTGTCGTGATGCAAAGGTCTGCACAACATGCATTTTTATTACATATTTTAGAAATAATATTTAAATTATTTTTAACTCGAGAATATTCATGAGATTGATTTGCTATTGACTTGATTTTAGTCGCTAAACATTTCAGACTATTCAAGTTTTGTTACGTAAGGGTATTCAAGTCATTTGGAAACAAAAAAACCAGTTAACTGGCAAATGGAAAAGGAACTAGTTTAGAGCATTGTTTCAATTAGAACTTGGAAACCAGTAACATAAAGATGTCAAGATGTATACCTAAATGAACCTTAATCTAACTTGAGAAATCATTAGAAGCTGGTAACACTGAGCCCAATATTTCACAAAAACTAACACAAAGCTGGTACCGGTCTCACACGGACTAGGAAAGACATTGTAATTTGCAATGCATTTGCACGGGGCATGAAACCAGTATTAAAGTCAATGAAATATTGCATTGCAAATCACATAATAACAGCAATATTTTAAAGGCTTTCTGTCAAGCCTTTTTATATTTAAATCTGATCAACATAATTTAAAGGCTATTACTGTCAACCATCTACCAGAAAAACAACACAAAAACTGTACCACTTTCATACTGAAAATCACATAATTATTTAAAACCCTACTTCTCAGGATTCGAAGATACTGGTATAGAACAGAAACAAACAAATGTACCAGCAGTTAGTAACAAGAGATGTCAGTTAGTCCTCTGATTGTAACACACTCAAATAATTGAAAGAATAGATTGAATTTCCAAGTCTTGCTTATCTTGTTTAGATCACGAACTAACCCTACAAAGCCATTATCCATGGAAAAATGAACACAATAATTAAAAGCCAACTACTATTTTTACAAATTAAACCACTAATTTCCTCTTCTAAGCATTTAAAAAGCACCTAGAAGACTGACAAAAAGGCACCCAGAAAACCAACATGGACCTGGTGTGTGTGTGTTTTTTTTTTGGCTTTCTGGACCAAGTGAAAGTTAAATTCAAGAAAAAGCTAGGGGCAAATTAGCAAAAAAAAAAGATAAAACAACCACTCGCTTCTGTACACTTTCACCACTACCAAAACGTAAACTTGATATCACAAAATTGCAGGACCTCAATGCAAAAGAGCATCGCTGGAGTGGGCCAGCTCCTTCCGCAGCTTATGAGAGAATGATCTGCAAGCGTCCATACTAAGATCAACGGCTGCAGCTAACGCCACAAAAGCAGCCGCATCTTCAGCGCATCCAACGTGATTAACACCAACCTCTACAGTAGGTTTGGAACACCTCCCTTCGCCTTCCACCGTGGTGGACATAACGAAGCCCCGATAACCCGCAAACGGCCACAGACCATACCCGAAATCCCCACTCCCTCTAGGGCTGCACCCGGGAGAGCCACCTCTAGACCCGTTTTTGTTCATTGGAACCGTACCCGTCAAGTCAATAGAAAATTTCCCACCTTTGGCTGAGCTCAAAGAGGTGTCAACCAATGAGACACTAGAGTTCATGGAATTATCAGGTAGGAGATCGAAGCGGAAACCAAGCCCGTCAGTTGAGCCAGTTGAGCCAGTTGACCCGACTTTCTCGCGCCAGGCCTCAAGACGGCCCCAAGGTTTCCAGGTCCCGTCACCAGGTTGGAGTATGAGCCATGCACCCGGGTTGGATCGGCTAACCCGGTCGGACCCGGGAGAGGCCACGAAAGGGGTGACCATGGAAGCCATGGCAACTGGAGAGCCCGAGAGGTCGTGAACAGTCACTGACCAGCCCTTGCGCTCCTTAGTAGTTCTTTCACGATCAGACCCGAAGTTTGGGAGCCAATTGCGGGCACCATTGCCTGAGTCCGATTGCATGGACCTGCAATTTCTCAAGTGGAGATCACTGTTATTGCGGCAACTGAACTTGCATGTAAACATAGGCTGCTTCATTGAACCGTGGACTTGGAGCACTTGAGGACTGCATTCCGGTTCACCAGCGAACTCAAATACAAAGCGTGGGTCTGGTTCAGCCCGAACCGTTAGATTTAACTCAACCGCTGCACCGTTCGTCTTCTTCTTCCCCACCGATACCCAGCCACTGTGGAAAACAGTGGCTTTCCCCTCGGCTCCTTTCAGATTCACAGGTAATGTAACCTTGCCGAGCAGCCTTCTACCAGAGTACACTGCGACCTTGACCTGCGAAGTGAGATTAGACCCAAAGAGAGACGATTTGCAAGAAATCTTCTCCTCTAGGTCAGCCTTGGAGAGGTGAAACACAGCAGCAGGGGTTGTTAAGACGGCTGTGCTGTCAGAGTCAAGTGCGATCGGTGCTGTCTGGTACGGGAGCTTGTTAAGACGGATTTTACAATAGCACGGGGTGGAAGAAGGGTGCACTCCGGCTCCGGCGCCGCCGGAGCGAGTTGATGCGGGAAGCTTGAGAGAGAGATTTCCAACTAGAACCTGGACGAACTGACACGGGTCCATTCCAATGAGAGATTTCCGTTTCCGTAGTGTGGGTTTCAGACCCTCTCTTTCTCTTCTCTTGCTTTCGCTTTGAACTGCGGTTCTAGTGTTCTACCTTCTTCATAATTCATACAAGAAAATCCAATTAATGGTGCCAGTGGTGCCAGCCTGGAAGTGTATAGCTGGAATACAGTCTTTTGATTTGATTTGATTTGATGTGCCCCTCTGAAATCTGAACCTGGTCTAACATCTAAAGATATGAACCATGATAATTCACTTCCCAACCCAAGAAAAAAAGGTTGACTCTTCACTTTGTTACAATAACACTTAATTATTACCACAGAAATTTAATGGTACGACGGTCGTAAGTGGGATTATAGAGGGTGAGTGTTAGTGGTGTGGATTGTGGAAGCGTGCAAACTGCGACAAGACCTGCCAGCTGCTGCTTTACAGGATCCGCTGCTGTGCCAACCCAAACAGAGTCCAGTCCAACTCCAGCCCAAGAATAAATTAAAATCCGTATTAATTGAGTTCCTACTAAATAATGAGATTCCTTGCGGCAGAATTCTGAGATCGGATATATATGTGTTTTACCTGACAAAAATTTTCAGCCAAGTTATGTGTCTTTCACCCGCTACATTATTCAGAGTTCCCTTTTCGACACAGTTTTTCTCGTGGTGGATGCTCCTCTGGCAGAGTGCGTTTCCTCTGAGATATCTCAACATTTGCGTGACCGACGTGTCCGGTGCCTATTCGGGGGTGATGTAGGGTCAGTATTATGTGTGCTTCAAGATTCGTGCAGAACGTATTTAAACGGTTGACATTTTCCATAGAGTCACGCAGAGTTTGAGATATCTCAGAGGATACGAATTCCCTCTGGCATCTGTACTCGTAGGGAATTCTCGAATTCGTATCCTCTGAGATATCTCAAACTTTGCGTGACTTTATGGAAATTTCCAACCGTTTAAATGCGTTGTGCACGATTCTCAAAGCACACATAAATACCGAACCCCATATCGCCACCGAATAGGCACCGGACACGTCGGTCACGCAAAAGTTGAGATATCACAGAGGATACGCACTCGGGAATTCTCATCCTCTGAGATATCTCATATTTTGCGTAACTTTTTGAAGAATCTCAACCGTTCAAATACATTTTGTACGAATCTCAAAGCTCAAAAATACTGCCCCCCTGCGCTATCCCAAATAGGCACCGGACACGTCGGTCACTCAAAATATGAGATATCTCAGAGGATACGCACTCAATGGTAGGGGTGTTCATTGGGTCCAGTTTAATCGGTTTTGAATCGAACTGATTAGTTTGGATCAAACGGTTTGGTTTTTTTCGGTTTAATGGTTCAGTTCGGTTTGAAAATTGTCAAAACCGAAATAGTCGAACGATCGAACTTTTATATTTTATGAATTTGGTCAGGCCTTCTCGATTTATTTCTTAATATCCCGATTTATTTCTTAATCAATTGCTTAAAATACTTCAATTTATTTCTTAATATACTTTGTTTTAGTATAAATCAATTGCTATAAATAAATAAAAAATTAATATATTTTGGTTTGAATCGAACAAACTGAAATAAAACTTTGGTTCGGTTCAGTTCGGTTGCAATTCTAAATCGGTTCAGTTCGATTCTATTTTTGAAACTGAATTATAACTTTGGTTTGCCTAATTTGGTTCAGTTTCAACCGAATTGAACCGATAAACACCCCTATATACTGGAGGAGAAATAAATAATGAATTATAAAGTAATAATAGTAACTAGTAAGCAATATGGTAATAGGAAGGGAATGAACCAGACTAAACTATGCACGGATGGACTCATGGACATTAGTTTATTCACCACCTTACAAGAATTGTATATATAGACATTGCTCTAATTACAATCAGTCTATATATAGACATTGCTCTAATTAATTACAATCAGCAGCTATAACTAACTTAATAGTGGATCCGTTAACCTATACAGATCTATTAATCTTTTCCTAATTATGCATAGCTATGCTTTGTCTAATACACCTCCACTGCTCCACCTCATCTAGTTATTTTATTTAATGGTTTTATAGATTTGTATGTACTTATATGAATTAGACCCCGGTAATTATCACTTATTACCAACGTCAACCCCATGAATATTAAAAAAAAAAAATTAAGGTTTCTGCAAATGTAACTGATCTTTCTATTTCTGTCATGCGTGAATTGAATTAGATACATAAAACGTTTATATTAAAGTATCAATGTTTTTTCCTCTAGTTAGCTAACAAAAAACATTAATTTAATACTTTATACTTGCTACATAAAGTGTTTATACTTTAATACTCTTTGAACGAAATGCATACTAGTGGATATTATCAATTATGTAAATTTTGTACCTTACATATAATTATAAAGACAGTTTTTTTAGAATTAGTAGTTAAATACCAGTAATTATAGCACTAACAAATATATTTATAAACAAAAAAAATGTTATTTGCAAATTTCTAATTTCTAACCTCTCGCCTTACGGAGAACTATTTACATCACTCTTAAATTGTGAAAAGGGTTGCCAAAAGCGTGGCAAATACATTGGCAGGATCAAGGCCTCATGCGAACCGGGTCCCACGATTGACCAAAATTGATACAGCAGCATGAGAAATTCTGAAGAAAAAATAATTAGGCATGTTTATGTATGTCTATGATAATTTTTTAACAGTATGTGCAAAAGCATTTTTGCAAAGTTAAATTTGAAGGTTATGAGGTGCTTTCTGTAATTTTTAAGCTTACCGTACCATTTCTAAGGAGTCCCGCTAGTATGACAGCGGTGTCATATGACATTAATTTCAAAATTGATTAAATAGATTTCAAACGATTAATTCAAACCGTTTAAACCAATTTACTTTATGAGAGATGTGTTTACATGTAAATTTTTTATATTTTGGAGTTATTTTAGTATCAAATCAAACAGTAAAAATATTGAAAATTAAATGTATTAAATTAACTTAAAAACTCACTTATTTGACCCCTTGACTTGATACTAAATAAATTCAAAATTTTATAAATTTGAATGTAAACGCACAACTAATGAAGTAGATTGGTTTGAATGTTTGAATTTACCGTTTGAAGTTAATTCGATAAATTTTAAAATTAGTGTTATATAGGTTATATGACACTGATACTACTCATACTCATTTGAGTCATTTCTATGTTGATCTCAGATTTTCAGGTAGTTATTTGTACCTGGTTTGGTACGAGCAAAGAGTAATTGTTTTAACATTTGTTCTTTATACACTTGTAAAGAAAAAGACAAGACCAATCAATTAGACTTGCAAGAAACAAATACCGGATATATTAATTCACCTAACCCGGATTAAAAACCCATTATATTCTTTCAAAACTCTAACACAAAAGACGTTATCATGCATGATAAATTAAAACTTCTTGTAATTTTGTATGATTAAAAGTTTCTTTGCTTTTATTTTGTTTAGTTTAGTTTATAAAAGAGGTACTTAATTATTGTCTGAGTTTTACATTTCCTAAAAAGAGAATTTTTTTTTATTTCAGATGATATTTCAGTTCAAATTTTCTCTCGAATGAGATGCATGTCACTCCTAAATAGATTCTTCTATAAAAGACCGGCCGATGGATTGCTCAAGTTTAGAAACTATCGAGGGAAATGCAAAGTGAATTAATTAGCATTAACGGTCAATATTGATTTTTTTATTATAATAACCGATACAATTTATAAATTATTAAAATATTTTTTTATTATAAAGTCTAGTGATAAACACAAAATTTACAAGCTATTTAATTGTATTTATTTTCATCAATTTACATTAATTTTTTAATCATTTGACTTTATACTAAAATTTTAAATTAATTTTAAAGTTTATACTAAATATTTAATCAAATAGCAAAAGCCTTTCTATATATATGTGATATTTAATTTTTTTTTTGAGGAAAGTGATGTTTAATTAATATTATAAAAGTGATGTTTAATTAATATTATAAATCATATTAAAGAGTTTTGTGCAGGTCATAAATGATAGAATTTATCAAATACATACTAAAACTAATGATTCTTCCAAATATTATATACAACTCCGTGATATATATTTCATCAATTAATTAAGTAATAATGTATTTGTTAATATTTTTTACTTTCTTATTCTTCCAAATTTTTTACTGATTTCCTCGGTCATTCAACAAAACCATGCATGTAACCAAATAATGACGATCAAGGAGATAGGCTTGGGATGCGAGAAGCATGTCTCACTACAAAAATAAATAGACGAGGAGGAAATAAATCTGCTATTATTTCTTGAGAATAACAGAAACCTGTTATTTCAATTCCAACCGCTGGCTTTTGTTGGTACTCGTGTATGAGATATTTGCACATAAATTTTTTAGAACGGTTGCGATCGGAATAATAGGTAGGGGTGTCAATGGGTACGATACGGGTAGGGTGGAAGCATTTTCATATTCATACCTACTAAGAATGATCTTACTCATATTCTACTCTTACCCATTAAGATTTAACCTTGCCCTACCCTACCCTTATCAGTTAAAATTATCGGATAACGAAACAGTAACGGGCGAATAACGAATAATACGACTATAATAATTAGTTTTATTATATTTTACAAATAGAACATCAAAACTTATTTATTTCGCACATATACAATAATATTACTAATAAAAAAAAATAAAAAAATTGTACAATCAATTTCACCTAAATTATATTTTTTTTATAAAACAAGAAAATTCAAAAACAAAAATATATCTTTCAAAAAATTTAAACTTTAATTAAAGAACAAAATATACAAATAAAAATAATATGTTTAATATTTTTCTTATAACAAAAATAATATACTAAATAATAAAAGTACTCACTAATTATTGCTCAAATATTATCATATTATTATATTTTATATAATTATCCTATAGGGTAACGGGTACGAAATAGTCTTTACCCGTAACCTTATCCATTTAGCTAACGAAAAAAAATCCTTACCCATACCCATACCCAATAAACTAACGAAAAAAAAATCTTACCTATACCCGTCTTATCGAATACGGTATGAATCGGGTAAACGACTAAAAGGGTATCATTGACACCCCTAATAAATAGGCTCTGTTATTTCCAACTTTGGAAGGGACTTTTAACAAATTGACCAACTTCTTTAATACAGTAATCGGTAACTATTACTAGGAAAAGGAAGAGTACAGTAGAGTAGAACTAGGGTGCTCTTAAGCTCACCAAAGTGTTTGGTGAACTTGATTCTAAAATCCATCAAATCGATTTCAAATGACGAATCCGAACCGTTGAAATCCACCTACCTTACGTGTGATGTGTCTACATGTGAAATTTTTAAACATTCGAATTAATTTAGTATAAAGTCAAGCGGTCAAAAAACATTCAAAAAATGAATGCACTAAAATTAATTTATTAACACTAGTGGAAAAACATGAATCAGGATCGGCCTATCTGGATCGGTTATATGAAACAACCGATACTAATACCTATCTGGATCGGTTTTCTGATCAAAACCGATCCTAAAAACTAGTTAGATCGGGTTTTTTAGTCAACCGATCCTAATTTGTGAACTATCAGGATCAGTTGTTCTAAAAAACCGATCCTAATAGTTAAACTATTAGGATCGGTTGTTTAGAAAAACCGATCCTAATAGTTTAACTATTAGGATCGGTTTTTTAGAACAACTGATCCTGATACAATTTTTTTTTCAAAGTTGGTTTTGCAAAAAAAAAAAAAAAAATAATAATAATCAGGGTCGGTTTTTTATAAAAAACCGATCCTGATACTATTAGGATCGGTTTTTTATAAAAAACCGACCCTGATTTTTTTTTTTTTTTTGCAGAACCAACTTTGAAAAAAAAATTGTATCAGGATCGGTTTTATTTCTAAAAACCGATCCTGATTTTTTTTTTTTTTTTTTTTGCAGAACCAACTTTGAAAAAAAAAATTGTATCAGGATCGGTTTTTTATAATAAAAAACCGATCCTGATACTATTTTTTTTCAAAAAAATTAGTATCAGGATCGGTTTTTTTATAAAAACTGATCCTGATACTATTAGGATCGGTTCTTTATAAACAACCGATCCTAATGATAACTTCCTATATAACCAGCTTAGCTAGGGTTCTTCTTATTTTCATTTCGCGCCTCTCATTTTCAATTTAGCGTCTCTGTCTCCGTATCTCCCTCTCAAATCCTCAGTACTCTGTCTCTCTCTCTCTCTGTCTTCGTCTCTCCCTCTCCTCCGTGTCTCTCTCTCTCTTTCTCTTCGTCTCTTCCTCTCAAATCCGAGCCTCTCGCACCTCCGGCTCAATTGTGCCAGTTTTTAATTTTTTTTATTGTTTCAAAAATTAATTAATGATGTTTGTATATTGTTTTACAGTTTTGAGGACATCTCTCTCAAGTTACTTAATCATCCGGCCGATCAACTATTATGGTATTAGCTTTATCTAATTTTCTCATTATTATACTTTTAAAACACATTTTTTTGTATTTTTTATTGGAAAATGTTTTTCCATCTAATTGTTACCTTTGTTTTTGTTTTTAGGGTCTTTTTTAATCTCAAGTGATGTGATTGCAAAAGAGGTAATTATTGATTTTTTTATTGTTGTGCTTTACATTAATTGCATAAATGTGTATATTGTATAAATGTGTGTTAATTGAAGAAATAGCCCAATTAGTCAATTGTATGTTTGTTAATTAATTTTTTTTTGGATTTAAATTTCTTGTTATAATATGTAATGCTTCACAAAACTTTGTATGAAGTACATGAATTTTTTGTAATAGTTTAAGATGTGTATGATAATTAATTTAGAATGTGTATATGATATTTAATTGATTATTGTTTCTTACTGTGCAAAAAAAGAAATTTAGGATGCTGGCCAGCAAAATATATATGGAAGCTGGTCAAATAAATAAAAATATTTTTTTTTAGCTTCAATAAAACATCAGGATCAGTTATTTTAAACAACCGATCCAGATTACTACTATTAGGATCAGTTGTTTAAAATAACCGATCCTAATTCGAAAAAAAAAAAAAAAAAAAAAAAACTTTTAGGATCGGTTTTTAAATAAAAACCGATCCTAAAAGTTTTTTTTTTTGGAATTATGATTTTTTTTGGAATTATGATCCGAAAACTATCAAGATCGGTTTTATATAAAAACCGATCTTGATAGTACGTATCAGGATCGGTTGTTATGTAATTTAAAAAAAAATTCGAAAATACTATCAAGATCGGTTCTTATATAAAAGCCGATCTTGATAGTACGTATCGGGATCGGTTCTTTGTCAAAACCGATCTAGATAACAACTATTAAGATTGGTTTTATTAAAAAACCGATCCTAATAGTTTCTATTTGGATCGGTTCTTTAAAAATATAAAACCGATCCTGATAGTATCAGTATCGCCTTCATCAGGATCGGTTGGATTCCGATACTGATATGTGTATATAACCGATCCTGATTCATGTTTTTCCACTAGTGTAACCTTCTAATTTTGACCGATTGACTTTATACTAAACTAATTCGAATGTTTAAAAATTTCACATGTAGACGCATCACACGTAAGGTAAGCGGGTTTCAACGGTTCGGATTCGTCATTTGAAATCAATTTGATGGGTTTTAGAGTCAAGCTCACCAAACACTTTGGTGAGCTTAAGAGCACCCTAGTTCTACTCGAGTCAGAATTAATGATTTTCAGATCCCAAGGCCCAAGCACTATTCCTACCTTATTCTGTGTTTCCTCAAAAAAATAAAAGACCCTTATTCTGTTCACATTCTCAGTCAGAATTAATGTTTTATGCAGTAACTTAAATTAACTGTTGAATGAATTCGAATCATTGATCCGTATTGAAACAAATAATAAAGAAATTTCATGTATTACAGGTGTAGACCGGATTTGTCATGATTTTGCTCGGGGTTCATTAATTTCAATTTATATAGTTTTTGTTAACGAAAAAATAGTGGTTTAAATTTTTATTTTTTTTGAAAAATTTGATAGAGTAATAGTTATCTAAATTTTCAAATTCCAATATTTCATCTGAAATTCACAACCACTTCAGTTTGTGAGAGTAAATTAGATTAAAGACTAATTCTTCAATTTGTATAATTTTGAACCGAACTATTATATTAATTATATAAATAAAATAATTCGATTATTTCAATCAAAATGGTTTGATTCAGTTGAGAATTAATTAAAGTTAGACAAACCAGTACGTCTCTTGAATAAGTGTCGTGCTCATATGGTAGATGGAGAGAGACTCTAAAACCGACTTGAGAAGCTGGACCGTCTTGCCTGCCGGGGAGAGAAGTTTGGCCTTCCATGCATGCAATCTATTATCAAACTTCTGTACGTAGTAGAGGGTTAAAAGATGATGGTCTAGTCACATCCACAGGCCCTCCAAGGTATGACTCCGAGTTATCAGCAAACCGGCTCTGAAAATGCGTAACACAGACCGGATATGAGCTAATGGAGTTACCTTCGAGAACCAAAGTTTTGATTTTTCCGGTGAAACTCTTTGTCCTGACATCTTGCAGAAGGAGTCCAGAATGGCGTGAATGTACCCAGCCTCACCTCTAGAGGTCGAACCCATGAGGAGTGGGTCGTCTGCATAGAGGAGGTTTGTGATGGGGGGGCATGCCTGGCAAGTTTGAGACCCCTGAGGTTGTTCTGTGCCAGTTCTTTTTGGAGCATTGCTGTAAGAACATTCATACACAGTATGAAAATATACAACGACAGGGCACATCCCTGTCTGAGGCCGCGTAATGGAGACGTGAAGCCTTCACCTGACGTTGGATCCATGTCAAGGTTTGCTGCGGATCAAGTGGATACCAATCTTGACGCAAATCGAAACGCTCCCCAATTCTTTCCAATGCCCATCAGAACGCATCGATAGAAAAACAATTTTTTTGAAAGTTTCAAGGATGATTCTGGAATCCGTTAACTTCTTTGTATAGAAAGGCATTTGAGTTTTTTGCAAATTTTTTACTATGCTCATGAGTAAATCACAACACTGCTCTAGAATCAAAAGAAAATATGCATAATAAAAATAAAAATAAAAACTAAAAGAGTAAATATACCATTTGGTTTACTCATAGAATCCCAACATACATTACAATTAACACACGGGTACATAAAACACAACATACATCGAAACATAAATATAAAAAACAAAGGACACAAATGTCAAAAAAAGAAAAGAGGAAGTCAAACTGAATTAAACGAAGAGAGGGAAAGCACCATTTCAACCTATGAATATATCAGGAATATGGTCTAGATTAGGAAGGTTGAGTTTCAGGCATTGAACAATACGCAGTGTGGTTAGTTGTGGAATACCCATCTTTTTCACCAATCCATCCATCACAAATTCTACCTCCAAATTCTCCAAGTTTTCCAATTTCTCAAGTTCTAAGAATTGCAAATGTGGAAACCCATTTGCGGAGCAAATCATTTGCTTCCCTGTGTATGCTCCATCTTTTATACTTAGAAATTTCAGAGCTTGTAGTCTTTCTAGTGTTGGCATGGGGTCTTCCTTCAAACCAGAATTGGTTAGGGTGAGTTTTGCAAGATTTGGTGGAAATTTAATATTATCTATGAAAAGGTTCCTGCAAATCCATTTTCCTTCTAATTTAATTGACTTGACAGTTTTGAGGTTTGGAAATGCTCTTAGATCAACGGACTCTGACGGTATAATGTTGCTTATAATAGCCATTGATATGAGTTTATCCATGCGACTCAATAGGTTAGAAATATCTTTCCATTTTAGAATGCCTTTATTCAAAAGTGCTAACTTTCTAAGGTGGATCAGGAAGTTTGGAATGTTTTCTACCCATGACTCATGAGCCACAACTATTTTCAGGGTATGTAGGCTGTCTATAGGTGCTGCAGAGGGTGGGCCTTTAATTTGGGAGTTTGGTTTCACATAAACATGGCGAAGTTTTTTGATGTTCCATAGAGATTCAGGTAGGGTTTCTATGCTTGTATCTCTAACATCTAGCGTTTGAAGATATTTCATGTCTCCTATATTTTTAGGAAGCTCATATATGTTGCAACCCCTCAAGCCCAGATATTGTAGGTAAAGCATGTTTGGTAAAGCAGTTTCTGGGATTGCAGATTTTCTCAATTCCAACACTCCGAGGAGCATGGCACTTCCAAGAACATTACTATCAAAATTAAAAGCTATAAAGGAATGCATATGATTATTTTTCACCGCTGTGTATTGTTTCTGGTTGTCCTGATGGATTGCTACACGGAACAGAGATTCCATTTTTTCTTGATCTGGGTTGGCAACCAGAAATTCATCCTTGGAGGATTGTTCGATGGCAAATTCATGAATAGGACGAGGTACTCGGAAAGTTTTTATTGTGCCTAAGAATGATCTCTTTGAAACACAAACCAATGACCTGTACACGACAAGGAAAATAAGAAAACATCAAGTACATATTTATAAAATATCAAAGTTTCTCCGTTTACTTCAAATAAGAAAACAAATATGGTTTATTTTTTATTTTTTATCATCAAGTAGACCAAATAACATTATTTACTACTATAATAAAACAAACAAAATTTATTTTTATTGATGACCTTGTTTTATGAAACCACGACCTAATGTTTTAAATAGCAACCATCTAATTAATAACTGCGATGTCATTTATTCCATGATGGGTAAAATCATAGACCTAATAATCACCTTAAATTATATGACCGAATGTCAATTTAAAAAAAAAAATATGGAGAATACCTTTGGACAAGTTGCTCGAGGTACTGATTTGCAATCTCCTCTCTATTCTCTTGATCTTCCTTTGGTCTATCAGGTCCTTCAAAACCCAATTCTTCGTCGGGTGTAACAAATCCTTCAGCCATCCATATGTCAATTAGAGAGGTTGCAGGTATCTCATAACCAATTGGGTAACATGCAAAATAAAGAAAGCACAGCTGGAGAAAGTAAGGTAAATCATCAAAGCAGTAGTAAATAATGTCCCTCAGATTAAACTCTTCGATCTTGACTAGATCGTCTTTCACCCTTTTCCAGGTTTCGTAGGTCATTGGTTTGAATGAAAGGAGGCCCCCGATAAGGAGAAGAGCCAGAGGTTGTCCTTTACATGCATCGCAAATATCCCAAGGGAGAAGGTGCAGTTCCCAGGATACAACGACAGCAGCGGGAATCGCTTTCTTCATGAGGAGTACTAGGCCCTGTTTCTTGTCTTTCAGTGCTTCATAGTTTGAACAATCTGATGTCTCAAGAAGCATCTCTTCAATTCTCTCTATATTGTGGCAGAGGAGGGTGATCCTAGTTAATGGAACATCGATAGTATAGATTATATTTATGATTTCGTTCCAATCTTTTGCCAAATCATGGCTACTGGAATCGGAGGACTGCTTACTAGAGCCTCCTTTTTGTTCAAGAATCTCACCCACAAGATTTCCAACTTTATAGGCTATTTGTCGCACTCTTCTAATTATAGACTGATTTTTGTCCTGAACGCTCACCCTGAGTTTTTTGCTCTTCAGAATTCGCAGTAGGTACTGCACTTTTTTTTTGTTACCAGGGTTATTTCTTTCAAATAAATCCAAGAGGTCGGGTCGGGATAGCAATTTAATTGTGAGGAGTAAGGCATCCATCTCTGTTTCAAATTTTTCAAAATCACACCCAAAATCCTTCCCTCCTCTTTTTCTACCCTTGTTTGACTAATCAAAACAGTTTAATCATGCAGAATACACCCTCACATCCAATTCAACCCCAAGCTCATGAACCATGTAACTGCAATGCAAAAAATATATTTTAAAATGAAAAATTCTATAAATGGTGAGTGTAACTTCAAAACTCTAGACTTCAGAGCGGTCATGCTATATATCTCTTAGATTTTGGTATGTTCCCCACTTCACATGAGGATATAGAGGTAACAACTGAAAAATAATTATTCTCTTGATAGGAAATGCATATTCTTTGCCCGTGTTTCGGTAGTTAATTTGCATGATCGCCAATTAATTTTTCTTTCATATTTGCTTGGGTCTATTTCGATGTTTTGATGTATATATCCTTCAAACTAAAACAATTAGAATTAATGAAGAAGCTGGTCATGCCCTTCTTATCTGAACTTCAACCTTAGTTTCTAATTCTATTGGTGCTTATTGGTAGTTCTTTTGTTACAAAATACTCCTTGCTAATTGAGTGTCTATATATTTTGTTTAGTTACAATATGCCAGATTGAGTATGTATATATATTCTTTTACAAAATACTATTTGCTTGTTTTCTGTTATGAATATATCCGGCATCTATATTTTAAATCTTTTATAAGATTATTTCCACGCAATAAAAATATTATTCAATGTCCAGATATATATTTGGCTAGCGCTTAAGAATTCAGTGCATATTAAGATAGACTAGATCCATATCATGCCTTTGTTTTTAATAAATTATAATTTGTATAATTCGGTTAGAACGTAGCTATTTTACAAATTATACTTTTCTATAATTTGGTTATAACGTCAAAGATGATGAGATCAATTTTATGCAAACAAAATCTAATTATCATATTTTATCTAATACTTATATAAATAATTATTAGAGAAAATTTCGGAATTAATTATTAATTTGTATGCAAACAAAAGCTACAGGAATGCATTTAAAAAAAAGTGACAATGCAATTATTATATTTTTCGTTTAATTCTAGACACATTTAAAATAATTAAATCGTCAAAACTGATCACACTTGTGCTTAAAATAATATCTAAAACATGTACAAATTATTATTAGAGCAATTTTAAAAGGTCGATTGACTGTTTTTCAGATTAATATTCTGTTGTCTTTTTTAAATAATCTTTTCTACATAATTCAAAACAGCTACGCCTTACAAATTTTCAGATTAAACTAAAACAAGGGATATTCAAAAAGTGGAGCATGAGATACTTTTGGTAGTGTTCAAGTTTAGGAATAAAGTAGCAGAATGTCTCGCTTTGTTTGTACAGTGATAATTGAGATTAAGTGTAAAAAATAACCATAGTGCATAGTATACAATAAAGTATAGAAAATACAATGCAGATGATGAGCAAACATAAAACATGGTGCATATCATACAATATAATTTTTTTTGTAATATATCAGTGTCAAGTAAAATTCACGAGAAAAATGAGGTGCTACTATCTAACTACAAAGCTATTGAAAAAATAATACTATATATTAGGATAAATAAAAAATTATAATCATATAAAATATGTATATATAACTACATTTAATAAATTGAGCATCTACATTAGATTTTTGAATATAAATTGATCATGCACATCATATTTTAGAATATAATTTGTGAAATAAAAGAAGATGAGAATACCTCGACAAGTGTAGTTAGAGTAATGCACTGAATGCAGATATGTGAGTAGAAATCTTATTCTGGATCCCTGTTATTAAGAGCAATTGAATTAATAAACAACAACTGGATAACATATATTTTATCAGTCAACTAGATATTAGAAAAAAATAGTTATATACCTCTGTGCAGATAAGGATAGACAGTATACAACTGAAAATTAGATGTTTACTGGTGACGACTTTCGTACTAAACTGAAGGAGGAGCAAAAAATTTGGCATTAGATTTTAATTTTTTTTTTAGCAAAATCAGAAAAACAGCCTAACATCCATGACTTACAATACTTTTATAGATGGGCTGTGTAAGAAAGGTGAAATTGAGAAGACATGGAATTTTGTATATGTTATGGATTTCTAAAAGGCTGTGTAGCTCCTTTACATATCGCTCCGAACACTTATAATTATTAGCAAGTTTCAACATATTCTTAACAAACTATACAACTAAATAAATTTTTTTTGAGTCTAATATAAAGTCACATATTAAATATGTCAATTAAAAGTAATATAATAATAAACTAAAGAATAATATTTTTCTAGTTTTTCCAAAATAAAATATCATTTTTAGAAAAGAGCGTGCCGTTGGAACAACTTGTTACATATATTACACTTTACTCAAATTTCAATCTCCAATATTAATTTTGTACATAACACATGGTATAATCCAATATTGACAGGAAATATTTCAATATTTCAATATATAAAATATTAACTACATCTAATAAATTAGGCATGCACATCATATTTCAAAATATAATTGTGTGAAATAAAAAAAGAAAAAGATAAGAGGAATACCTTGATACGTGTAGAAAGAGTAGAAATCTTATCCTGGATCCTTGTTGTTAAGAGCAATTGAATTAATAAACAACAACATGATGACATGTATATTATCAATCAACTAGTTATTAAAAAAAAATGTATATATACCTCTGTGCAGATAAATAGGGGCTCAAGTACACAACTGAAAATTAGATGCTTGATGATGACTTTCGTATTAAACTGGAGAAGGAGAGAAAATTTGGCATTATATTTCAACTTTTTTTTATCAAAATAAAAAAAAACCATAATGCCTAAAATCAGCCTAACATCATGACTTAATTACAATACTTTTCTAGATGGGCCGTGTAAGAAAGTTGAAGTTGAGAAGACAAAATGAATTTTGTATAGGTTATTGATTTCTAGAAGTCATGATTTTTTAGGGGCATGAGTCTAATATCGTGTCATACAGCTCTCTTACATATGGCCTATGCAAAAAAAGGTGAAATTTCCTGACCAAACGAGCCTAGGACACGATAAATTGGGCATGTACATACATAGATTTCATAATATAGTTTTGCGAAACCTAGAGAGAGGTGACAACAGCTGCTTACCTGAAACTGTTGTCTATCTGGACAGGAGGTTTGTTCTTATGCTCTCGACAGGAGAAGAGAGAGGAAGAAGAGGGTAACTGAGAGAAGGGGGAGGAAGTATATATAGGGGTAGATTGGCGCAGTTTTTCTTATTAATACCATGTAAATACCATTTATAAATAAGGTCATCAACATCATTCAAAAAATCAATCCCCTATTTAGAAATAAACTAAAACTATGAAGATTCAAACAGTGAATGCTTTAGCAAAGTAAGATACTTTAAATATATAGTGTCTATATTTTGGAATAAAGAGAGGCCGTTTGTTGGATTTTTGTATGTTCCCCACCTCTATAAAGCAATTATTGTCTCCTTCTTGTAACTTTTGTTTGGAAATGCATATTCTTTGCTTGTGCATCAGTAGTTACATAAATTATAAATCTTTATCAATCCAAATCGCTCAACATGCGTGTTTTTTTTTTCTTTCTTTCTTTGCTATTTTATTAGATAGATTCAATATCATTGTTTTTTAGAAAGATTGTAAACCATCCAAAAACAGTGATTTTGTACCTATCTCTAGAAGATTGTAAATATCCAAAATAGTGATTTTATACCTATCTAAAAAAATAGTTAAAACTTTTCAAGAAAATGTAAATCATCTCAAAGTATATTTTAATATGGCAAACGTCTTGAGTGGTTCAGATCAATTGTTTGAACTTTGAAAATGAAGATAAAAATGTGTGACGCATAGTTTGGGCGTAAAATAATTGACTATGTTAACCCTACTCATATATTATTATTTTTTAAATACTATATATATGCTTGTTTTCTAGTGTGAATTAATCAAGTTTGTTTTATTATTGAAATAAAATTATTTGTATATCCGGCACCATCTATATTATAAATCATTTTAATAAAAATTAAACATACATCATTGCACCCAGAAAATATATTCTTTATTGTCTACATATATGTTAGTCCATGGTTAAAAATTAATCCAGTCCGAATATTAAGATAGACTAGATCCATAACATCAATTATTTAAAGATAAAATTTGTATAAAAATCACTTTTTATGGAGATTAAAAGATCGAATGCTAGCTCCACACCTCCACATACAGTATGTTGCATGCAAAGTGAGATACTTTGATAGTGTTTAAGTTTAGGAATAAATAAAGACAGGTTATTGGAATAAATAAAGATAAGAAAGTAATTATTCTTTGATAGTGAGATACTTTTGAGTGTTTAAGTTTAGGTAATAGTTGGAAAGTACTTATTCTCTTGTCCTTGTAACTTTTTGGTAGAAAATTTTATATTCATTGCCTTTGTGTCTATTTTTTTTTAATCACTACTACAAAAATGCAAAAATGCTAATTATATAGTATACATTGTACATGGCTCCCAGCAATTTTCAATTAAAATGTGTATAAAGGATGGAGGCGCGCGTGGAAGAATGAGATCTAAGAATCATACATGATGATTTAAGACAGAAGCGGAGAAGCAGTGTACGAAAAGTCCAAATAAAGACCTCCAAATGTACTTTTGCTTCATACACGGTTGCTTATGAAGCTACCGTGTACAATTAAAAATAATTGTACAATTATGGTTAACTGAACTGTATATATAAGTGGTTAACTTATAGCCAAAGAAAACATCAAATATAAAGTGTGATACTTTGGATAATGTCTAAGTTTAAGAATAAATATAGACGGACTTTTGGATTTTTATAGGTTCCCTACATGACAGTTGGAAAACAATTATTCTGTGTCTTGGAAACTCCTTTTGCGTTGATGATTTTGATAGCATGCATGCGCTTAGACATCCAACTATACTCATCCAAATATACTCTTATTTTATTTTCAGCAGTTTCTCATTTTATAATTCTAAAAAAATATTAAACTTAATTAATAAAATGTATTATTTAAATAGATACCATACATGTTCTTGTGATTCATATATATAAATGTATATATCTGTGTGTGTGTGTGACATGCACGCATGCATGCATTACGTCCTATTGAAATAGTGATTTTTTTTAAGCCACCCATTTATTAATAATATCCACAAGTAAAAAACTTCATTTTTAGTTTCCATATTACACACCATTTTGCCCAAGCAAATTGCCAGCAGCTAATTTCGTTAGTCCCAAATAAATTTAAGTGAAACACATCCAATCTCAATCCTTTAATTACATTTTGTTGGAGGTAGATGTTGCTTGGCCTCCCTTTCTTCTAAAATTATTATTGTTTCGATGAGAATTATCAAATTTTAGTGATACAATTTGTTGAAAGTTGATCCAAAATTAGCTTTCCACATTTAGAATTATGTTGAGAGTTGGTCTAAATTCATCTCTTTATATTTGGAGTGTTATAATTAGTCATGGAGCATGTAAGAGTTAGTGGGTTCTATAATTAGTCAAGTAGGTTCAGCTTGTAAGGAGGATAGGTAGTGGGGTACTAAATTTAGATGTTCCAGATTTAGTCTTGTTGTTGTGCTATAAATTCAGCATGTTGTAATCGAATTTAATCAAGCAATAGAAGTTAATTTCAGCAGCAAATTTCTTCTCTTTGTTTCATTGTATCCTTCCGAAATTTCCAACAAATTGGTATCAGAGCCAAAGGTTAGAGATCAGGGCAGATCCGACCATGGCAGAGAACATGAGCGTTTCGAATCCATCGATTCCGCTGTTCAAGGGAGACAACTACGAGTTCTGGAGCATCAAGATACGAACTTTGCTCAAGTCGCAGGGTCTATGGGAATTGGTGGAGACGGGAGCACCTACCGCAGATCCCACACCAACAGAAACAGCGAAGCGAGATGCGAAGGCGCTATTCTTCATCCAACAAGCAGTGCATGACACCATCTTCTCGAAAATTGCAGCAGCCACCAACGCAAAGGAGGCGTGGACAACCCTGAAAACAGCATTTCTAGGGAGTACTCGAGTCATGGCAATCAAACTTCAAGGCCTACGCAGGGACTTTGAAACATTGCAGATGAACGAGGAATCCGTGCAAATTTTCCTCTCAAGAGTCACTAGTACAAATAACTCCTTTACTGACTGTTAAAAAACCCATTTACTGACTGTTATTGAGGCGTCAGTGATGGCGCCGCCAGTATAGGTACTCAACACTGACGGGTAAAAAACAGTCAGTGTAGATACCCTACACTGACTGTTTTTAAAAAAACAGTCACTGTAGGTACCCTACACTGACTGTTTTTTAAACCGTCACTGTAGGTACCCTACACTGACTGTTTTTTAAACCGTCACTGTAGGTACCCTACACTGACTGTTTTTAAAAACAGTCACTGTAGGTACCCTACACTGACTGTTTTTAAAACAGTCACTGTAGGTCCTAAAAACAGTCAGTGTTGGCGTAAAATTTTTGGCATGATTCTGCTTGTATCGGGGCTAGCCTCCATATTTTTGCTAGCCATATATATTACTATTCAACATTCATTATCATTAAACAAAATATCATGCAAATAGTTTTGTAATATACACAAAAGATGACAAAATATAAACAACATACCATATTGATTCACAAACATTCAAACAATATAAACAAAATTTACATAACACATAAACTAAACTAGATGGAGACCTCATCTTGCTTCAGCAATTGCTTTGGAGATGAATAAAAAGTATATCTACATGGAAGTTATACACAACAAAAATTAATAAGTTGTATAGGACTTTTACAATTTACAAAACTATACTATCAAAATGAGGATTGATAAGAACCAAATCAGCATGAAGTAAAATTGAGAAGAGAAAATTACTTGAAAAGCTGGTGTCTAACTAAAAATCTATACCATATATCAGGACATGTAATAAGTTAGATGAGTATTAAATAAAATTCACAAACACAACTGAGGTCCTGATGCCTAACTATAACAATATTTCAATGGATTGAAAAAAATATTGTAATTATAAAGATAAGGACATACATTTGCACATAATACAATGAACATCTACAACAGATTTGCAAAAATAAATTAAGCATTGACATTAGATTTGAGAATGTATTTTTGTAAAAAAAAAAGATTAGAGGAATACCTTAATAGATGTATAAAACCAAAGATACTCAAGCAGATGTATAAGACAGTAGAAAAAACCTGAGGAATTTTATCATGGATTTCTACCACTGAGAGCAATCAAATAGCATATGAGCATATTAGTGGATAAGAAAATATTATTTTTTAAGTAACAAAAGTAACATTGTATAGCATATTACAAGTTGTAAAAAATCATGAGCACGTCAATTATTGTAGAACTTCTACTGAGAATCATTTATACCATCACAGAACTTCTTCTCTATCTGTTATTCCTTTTGTTACTCTATTGGTAATTTATCCAAGCACATTATAAGTCTAAGAATGACATGGAAAATTAAAAACAAAATGAGGATTATATAACTTACATGGATCAGTAGTGGTGGTTATATACATAAGAAGCCAATTTGACCAGATTATTTGCCTCATAACAAGCTTGACCCTATTGTATGAACGAACAGTCGGCTCCATCAAACTGGTGACAATAAATGAAAGAAATATTAGAGACAAATATGCATGTGACGAGATTAAAACCAAGCACAAGATTGAATGCTAAGACAAACGACACATATCTTGAAGTTCAATCACAATATAAATCACAAGATCTCTGTTCTTACAATATAAATCAGAATTTTCAATATTGATGTTCATCCGGGTTTGGAGCACTAAGAAGTGCTTGAATACTGAAACAAAACAAAAATAATAACCAATTACTTTTATATGTAACAAATCAAAGTAAAATATGATAACATAAATTTTGAAAACATTAAGGATTACCTTAAAAGAACGGTACTAATCTGGAGAGCAGGAGTACTCCATTTGTCCTTTAATATTTCAACAGACGTTGTTAGTGTTTATATAAGAGTATTCTACAGGGTGACATTGGCTATAAATTATGATGCGAACTAATCATGCCCTCAATTAATGGAGAATCAAAAGATCTTTAGGGTGACATTGGGTATAAATTATGATGCGAACTAATCATGCCCTCAATTAATTTTTTTACCTAAATATCTCAACTCTAAGGTAATCAATGGTACCGTGTACCGCTACATGAGGCTTACCGACCTTGACACACACAGCTGAAATCTGAGAGAATTTGACAAGTGTGGTGTTTGCAATTAGATGAGCCACTGATTCCAAAAGGTACCGTACCAGTAAAGTAACACTGGTACCATGCCAGTAAAGTAACTAAACTGGGTTTGAATATAAATAAAGAAAGTAATTAAGGTTAAATAGATGGTCCCTTTGTAGTTGAGGCCTACTTAATTTTTCAGTGTTATACGCATGCCAATTAAGTAATAAACATGTTATAACATTTATTATTTCATAAATATTACTAATATAATTTCCATTACAAAATATTTTATAAAATTAAAGTCAAATTTTTTATGTTAATTGCCTAATCACGTATTATTACTAATCATACTTATTAGGATAAAACCAACACTGACTGTTAATAAGATAAAACAGTAAGTAAAAAGTTCAATAGTGACGGTTCTATCAAACCCGTCAGAGAGCTAGGTTTTTTATGAAACATAACGGAGAGAAATACTGACCCTTTTATTAAAAAAAACAGTCACTGTAGAGTATACTATCAACACTGACCCTTTTATTAAAAAAACAGTCACTGTAGGGTGAGGCAACACTGACCCTTTTATTAAAAAACAGTCACTGTAGAGTATACTATCAACACTGACTGTTTTATTAAAAAAACAGTCACTGTAGGGTGAGGCAACACTGACCCTTTTATTAAAAAAACAGTCACTGTAGAGTATACTATCAACACTGACCGTTTTATTAAAAAAACAGTCACTGTAGGGTGAGGCAACACTGACGCTTCCCTTAATACAACAGTCAGTGTTGGTGTACATCTCAACACTGACTGTTTTTTAATAAAAGGGTCGGTGTAGGTTGTGATCAACACTGATGGTTAACAAAAAAAAACAGTCAGTGTTGATTCACTGACGGTTGTTTACAATTGAACAGTCAGTGTTGAAATTCTTGTTATTTACGATTTTGCCACGCAGTCTCTACACTGACTGTTGCACATTAAAACCGTCGGTGATTGAGGGTCAGTGAAAGTGTTTTTTGTACTAGTGAGTACAAGAGGTGGTCAACCAAATTCGAGCATTTGGAGACACCATGGAAGAGAAGACGGTGGTGGCGAAGGTGTTAAGGAGCATAACACCCAAGTTTGATCATGTAGTTGCAGCAATTGAAGAATCAAACGATCTTTCAACCTATTCCTTGGATGAACTGATGGGATCACTGCAGACCCATGAAGCAAAGTTCAGATCAAAGGAGAAAGGAGATGAAAGGGCATTCTACAGAAAGGGGGAGTCCTCTCAAGGCAGAGGTGGACGTGGCCTTTGTAGATTTGGCGAGTTCTTGTTTCAGCACGACATAGAAGATGTCCAGTGCTTCCACTACAAAAGATACGGCTGTGTGCAAGCCGATTGTTTCATAAAACAAAGGGAAGAAAAGAAAGAGCAACCCATGCTTTTCATGGCGTATACAACAGGTGGAAGGCAAAGATCCACAATCTTTGAAGAAATGGCAGAAAATGAAAAACTAGCATCAAGCATTGCAAGAAGAAATATTAGAAGCAAGAACAATGGAGATCAAGAGTGCAAGTTCAGAAGAACATAAGGCTGAAATTCTGATTAAGGCATTGGCAAGAGGAATGTTTGAAGAATTCAAAGCAGTTTTTGGCATAATCTATTTTGAATTAAGGGGGAGTGTTGAAAGTTAATTCAAAATTATATTTAGATAATCTCTGCATATATTTAGTTTAGTTAGAAGCAGTTTTTAGACGCATAAAAACTGCATGAGTTATTTTAGGCATTGGTTATTTTCAGCATAGTTATTTTAGAACTAGTAGGCATAGTGGTTAGTTATTTTTAGCATGTTGTGTAGTGGGTGCTTAATTTAGGGAAGTTGTGGGTGTTATTTTAGGAACATTGTATTGCTTTAAATATCGCAGAACTCTATGTAATTGAGTAAGAGAGAAAGGAAATAAAGCGTTGTTTCTATTCAGAAAAATATTCTTCTCTCTTCAATCCTTTGCATACTGGCACAAAGCAGTGCAGTATTGCTTAGTTTATCCCAACACAATTTGTGTGATGTATCTATTTCCTGGGAAATTCCTTTTATCTCTTGGAAGAGTCTTCAACTCAGGCAACCAATATAGGATACATACTCCCCATCTGGATCATACATCTTTTCCTATATATACACACAACAAGCATTAATTAAATCTTTAATTAGTTACTAGAATTCTACCATGTGTCATAGCTTTTTATCTCAAAAAGGCTTATAACATATAAGAAGCCTCTTGTTGCTTGGGAAAAAAAATAAAAGAATATATGCAGCTAGCAAGCCTACTTTAGCAAAATAAAAGAAGGTTAGTTTTAGAGTTACCATTTTGATTATAATAGATCTTCTAAATATAAATATTTTTCAAGCCCAAACAACAAATCTAGATATTATCTCCATCTACATGAAACAGTGCATGCACATCCAAGATATTTTCAATATACCAGCATCGCTCATGGATAGATCAAGATGATCCATTTAAAATTTTAATTCTTTGTTTGGGATTTATATATAAAATGAGGAAGGTAACTTTCATCATGTAATATATTTTACCTGCTTAGGGATATATGCTGAAATAACGATCTTCTCTTGGGTCATTACCAACTCCTATTAGGGGTAAAAAAAGAACAGCCTTTAGCTAAATTGTTCTTTCAAAGAGATAAAAGAACTTGTTTGATTAACATATTAATTTGTTTGATAATTAGATGAGTATAGTAACTCACCAGCTCCATAAGTCCAGTTACCATAATTGGAAGCAGGGTCATAATCAATGAGAAATGGAAAAATCAATATAATTAAGCAAAATCATTTCAAGATACTGATTATTTTCATTAATTAATATTCCATCGTGCAATAATAAAACATTTCTCCGTGATGTAATTACTCACGAGACAACAAGCTAGCTCAACAACTTTTATGAGAATGCATGGCTCTTAATTTCTTTCGAAGCATTAGTACTTGTCTCTTCATTAATATAATATATAGTTTCTGGGTTTTGTATATTCATCAAGTATGTATGTCATATATACTGTCATGTACTTTGCTATATATTACGATTCTAAATGAGGGATTAACTATATATATATAGGAACATTGTGATTATTATATATTTATCAAAAAATTAAGTTACATGCATGGCCACATGGGTCGTGACTCTTGTACTTCCAACCTTCTTTTGTGTTCCTTCTTGGACAAATCAATTAATCAAGTATGTTCTATGCACACTTTCTCTTGCTACCTACTATGGTTGAATATGCTTGTAATTGATTAATTGAACAAATTGGGACCATATTATTAATTTTTTTGTTTACATTAGCTATATTCAATTATCTTATGCAATTTAAATATTTGAACTATTAGATTAACTAATTAGTTAAGTTCAAATAATTAGTTATATATATATATATATATAGAGGTTGGCTAAGATCAAAGTGGTAGTTCCTGAGCTTTGGTGCTACCAATTCGTTTTTCAATTTTTAAAGTTCAAAACGTCGATCCGAACTGTTCAAGTTGTTCTCTATATTAAATTATGCTTGGATAACAAATTTTACATTTTTTTGAATTTTTTTACTATTTATTAAGCCACTTTGAAAACAGCTGATCCAACAGTGACTTCTGATTTTTACTATTTTGTTAAGCCACTGTTGGATCAGCGATTTTCAAAGTGGCTTAATAAATAATAAAACAAATTCAGAAAAATGTAAAATTTGGTTTCTAAGCACAATTTAATATGGAGAACAACTTGAATGGTTCGGATCGACGTTTTGAACTTTGAAAATTGAAAAACGAATTGGTAGCACCAAAACTCAGGAACTACCACTTTGATCTTAGCCAACCTCTATATATATAGAGTGAGTCTATGGTACTATGCATATCACGGGTTGTTACCGTGCTACGGCTCTATATTCGAGTTTTAAATCCTAACGGTCGATCCGAACCATTCATCTTGTTCTCCATATTAATATGTGTTTGGAGACCAAATTTTACATTTTTTGAAAAAATTTTACTATTTTTTTTAGATATTTAGAAAATCACTTGATCTGAAAATTTTGGACCATCCAAAAACAGTGATTTTCAATAAATCTAAAAAAATAGTAAACAAATTTCAAAAAATGTAAAATTTGGGCTCCAGACACATATTAATATGGAGAACAAGATGAACAGTTCGGATCGACCGTTAGAATTTGGAAACTCGAATATAGAGTCGTAACACGGTAACAAATCGTAATATGCATAGTACCATAGACTCACTCATATATATATATATTCATACGAGGTGACCGCTAAAAATTCTCAAATGAATTGGCTGTTAAAAATGTATTTTTTTTTCTCACCATACCAAATTCTCAAATACAAAATTTTTTAATACACATATCACAAATATAAACCATGTATTAGGATCGACATATATAGAGGAGAAATTACATAAATATTATTAAAAAAAAAAGTGTTTGAAGCCACAATTATAATACAACTATATCATACCAAATTCTCACACTGTTCAACTAAAGTAACAACTTTTAAGTTAACACTTGAATAAACCAATAAACATGCTTACATCAATCCTTAATAACCATTTTAAGTTAGCTCTTAGTTACTATTCTAACAAGGTACAGTAATACATTCTCCTAAATGCTATGAATCTATTTCTCTATCCAAAACATCCATTATAGCAGTCCTGACCTGTGAGTTTAAATATATATATATATATATATCCTCCTTATTAAGGAGCTTAATGTCTAGATCCTGCAAGGGTCCTGATTTACTGATTTTTTTTTTGGGAAGATGCTCAGCCGTTGAATTTCCAGATCGCACATGGACGAATTTTCCAAATTATGCGCTTCAACACTTAAGCATACACTGGTCGCGCCGCATATGATCCCAGCGCCCGTAGACTGCGCGCCGCACCCGTGGACCGCGCCCTTGGACCGCGCCCTTGGACCGCGCCCTTGGACCGCGCCCTTGGACCGCGCCCTTTGAACAACGCACGGTGCAAGGCGGGATTCGAACCCAGTTGGGTTCTGTTGATGCCAAAATTCTTACCACTACACTAGAGTTCACATGTGTTATCTTGTAGATAAATATAGTATTTAACTATTTTTCTCTACAAATTTGATTTAAATTATAATTATATAAATATCATATATAAAATAATAAAAATATATATATATTAATAGCCGTATCGTATCCTTAATTTTTGAAAATTGCCGTATCCGTATCGTATCGTATCAGTATTATTATTGCTTTGAGATTTGTGCAGCACGTATTTGAACGGTTGATTTTCAAAAAGGTCACGCAAATAATGAAATAATGAAACGCTTGATCTTCTTCATTTTATAATATTTTATAATGAAATAATCTATTTCCGTTGCAACGCATGGGTATGATGCTAGTATATATATATATATTAGAAAAAAATATTATTTGGCAAATAAGGCACCAAAGATCAATTTAGAAATGAAATTTGCACAAAAAATATTAAAAAAAATATCAAACCTGTGAAGGGATATAAAATTGCACATAAAACTTTTATAACAGGTGAACAACCAATTTCCATTTGAAAAAAAAAGAGTATTAAGATAAAACTTTACCTTCCAACTACCATAGCTCATTTGAACGAAATAGCAAATTCTCATTTTTACAAAATAAAGTCATGTTCTTTAATTTTGACCGTATATCGGCTCATCGTGGCATTGCAATATCGGCTCCGCAGTTTGCTGAACTTCTTGTCATGTTCTTTTTGGCCGTTCATATATACATATGCTTGATTCTAGGATATGATGCCAGCTGCTAGCAGCGATATAAATATAAATGAGCACAACTTGCATGGTGCTTTAAGAGTTCACATCTTCATGTGTAATGAGGTTTACAGTTCTTAATCTTACTTTTATGAAAGATGTGAGGTAAAATATTACTGTCAGATATTTGTATTAATTTATAAAAAAATCTACTATTAAAACTGGTATTCGTTATGAGATTATAAGAAAAAAAAATATTAATATCATGTAATCACAACGGAGTCCGACATGGTAGGATATGTAAATTTTACCGCCTCAGTGTGCATCAAACTATTTAGAAGTTCTACAAAATAAAGTATGAGCTTAGTTCTTGCTTATTTTCAAGAACTATTATTTTAATTATAGCCAACAGCTGAAGTGAATCATTAAAAACCACTATTTGTATAAATAAAAATCAAAAGACAACAGCTGAAAGAATTAGTTTACGACTCAGAGTCGTCTATTCTTTATCATGCACAGGCAGTCATATGATAAAATTATGGTATTACACAAGATGCTGATCATATAAATTAAATTAATTGTAATTACACAAGTGACCGTATGATCAGATGAGGGATATTTGATACAGAGAGAGAGATAGTAGATAATTAAAATGATGCATGTATTCAATTTGGATGATACAATCAGACCCGGAAAGCTACTGGGCTCAATCCCTGAGATGTTAGATCGTTATATATGGGATAAATCAGGTAGCTCACATAGCTGTGAATAACTCCCAATCTTTCTTCCTGAAGCAACTTCAACAACTGGCACAGTTCTTACACTGTTCAGTTCAGCAAGATGATGCCAGTGCACAAATCAAGTAGTGATGGACTCAGAGGCGGAGTTACATTCAAGAAATGGAGGCCAATTAATCTCATATATTTTCAAAAGTTTTTGTACTTATACATAATTTTTTATATGAGAAGGGTTCCAATACCTCATACTTTTTATACCTCATATTTTATATTTTCGTTTTCAAAGTTCAAACTATTAATCCAAACCACTCAACATAATTTTTATACTAAAATATGCATGGAGATGAAATTTTATATTTTTTGGAAAATTTTTACTATTTTTTAAGATAGGTACAAAATCACTGTTTTTGGACTGTTAAAAAAACAGTGATTTTATATCCATTTTTAAAAATAGTACAAAATTTTCAAAAATTATAAAATTTCATTCCTAACCATAATTTAGTACAGATATCACGTTGAATGGTTCTGATTGACAATTTAGACTTTGAAAACAAAAATATAAAATATGAGGTATGATGAGGTATATATGAAAGGCATGAAGCATTGGAACCCTCCTCTTTTTATATAGTTTAGAGTAAAATTGATCCCCGTTCGCAATGAAAAATAATTTTTTTTTATATAATTGAGCTCTATTTATGTTTGATTTTCATAACTGGAAAATCTAACTCAGTTCCTGAATGGACTTACAGTCGCTTATACAGCAGCAAGTCAACATATAATCGGTTGCATAATTAATAAGGGGTGATCTGTATTGTACATATCATCCGCAGGTGCTGCTTGTCAGAGGCTGCAATATCATACCAAATTGGGCTTTACGTGGTGACACTACAATTGAGACGAAGCATTTACTCTAGTCATTCACATTCTCTCAAATATCTTCGAGAGGTCTGACAGCTCAACTAAACCTCAGATTGGTGAATAAACGGTATGAAACAATAGTGCATGCGCACGTGGGGTGGGATAACAACCGGGCCATAATGAATAAATCGGTAAAAATTGCCAAATCAAATGGGAAACTCATATTTTCTCAAAGAACTTGTTTTATACTAAAAAAACAGAAAAAATTATACAATTTTTAAAAAAAAAAAAAAAAAAGGCAAAAGCCCATTTCATTAGATTGAAATTGGTTAAATACAAAAGTTTCGATTTTTGTGAATTCCAATAAGAAAATCACATCGACTAAGTATTTAAGATCTTATGCCACAAAAACAAAAAAGAGCACATACACCATTCATATAAGTACCATTAAAAAATTATGATAACTCAAAAGTACATTCAAATAATAACTAATATAATATAACACATTTATTTTGTCAAATTTTTTTATTTATTTATCTATTTTTTATAAAATTTGTTTAATTAGAGACCGCTATTATTTTACCAGCTTTTAACTCTCGGGTAGGCAATTCACTAAATATAGTATCTAGAATTTCTATGCCTTTTGAGTTATGAAATTATGATTTTTTTTTAGCTACATCCCTCTGGCACTACCCCAGCAAAGAAGTGAATTTCAATCTTACAGCTACCGTAGGCCAGTTCTACAACCTTGCAAGGCACAATTGTAGAACTCATTTATCTTATTTTATTCCGTGTCATTTTTACCAGCCCATTTTTTTTTTTTTTCAATAAAAAAAAAGGCTAACTACCCGTTTCATTTCACTGAAACAAATAATTACAAGATAACAGGTTTCCCAGAGTGGCCACAACACTCCGGCCTGGGACACATATCTCTGCCAGAAATTCTCACAAAATAAACGAGCAATAAGCTGATAGTTGCTAAATGCCAAAAAAAACTCAAGTTTGCTAATACTAAGCCCACTTAATAAAGGACTAGGAGTAAGTAACAACAAAAACAAAATTTTGTTGCTGGTGTTTCTGCATCTTCATTCCCAATTACTTTTCTTCTCTCCTAAATCAAGCTCCATCTCAAATTTTCTAATATTGATCTCTGCTCAAATCTCATCACACAAATCTCCACATACATCTTTCTTTACTTTTATCAGCCACATACATCTTTATATTAATATTCTATTTTAAGGCCCAAACAGAAGTCGGCCCATGGTACTATGCATATCACGGGTATTTACTGTGCTACGGTTCTATATTTGAGTTTTCAAATCCTAACGGTCGATCCAAACCGTTCATCATGTTCTCCATATTAATATGTGTTTGGAGACCAAATTTTACATTTTTTGAAATTTTTTTACTATTTTTTTAGATATTTAGAAAATCACTTGATCTGAAAATTCTGGACCATCCAAAAACAGTGATTTTCAATCAATCTAAAAAAATAGTAAAAAAATTTCAAAAAATGTAAAATTTGGTCTCCAAATACATATTAATATGGAGAACAAAATGAACGGTTCAGATCGACTGTTAAGATTTGAAAACTCGAATACAGAACCGTAGCACGGTGCCAAATCGTAATATGCATAGTACCATAGACTCACTCCTAAACAATTATTCCACTTTTTCAGAATCTCTTTCTACCTCCATTCTGTTCGATGCTTCCTTTCCGAAATAATTATCTAAACAATGACTTCCACGCCAACTGCAAAGCTGCAAAATCTGAGATGCAAGTTTTTACAGGGGTAGGCAACGAAAATTATCTGGAATAGGCAATAGTCCTCATCGGGATTAGACAACAAATCAGTCATATATACTTAGTACAGTTTTTCAAAATCCACATGTAGACAACTAGTTATCTCCATTTCATTCGTACCAAAGAAACTATTACATGCATTGCAATAACAGAACCCAACTACTAAAGGCCCAATTGGAATTTAAGGCCTCAGCACACTTTTGCATCCTTGGCCTATTCCAAAGACCACAACATATCTTCTTCTTAACTTACCGTAGCCACACTCTTCTTTCCGTTGACTCAACATAGTCGGTGTTGGGTCAACACACGGCATAAACTCTATTTAAGGAACTTAACTAGCATTGTGTATGGAAAGAAACTCAACTAAGGAAAGGAGACTGACTATGGATACACTCTTTACAAAACTAGAAGGGGCCTCTCAAGCTGGAGATGTGAATTCATTAAAAGAGCTACTCAAGAAAGATAAGCACTTGCTTGAGAAGGTAATTGGGATTACATTAGTGAGAGATAACGTTAACCCCCTACATATTGCAGCAACGTTTGGTCATGCTGATTTTGTTCGTGAGGTTATCT
Source organism: Carex rostrata (assembly GCF_964058835.1). Lineage (NCBI taxonomy): Eukaryota > Viridiplantae > Streptophyta > Magnoliopsida > Poales > Cyperaceae > Carex > Carex rostrata. Next base: position 4,454,614 of record NC_135919.1, on the reverse strand, counting down.
ATCGCAAATCCGAGCTTGCCAAGGAGCTCAACGGCCAGGGCTTATCACCTCTGCATTTGGCTGCTGCACACGGTCATGTCACTGTAGTTAAGGAGTTGTTGAAGGTATATGATCAGTTGATTTTTGTTGTTTCTGACTTTCTGTTATATGTTTTTGTTCCTTCGTTTTTTTCTTTTTCATTTTTTTTTTTGCTATTTGGGTAAATATTTTGACAGAACTAGGTTGGCTTCATGCAGCGCACTAATCATATATTTTCTTCATTTCCTTAATTTATTAATTGTGTGTTGCATGAATTCAAAATAGCATTGTCAATATCTTTAGCACCCAATTTTTTAATAGAAAATTAATGTTTTAGCACGGTCTAACTCGCATGACTCGACTTGAAAATCAGATAACTCAGCCGAATCAAACACTGCTCAACTGAGTTTTGCTAAAAAAATCGCATGGTTGCGAGACTCGGGTGAAACTCGGATCGGACCTGACCTTTGGAAAGTTGGCCGAGTCAGAACGGTATCAGCCTGGTCTGAGCCGAGTTTCATCCGAGTTTCACGCTCATGCGATTTTTTTATCAAAACTCGGTTGAATCGGGGTTGACTCGGCCGAGTTATCCGATTTTTTATCCGAGTCAGGCGAGTCTTGACCGATTCCAGATCGATTCTCTCTCAGAAGAGTCAATTTTGCCTTTTTCCTTTGCGTCAAATTGAGTTTATTGGAAAGTTTTCAATTCGGGGAAGAAAGAAGCGAAAGGTGCTTTGGAGGAGAAACGAAAATGGATTCATTTAAATAGACTTGGTCTACTAGTCTGTTAAGTATAAATATAGAATATACATATGGTCCATAGCGAACTGGGGCTACAAAAAGTTATAAGGAGAGATGGGGCCACTTGTAACATTTAATGAAAAATTAGAAGCTGCCTCTACCTTTTTCTGCTCCTGTCCATTTCAGTTATCAGTGGACCCGTCCATTTAACAGTTTTTTGCAATTTGTGCAAATGCTTCTGAATTAATTTTTCATGTTTTTTACCTTTTTTTTGTTCCTTTTTATTCTTTATTTTTCTTGTATATACTTAGTTCTTTTTTCTAATCAAAAGGATTGTATTTACTATTTTTTTCTATTTTTTTTAGTACAAAACATGCTTCTGCTTAAAAAATCCAAGTTACTGATCCGATTCTGACCGATTCTGATTTCATGATCAAGTGACCGAGTCCGATTCCGATTCCGATTTTATGAACTATGCTGACCAATACCGAATTGACTCGGATTCCAAACCATGGTTTTAGGAACAACCGGCGCCAGGTTAAAAATATATGGCTATTGATGGTAATTAGTACTTTGCATACATGCAAATATATATATGCAGAAGATACAAGTAAACAAGATTCAAATGAGAACACCACTACTATATAGTAGTATATATATATCACTTTGTTGTCAGCAAATTAATTAAACGTACGTCAAGATCTTACGGTTTGCAAAATATATATGCTTGTAATTATTTAATGGTTTATTTTTCTCTGCAGGCTGACTTGGACCTTTGTTTAATAAGGGAGAAACAGGAAGGGCTATTGCCACTTCATATTGCTGTTAAAAAAAGGAGGACAATAATTATCAAAGAGTTAGTGGAAGCCTGCGAGGAGGCAGTGCATGTGCTTACAAATGGTGGAGAAACTATACTTCATTTGGCTGTCAAATATAATTTGTTCGACACAGTTGAGTTCTTGATCGACCGGGTGCACAACCTTAATGCAAAGGATGACAAAGGAAATACTATTTTGCATCACGCTGTGGCAAGCAAGCAATTATCAGTATGCCAAATATAGCTTTCTTTCTGATAAGAAAAGTGGGTTAATATATTCATCCTTGATGCCTTTCTAAGCATGTACTTAACAAATTGCACCTTTGCATCTCAGGTAATCAAATTTTTGTTGAGTAAAGCAGCCATCGATGTGAACACCATGAACTTGAAGTTCTTAACTCCACTCGATGTTTTATTGGAATCACGGCAGCAGAGGGGAGATCTCGTCCTTGACGAGATGATACGAACAGCGGACGAGATGATACGAGCAGCTGGGGGAAAGACTGCAGCTGAAGTGTTGTCTGAATCAGAACCTGTTGTCAGGGACTCTAATTTAAGTGACAGTTCAAACCCAATAGTGCGACAACCTGGCACAATAAATGACATAGAACAAGGAACTGTAGAGTTGCCAAAGGTGAAAAAGAAAACTAAGTACGATCCGCAAATTCTATTGTTGGTGTCAACGTTGGTGGCGACTCTTACCTTCACAGCAGCAATATTAAATCCACCAGGAGGATTCCGTTCTGATGGTAAACCTCTCCTCGCTGATTCTTTAATTTCTTTCTGGAATCTTACGATGTTGGCATTTTTTTCATCCGTTAGTGTTATGATGCTTTTCTTATGTGTGGTCCCTCGGAAGAAAAAAGTTGTGAGAGAGTTGTTGGTGCTGGTGATATGGCTTACTGCCTACTTAATGCTTCGGGCATTCCTGGAGGGCATAAATGTACTCTATGGTAATGATAATGAACATAAAGAGTTACCGAGAAACATGTTCAAGGCACTGAACGTTCTCTACACACTCGGTTTCTCTTGGATGTTAGGTCGGTTTCTGATTTTCTTGCTGAAGAAAAGTGGGTTCCTGGAGCCAGTTCGACAGCGTTTTGCTTTGCGAAAGAGACAATGCCTTTTGAAGTGGCAACAATTTAGTAATGGATCAAATTGTTTTAAGTGGTTCAAGAGGATAATTTGTGTTGTATCGATCCTTCTTGTTCTGGGGTTGTATGCCATACTATTGCTTGTAATAATAGAGACTGTTAGTTCTTAACAATATTAATACATATACGTAGTATCCTTTTTATGAAATATATTTAATTTTTCTTAATTACAAAAAAATATATCTGGTCTTCCTAAAAATGAAAAAACTCATTTTGTTGATTTCAATTGTCACAATTCATGTTTTTTATATGATATTTGATTTCCATTAAAAAAATTTCTGATTCCGCTCATGAGTACATATATCGGTTTAGGTGTCGTGAGATGGTGTTGTGAGAAGGGAATATAGACCCCATGAGATACTCCACTGTACCGTGGGGGGTTATATTTGAACCGCGCATCCGCTATAAATTAACATGAATCTTAAAAGTCTGATATATCAAACATGAATTCTTTACCCGGTCGGAGTAACCTCACCTGTGAGATAACTCGGAGGATACTCGTGGAGAGGAAGATGGCAAGCTACATTACAAAGAGATCCGGATTATGCAAGAAATGTGTGTATGTACATGTGAGCGTGCACAAGAGGTCTCTTCTCCCTAATAATCATAACATATTTTTAATGAATTTGTATATTTCTCCCTTAAATAAAAGAAAATAATATTTATAGAGCTCTATTATTGAAAAATTCATACCTCCTACCTCGATTAATTTTTGTTTTGATATACATCATGCTCATTTTCGAAAGTGATCCAGTTTTGAATTTTCTAGAAGATGTTTCACTGAAAGTACATCAAGTGGCCTCTCTGCAAGTACAGTAATTTTGTCTTGTTATGCAAGTTGCAAATGGTTAGCAACAAACTTGGGACCACTTCGTAGGGTCGCTGGTTGATATTTTATTTACTGACGTATTATATGTGATATATTGTTTAAGTATACAGTATGGATGAAGAGTTTTACAGTATTCACGTAATTAAGTCAAATAACAGTTTTTTTGTGTTAAAAACTAGGTACAGCTCAGTGTGTACAATTAACTGCTTCCATATATAATATGTTTATTTTTAGATAAATGTAGTTTTAAATTTTAAATTTTATTTATAAAATAAACTAAATATTTATAAACTAAGTTTTAATTAATAATTTAATTTGCGTAGAACTTGAACTCAATTAATATATTCATGTTATTAATCTTGACTTGGATCAACTCAACTTATAATTAAATTAAGCTAGAGTTAGAGTTAACAATCCGAATTATCAAAATTTGACAACATTATGTCTAGAATCAAACACATGCCTTCACAATATTCACGATTGAATGTAACCATTCAAAGGGGAAAAAGATTTTCCAAGCATGAGATGAATGAACCAAATCTAAAAAACACATCTTTTGCACGCATTCGCTCATGTCCACCCCTCTCATCTGTTTTTTTGTGAGTTTTTTTTTTCTTTTTTGAGGCATGTGTTCTGTCAAAACTATTGAACGAATTTGTGTCTGACAGAAAACAAAGGAATTACAAAGAAATTTCTTAATGAATATTAGTATCACACAACAATAATACCCTGAATTTATATATATGAATTATAGTATATTCTTATATATAAAAGAGTATCTACTATCGTAATACAATTTCTATATTATGTTTAATATCAAATATTTTTTTTTTCAAAATAGATGCTCCAAAGAGAAATTAAGTTCCAACTATAGAAAGATACTTCTGTGAGGAAAGTATTTCTTTTGAAGGTCAGCGTTAAGCTGACATTTCCATTAATAAGAAAAAGTATGTACAAGCCTTAAGTGACAACTCTATTTACATGAATGATATAATATAGCTACTCTAACCTACTCCCTGCCTCTGTGCCGGCCCTGCTATCCTAACTAAACATTTGTACCAGTTGGCTGCCTCCTCTCTCGCCTGTTGGATTATGTCTTGCACCCGCCTTCTTTCCTGAGTGAAAACTCGCCTATTTCTCTCATGCCAAATTGACCAGCATGTAGCCGCCCATAGGCCATCCCATCTGTGTCTTACCCTTGATTGCATCCCTTTCCTGGTTGCATACCAGTATTGTATCAGGTCCATGTCAGGGTTGAATTGACCGCCCCTCACTCCCCTCCATATTACCATGGAGAAGCTGCACGTGTACAGTAGGTGCTCCGTGGTTTCCTCTGTATTCTGATTACATAAATGGCATCCTTGCTGCACCACACACCCTTTTATTCTCAAATTTTCCTGTGTTTGGATTTTATTTTGCAAAGCCACCCAAAGGAAATTTTTTATTTTGAGCAAAACCTTGATCTTCCAGAGAGTTGTATTTGTTTCGACATGTACCCCACTGTTATGCAGCATCGCATAAGCCGATGAGGTTGTAAAAACTCCCTTCTTGGACCATCTCCATATTAACTCCCTTTGATCATTCAGCTTGATTGACACTTTGTAGAATGGTAAGTATGAATGGTAAGTACGATCATTGGGGCAAGCAACACCCTCACCTGCATAGAACCCTTTAACAAAATTAATGACATTAGTGCCTACAATTTTCCAAAATACCTGGTAGAACTCTGCCGGCATGCCATTCGGGCCGGTTGCTTTCCCTTTTGGTAACCCAAAGACTGCACTTTTTATTTCCTCATCTGTTATATCCTCATCCATGTGTGCTAGTTCTTCCGTCCACTGTTCTCCTACCTTCCCGACTAGGTCAAAGGCCAGATATCAATGACTGTTGTCTTGCTCCCAGTAGGTTACTAAAGTGAGCAAATATGGTTTCTTTTAATTCTGCTTGCCGAATTGCTACCCCTGATTCATCACTGAGTACCGAAATCTCATTACAATTTTTCCTACCATTTGCCACCACGTGGAAGTACTTGGTGTTGTTGTCACCTAAGTTTAGCCACCTTACGCATGATCTCTGTTTCCATTTTTCCTCTGCTTGGGCTGCCAGGTTATAAATATGCTCCTTTAGTTTGATTCACAGTCTGAGTTCTCCCGCATTTAGAACCCTAATCTCTTGAGCGAAGTCCAGCTGTAGCACCACCCACTTTGATCTGCGCAGGTAGGTGTCCCTTCTTTAATAAGTGAGATTTGCCCATGAGGTAAGCGCTGCCTGCGTTCCTCTCAACCGCTGTTGCAATCTCTTTATTGGGTTTCGGTTGTTATTGGGTATAACCCATGCCGCCTGTACCACTACTTTAATGTCAGTATGTTTCAACCAATATGTCTCGAATTTAAAAGGTCTCCTACCCCTAGCCGAGTGGGGCCTCATGTGTAGCATGATTGGCGAGTGGTCAGACGCTGTTTGTGGTACATCGGTGAGAGTATAGGACGCCCCCAATGAGTTCCAGTGAGGTGATATCAGCACACGGTCCAATTTCGTGAAGGTCGGACGCTGTCTGCCATTGGACCATGTATAACTCCTCCCCACCAGAGGTATGTCCAACAGGTTCAGATGTGCAATGAAATTATTGAATTGCAAACAAGTTCCAATGTTTTGACTTATTGCAGTGGTGTCATTTTGCGATCTTATCATGTTGAAATCTCCTAACAGTAACCATGGTAGATTATTTAGGTTTCTTATTTGTCTCATTTCAATTAGAAACCGCAATTTATCCGGATCTCTTTGTGGCCCATATATTCCCGTTAACATAAATTTAAAATCTCCTCATTTTAAAATTACTATCACACTATATTCTCTTATGTAAGATTGTAGGGATGTATAGGAACTACTTCACGCGAGTAGAATCCCACCCCTCGTACCTATCACATCTAGTGTTATGTAATTTACAAATTTTGCGGGGCACACTTGTCTTACACGAAAAATAGAGTGTTCACTCCACTTTGTCAAGAAACAAATTAGATCACAATTAGAGTCTATTACCGCATCTTTGATTACAGCACATGTCGCACATTCCAATCAAGAAATTTAAAAGAAAACTTAAATTCAAGATGATTAGGTTCGTTTGACATCATTAAGTAAACAAAAGTTGTAGTGCTAAACACTTGCACAGAACCTACAAAATATCCTTAACTTAAAAACTTAAATAAACTTAGGTTAACACCTAATCAGAGGTATAACCTCCCTTCCCATCCTGAAGGAGGTAATCCTCATCAGATTCGAAATCGATGCCGTCCATGACTGATTCCCCTTCCTCATTGAAGTCAAGACCCGCCAGGTCCATTTCTTCATTCTGGGTTTCTTCCGGCTCGACTTTCTCCAGCTCAGACTCTATCATATAACCGCCGTGCTCCTTGCCAGTCCCCTGTTCCTTCTCTTGAACCTTCCCCAGTGACAGTAACTGTTCCACCATCAGCCCCAATGTCTGCCACCCCTTCCCCAGTGACATTTACATCTTGGCATCTCTCTCAAATTGATATATAGTGGTGATGATACCTATATCAATTTGTTCACTAAGAAATATGTTAACTAACGTATACATGGCATAAAAATCGTTGGTGTTTAATCATTGTTGATCAGATGGTCTGTAGCAGTGAAAATAAATATCTTATTCGTATGATGTCTATTGGATAGAAAGTCCTTTAAACATAATAAATTTCATTTGACCTAATCAAACATGCCTTCAATTGACAGCAGCAGTTGGTGCATTGACTAGTGACTAGCTAGTGGTGTTACATTCATTGCTGTTGTTTTCATCTTAGAGAAGAATAATCTACATTCATAGAGAGTGAAGTTTTAAGCCTATGTGAACAATATCTCAATAGGTTTGATTCATTCGTGAAAAAATTGGATTCTTATGATTCGCTCTGAATTGTCTAAAACATCACGATGGTTGCTTTCAAATATTAAGTTATTGTCGATATCAAACTTGACTAACAAATTACTTACCATGTAAGCCTTGAGCCCTTTATTCAACTTAGAATGTGACCATGAGTCCATGACGCGTCACAAAACCCTCAAACATCAAAATCATGACATTCTTTATTGTGCACCTTAAAATCAACAAACCCTCAAACATTAGAAACACCAAAATATCAAAATATCCGGTGAGATCATCACAATTGTCCAAAACAGCGCTTCGACAAGATTGCCCAATTCTATTAACCGAGACACCAAATCAACCAAACAACAAATTAATACACATTTTTTTCAAAAACTTTAAAATAAACTGGAGTGTATCACCCCAACTTATCCAGTTCAATTTTCATGTTTTAATCCTTGCTTGGATACAAAAACCCTGGTAGCTACCTAAATGGCCAATTATCTCTTCACATCAAAGAAAAAAAACGAGAGAGAGAGAGAGAGAGAGCGTGTAAAAAACGATGATAATATTTCAAGAAGTTTTATATTGGATAGTTCCTATGTAATGAGTTAATTAATGGTTTCAATTGCTAGTTCAGACTACAGTACATGTAGCTAGGAATATAATATACTTGAATATCTATCTTGACAAAAATATTTATTATAGACCTAGATTGTGATTAAATTAATGACTATTTTTCCTTTGATGGAATAAATACAGAAAGCACCGACATAACTAATATAACTTGTCAGTTCTTTCCTTCTGGTGTAGATGCAAATGAAATGACCCACACCCACCTATAAATCAATCATATAATTTTTCTGGAGTAATTGCTTTCTTCTACTACACATATATTGATTAAAACAATATTAATGCATAACCCCAATACGAAGATACTATACACAAACCTTAATCCTAAGATTAGCTTACTTGCAATAGATAGAATATACTTTAGTATTAACTTGATATGCAATTTTGTACAAGATTTAATTATATTTTTCTTAATCAATATATTTGTTAGTGGCAACCTTTGCCGCTAACGATCAAAAGATTTTCACACACCTTTTTCTACAGATGCGCTCATATGTCATAAGTATGACAGTGGAAAATCACTGTGGGCCAGAAACTCGTGCACCATTCCATTCACCTCTATCAGACTGCCTCCTCTTTCTTTTCTCAGACCTCTCTCTCATCTTTAATCTACCGCTAATAGACTCACCAAATTCTTGACCATTGGCAAAAATATTCGAGAAGATAGCATGTCCACTGTTATCTCGTGCATCCAATTCCATGACCCTTTTTTCTTCGCAATTTGCTAACTCTTTGGCCCCATACATCTTACAAACAGAGAGCAATGCACCCCATATTGCCACGTCAGGCTTCATGGGCATTTTTGTAATTAACTCCTCGGCTTCTGTTAAAAACCCTGCTTGACCTAATGCATCAACCATGCAACCATAGTGTTGGATCTCTGGTTCAATGCCGTAGTGCTGAGACATCAGATAGAAGTAATTTTTTGCTTAATTAACTCTACCAGAATGACTACATGCCATTAAGATACCGATAATTGTGACATTGTCTGGTTTTAATCCTGAATTTTGAAGCATGGAAAACAAATCAGTTGCTTCATGGTAACGGCCGTATCCTGTCATTCCAGTTGCTCAAAACATTTCAAAGGACATTACACTTCTCTAGATCACCTAGACCCCTTACAATGCAGGTCACTATTTTTTTTTTTTTTTTCATATTCATAATTAAACTAAAAGCTACAATCACTTCAACAAAAAACTGACTTAACTTCAATCGGCAGCAACTCTAGAGCTCTTCCATATCCTCTCTCATGTGCACCAGTTGTTCTCCCTCTGATTCAATACCCTGACAGAATCGGATGTATCGATTAGGCATGGTTCTCATGATCTGATTCTCCTGTTCTACTGCTTTGACAACCTGATCCGTGCGCACTCCGCAAAGGGCCCCCAGTATTCCACCCTTACCTGGAAGAATCCATCTGGGTAGAGGCCCATGTGAACAGGCCCTGTTGTCTCTTTTCTATTGGGCTTTAATAGTCTTTCGGCCCCACTTGATTAGTTTCACCCGAGTTAGCTCTAGTTGGGCCTTGGTTATTTTCCGAGCCCGCTTTTCTCTTCTGCTTCTGTTGGGCCCGGTTTGACCCACTTCCATCATCTCGGTTTGGGATACCTCCATTTCTTTTTCCATTTGAACCGTTGATTTGTCCTTACCTACCAATAAAATATTGCTTTGTTAATTTTAAAAAATAATTACTTTTGTCTGTGCCTATTAAATTAAAATTACATGAATAAAAACATGAAATTTACTAAATTTCAATTGGGATAATTATATTCAATTATATATTACAATTGTAGAAACGGACATGCTCTCAGATGAATAATAATTAAAAAAAACCGTAGCACGATTTCTTTAGAATATTTAAAGTTTTAGTGCTTCGAAAAATATGGTAACCTTCTCCTTTATTTATAAATTAATATTCTAATTACTAAAATATAAAAATTAGCATTATTTCCATGACCAGCTAACTTGCTAGATTAATTACGACACGATAATGATATAAATTATTGTTTATTAATTTTTAATGTGATTGTCATGTCTACATGACTATTGACTACAAGTCTGTGTCCCCCCAGGTACCTCAGGTACAATTTAAAAAAAAATGGATGGTCGAGATTAATCCCAATTGGGCCAAACTCAATCTGGAGCTAGTTGGGGCAGTAGGGGGTCTGCTTTGAGATTCATGCCACATGTAAAGAACGGTTCAGATTTATAACTTGCACCTCAGATACCTGGGGTGATACGGATTCATTGATTACAACCCTCTAGATTGATTGTTCAACACGTTATTACATGTCATGCATATATATGTTGTTATTATTTAATTAATACCTGAGACTTGTAGTTAACTGTCCCTAATTAGTGCTCTCTCACTTTGTTGAATTTTTTAAAGATATTTTTAAGACAAGTCACCTCATTTTTGAAAATCTCAATATGAAATGCAAATTTCAATTATAAGTCACCTCATTTAATTTGCGTTGAAGCTTTTGTAATACTTGAATTTAAATCCTAATCATGCATGTAGAACTTAAGGTTATTAAAAAAGTTAGATCACAATTATAACAAGTCTGTCTTTGAATTTTGGACGTAAAAATTTTGACAATAATTTTTCAAATCAATTCAACTGATGTTTGGAAAATTAATGAAAAATTTTGACAATAATTTTTCAACATTCAATTTACTTTTGCTTTTGCGACAAAAAAATAATGAAAAATGGAGAGATAGAATATACCTAGGGGACAGCGCAGCAGAGGAGAGGCAGCACGAATTCGCATCCTCTGAGATCAAATGAACTTGTCTGCAAAATCTTGGTCAATTTTAAGGTGCTAACATAGGGGTGTCAATGAGTACGATACGGGAGGGTAGAATCATTTTCATACCCATACCCACTAAGAATTGATCTTACCCATATCCTACCCATACCCGTTAAGAATTTGTCTTACCCTACCCTACCCATACCCGTTATGATTAACGGGTAACGAAACGGTAGTGGGCGAATAACGAAAATAATAATATAATGGTTCGGACAGCATAGGGTCAATTTTGTCACTTGTTACATTTTTTCTTCTAACATTTCATTCCATCTCATTCAATTATTAAATATATATATTCATAGTATAACCTTGAGAAAGCTGACATGTGATGCCAAATTCAGACGCTAACACCTGAGCTGACATTAATGGATTACTTATTTAGATCAAACAATACATTATTGTCAGAAAATAAGGTGAGGATATATTTTCTTTGAAACATGGAATATTTTCATTTGTAGAATTGAGAAAAATGCAATAACGATGAATAAGAAAGAAAACAAGGAAATGAATTCGTTGATATATGTCTCTAGCGTTGATACAGTCATACAACAATATGAACAGAAGAAAAATAAATAAATTGGATATAATATTGATATATTTATATATAATATATTTCATATAATTACCCATTACCCAACGGGTACGAAATAACCTTTACCCGTACCCATACCCGTTTATCTAACAAAAAAAAATCTTTACCCATACCCAAACCCAATAAACTAACGAAAAAAAAACCTAACCCATACCCGTCTTATCGAATACGATACGAGTAGTGTAAACGGGTAAACAGGTGTCATTGACACCCCTATGCTAACATGATATGGCGCAGAACAAAATTCAACAAAGGTTATAAAAGTCATTTCTTATAATTATTATATTTTAATGAAAAGTAGTGCTATTATTCTAATTGTTGGTGTGGGGAACACACTTGGAATAGACAAGAAGAATGATCAATTCTCAATTTCATAATTCCTCTATTTTTCTACTATTTCATGCTCAGCCGAACAGACTCATAGAGTGATGAGATGGATCTATATGGGCTAAACAAACGGGCTTTGTAAATGGTCTTAGGTCGTGACTAAAAAAAAAGTTTTTGATTGTCCAAAAAGAAAAACATTATGGAAGTTTTCATGTAAATTATCTCTATTCTATTATTAAGTACGTTGGGTGTCCGATCCGTCAACAGCTACGATTGAGAGATAAAACTTCGGATTTGATCTCAGCTCTCAAATTATATAATTTGTCTTCTTTTGATTAAATGCATCTGTTTTATGTATAGAAATCTAAATTTAGTTAAAAACATACCCACCACATATGTTGCCACACGATACGTTACAATTAAAATTGAATAAAATCTGAAATTTAGCGATATATTTATCTGTTTTCTTATTTTTTTGTTTCCATATTTTTCATCTTCAATTGAGAAGACTCCACCTTCCATTTTTGTATTTATTGTTTTCTTACTTCTTCGTTTCTATACGGATCACAATGAAAATCATTTTTTTTATTTCCTTATTTCTCTTTCTTTGTTTCTATACATGTTGGTGTAGGCAATTTAGAATATATTTCCGATATAGAATATATCAATGTGTGTGTGTGTGTGTGTGTGTATTCTAAATTGAAAACAAAGAAGAATATAAATTGGAACGTGTGTGTGAATATATATTTTTCTTATAATATATGTGTGTGTGTGTGTGTATCCTATACATACACACGATAACACTTTTTATTTATGTTTTTTAATATCATATTATATGTTAATATTGAATTGTTGTATGATATGTGGTATTAAATTCGAATCGAGCTATTATTTGATATCATTGGTACTTAAAAATAAAAAATCATCACATCATCAAATTGTTATCAGAGATCACGATTAAAGTAATTAAAAATACAATATCATATAAATTTTCTATTAACATGTGTTTTAATTTTTAGATAATTATTATTTTCATTGATATATTTGTTTCTTATAATATGTCTCCGTTGCAACGCACGGGTATGATACTAGTATATGAATATAATCGCACAAATAATACAAACAATTGCGGATACTTCAATAATTTCATGGATGAAATACAAATAATGGGTTAAAAAATCGGTTATGACATGCATAATTAATATGAAGAAATTTCATTTATATTCTTCAAAAACTTCAAGATTACGTATTTCTCTCTCTAAAATTCATAAAATCATATTACTCTTCTAAATTTTACTTAATTTAACCTCTGGAACATAATATAATTCATGATCAAATAAACGGTTTATTTTTTGGAATTAAGGTACATTATTTTTGCATCAGATAGTTTGTAGCGTTTTTTTTTTCTTTTCCATTATTAACTAATATATTTTATGGTAATATGGTTTGTTGATTACTTGTGTTGTATTTTTATAAGTATGCAAGTACCTTAATATTAGACGCATATAATTGGGCCTCACAGATAGATTTAATGTTCATAGTTATCAAGTCCTGGGTGAAGTCTCAGTTGATATTAATTGTATACATACCGGCAGGTTTTGTAGCTTTTGTTATTACTTATCCAGGTGTTTGGTGCTTGCAAAATTCTAACTGTATCCGAAGCAACATTTTAAATACAGTATAGATAGTCTGCTAGCTATGTCAGAAAAAGAATATACACAATGCAAACACTACATGGCATCTCATGATTCACCGTGAAAATTTATGCGTGATTCACACATACATTTTCCTTTTTTTCAAATACTTGGTGATGCCAAAAAATAAATAAATAAATAAAGCAGTCATTTATTCGCCAACTACTATATATTTCTCATATCAGATCGCAGACGTTCGATCCGTGTCAAGGTTTTCCGTGGATCAAGTGCATACAAATCTTGGCGCGAATCAAAACGCTCCCCAATTTGTTCCAATGCCCATCATAACGCATCGATAGAAAAACAAACTTTGTGAAAGTTTCGAAGATGATTCCGGAATCCATTAACTAGTTTGTATAGAAAGGCATTTCATTTTTTTTTTCAAATATTTTACTATGCTCACGAGAAAAATCACAACAATGTTCTATAATCAAAGGAAAACATGCATAATAAAAATAAATATAAAAAACTAAAAGAGTAAATAATCCATTTGGTTTACTCAATATAATCCCAACATACATTACAATTAACACACAGATACATAAAAGACAACATACAATGAAACATGAACATTATAAACAAGGGACACACATGCCCAGAAAAGAAAAAGAAAAAAAAGGAAGTCAAACTGAATTAAATGAAGAGAGTGAAAGCAACATTTCAACCTATAACTTTATCAGTAACATGATCTAGATTAGGAAGTTTGTTGAGTTTCAGGCATTGAACAACACGCAGTGTGGTAAGCTGTGGAATACCCATCTTTTTCACTGATCCATCCATCACAAATTCTACCTCCCAATTCTCCAAGTTCTCCAATTTCTCAAGTTCTAAGAATTGCAAATTTGGGAACCCATTTGCGGAGCAAATCATTTGCTTCCCTGTGTATGCTCCATCTTTTATACTCAGAAATTTCAGAGCTTGTAATCTTTCTAGTGTCGGCATGGGGTCTTCCTTCAAACCAGAATTGGTTAGGGTGAGTTTTGCAAGATTTGGTGGAAATTTAAAATTATCTATGAAAAGGTTCCTACAAATCCATTTTCCCTCTAATTTAATTGATTTGACAGTCTCGAGGTTTGGAAATGCTCTTAGATCAACTGACTCTGACGGTATAATGTTGCTTATAATTGCCATTGATATGAGTTTATCCATGCGACTCAATAGGTTGGAAATATCTTTCCATTTTAGAATGTCCTTTTTCGAAAGTGCTAACTTTCTAAGGTGGATCAGGAAGTGTGGAATGTTTTCTACCCATGACTCATGAGCCGCAACTGTTTTCAGGGTATGTAGGCTATCTATAGGTGCTGCATAGGGTGGGCCTTTAATTTGGGAGCTTGGTTTCACATAAACATGGCGAAGTTTTTTGATGTTCCATAGAGATTCCGGTAGGGTTTCTATGCTTGTATCTCTAACATCTAGCGTTTGGAGATATTTCATGTCTCCTATATTGTTAGGAAGCTCAGATATGTTGCTACCCCTCAAACCCAGATATTGTAGGTAAAGCATGTTTGGTAAAGCTGTTTCTGGGATTGCGGAGTTTCTCAATTCCAACACTCTCAGGAGCATGGCACTTTTAAGAATATTTCTATCAGAATTAATAGATATAAAGGAATGCAGATGGTTATGTTTCATCTCTGTGTATTGTTTCTCATTGTCCGCATGGATTGATAAACGGAACAAGAATTTCATTTGTCCCTGATCTGGATTGGCAACGAGAAACTCATCCGTGTAGGATTCTTTGATGGCAAATTCATGAATAGGACGGAGGTACTCGACAAGTTTTTATTGTACCTAAGAATGATCTCTTTGAAACACAAACCAACGACCTGCACACAAGGAAAATAAGGAAACATCAAGTACATATTTATAAAATATCACAGTTTCTCCGTTTACTTCAAATAAGAAAAAAAAATTGATTTTGTTTATCATAAAGTAGACGAAATAACATTATTTACTATTATAATAAAAAAAATATATTTTTATTGATGACCTTTTTTTAATGAAACCACGACCTAATGTTTGAAACAGCAACCATCCTATTAATAACTGTGATGTCATTTATTCCATGACGGGTAAAATCATAGATCTAATAATCACCTATAAATTATAAGACCGAATGTCAATTTAAAATAAAAATTGAGAATACCTTTGAACAAGTTGCTCTAGGTACTGATTTGCCATCTCCTCTCTAGTCTCTTGATCTTCCTTTGGTCTATCAGGTCCTTCAATACCCCATTCTTCGTCGGATGTAACAAATCCTTCAGCAATCCATATGTTAGTTAGAGAGGTTGCAGGTATCTCGTAACCAATTGGGTAACATGCAAAATAAAGAAAGCACTGCTGGAGAAAGTAAGGTAAATCATCAAAGCAATATTTAATAATGTTCCTCATATTAAACGCTTTGATTTTGACCAGATCATCCTTCACCCTCTTCCAGGTTTCGTAGGTCATTGGTTTGAATGAAAGGAGGCCCCCTATAAGGAGAAGAGCCAGAGGTTGTCCTTTACATGCATTGCAAATCCACCAAGGGAGTTTGTGCAGTTCCCAGGGTACAACGACAGCAGCTGGAATCGCTTTCTTCATGAGGAGTACGATGATCTGGTACCTATCTTTCAGTGCTTCAAAGTTTGAACAATCTGATGTCTCAAGAAGCATCTCTTCAATTCTCTCTATATTGTCGCAGTGGAGTCTGATCAAACCATTTATTGGAAAATGTCTTATAAACATATTCAAGATTAAAGAACTGATTTCGTCCCAATCGTTCGGCAAATCATGGCTCCTGGAATCGGAGGACTGCTTACTAGAGCCTCCTTTTTGTTCAACAATCTTACCCACAAAATTTCCAACTTTATAGGCTATTAGTCGCACACTTTCAATTATAGCCTGATTTTTGTCCTGAATGAGCACCCTGAGTTTTTTGCTCTTCAGAATTTCCCGTGACTCCAACATTCCAATTGAACAGTGCCCTAATTCATTTTCCCGAAATAAATCCAAGAGGTCGGGTTGGGATAGCAATTTAATTGTGAGGTGTAAGGCATCCATCTCTGTTTTAAAATTTTCAAAATCACACCCAAAATCCTTCCCTCCTCCTCTCTTTCTACCCTTGATTGACTAATCAAAATAGTTTAATCATGCAGAATACATCCTCACATCCAATTCAACCCCAAGCTCATGAACCATGTAACTGCAATGCAAAAGAAATATTTTTAAATGAAAAATACTATAAATGGTGATTGTAATTAACTTCAAAACTCTTGACCTCAGAGCTGTCGTACTATCTCTTAGATTTTTGTATGTTCCCCACATCACATGAGAATATAGAGGTAACAACTAAAAAACAATTATTCTCTTGTCCTTGTAATTTCGGAAATGCATATTCTTTGACCGTGTTTCGGTAGTTAATTAATTTGCATGGTCGCCAATTAATTTTGCTTTCATATTTGCTTGTGTCTATTTTGATGTTTTGATGTATATATCCTTCAGACTAAAACAAATTAAAATTAATGAAGAAGCTGGTCATGCCCTTCTCAGCTGAACTTCAACCTTAGTTTCTAATTCTATTGGTGCTTATTGGTAGTTTTTGTTACAAAATACTACTTGCTAATTGAGTGTGTGTATATTTTGTTTAGTTACAAAATATGCCAAAATTGATTATGTATATATATTATTTTACAAAATACTATTTGCTTGTTTTCTATTGTGAATATATCATCTATATTTCAAAAATCTTTTATAATATTATTTCCACACAATAAAAATATTATTCAATATCCAAATATATATTTGGCTAGCGCTTAAGAATATTCCAGGTCATATTAAGATAGACTAGATCAATATCATGCATTGCTTTTCTTTTCTTTTTTAAATGAATATTCCAGGTCATATAATTCAGTTAGAATGTAGCTATTTTACAAATTATAATTTTCTATAATTCGGTTATTACGTCAAAGATTATGAGAGCAATTTTATGCAAACAAAAGCTAACTATCATATATTATATCTAATATTTATATAAATAATTATTAGGGAAAATATCGGAATTAATTATTAATTTTTATGCAAACAAATGCTACAAGATTTACAAAAAAGTGACAATACTATTATTAGATTTTTTTTTTGTTTAATTCTATACACATTAAAATGATTAAATCGTCAAAACCGACACTTGTGCTTCAAATAATTAATATCTAAAACATGTACAAATTATTATTAGAGCAATTTTAAAAGGTCGACCGACTGTTTTTAGATTAATATTCTGTAATTGTCATTTTTAAATAATCTTTTCTACATAATTCAAAACAGCCATGCCTTACTAATTTGCAGATTAAACTAAAACAAGGAAGATTCAAAAAGTGGAGCGTGAGATACTTTGGTTGTGTCTAAGTTTAGGAATAAAGTAGCAGAATGCCTCGCTTTGTTTGAACAGTGATAATTGAGATTAAGTGTAAAAAATAACCATAGTGCATAGTATGCAATAAAGTATAGGAAATACAATGCAGATGAAGAGCAAACATAAAACATGGTGCATATCATACAATATTTTTTTGTAATATATCAATGTCAAGTAAAATTCACGAGAAAAATGAGGTGCTAATGTCTAATTACAAACCTATTGAAAAATTAATACTATATATTAGGATTAAGAAAAAATTATAATCATATAAAATATGCATATATAACTACATTTAATAAATTGAGCATCTACATTAGATTTTCGAATATAAATTGATCATGCACATCATATTTCAGAATATAATTTTGTGAAATAAAAGAAGATGAGAATACCTCGACACGTGTAGAAAGAGTAATGCACTGAATGCAGATATGTAAGTATAAATCTTATTCTGGATTCCTGTCATTAAGAGCAATTGAATTAATAAACAACAACTGGATAACATATATTTTATCAGTCAACTAGTTATTAAAAAAAATAGTTATATACCTCTATGCAGATAAAGATAGATAGGGAGAGGCTCAAGTATACAACTGAAAATCAGATGTTTACTGGTGGCGACTTTCGTACTAAACTGGAGAAGGAGCAAAAATTTGGCATTAGATTTCAATTTTTTTTAGCAAAATCAGAAAAACCATAAAGCCTAATATCCATGACTTACAATTAATACCTTTATAGATGGGCTGTGTAAGAAAGGTGAAATTGAGAAGACATGGAATTTTGTATATGTTATTGATTTCTAAAAGGCTGTGTAGCTCCTTTACATATCGCTCTGAACACTTATAAATTATTAGCAAGTTTCAACATATTCTTAACAAACTATACAACTAAATAAATAAAAAATTCGAGTCTAATATAAAGTCACATATCAAAAATGTCAATTAAAAGTAATATAATAATAAACTAAAGAATAATATTTTTCTAGTTTTTCCAAAAAAAAATATCATTTTTAGAAAAGAGCACACCGTCGGAACAACTTTTTACATGTATTACACTTTACTCAAATTTCAATCTCCAATATTAATTTTGTACGAAACACATGGTATAATCCAATATTACCAGGAAATATTTCAATTAATAAAATATTAACTACATTTAATAAATTAGGCATGCACATTAGATTTCAAATATAATTTTGTGAAATAAAAAAAAAAAAGAGGAATACCTCGACACGTGTACAAAGAGTAGAAATCTTATCCTGAATCCTTGTTGTTAAGAGAAATTGAATTAATAAACAACGATAGGATAACATGTATATTATCAATCAACTAGTTATTCAAAAAAATATATATACCTCTGTGCAAATAAATAGAGGCTCAAGTACACAACTGAAAATTAGATGTTTGGTGACGACTTTCGTATTAAACTGGAGAAAGAGAGAAAATTTGGCATTATATTTCGACTTTTTTTAGCAAAATCAGAAAAACAATAATGCCTAAATCAGCCTAACATCATGACTTAATTACAATACCTTTATAGATGGGCTGTGTAAGAAAGTTGAAGTTGAGAAGACAATGGATTTTGTATAGGTTATTGATTTCTAGAAGTCATGATTTTCTAGGGACATGAGTCTAATATCGTGTCATACAGCTCTCTTATACATGGCCTATGCAAAAAAAGGTGAAATTTCCTGACCAAACTGTTGGATTTCATAATATAGTTTTGCGAAATCTAGAGAGAGGTGACAATAGCTGCTTACCCAAAACTGTTGTTCTATCAGGACAGGAGGTTCGTTCTGATGCTCTCGACAGAAGAAGAAAGAGGAAGAAGAGGGTAACTGAGAGAAGGGGGAGGAAGTATATATAGGGGTAGATTGACAGTTTTTCTTATTAATACCATGTAAATACCATTAAGGTCCTCAACATCATTCAAAAAAGCAATCCCCTATTTAGAAATAAACTAAAACTATGAAGATTCAAAGAGTGAATTGAATGCTAAAGCAGAGTAAGATACTTTGGATATATAGTGTCTAAATTTTGGAATAAAGAGAGACCGATCGTTGGATTTTTTTTTATGTTCCCCACGTCTATAAAGCAATTATTGTCTCATACTTGTAACTTTTGATTGAAAATGCATATTCTTTGCTTGTGCATCAGTAGTTGCATAAATTATAAATCTTTTCAATCCAAATCGCTCAACATGTTATTTTTTTTTTATATGCAAAATCATTGTTTTCTAAAGGATTGTAAATATCCCAAAAAGTGATTTTATACTATCTAAAAAATTAATAAAAGTTTTTAAGAAAATGTAAATCATCTCAAAGCATATTTTAATATGACAATCGTCTTGAGTGGTTCATATCAATTGTTTGAACTTAGAAAATGGAGATAAAAATGAATGTGATGCATAGTTTAGGCGTAAAATAATTGGCTATTTTAACCCCACTAATATATTATTATTTTTTTAAATACTATATGGTTGTTTTCTAGTGTGAATTAATCAGTTTGTTTTATTATTGAAATAAAATTATTTGTATATCCGGCACCATCTATATTATAAATCATTTTAATAAAAATTAAACATACATCACTGCACCCAGAAAAAATATTCTTTATTGTCTACATATATGTTAGTCTTTACGGTTAAAAATTAATCCAGTCCGAATATTAAGATAGACTAGATCCATAACATCAATTATTGAATAGATAAAATTTGTATAAAAATCATTTTTATGGAGATTAAAAGATTGAATACTAGCTCCACACCTCCACATACAGTCTGTTGCACGCAAAATGAGATACTTTGATAGTGTTTAAGTTTAGGAATAAATAAAGACTGGTTATTGGAATAAGTAAAGATAAGAAAGTAATTATTCTTTGATAGTGAGATCCTTTGAGAGTGTTTAAGTTTAGGTAATAGCTGAAAAGTAATTATTATCTTGTCCTCCTAACTCTTTGGTAGGAAATTTCATATTCATTGCCTTTGTGTATATTTTTTTTTATCACTACTACAAAAATGCAAAAATGCTAATTATACAGTGTACATTGTACATGGCTCTCAGCAATTTTCAATTAAAATGTGTGTCAAGGATGGAGGCACGTGTGCGAGAATGATATCTAAGAATAGTACACGATTAATTAAGACATAAGTGGAGAAGTGATGTACGAAAAGTCCAAATAAAGACCTCCAAATGTACTTTTGTTTTATACACAGTTGCTTCATAAGCAGCCATGTACAATTAAAAATAATTATACACAGTTAAGGTTAACTGAACCATATATATAAGTGGTTAAGTTTTAGCTAAAAAAACATCAATTGTAAAGTGTGATACTTTGGATGATGTGTAAGTTTAGGAATACATAAAGTCCGACTTTTAGATTTTTATAGGTTCCTCACATCACATGAGGATATAGAAGTAACAGCTGCAAAACAATTATTTTTTTGTCCTGGAAACTCCTTGTGTGTTGGTGATTTTGATAGCATGCATGTGCTTAGACATCCAAATGTACTCTTATTTTATTTTCAGCATTTTCTCATTTTATAGTTCTTAAAAAAAATCTTAAACTTAATTAATAAAATGTATTATTTAAATAGATACCATACATGTTCTTGTGATTCATCCAAATAAATATATATCTAAGACATGCACGCATACATTACACAAATAAATATATATCTATGACATGCACGCATATATTACGTCTTATTGAAACAGTGATATTTTTTTAAGCCACTCATTTATTAATAATATCCACAAGTAACAAACTTCATTTTTAGTTTCCATATTACACCATTTTGCCCAAGCAAATTGCCAACAGCTAATTTCGTTATACCCAAATAAGTAAAGTGAAACACATCCAATCTCAATCCTTTAATTATATTTTGTTGGAGGTCGATGTTGCTTGGCCTCCCCTTCTTTCTAACATTATTATTGTTTCGATGAGAAGTATCAAATTTAAGTGACACAATTTGTGTGATGTATCTATTTCCAGGAAAATTCATTTTATCTCTTGGAAGAGTCTTCAACTCAGGCAACCAATAGGATACATACTCCCCATCTGGATCATACATCTTTGCCTATGTACATATATATAACAAGCATTAATTAAATCCTTAATTAGTTACTAGAATTCTACCATATGTCATAGCTTTTTATCTCAACCACTCAGCACCCATTCGCCAATCTATTCCCATATCTCTCACCAGGAATGAGCATACAATCTTCACAGTTCATACCATATATAACACAGTCAATTAATTTGTAATAGTACGTCATTTAAAGTTGATTTCAATTATTAATTGGAGAATATTCACAATTATAGGTCCCAACCAGATCTAATGACCCATTTAGGCATACTCTTTTAATATTCTTATACTTTTATTATACAATAACGTTCAGAAAATTGTGAAAAAGAATCCACCTGGCGACCCCGATTTGACATGAATCCAGTGGTAGATAGCTCTTTCATGTTTGCATCTATAAGCGGGTATCTAGAATTAATAAAGAGGAAAAAATGTTAAGTGGTTATTTTTATTATTGACAAAAACTATTTAGCGAAAACAAAAGCTGTGTATGTACCCAGTTCGACCGTCTCCCCAAGCTTCAAAAAGTATTTGTTCTGGCTCCAGTTAGACTCTAATTTGCAGGGCCCACCTAAAAGATGATCAATCAAAACAAATTACTTTTAGTCTTTTCTTTCTTTCTTTAATTATGCTTTTTAAGAGTTGCAAATCTTTGATTCTATTCACTTAGGCGATACAGCAACAGATTGGGAGTGGACTGAACGTGCAAATATCCTATGGGCGTTATGGAGGTGCAGGAATGAGCGAATGTATGCGGGAACCGAGCCTACCTTCAAAAGGTTCATGAAATTGTTCAATGAGATAAATATGGAGACTAAGGTAGGCATGACATATAATATGGTTCAATCTGAAAGCACTTTATTCAATTCAGATTTGTCAGTAGATAGATGCAACACTTATTCATGTTATGTAGATGGGTCATGGATGGATCAATGGAGTGGAGGATTAGGCTATATAATTTTTAAGGGAGACTTGCTGATAGAGTATTGTTCTGCTGCAGTGAGAGCTTGTTGCCCAGCTCAAGCAGAAGCAATTGCTTTAGTACAATTAAGCTATGGAAAAGGTTGCCTCCATGAATATAAACTCATGCATGTTCTATACAGATTGTCAAGTGTTTGCAACTTCTTGTACTTCATTAAGGTCTCCCATGGAAGCAGATTGGAGAGCATTCAAGGAATTTTACAAGGCATGGGAGCTTTTTAAGGTTTATAAGGATTTTGATTGTACTTTTATTCATAGAGAGAGTAATATGATAGCAGATAGTTTAGCAAAATTAGGAAGAGGAAATGGGTGGGACTACTCAGGTTTTACTTTTCCTTTATTTTTGCAAACTTCTTTTATGGGTACTGAGTAATTGTAATTGGGAGGAGTATGATATATGTTGTAATTTGCCTACGGACTTGAGGTAAGCAAAAAAAAAAAAAAATCTTTGATTCTAAACTGTTGAGTTTTTGAGTTTGAGACAGAAAGTTATTTTTTCATTTCTAATTTTTTGTTACAGTGCAGTCCTATATATCTAAAAGAGAAAAATAGCTGTTGGAATAACAACTGTAAATTC
Source organism: Carex rostrata (assembly GCF_964058835.1). Classification (NCBI taxonomy): domain Eukaryota; kingdom Viridiplantae; phylum Streptophyta; class Magnoliopsida; order Poales; family Cyperaceae; genus Carex; species Carex rostrata. Next base: position 4,431,091 of record NC_135919.1, on the reverse strand, counting down.
CAACGGTTACCTATGTTCTAAAAATAAGTGTAATGCTACAGTAGGCTTCATTTAATTCTAAATGGGTCTAAGGCTTAATGGGTCTAGAGCTTATCGGGTCTAACTTGTTCCTTATTCTTAACACTCCCCCTCAAGTTAGGCGTGTAGATATCGATCAACCCTAACTTGCTAAGATTTTCTTCAAATTGTTTCGGATCTAAACCCTTTGTGAAGATATCCGCCAATTGGTCTTCACTTCTTACAAATGGAGTTTCAATTTCTTTTGATTGAATTTTTTCTCTAATGAAGTGACAATCCACTTCGATATGCTTCGTTCTTTCGTGAAACACCGGATTGGTTGCTATATGTCGTGCCGCTTGGTTATCACAAAACATTTTTATTGATTCTTGAATTTTAATTCCAACATCCGCAAGAAGTTGTTTGATCCAAGTTAGCTCGCTTGCGGTGGATGCCATGGCTCGATATTCCGCCTCGGCGCTCGATCTTGCCACGATACTTTGTTTCTTGCTTTTCCATGTGACTAGATTTCCGCCTACATATGTGCAAAAGCCGGTTGTTGATTTTCTATCAAAACTTCCGGCCCAATCTGCATCGGAATAGCCACACACATTATTAGAATTGTTATTTTTCATAAAAATCCCTTTTCCGGGTGTTCCTTTTAGATATTTTAAAATTCTATTTATTGATTCCAAATGAGGTATTCTTGGAGCATGCATAAATTGACTAATTTGGCTTACGGAGAAAGATATGTCCGGTCGAGTTACCGTTAGATATATTAATTTCTCAACTAGTCTTTGAAATTGATTTATATTATCTAACGGTTCACCTTCTTCGCTATTTAATTTATGTCTACCTTTTATTGGTGTTGAGACAGGTTTACAACCTAATTTACCGGTTTCTTTTAACAATTCTATAGTATATTTTCTTTGAGAAATAAAGAGGCCATTTTTTGAATGTGCTATTTCTATTCCTAGAAAGTATTTTAAATAACCAAGGTCTTTGATGTCATATTTTTCTTTCAAGTGAAATTTAATTTTATTAATTTCTTTTTCGTTATTTTCGGTGATTATAATGTCATCAACATATACTAATATGATGGTAATACTAGTTCTTTCAATTTTTATAAATAATGAGTGATCGGCACTACTAATTTTAAAATTGCAAAATTTTAAATAGGAGCTTAGTTTGCCATACCATGCCCTTGGAGATTGCTTCAATCCATAGATTGTTTTCTTCAATTTACAAACTAATCCATGTTTTCTTTCATTTTCACAACCGGGTGGTAAATCCATATATACCTCTTCTTCAAGTGTTCCTTGAAGAAAGACATTTTTGACATCCATTTGGTACAATTTCCAATCTTGATTAACCGCAATAGAAAAAAGTATTCTCACCGTATTCATTTTGGCCACAGGTGCAAATGTTTCGTGATAGTCTATACCGTAGGTTTGAGTATACCCTTTCGCAACTAAGCGAGCCTTGTACCGTTCTATGGTACCATCGGAATTATATTTAATTTTATATACCCATTTACAACCTACGGGTTTTTTTGTCTTTTGGTAATTGTACAATAACCCAAGTTTCATTTTTTTCAAGAGCATTTAATTCTTCTTTCATAGCTTTGGTCCATGTATAATTTTTTATGGCTTCCTCATAATTGTTTGGCTCTTGTTCTTTTGCAATTGAGGTCAAAAATGATTTATGGTTAGAAGAGATATTATCATACGTAATGAAATTTTGAATAGGATAATGTACCTTGTAGGTTATAAAATCCCTTAGCCTTGTTGAAGGTTGTCTTGTTCGAATTGACCTTCTCAATTGTGTTTCTTCCATGTTTTGATCTCCATCGTTTGAAGAAATTTCTTCTATTTCTTCTTCATTTTCATTTCCATTTTCACTTTCGTTTGCTACCCCATTTTCATTTTCAGTTTCATTCTCATTTTCTATCAATCTTCCCTCGTCTCTTGTTGGATTGTATTGGGGCAACATAATTCCCTTGAAGGATTCTCTAATATCTTCCTCATTAATTTTTTCTTTGTAATACGACTCATTTTCTAAAAATGTTACATCTCTAGAAATGTATAACCTTTTTTCTTTGGGATCATAGCATTTATATCCCTTTTTTTGTGATGAGTAACCCAAGAAGATAACCTTAATTGAGGTATAATCCAATTTATCTTGTTTATTTTTGTGCACATAACATGCACAACCAAATATTTTTAGATGCTCAATACTAAGTTTTCTTTGATAAAGAATTTCTAATGGGCTCTTGTAATCCAAATTAACACTTGGCAATCTATTTATTAAATATGTTGCGGTAAGAACGGCATCCGACCAATAGGTTTTTGGTACATTATTTTGAAATAAAAGTACACGAGTCATTTCAAGCAAGTGTCTATTTTTCCTTTCGGAAACACCGTTTTGTTGAGGTGTATAAACACATGTTGTTTGATGCAAAATTCCCTTATCCTTAAATAAATTTGAGAAATTTTGATTTATAAATTCCGTTCCGTTATCGGATCTAAAGGTTTTGATTTTTGCTTCATATTGATTTTCTATGAAGTTATAAAAGTCTAGGAATTTTGAAAATACTTCACTTTTATTTTTTAATAAATATAACCAAGTTGTTTTAGAGAAATCATCAATAAAGATAACAAAATATTTGTATCCATTATAAGAATTAATTGGGGCGGGGCCCCATACATCCGAATGAACCAAATCAAAAGGTTTTTCGCTTTTACAACTTGATAAATTAAACGGTAACCTAGTGTGTTTCCCTAGCTTACATGTCTCACAACTACTATTATCTAATTTTGAAAAATTAAATATGCTCTTTAAAATCTTGTCGGAAGGATGTCCAATTCATCTATGCCAAAGTATGCTTAATTCTTCATTTTTGGTTATGTTGAGATTGAATTTTTCTTCATTTAGAATGTAAAGCCCATTTTCTAGAAATCCTTCACCAATCATAATCTTGGTTATCCGATCCTGAAAAATCACATTTTTTGTCAAAAAAATGAGCTCACAATTTAACTCATTTGTGATTTTACTAATGGATAATAGATTTGATGAGCAATCTTTAATATACAAGACATTTTGGATTATTTTAGAGAAAATAGTTATTGAACCTTCTCCAAGGATTTCCATTTTATCACCATTTGCAACCGTAACAAATTGTTTGGCTTTGTATTTTTTAAATGAGGTCAATAAATTTATATTACCGGTCATATGGTCAGTTGTACCCAAATCCAATATCCATCTAGAGTTTTTTGGTGTAAAAGATAAATTAGAGACACAAATCATACCAGAGGAGTTGCCGCATAGGAGCTGCCGCATAGGATCAGAAGAGTTACCGGTCATTTTCTTGTTTTTGATTTAGCAACACAGAGAGAGACTGAAGGAGCTGCCGCATAGGATCAGAAGAGTTGGCCTCATTAGATCCGGGCCCAGGAGCTGTGAAGGAAGGCCCAGCCCCAGCGAAATTCATTCCAGTGTTATTCTTAGCACTGTTAGTGACAGAGAGATGCATCCCAGCGCTAGATTTGGTGGACGGTTCAGATTCAACTCGATCCCTTTGCTCTCTTCCTTCCACTGCGTAGCCTCCTCTTTCTCCCTTTATCCAGTTTACCCCAGCACCTCTTTCTCCTCTCCGATCCCCCTTTTTGTTCCACTTAGGCCGGAGATGAGGGTAGAGAAACCAACAAGCCTCTTTACGGTGACCCTCTCTCTTGCAGTGCTCACATTTTTCGACCCCTTGATCTCCTCTTCCCTCTAGCCGAAAGTTAGGGTTTGGCCTTGCCATGGCAGCAAACCCTTTCACCTCTGAATTTTCTAGGTTTTGTGACCCCATTACCTCTCTTCTTGTTTCTTCTCCTTGTATCATGAAAGCCACTTCATCTGGAGATGGTAATTCGGCCATGAGAAGAATCTGTGATCTTACCGCCTCATAAGATGAGTCAAGGCATGAGAGGAACTGAAACACGTCATCTTGTTCTTCTTTTTTTTGGATTTCGGCAAGGTCAGTAGTAAAGGGTCGATAGACTCTAATTTCATCTTTTTTCTTTTGGAGAAATCCAAACAGATTCATGGCTGGTTGGCCTTGTAGTTGTTTTGCTTGTTGCATCTCTCTTTGGATTTGATAAATATGGGCATAATTTTTCTTGTGACCATATAATTTTTCGGCTCTTTGCCAAATTTCTAATGCCGTATCTTTGTAAGAAAGTAAGTCGGATACCTGTGGCTCCATTGTTGCTAGTAACCACGTGATTACTGTATGATCGCTTACTTTCCATCTTGCTAATGCCCTTTTTTCTGATTCAGTCGGAGGATCGGACTGTTTGGGAGCCTTGTTCTCCGAGTCGATATGATCACTCCTCTCTCGGCCACTTAAGGCAAAGACAACTTGTCTTGCCCAAACGTGATAATTTTTGCCATTTAGCATCACCCCGGTGAGCTTTTCTTGATTTTGCGACATTTTGACAGCTAATGGTACTGTCTTGTTTTTCTGAGTTTACAGCTGCTTGTGCTGTTGCAATTTTTCTGTCTTTGAATTAAGATCTAAACTACAGCTCTGATACCATGTTGAGTTTTTGAGTTTGAGACAGAAAGTTATTTTTTCATTTCTAATTTTTTGTTACAGTGCAGTCCTATATATCTAAAAGAGAAAAATAGCTGTTGGAATAACAACTGTAAATTCCAACGGTTACCTATGTTCTAAAAATAGGTGTAATGCTACAGTAGGCTTCATTTAATTCTAAATGGGTCTAAGGCTTAATGGGTCTAGAGCTTATCGGGTCTAACTTGTTCCTTATTCTTAACATAAACAGATCATACTTTTTCATTAAAATTTCAAACTGCCCCAACCCAAGTAATTGGCTTCAAACATTTTTCAAATGAGAAGAGACGGAATTGTCGAAAAATATTACAATATTGAAGACATTAAAGATGACAATCAGGGTTAAATAAAAAATTGAAGGAACTAAATTATTTTAATTGGTACCTAAATGAAATATGGAGTTGCCGTACTTCACAGAAAGAAACCTGAAGTAATCCCGCCATATCAACTCAAATAAACCCTAAATTGTTAATCAATAACATATAATAAGACAGTGAGCAGAAGACAACTTAATTTAATATGCCTTTGCTACAAAAACATAAGATATATGTAATATTGGTAGGAATGTCAGTGATTAGTTACCAGTATGTTGAGTCATTTCCAATTCTCTGTTTCTCGTATCTATGTACCTAATTAAGCAAGGAACAGCTCTGATTTAGAATGACATAATGCAAAACATCACTCTGTTCCTTTACTTTTGTGCTTCTATATTATTTACTATTTTCATTTGCTATTCTCTTATAATTCTTTTATTTTTCCAAATGATGAAAATCGATATTTTATATTTTTCTTGGATATCATTAGCTATATGATTCGATTACTATTTGATCCAGTAGTACTCTTTTACTCGGGCTAGAGACCCACTTTCGCCTCCGATGAAATGCATCCCTATGTCAATTCTGTAATTTCTTTATTAGCGTTGTGTTTTAAGATTCGATAAGCCTTGATTCTGAGTGAGGCCACTGGCCCCCTATCAAATAAGAGAGAGGGATTCATATTATTTAAGGTACCTTATTTTTGAATTCTTTGTGCAAAATAGGTGACTTCAGACTTGACATTACATAATCATTCGAGGTAACAGAAATTTGGAGTTGGAAATTACAGCGTCCGATCAGAATGGGGTTGGAATCGGTGCCAGTAAAGCAAACGAACGGACCTAGTCTGCACTCAAAAGTTGAGCTACTTTAGAGGATGTGATTAAAATTTACACCATAAAATAAATTGCAACAAAACTTTCTACCATAGAAAAATTTCACCATAAATTTTTTTTGGGACATTAAATTAGATACATATTATTGTTATTGTTATTGTTGGTATTATTATTGTTATTATTATTATTATTATTATTATTATTATTATTATTATTATTATTATTATTATTTTAATAATTAGATATACATCTACAGTTTCATGCACATTATTTGACAAAATGGATACATATGTAGACCAAACTTTGCAAGGCTTGATTTTTAAATACTGAAATTTTGTTACACTTTTCCCATGTTTAACATTTAAATCTTGAATCACACAGTCGAAATTACATTATCAATGGCAAATCACCATATACACATTAAGTAACAGCCAAATAATATACATTATACTTAAACGGTTACATGTACACATTAGAGCAAAACTGCCAAATAATATTAATAACATCACTCGAGTCCAATTCAACTCAACTCCTTAACAACAGAAATAGCTCACCGTTCAAATTTTGATTGGGGAGTTTCATGTATACCCCTCGAAAATATAAAAATTACATATTTGCCCCTCTAAAATTCATAATATCATATTTACCCAATTATAAAAGTTTCTCCCACTAGTGGAAAATATGGAATCAGGATCGGTTATATACACATATCAGTATCGGAATCCAACCGATACTGATGAAGGCGATACTGATACTATCAGGATCGGTTTTATATTTTTTAAAGAACCGATCAAAATAGAAACTATTAGGATCGGTTTTTTAACAAAACCGATCTTAATAGTTGTTATCTAGATCGGTTTTTGACTAAGAACCGATCCAGATACGTACTATCAAGATCGGTTTTTATATAAAAACCGATCTTGATATTTTTTTCGAAATTTTTTAATTAAAAATTACATATCAAGATCGTTTTTTATATAAAAACCGATCTTGATATTTTTTCGAATTTTTTTTTTAATTAAAAATTACATATCAAGATCGGTTTTTATATAAAAACCGATCCAGATACGTACTATCAAGATCGGTTTTTATATAAATACCGATCTTGATAGTATTTTCAATTTTTTAAAAAAAAAATTACATATCTAGATCGGTTTTTGAATAAAAACCGATCTTGATACGTACTATCAAGATCGGTTTTTATTCAAAAACCGATCCTCATGTTTTATTGAGGCTAAAAAAAATATTTTTATTTATTTGACCAGCTTCCATATATATTTTGCTGGCTAGCATCCTAAATTTTTTTTTTTGCACAGTAAGAAGCAATAATCAATTAAATATCATATACACATTCTAAATTAATTATCATACACATCTTAAACTATTACAAAAAATTCATGTACTTCATACAAAGTTTTGTGAAGCATTACATATTATAACAAGAAATTTAAATTAAAAAAAAATTAATTAACAAACATACAAGTGACTAATTGGGCTATTTATTCAATTAACACACATTTATGCAATATACACATTTATGCAATTAATGTAAAGCACAACAATAAAAAAAATCAATAATTACCTCTTTTGCAATCACATCACTTGAGATTAAAAAAAATCCTAAAAACAAAAACAAAGGTAACAATTAGATGGAAAAACATTTTCCAATAAAAAATACAAAAAAATGTGTTTTAAAAGTATAATAATGAGAAAATTAGATAAAGCTAATACCATGATAGTTGATCGGCCGGATGATTAAGTAACTTGAGAGAGATGTCCTCAAAACTGTAAAACAATATACAAACATCATTAATTCATTTTTGAAACAATAAAAAAAAATAAAAACTGGCACAATTGAGCCGGAGGTGCGAGAGGCTCGGATTTGAGAGGAAGAGACGGAGAGAAAGAGAGAGAGAGACACGGAGGAGAGGGAGAGACGGAGACAGAGAGAGAGAGAGTACTGAGGATTTGAGAGGGAGATACGGAGACAGAGACAGAGACAGAGACGCTAAATTGAAAATGAGAGGCGCGAAATGAAAATAAGAAGAACCCTAGCTAAGCTGGTTATATAGGAAGTTATCATTAGGATCGGTTGTTTATGAAGAACCGATCCTAATAGTATCAGGATCGGTTTTTATAAAAAAACCGATCCTGATACTAATTTTTTTGAAAAAAAAATAGTATCAGGATCGGTTTTTTATTATAAAAAACCGATCCTGATACAATTTTTTTTTCAAAAAATTTTCTGCAAAAAATATAAATAAATAAATAAATAAAATAAATAAATAAATCAGGGTCGGTTTTTAATAAAAAACCGATCCTAATACTATTAGGATCGGTTTTTTATTAAAAACCGACCCTGATTTTTTTTTTTTTTTTTTTGCAGAAAATTTTTTGAAAAAAAAAATTGTATCAGGATCGGTTTTATTGCTAAAAACCGATCCTGATAGTATCTGGATCGGTTTTTAGCAATAAAACCGATCCAGATAGTTTTTTTCTTTTATTTGGAAAATCTTTTCATATGGTTATGTTTAAATAAATATAAAAAATTACATATCAGAAATATAAGTTAATTATTTAATAAAATTTTTATTTAATTTTCAAATTCTACTTAAATAATATTAAACAGCAGATAGGTACTATTTGACATTGATATTTCATTAATGTAATTTTGATGAAAATTAATGTAATTTATATTATTAAAATTTATGTGATAATATAATTAATTATTTGACATTGATATTTCATTTTGAAGTCATTTTGACTATTGAATTTTTTTATACAATCATGCATGATGCATCAATGACTTGTGCCATATAGTAATATACATAGGACTTGAACCCTTGTTGTGTGGGGTTGTGAAGGAACGAATACGAACATTAGCATTTGGTCGATCGGAACCGTTAAAATGAAAGAATGTCATATTAATTTCACCATTATAAAATTTGATACAATTCGGGATTCATTTACTAGTTCATCAAAGCAAAACAATATAGCAACATCACACGGCCGTAAATAGTTTACGTTGGATCAAGACTTACAGTTGTTGGGCCTTCGGCACTTTTACGTTATTAATGTTCCATGTTATATCTTGATCATTTTAAAAATTATTACAATTCATTTAATTACAGATCCACCGTTGGATGATCATGCAGAAATGAACGGTCTGCATTCCATTTAACAATTTGATGCCATTAATAATAATAAAATTGTACAAAATTGCTCATGGTAGAGTTGATTTGGCCATACAAAAACAAATAAATAATTTTTATATTTTTCACATTTTTCTTAATATTTATCCGTGTAGATGCATTACCAAACAGAAAAGAAAATAAATGGTAGCCGTTTGATGGTTGATAGACCATCAATATGAGTGGGGTTTAGTGATGTTTCTCATATAAACTATTAGGATCGGTTTTTTATAAAAAACCGATCCTAATAGTATCAGGATCGGTTTTTTATAAAAAACCGATCTTGATACTATTTTTTTTTTAAAGTTGGTTAGGCAAAAATCAACTCTACCATGATCACATAAATTTTAATAATATAAATTACATTAATATTATTTAAGTAGAATTTGAAAATTAAATAAAATTTCTATTAAATAATTAACTTATATTTCTAATATGTAATTTTTTATATTTATTTAAACATAACCATATGAAAAGATGTTCCAAATAAAAGAAAAAAACTATCTGGATCGGTTTTATTGCTAAAAACCGATCCAGATAATATCAGGATCGGTTTTTAGCAATAAAACTGATCCTGATACAATTTTTTTTTTCAAAAAAATTTCTGCAAAAAAAAAAAATCAGGGTCGGTTTTTAATAAAAAACCGATCCTAATAGTATTAGGAATTTAAAACAAACACTTTACTGCTTGATTTTCCATTTTAAGGATTTTTTTTGCTATTTTATATGTGCATTTGAATCTCATCTTTGAAGGATATAAAAACTATTAAATAAAATCTAATGTTTACTGTAATGCCCCTGTAGAGATAAAAACAAAACTTATAGTTCTCTGTCTCCAAAAATTCTGACTCATGTTAGACATTTAGACTGAGCTTTCTTCTACATTTTTATAAAAAAAAAACAAAAATTTTGGTTTATAGTTTGTCCAGAATTTAATTTTGAAGTTTGACAGTCAAAAATATAATAAAAAAAATCAACACCTTGTATAAACCTCAAAATAAAATATAAATCAATCTCCAAAAATCAAGTTCCTAAGATCATAGGGTTATTCTTAGAAAAAACTGATGAACAATAGTAAAACAAAGACTGTAGCATAGTACCTATCTGCTGTTTAATATTATTTAAGTAGAATTTGAAAATTAAATAAAATTTCTATTAAATAATTAACTTATTTTTCTAATATGTAATTTTTTATATTTATTTAAACATAACCATATGAAAAGATGTTCCGAATAAAAGAAAAAAACTATCTGGATCGGTTTTATTGCTAAAAACCGATCCTAATAGTTTAACTATTAGGATCGGTTTTTTAGAACAACTGATCCTGATAGTTCACAAATTTGGATCGGTTGACTAAAAAACCCGATCTAACTAGTTTTTAGGATCGGTTTTGTTCAGAAAACCGATCCAGATAGGTATTAGTATCGGTTGTTTCATATAACCGATCCAGATAGGCCGATACTGATTCCAGTTTTTCCACTAGTGTCCCTAAACCCTAAACCCAGAAATAATGATGCAGTAAACAAATTTTGTAAGAAACGATACAATTATATTACAAAAATTGAGGTAAGGAAATTGGGGATAAGTAACCTTGAAAAAAATACTCTTTGACATTTCATGGAACGGATTGTGTACATGAGTAATGATGCAGTAATTAAACAACAAGCAAAGCAAAGATAGAAAGAAAGACCGGACAGGACAACCAAATCATAGAGAGGGAAGGAAGAGAAGACCTTGATGTGGTCCCAAGTGTCAGAGATGATGAGGCATCGATCGATCGGCTTGATGGAATCACATCATTATCATTGTTTGTTGTTGGAGAATGAAGAGAGAGCAATAGAGAGAAAGAGAGAGGAGATTTGAAATTTCCGACTAGGCGGAAGCGGGAGGAATTCCTTCAAATTATAGATGTGATCCGTGAGCAGTGGATTTTACGGTTAGATGAGATGTGATGCACTTCTGGATGGATGGACAAGATGCTTCCTCGGAGGGACGATCCGTGGGAGATGCTGAGAGCCAATGAGAAAAGAGGAATTTGGCGGTGTCATTTTGCCGCTTCTATAAGACATGTCCTTTATGTTGAAAGTTGATCCAAAATTAGCTTTCCACATTTAGAATTATGTTGAGAGTTGGTCTAAATTCATCTCTTTATATTTGGAGTGCTATAATTAGTCATGGAGCATGTAAGAGTTAGTGGGTTCTATAATTAGTCAAGTAGGTTCAGCTTGTAAGGAGGATAGGTAGTGGGGTACTAAATTTAGATGTTCCAGATTTAGTCTTGTTGTTGTGCTATAAATTCAGCATGTTGTAATCGAATTTAATTAAGCAATAGAAGTTAATTTCAGCAGCAAATTTCTTCTCTTTGTTTCATTGTATCCTTCCGAAATTTCCAACAAATTGGTATCAGAGCCGAAGGTTAGAGATCAGGGCAGATCCGACCATGGCAGAGAACATGAGCGTTTCGAATCCATCGATTCCGCTGTTCAAGGGAGACAACTACAAGTTCTGGAGCATCAAGATACGAACTTTGCTCAAGTCACAAGGTCTATGGGAATTGGTGGAGACGGGAGCACCGACCGTAGATCCCACACCAACAGAAACAGCAAAGCGAAATGCGAAGGCGCTATTCTTCATCCAACAAGCAGTGCATGACACCATCTTCTCGAAAATTGCAGCAGCCACCAACGCAAAGGAGGCGTGGACAACCCTGAAAACAACATTTCAAGGGAGTACTCGAGTCATGGAAATCAAACTTCAAGGCCTACGCAGGGACTTCGAAACATTGCAGATGAACAAGGAGGAATCCGTGCAGATTTTCCTCTCAAGAGTACAAGGGGTGGTCAACCAAATTCGAGCATTTGGAGACACCATGGAAGAGAAGACGGTGGTGGCGAAAGTGTTAAGGAGCCTAACACCCAAGTTTGATCATGTAGTTACAGCAATTGAAGAGTCCAAAGATCTAGCAACCTACACCTTTGATGAACTCATGGGATCACTACAGACTCATGAAGCAAGGATGTCAAAGGCTAAAGATAAAGGCAATGACAAGGCATTTTATATGCAGAGGGAGACGTCAAGAAGTAGAGGCAGAGGCAATTTCAGCAAGGGAAGAGGAAGAGGAAGAGGCAGAAGCAACACTGCCGAAAATAGTCAATCATATGATGAATCCAAGAAGAACATCCAATGCTACTACTGCAATAAGTTTGGGCACTACCAATCCGAGTGCTACAAGAAGCAAAGGGAGGAGAATCAAGCAAGTTATGCTGTAAAAGAAAATGAGCAACCGGCACTCTTCATGGCATACACCAAGAGCAAGATTGATGCAAGCAACAAGGGCACGGTAGCAGTGCACACAAGAGATAATGGTGGCAGCAGTCCAGAAAGTAGCAAAATCATGGTGAGTAGAAATTTTTTGTTTGATGAAAAAGTCATCAAGGTGGAGAATGTAGGGCTCATTCGTCCGAGGCCGTTGAAGTTGGTGTACAACCAAGATATACGGCTGGCTCAGATGCCAGAAAAATGTATTTTCAAGGTGTTGAGAGATATTGTGACAAAGATGTTTCCTTCATTAATATCTGTGCTGATCAAGTACAAGGATTCTGATGGGGATCTGGTTACCATTACTGATACACAAGTGCTGAGGATGGCAGAATCATGTTTTGACCAGCCCGTACAGATGGAGGCAGAGAAAGAAGAAAAGGGACTTTCCTTGATGAGACTACATATTGTAGAAGTCAATCCTGAGCAAGAGCCTACAATCACAGAGGAGGAAGATGCAAAAATTGCGGTCCCAGTTGAATCAGAGGGAGAAAAATGGAAAGAAACGGAGAAATCAGACTCTCTTGATGATGACAGAGAAGGTGGCAGATTCGAGCCTGAAATAGAACCAGAGAGGTTGAGAGAAGTTACTGTTTATGAGATGAAAGAGGATGGTCAAACTGCAGGAGCTGAGAATCCTAATGCTGACCAACCTATTGTTTTCACTGAAGAGGTGAAACCCAAAGTCCTTGCAAGTCCTCCTGTTGAAACTGTACATGTACCAGTTATTGGTACAGCTGGTTCAAGTACTGTTATTGTTAAAGGGGAGTGTTGAAAATTAATTCAAATTGATTAAAGCATGTACAAATCAGTTTTTAACAGCATAAAAACTGCATTGGTTATTTTAGACATTGGTTATTGTAAGCATAGTTATTTTAGGATTAGTTAGAGTAGTGGTTAGTTATTTTTAGCATGTTGTGTAGTGGGTGCTTAATTTATGGAAGTTGTGGGTGGTTATTTTAGGAACATTGTATTGCTTTAAATACTGCAGAACTCTATGTAATTGACTAAGAGAGAAAGGAAATAAAGCGTTGTTTCTATTCAGAAAAATATTATTCTCTCTTCAATCTTTTGCATACTGGCACAAAGCAGTGCAGTATTGCTGAGTTTATCCCAACAAAGCTTGGAGTAAACCAATTTTGAATCAAGGGGGAGTGTTCAAAGTTGATCCAAAATTAGCTTTCCACATTTAGAATTATGTTGAGAGTTGGTCTAAATTCATCTCTTTATATTTGGAGTGCTATAATTAGTCATGGAGCATGTAAGAGTTAGTGGGTTCTATAATTAGTCAAGTAGGTTCAGCTTGTAAGGAGGATAGGTAGTGGGGTACTAAATTTAGATGTTCCAGATTTAGTCTTGTTGTTGTGCTATAAATTCAGCATGTTGTAATCGAATTTAATTAAGCAATAGAAGTTAATTTCAGCAGCAAATTTCTTCTCTTTGTTTCATTGTATCCTTCCAAAATTTCCAACACTTTAATATATTAAAAGAAATTTGGGAATAATTGGCAAGAGACGAAAAAGCAAATTTGTGGGACTACTGAATTCGCATTTTATTTCGGATACCCTCCAACTAGAGAAATACAGGAGTCGGATGGACGGAATAAAGTTATCTTATTTGGAATGTTGGATTTAGACCGGACAGTTGAATGATGAATAGCTGCATCCTTACTACTTTTTCTCAGTGGTTTACCTTGCCTTGCTTGTATATTGAATTGGGCTCTATTAATTGGAGTAATAAAAATGAGACAAATACTAAGACGCTACCAATTGTTGATCGAGCAGTATAGTGTCTTGTAACTAAACTAAGACGTTACAAATACTAATTAAGGACAAAGATAATGATTATAACAGTCGAATTTTGTAACTAAACTATCAGATTTAATGCTTAATTTAGTTATAGTTAACTATCATTTGAAAAATTAATTGAATTATTTATGAGAATCAATTATTTCTTTAATTATCTCGTTATTTAGAAAGTATGATATTTTATTAAACAAATAAAATTGATCTACGAAATGCACATTATGATCGCATTGTCACCTCTATTTAGAAGCTTAATAAATACTCAATTTGCTATCAATTGTTATCATTTTGTTGACACCTAATTAACTGAACAATTAATCGTACAAGCATCATAACTAGAATTTAAAATTTAAGCACCAACACTTCAAATTTATATGTTGTACATCTCATTCATATACATATAAAAATGAGATTAAGCAAAAATTAATTACCTAACTCAGATAATAGGTATTGCAGAATTACCTAACATCCGGGTTGGTCAAGGTCACATCATTTATTGAGCATGATGAACCAAAAAAATCAGATGATTCCACTCCTTTCTCTGTTATTCTTACATTGAAGTATGCCGGTTGCTTGGGCTCGGGTAGAGTTATACTTGCAGTGGTAAGAAACACAATAACATCAGACATGGTAGGTCGATCGGCTGGATTCTCTTGTACGCACAGTAATGACACATGGATGCATCTCTCTATCTGTCTATGAGGAGCTTCAGTTAATACAAGAGATATTAGCTCTGCAATGTTTCTTCCTTTCCATCTATCCCAAGCCTGGAAAGGGAAAGAAGAATATCAATACCGACTGCTATTTGGTACCATAATACCAACAATAAATTGAGTTTAGAAACGGAATTCACATTTTTTTTAAAACAAAAAAAGAGGCCAAAGACCATTCCATTACTGAAATAGAGTTAAATACAAAAAGGAGAGTGTTGTTAGGATGCCATCAACATAAGGCACTCCGCAAAGCTAACAAAGCATAGTCTAAACAAGTCATACAGCACCAAAATTATCACAATTGCTAAACGCCAAAAGCATGCAAAAACAGCTAGAACTAAGCCACATATAATAGGGCTAAGGTTAGGGTAACTATTGAAGCAAAACAAGTCAGCTAAACGGAATTCACTTTTAAGTTTGTAACATATAATTGTATAACTATTAAGAGTTTGTGTGTATATATGTGTTTCATTACATATCCAAGAAGGTTGAGAAAGTCTCCGTATTGGTTAAAACCTATATTCCTTTTGCCGCTTATAATCTCCAGAAGCAGCACACCGAAACTAAATACATCTGATTTGATTGAGAAAAGACCCTCGGATGCATACTCTGGTGCCATGTAACCACTGGGAAAAAAAGAAGAAGAAAAACAACACGGTGTTATAGACCATCATTATTTGAATTAATTTGTTTTCTACTTGAACTATGTTTACAATAAAATAAAATTTATCAAATTTTTATTTTGCATATGGCGCTATATACTCACTAAGTCCCAACTACCCTGTTGGTATTTGCTTGGAGCTGATCTTTTGCGCTAAAAATCCTAGCCAATCCAAAATCTGATATCTTCGGATTCATTTCAGAGTCCAAGAGGATGTTGCTTGCTTTCAGATCTCTGTGAACAATTCTTAGCCTAGAGTGTTTGTGGAGATATAAGAGTCCTTGAGCAATGCCTTCAATTATCTCAAAACGCCTTTCCCAATTTAGAAGTTCTCCTCTTGTTTCATCTGTGATATAACAAATATATACAGAAAGGAGATGGATTAATCTTTGTTATTATATTTCAAAAACTCAAAATTTCCTTGGTCTTGAATTGTTAGCTTTTAATTAAAATTTTAAAATATAAGGAGTCAAATATTGAACTGTTTATAAAGCAACTATTGGGTGAATAGGTTCTTAGAATGGAAGAGAGAGATCTTGTGATCTGAGAGGCCTCCGAAATCAGATTACTACATGATTAAAAATTAGTTTGCTAACTAACAAGCCCGGTGATATATTACAGATGACTTAGCAAAATGGAACTAGTACTGTAATTTATGGAAACATATGGAAAAAAATGGATAAAATATTATGAAAATCCTTCCATAATAGGTTTCTGGAGACGTACCGAAAATGAAATAGTCTAAGCTCTTGTTGGGCATAAACTCATAAATTAGTATTTTCTCCTCTCCTTGGATGCACCACCCGACCAGTCGGACTAAGTTTCTGTGTTGCAACTTTGCAATAAGCTGGATTTCATTTTTAAATTCAACTAGACCTTGACCTGAATATGAAGAAAGCCTCTTGACAGCTATCTCAAGTCCATCTTGTAGCACCCCCTAGAAAAAGAACTTTCAATCACCATAAAACCTAATTCTTCTTTTTAATCTCATCATAAAGTATTTTCATGCATTTTATATGTAGATCTTTGGATAAAATTAGGGTTAACCTTCTCTCATGGAGAGGCCCCACTTTTATATTAATACACTCTTACAAATAAGTCCTTATAACATTAACTAATTAACTTAATAGATCTAAACAACTCAACACTCCCCCTCAAGATGGGCGATAGATATCAATCATCCCCATCTTGTTACAAAAGATATTATACTCTTTAGAACCTAATCCTTTTATTAAACAATCAGCTAACTGCTCTTGTGATTTCACATAGCTCAAAGTCAGAACTCCTCTATTCAGTTGCTCCTTGATAAAGAACCGATCAATCTCCACATGTTTGGTGCAATCATGCTGAACTGGATTGTTTGCAATATTAATTGCCGATTTGTTGTCACACCAAAGTTGTAGGGAGTCTCCTCTAAACAAGAGCAATTCATATAGCATGTTTCTCACCCACATTAACTCGCATAGGCTAACTGCCATAGCCCTGTACTCAGCCTCAGCTGTAGACCTAGCCACCACATCTTGCTTCTTGCTACGCCAGGATACGAGGTTGCCTCCAACAAATACACAGTAGCCTGTAGTGGATCTACGATCATCCATACAACCCGCCCAATCAGCATCACAATAGCCTTCAATTCTCAAATGTCCAGATCTCCTGAACCATAACCCCTTTCCTGGGCTTCCTTTAATATACTTGAGAATTCTACGAACTGCCTCCATATGCTGCTCTCTGGGATCATGCATATATCTACTCACCACACTCACTGCATGAGTAATATCAGGTCTTGTATGACAGAGATATATAAGCCGTCCAACTAGTCTTTGATACTGCTCTTTACATACTGGGTCACGACTCTCGGCACACATCTTATGATTATGCTCGATAGGAGTAGATGCAACTCTGCAACCCAACATCCCTGTCTCTGAGAGAAGATCCAAAGCATACTTTCGCTGAGAAAGCACTATACCCTTTCGCGACCTTGCAATTTCAATCCCAAGGAAGTACTTTAACTGCCCCAGATCTTTAACTTCAAATGCCTCTCCCAGCTTCTTCTTCAACCGTAGGATTTCCTCAGCATCATCTCCAGTGATTACAATATCATCAACATAGACCGCCAGGATAGTGATACGAGTTTTGGAGTGCCTGTAAAACACTGTATGATCCCCATTGCACTGCTTGTATCCCATACCACAAACTGCCAACCTGAATCTATCAAACCATGCCCTCGGAGACTGCTTTAACCCATACAGAGATTTCTTCAACTTGCATACCTTCCCAGCTGCTTGAGAAGTAGCGACGCCTGGTGGAATCTCCATATACACCTCCTCCTGGAGATCTCCATGCAAAAATGCATTCTTGACATCTAGCTGATGTAGTGGCCAATTGAAGTTGGCAGCACATGACACCAACATTCTAACTGTGCTCATCTTTGCTACTGGAGCAAATGTCTCATCATAGTCGATGCCATACGTTTGACTGTAGCCTTTAGCAACCAATCTGGCCTTGTATCTGTCGATCTTGCCCTCCGGAGTTTGCTTAACAGTATACACCCACAGCTAGGTGAGCAACTCCTCGGCCTCCACATCCCCTGCCTCCTCGACCTGCACGACCACCTCTCTGTCCTCTGCCCCCTCGGCTACCACCAGTATTGCGGGGTTGAGGGCAATTGTAGCTGAGATGCCCTTTCTTTTCACAATTGTAGCACTCTCTATCATCCCTGATGTAAGCATCAGGAACCACCAATGCCGAGCGGACAGCAGGTGAGGCCTCGCCTGTCATCACCTTCTGTCTAATCTCCTCTTGTTCCATGGATGCAATAGCCTCATCCAAGGAGGGGAGAGATGACATGTGATACATTGCTGCCCTTCTTCCCTCAAACTTTGGATTCAGGCCCTTGAGAAAACGAGCCACACGTCTGCGCTCAAGATACTGCCTCCCAAGAAGAACATCTGTCGGGGTCTGCAGTGATAGCGGATCATAGTGGTCCAAATCTGCCCATAAATGACGTAGCTCTGCTGCATACTGGTGAACTGTTTTCTCCCCCTGTGTGGTGGCATCAATCTTCTCCTTCACTTCCATCATCATCATCACACTCCCAGCTCCAGAGTACATCCCCTCCAATGTCTTCCAGACATCAGCTGCACTTGAGATAGACTCAACCATCCCAGCTATGGTTGAAGACATAGAAGTCAACAACCAAGAAACCACCAGAGAATTAGTATTACTCCATGTATTCCACTCAGCACTCGCGTTTTTCTCCGGCTCAGTACACTCCTCCTTCACATACTTTTCAAGTCCTTTGATCCGAAGGTTCAACAATGCCCTCCTAGACCAACTCAGATAGTTTCTCGTTCCCTCAAGCCTGATGTCATTAGGCAGCAACTCTATTCTTTGCATTACCTGCGCCGACTCCGGTGCGGCCACGACTGTCCTACTAGAATTCTCCTCTAGTTTGGTCTGAAATACCCTGGCTACCCCCTCCAGGATCTCCTTCAGTTCCTGACTAGTCACAGGTGTTCACATCTTCCTAATTGACTGCCCAAACCCAACAAAGGAACGAGATCAAACACAACTCAATCACACGCCGTATGCCTACAAGCGATCACGGCTTTCTCCATCTATTTGTAAAACACCAAGTTCATACACATCTAAAAGAAAATCTAATGCATTTTTCTTTTTTCTTTCCCCTTTTTTTTTTTAATATAACAAAAAAGAAACGGAAGTCACCAGCAGCAAAAATAAATAAACAAAAAATCTTGTAAGTCACCAGCGAATAAGAAATCAGTGGAGAAGAACATCTGTCACATTTAATGTGAACACATGAATAAGAAATCAGTGGAGAAATCAACGGAAGTCGCTAGTGACTCCAGATAGCCAGCGCCAAAAAAGGGAAAAAAAACGCGGCCAGAAGAGTCGCGTCAGAGAGATCGCCAAAAAATTAGAAGAAACTGAAGCGGTCAGTATCGCTAATAGATCGAACGAAACTGAAGCGGAGCGGAGTCGCCAGATTCGTTATCGGAGGAATTTCATACAGCCGCCTCTAACAGCTCTGATACCATGTAGATCTTTGAATAAAATTAGGGTTAACCTTCTCTCATGGAGAGGCCCCACTTTTATATTAATACACTCTTACAAATAAGTCCTTATAACATTAACTAATTAACTTAATAGATCTAAACAACTCAACATTATATTTTGTCAGGTTCTTTTACTGTCTTCCTTTACTTTAATGGCCACGTTATACTTATGGTTTTTCGTTCTCTTAAAAAAATAATAATTAGCATAACTAAGAAAGATAAAAAGGAAAGCAGTATGGAGAAGGAAGGAAATAGGAAGCACCTTATAGACGGGTCCAAATCCACCTTCGCCAAGTTTATTGTCTAATGAGAAGTTACCGGTCGCAGTAGCTATTTGATTGAAATCAAAGAATGGAAAATCTGAATTTGTTTCTCTGCTCCATAGATCCAGTGTTTCATTGTTAGTTGTGAGCATTCTTTCTTCTTGAGAAATCTCGGTTTCTAATTGAAGAAGATATAGTGTTTAGCTAAGTTTTCATGCAAATGAACATGTTGACAAGTACTGTTCAATTGCATAAATAAACAAAATTAACCTGCACATCTCTTTTTTCTGATTAACAGAAAGACAAGGAAGCAGACAATTATAAGCGATGCCACCGACACACTGATGATGATAATGAGGCGCCTGCTCCTTCCTCCTGAAGAAATTTGTGAGATTGAAATAATCAACACATATCAATAGTTTAATTATTTTGCAATTTTGCATAGATGACGACTGAAGAAAAAGATTCAACATTTGCATTGAACTGATGGATAAACACATCCAAATAGTGGATATATATAGGTGATAGAGCTGCTGATGATCAAGGTTAGGCTCAAACTCGACTCGGCTCAATGAGAGAAGCAAAATGACTCGGCTCTAACTCGGCTTAGTTTTGAAAGAAAAAGCTCGACTCGGCTCGGCTCATGTAAATACTTGGCTCGATTCCGTCCGGCTCATACTATGTTACTGTACAAACACATTCTAATTTGCAGAAATTATTAATCCAAGTCATATCTAATTTTCTTTTGTCGTTTATATGCTAGAAGAATTCATATCACCTAAGGTAACATAAATTTATGTTTAGATTCAGTTCACTTGATCAAAATCTGTACGAATATTAAAGAATTATTCCGTGCATTCCATTTGTAACTGAATTCTGATAAAACAGTACGAATCTACACACAAATATTGTGTTGTCTCAGATGAAATGAACTCACGCTAGAACCAACTAGTTACGAATCATCATATTTAGTTATTTACCACCATTGAACGTGTACAACAGGAGAAGAGAGAGCATATATTGGAAGGGATGTATCCGTATGCCTTGAGACTGGACACAAATAGAAAGTACTTCCCGGCTCCAATAAGTCCAACTAAGAATATTCATTCATTCAATCACGTGATCGCACATGGGGATGAATGGGGGATATTTATTACTGTACGTCTGTACGGGGTGTATTTATATTGTATGTTTACTTTGAAAGAGGAGGACACTCGATTTGATGGGCTCATGAGCCGGCTCGCCTCGGCTCGGGATTCGGCTCTATTTCAAATTAAAATTTGAGTCGAGTCGAGTTCGGGCTTTTTTTTAAGTTTAGGGCTGGACTCAATTATGAATATTGAGCTGCTCGACTCATTGATTCACGAGCCGGCTCGACTCATTAGCAGTCCTAATAGATGCCAAATGTTCATTAAGTTGGAGTCAGGTTAGTTCACTTTCAAATATAGTCTGGCCAGCTTTGGATTTGGGTTATTTGGATTGCAAATAAGTTTTTATTTCTGGGTAATTTTCAGTTACAGCTCGGGTAGAGCTTGGATTGTTCCAGAGTATAAAGGAACAGTCAGATTAAGGTGAAAACATACCATAGACTGTTAACACAACATTTTGGGTCAGGTGTTTATGTAATTTGGGGATTAGTTTTTTTAAGCATGTTTTGCTGTTTGCTCTATTATGATAAAATAATTTGATTAAGTACCACTAATGTAGATACTGGTAGTGTTGCAGAAAAGGAACAGTTCTGGACCAGATCAGATAGGGTCAACTAATTAGAAATTAAAAGGTCAATTCGGGAATTCGGATTGGAAGGACAGGTCATTTAGTTAGGGTCAATTTTTGTGATACAAGATTTTGGTAAGTGTAACATTGAACCTGCTGCAATCATGCATGGTCCTGATTATCTGAGCCAGTGATCCCAACTCAGTGGCTGTAATTTTTCTGCTGCGAGCCAGATAAACAGAAAAGGTATGTAACAGATCTTGTTACAATATGTAGGGGTGTAAATGGGTATGATACGGTTTTGATGGAAGCATTTTCATACCCATATCTATTAAGAATTGATCCATTTCTATCCTTACCTTTTAAGAATTGATCTAACCCTACTCTATCTATACCCGTTAAAATTACCGGGTAACGAAACGATAGCGGACAAAAAAATTTAAAACACAAATATATATTTTTCATCATATGAAAAAATTGGAGATACATAATTACAGAGAAGTGAAATTGAGCATGGGCTAATCAAATATTTATTACGCTCCGCTCATTGTACGTGTTCGGTTGAGACTCCTTAGACTTCCTTAGGCCTTAATCCCTCTTAATCTAACCGAACAAAAGTTCCTTAGATTGGATTAAGGATTCTCCTGAGCTTCAATTCTTAAGTCGTCTCAGACCCTCCTTAGTCTATTTTTCAAGACAATAATATCCTTGTATCCTTACCTCCTTAAAAGTCACTTTTACTTTTTCTATTTTTTTATTGGTTTCTTCCTCTCCCTCCAGCACATATCTCTAGGTATGAACAAAGAATCACCCTCTCGTTCTAACCTTCGTTGCCGGCTCTCCGGTGATCAAATTGAAAATCCAACGTCACATCCAGATTCTCCTTGAGATAACCTCTTCATTGACAAATCCAAAACGTTAGATGTTCAATTTATATTAAAATGTGGTTGGAGACCAAATTTTACATTTTTTGGAATATTTTTACTATCTATAAAGCTGGTTTGAAAACCGTTGTTTTTCAATGCTGCAGAAATTTAATAAAAACAACGGTTTTCAAACCAGCTTAATAAATAGTAAAAAAATTTTAAAAAATGTAAAATTTGGTCTCCAAGCACATTTTAATTTAGATTGAACATCTAACAGTTTGAATTTGTTGTTTAAACATCAAATACTAAAATTTGACCCCGTAAGCACTTAGGTGGAAGTACTACCGATAGCAATTTAGCAATACTATATATATATATGAGGTGGGCTACGGTGAGTTGCGAAGTAAAACGCATTTCTACTTCACGCCGTATTTCTATTTTGAAAGTCCAAACGACCGATCCGAACCGTTAGATATTTAATCCATATTGAAATGTGCTTGGAGACCAAATTTTACATTTTTTGGAATTTTTTTACTATTTATTAAGCATTTTTGAAAATTGTTGTTTTGCTGTAAACAGTAAAAAACAGTAAAATTTTCTGGACCATCAGATCAGCGACTTTCAAAATTGCTTAATAAATAGTAAAAAAATTCCAAAAAATGTAAAATTTGGTCTCCAAGCACATTTCAATATGGAGAACAAGATGAACGGTTCGGATCGACGTTTTGAACTTAAAAATCACAAAATATGAGCGTGAAGTAAAATAGTCGCTTTACTTCTCAACTCACCGTAGCCCATCTCTCTCTCTATATATATATATATGAGTCTGGCTAATTTGCTACCGGAAGCACATCGACCGAGGTGCTTACGGGGCTATATTTTATTATGTGATGTTCAAACAACAAATCCAAACCATTAGATGTTCAATCTAAATTAAAATCTACTTGGAGACCAAATTTTACATTTTTTGGAATTTATTTACTATTTATTAAGCTGATTTGAAAACCGCTGTTTTCAATGCTGCAGAAATTTACTGAAAACAACGGTTTTCAAACCAGCTTAATAAATAGTAAAAAAATTCCAAAAAATATATAATTTGGTCTCCAAGTAGATTTTAATATAGATTGAACATCTAACGGTTTAGATTTGTTGTTTGAACATCAAATATGCTAATATGACCCCGTAAGCACCTCGTCGAAGTGCTGCCGGTAGCAAATTAGACAGTCCATATATATATATATATAGGACTATATATATTTCTACAAATTACATCAAGATTCCATATTCAATTTGAATTTTGTTGATTTATATTTGTATCTCAAAGTTCATATAACTCAATTATTCGACAAGTATTCGTTTCAAATCTGTATTTGAAGATTATCCACTCCGTATCCGTATACGTTTAAGGCATATTTGGTTTAATATCCATTTTCTATCTATATCTGTATTAATTTGTATCCGCTCATTGAAAGACGGATATGAATATGGTATCGGCATTATCCGCTCCGTTTACACCCCTAGATAAATAACATAAATTTTTCATAATATATATTAAAATATATTGTATATATCTATATTCGGGTACGGATAATTATTGAAACATAAAACTATATCAGTATCGTTATCCACACGGATATTGGGATATCATATATTCACATCTAAGTTTTTGATACGGATCAAATACGGATCGAATATTATCCATACCATTTTCACTCGTACATGGAAGTGGTATGTTACTTTTTAGTATGACGCTATAATTATTGTCTATTGACTACATATTGACATGGAAGATTTTAGATTTGGGCTTGAAGGAAGCAACTTCTGTATATATATATACGTACCCTTATTAACTTTCTGGAATTAAATTCTGTTTTGAGGGATGGGCTTGGGCTTTTACTTCCAACAGCAAAAGTAAACGTAACAACCAAAAATAAAGAAAAGAAAAGAGGGAATTTAAGGAAAAGAAAAGACGGGCTTCCAAGACGCAACGTTTCTCTCAAGTGTTCTTATTACAAAAATCTAGCTTAATTAGCGCATAATATATATGGACTTCTAAAGCAGTCCTTTTCCATTCAAAGATAATATATATATCATGTTTACGTGGCTTTTTATTTTTCTCCCCATCAATAATAAATTCTGCTCTTAGTCTCCTCCTAACATACTTTGTGGAAAATTAATTAGCGCAGAATATATGCATGGACTTCTAAAGCATTCTGTCCTTTTCCATTCAAAGATTATATATATATATATATAGAGAGAGATGAGCTACGCTACTCCATGGAGTAAAACGCGTTGGTGCTCTATGGCACTATATTTTTATTTTGAAAATTCAAATGACTGATCCGAACCGCTCAACATGATCTCCATATTTAAATGTGCTTGGAGACCAAATTTTACATTTTTTTGGAATTTTTTTACTATTTATTAAGCAATTTTGAAAATCGCTGATCCGATGGTCCAGAAATTTTTACTGTTTTTTACTGTTCACATCAAAACAGCAATTTTCAAAATTGTTTAATAAATAGTAAAAAAATTCCAAAAAATGTAAAATTTGGTCTCCAAGCACATTTCAATATGGAGATCACATCTAACGGTTCAGATCGGTCATTTGGACTTTCAAAATGAAAATACGGCGTGGAGTACAAACGCGTTTTACTCCATGGAGTAGCGTAGCTCATCTCTCTCTCTCTCTCTCTATATATATATATAGAGTTAGGCTGGGGTGCTATGGATAGCATAGTGGCCTCTATGCTACGGCTCAATATTCGAGTTTTCAAAATTCAAACAGTCGATCCGAACTGTTCATCTTATTCTCCATATTAATATCTGCTTGGAGACCAAATTTTACATTTTTCTGAATTTTTTTACTATTTATTAAGTATTTTACAAAATTGTTGATCCAACGGTTGCTGCACAAAACAGTAAAACCGTTGGATTAGCAATTTTCAAAGTGGCTTAATAAATAGTAAAAAAATTCAGAAAATTATAAAATTTGGTCTCCAAGCAGATATTAATATGGAGAATAAGATGAACGGTTCGGATTGACCGTTTGGATTTTGAAAACTCGAATATTGAGCCGTAGCATAGAGGCCACTATGCTATCCATAGCACCCCAGCCTAACTCTATATATATATGTATATATATAATCTTTGAATGGAAAAGGACAGAATGCTTTCGGCTGAATTGCTACCGATCCAAATTTCGAAAAGTCAAATTCGAAATTTCAAACTAAGTAGCTCAGTAAATTGGTTATATATTGAACTTGAAGAATACCAATTTTTACTATTTTTGGATTTTTTTTTACTATTTTTATGATTTATGAAATATAGCGAAAAATGGTCTAAAATATTGGCAATTTTCTTTTGTTTTTAAGCCTTTTTTGTCATCTTTCATAAATCATAAAAAATAGTAAAAAAAATTCAAAAATAATAAAAATTAGTATTCTACAAGTTCAATATATAACCAATTTACTGAGCTACTTAGTTCGAAGTTTCGAATTCAGCTTTTCAAAATTTAGATCGGTAGCACTTCAGAAGTGCTACCGAAAGGATATTAGTCTCTCTCTCTCTATATATATATATATATATAGAGAGAGAGAGAGAGAGAGATAGGCTAATGTGCTTTCGGTAGCATATGGGCCGAAATGCACACGGTCCAAATTTGAAATTTTAAAATCCAAAAAGTCGATCTGAACCATTCATCTTGTTCTCCATATTAATATGTGCTTGGAGACCAAATTTTATATTTTTCTAAATTTTTTTACTATTTATTAAGCCACTTTGAAAATCGTTGATCCAACGGTTTTACTATTTTGTTAAGCCACCATTGGATCAGCAATTTTCAAAGTGGCTTAATAAATAATAAAACAATTCAGAAAAATATAAAATTTGGTCTCCAAGCACATATTAATATGGAGAACAAGATGAACGGTTCAGATCGACTTTTTAGATTTTGAAATTTCAAATTTGGACCGTGTGTATTTCGGCCCATATGCTACCGAAAGCACATTAGTCTATCTCTCTCTATATATATATATATATATATATATATATATAATGTTTACGTGGCTTTTTATTTTTCTCGATCCCCATCAATAACAAATTCTGCTCTTAGTCTCCTCCTACACAATACTTTGTGGAAAATTAATTAGATTGTCTATGCTGGTTGCCTAATACAGGCTTGAAATTCATAGAGGGATTGTTTACGCAGGACAACTATACATTAAAAATATATATTTCTGGACTAATATACTTACAAAAAATATTTCATGACTAATATACATTGAAAAGAACCTTAAAAAATATACATTATATAATTCCTATGAGAAAACTTGTATATTACATGTCAGACTATATTATATCATGGATTTTAATTTAAAAGCTAATCACTGTGAATCCTTATCCTACTTAATTTCCCTGACAAATAAGGATTAGTTAGGAGATCTGTGTATGTTGCCATTTTGTAAAATAAACATATATGTAAGAATGAATGATATTCCAGGTTTTCTTTTTTTTCAAAAGATTATAGATCAAGAGCCATGCCAAGTGTTAATTTAAATGAAATACTCACCTTTACTTGTGCTAGATGGAGAATTCATTGGAGGAGTTGATGTTTCCGTCCCCGAGATGTAACCTATTTCTTGATCTGGCTTTCCGGAAAAGAAGGTGTATATTTCATACCTCAGGTTGCATCTCACTCCTATAATCCTTCCACCTTGCCGCCCGTCAAAATAGTTTAGCGTCTCATTAATAAGATTCTGTAAACAAGCACGACATGTATTATTTGAAAAATCAGGTGTGCACTGTGACAAGCCATAGATCACCGGCAAGGATCCTGTTAAGTTTATCACTCCAGTCCCAAAACGCTTTATCGAGTTATAAGCTGCCTGATCCGAGACAGTGCTAAGTAATGTGTTCACCACAGTGTTGAAGTAGGTTTTTACAGTATTATTCGATGGATCCCATCCACTAAATCTACCGCCTGTCACGTTTTGGGTGTTGTACATTATGATTTGGTGTGAATTATCAGTTGAGTTGAGGAACTGCTGGTTGGAGTAACTGAGGAGGCAGTAGTCATAGTATATAGTGGCTTCTTTTGAGTATGGGCATAAATTCATTACATCTCCTACGGATTGGTTAAGGCAGTCGCCACAAACAGAAGAATTGACATCGCCACGACAGAGCACAAGACCATAGGTCTGGTCTGGTGCTGCACCAGTTATATTTTTGGAGAAACCTTGTATCGCAACTGCTTCTGTCGAAAGAGAGGAGAAGAGTTCGTCTAGATTGAAACTGTATGCGCTATTTACGGTGTAGTTGTTGGAGGAATTGCAAAATTGGTAGAGGTCGTCATATGCAGATGCTAGATTTAAGCAGAGATTTATGAGGAAGAGAGCAATAAAGCAGGGAGTAATGCTCTGCATTGCTTTGCTTTTGGTCAGCAACTACTCTCGAAGGAGCTAAAGTATGATATAACACCTGGTTGCAGGGGCGGACCCACATGGTTTCAGGGAGGCAACCTCCCCTCTGAATTTTGAGTTTTAGTGGTAATCTATTGATTATGATTGATTTTTCCTTCCCCTATAATTTTTAAAAATTTGTTCTCATCTAGATATTTGATTTGTAACTCGAGTTAAATTTAGTGTTAAAATCAAAATATTTTTTTAATTATGATTGATAATTAGAATTATAAATTAGAGCATTAGAAATTATAAATCGGTACATTAGAAAATATAAGTTAAAACATTGTTTTTTTATCTAGTACTTAATAGATTTTAATCTTATTAGCTATTTAAGAATATATATAAATAATAGATGATGTTATCATAATTGAACACATCAGAATTGAAGAGGTCAGAAAAAGGCTTTGTGAACACATCAGAATTGAAGATGTCAGAATTGAAGAGGTCAGAAAAAGACTTTGTGAACACATTCGAATTGAAGAGGTCAGAAAAAGGGGTCAGGGCGCTATCCGATGGCCATCGGACTACTTTTGTGTTCGATGAGTTCTCTCACCGTCAGATATGCTTTAGGATTCGTGTGTACGGATTTTAAAGCAGACGCGAAAATCCTAAAGCAGATTCGACGGTGAGAGAACCCATCGAACACAAAAGTGGTCCGATGGACGTCGGACGCCCCCCTCTCCCCAGAAAAAGGCCCAGGCCCGAATTGATTTAACAGCTAACGGCCCGTAATAATAGCGGATTACAGTGGAAACATATATCAATTATTATTACTGGTTTCCGGGAAGCTTACGGCAGGTGGCTATATATACTTGTTATATAATACAGTGAAGACAAAATTAAATGAGACGAAACCCATGTTTTTGATCACGGAAGAAAGGGAAATGAGCAGCAGCGGTTTGTGCTTCTAATTAAAGGCTTAAAGCCGTCACTAAGTCTCCCTTACTAATTTGAACCAAGCTTGATTGAGCCTTTTGGTTTAAAAATTAGTGTTTGAAATTGTAAGAAAGTGTGATAATATATTATTTGTATTGTAGAGAGACTTCAAGTATACTACTTTTGCATCATATTTCCATATTTCTCTCGTAAAAAATTTCAAGTAAAATTTTACCTCTTATATTTTCTTGTACTTGATTGGTTGTCTTTTATATATCTTCATTTAATCATGTATTGATATATGTCCGCAACGTTTTTAACAAAATTATTCTTGACACTTCGGTGTTACCCTCCAACAATATTGAAAATAACAATATTGTACCTTTGAGATATAATCGAACTAATTTCACAACAAAATTACCTTTTAGTTTTAACTTGAAGAGAACCGAGTGAGTTTGGTTTAAACGGTTAAATGGATCGGTTCGGTTAATTTTTAACACCGGTTTAATAGTTTGGTTCGATTTGCTTTAGAAACTTTAAAATCGGTTAGACCGAATCGATTGAAATTTTTAAACTCATCTCCTGTCCGAATCAAATAATTTAAAAAATTTAAAAATATATGTAATGTATATTGCTTGGTTTGATTAAAACCAGTTGAGCCTAACCAAACAAAAATTTAAATTTATCTTTACAAGATTAAAAAAAATTATTTTATAATTAATATCCTATTTTAGTTCAACCAAACAAACCGAAATTTACTTCAGTTTGTTCGGTTCAGTTCTTATTGGATTCTTATTATATTTGGGTTTGGATTGTTTGATTTTTGAAAATCAAATAAAACTTTAATTTACTTATTTTAATTCAGTTTAGACCGAACCAGATGAACATACCTAATTGAGTACTTTCTCTAAGTATAGCGTTTTCATCAACGGGCCAGTCCGTAGAAAAAAGAACATAATAACAAAGATATCTTAATTTCTTCGTCGATTTTCAATGTTACCACGGATCAAATCACAACTTCAATAATTGCGGCGGAAATATACGGATAAATGACTATATACGGTATTGAGTATTGACTCATGACAGGATTTCTTCGGTCAATGGATGAGAAAACTTCGATCTGGGGACCATGCATCTTAGAAGTTAACTAGTTTAATTTGAGTTCTTATTTCTTAATTGAATATTTGAATTGTTTGTTGGACCTTAATTAGCCCGGAATATACTAATCTTAAATTCCTCCCTAGGTTAAACAATTTACTCTGAGTGCCTGCTGTTAAGATGTTCAAGAAAGAGAAAAGAAGATCTTTCTGTCTTACACCTATTTTACAGTAAAAAAATAAAGAGTGAGGATCCATTAATATTAACACGAGACTGAAAACTGAGTAATCATTGTTTTATCCATTGAACTCATTTGACCCCAAAGTTCCTACTAATAAAATCTCAATCAATTACTCCCAATTAATTTTATCATATATATAATTTTTCAAAGTCAATTTTAATAACAATTCTTTTCTGCTGAGTTTGCACAGCATGATGGATTATTTCTTAACTAACAACAACATTGTGAAGAATACATCTACCTTGTATAATTGCAACTTGTGTTTGATTGATGATTCTAGCCATCACTGGCCCTAATTTGTATGTCAACATTTTAGTGATAATTTTAAAGCTGCAATTCACAAGGCTAATAGACCTATATTACTTGATATGGATAGTCTCTTGTTCTTTGAGAATCAAACAGATAACTAATTTGCTGAGATGATGTAGATTAATTAAGTTCATTCCTAAAACAAATTATGGTACATCATCAATCACTTACAAAGGCCCAGTCATTTAATGGCAGAAGCTACTACTAAATGGCCATATTTAATACCAGATTCTCTCAATAATTGTTAACATCTAATCAATCACTTACAAAGGCCCATTTGTTTGGCCCAGACCGATCCATCTCACCTCCTGCTCGAACTCAGATTCAGATCCAGTGCGGTACCCTCCAGACTCCAGTCTAGAATGACATCTGCTAATCTGCATCATCGTTTTAATGTCGAACGAATCTTAAAGCATAAACCCTACAATCGACTGCCTCTCCTCGAGGTAAACTCAATCTCTCCATTTTTCTTAAAACTTAGTCGCCAAATCAAAATTAAATAGCCATTAATGGAGACCGAGGCAGGGCTGAGGGAGAAGTGCTAGATCGAGACCCTCCTTCGCTTGATTCCTCTTCATACTGGTACAAGTCCTTTTTCTCTTATAAGTTTTGTTTGATTTTGGGTAAAATAGCCATTAATGGCTGACCTAAAGTTTCAATGCATGCTTTCTTGCTTGGTTCGTTACTGGATCTGGAGGTTGTGATCTGATTATCTTGATTTCCCCGGGTTTGACTGGTTCATACTTCATACTCGTAGCTGTTATGTGAATTTTTATGAAATTGGAGATTTGTTAATGATGCTATCTAAGATCTGGGGTATGGTAAAAAAATTTAGAATTTTAGAAATACAAATTTTTAAGTTGCATAATGCATATGCACAATAAAGATTTGCATACACTGTGAACTGATGTTTTACAACTAAACATTATAAATTGGGTGGATTATTGAACTTGGTGTGAAAACCAACTAATAGAAGAGCATAAAAGGCTACAAATTGAAAAATGATAACGGTATTTTTCTAGAAGATAGTTCTAAATAAGGTACTACCAACAACGAAGGGTGTAGAATATAAATAGGAGTCATTAATATACTAATAGAAAATTGTATAGTTATTAATTCAATGACATGTATAATATTTTAAGTATGAGACCTCAAATAAAAAATTTCATCTCAAAGTACAAAAATCAAACTAAGTATATATGCAAAAGATTTTCTGAAAAATAATTTTGTTTTACTTTGGATATTTTCTTAAACAAAAATATATTATGGATACTCTTTTTTTTTCTTATTTGGGTTATTGTCTTAAATCATGTGTATGATTGTGGTTGTTTCGTTGGGAGCTAGATCACAATTGTACTTGTAACACTTGATATCTGTAGGTTTTTTTTAATCTTAATTCTTGAAATTTGAGAAGTGATTAACACTGCAACTCATTAAAGCCTGTTGCTTTGTGAAGGTGAAAGATGACGAATATCGATAGATGTGGTAGAGAGAAGAATTTTGGCATTGATAGGATGAGTAGCTTGCCTGATGATGTTCGCACGCATATCCTATCTTTTCTTACTACAAGAGAGGCCGTGCAGACATGCATCTTGTCCAAAAGATGGATAAAAACATGGGCTTCTGTGCCGGATCTGAAATTTGACATTGAAGAGTTTGGGTTGGTAGATATTAATGATGATGAAATGGCTATAGAGTTTGTGAACAAATTTGAACTACTTGTGAAAAGTGTGTTGGAGAAACGAGAGACAACCTGTGTTAATAGATTTCGACTTTGGTTGGTTTCTCAGGTTTATTGGCCTCACACTCAAGCTGTTGCCAAATATATTGGTGATGTGATGAAGTTGGAGCCTCGGGAGTGCTCAGTCAAATTGGGATTGCGTGAAAATTTGAATTTAAACACTGATCTTATTTTCAGTTGTGCATCACTAATATATCTCCAGCTGTGTCTCTATAAAAGACCATCGTATTCTGTAGCTATAGAACCCAACTCAATGAACCTTCCTTGCCTTAAAACCCTTAATCTTTGTGGGGTTACAATGAGCGATGACTCTTTCAAGAAGCTTTTGTTGGGGTGTCCTGTGCTTGAAGACTTACGGCTAGAAGGTTGTTATATTGGCATCATTGAGATATGTTCCAACTCTTTGAAGAAGTTGGAAATTTATAGTGTGAATGATGGAATGAAATTACAGATTTCCACGCCTAATCTCCTGTATTTGGATATTAGTGTCATGGATATGGGGGAAATTATGTTGCTAAATATGCCATCGCTAGTTTATGCCTCCATCTTTCTTCTCGGTTGGTATGATCAGGATAAATATGTTATTAGGGGACCGAAGCTTATTCACGACCTTTCAAATGTTGAAAGCTTACAACTTCACTTCCGTTGCCTCGAGGGACAGGTACTTTCTGTTTGCAATATATTTGAAGTTTTGCATATACTCTTTGTTGGCCTTATTTTAGGTACTTCTGAACTAATGAAAACCCAACACCCTGCTCGTGTTATATGCACTACAATGTCTACCCAAGACCGGTACATACCCCAATTGTTTATTAGGATATATATTAAACTAACTTGCATGACTTCATTTATTAAATAACTTGCCTGACTTCACATGCTACAATAAAATTTAAAAAGCATCATGTTAAATTGATTGGTTCTTGATGATGTGTGCCATAAATACAAAATGATTTTTGTTTTCAATTATAATTTGGATACAATTTAGAATCTTAAGTGTCCATGATATATGTTTGTGGTTCTTGGAGTAAACACATCATGTGGCTATAATAAGCATCCAAAGTTTTCATTTGTAATTAGCTTTATGATTTTTCTTTTTGTTTTTTCTCGGGAATATAGTTTTAATTTGTACTCTGTAATGAAAATAGGTAAAGAAGAAGGATTTTTCTAGTTGCCCCATCTTCAACAACTTAAAGCGCCTGGAACTTGTGACTTGGAGTTTCTATGTCTTTGATCTTGTACCATATTTCCTCCATCACTCACCTAAACTAGAGGAGCTCATCTTAGAAAACAAGCATGTAAGCCCTCTCTCTCTCTTTCTCTCACTAATCAATCGATGTTGCCACTACTAAATTCTTTTTACATGCCTCAATTGAGAGGGTGACAATCACAAAGTCAACTAATGAGATGGCAGAAAGTTCAAATTTATCGAAAAAAAAATGACAAGCTTCGAGTATTTAGGAGTATTTACAGTCAATAGATTTACATGAAATGAACTTAGATCAGGAAGTTAACAATATAGTAAACGCTGTGTAATACAAGGTGCTATTCATAATTGCCTCCACAATTAAGCCCTTGTAGAAGGATCTATGATCAATGAAATATATATAACTTTTTT
The DNA here is from genome assembly GCF_964058835.1 of Carex rostrata. NCBI lineage: Eukaryota > Viridiplantae > Streptophyta > Magnoliopsida > Poales > Cyperaceae > Carex > Carex rostrata. The sequence continues at coordinate 4,397,375 of NC_135919.1, read as the reverse complement.
TGTTTTTTGTTTTACTACTGAAGGCACGGGGTACTTTAGACGAGGAACCGAGAGATGCATTTGTCCAGCGAGAGTTCCTTAAGACAGTTAGAATTGTAGGATTTGGAAATGATAATAGATTTTTTTATAAGCTAATCAACAAATTGCTTGCCCATGTTAAGATCATTGGTGAAATTATTTTTTAAATTATGTCTTTCATCTTGTTTAACTTAGGGGAGCTTTGATGTATGACTCCATGTATTAATATCATCTAATATGTGATATGTTGTGGGTGTATGATTCACATGTAGTAATATAATCCAATGTAACACCGATCCTTGTTGCCTGAAGTTCACCCAAATCATGTGCAAGGTTTTACTAATTGTTGAGGCGTCACTCATATTTGTAATGTTTTGTTCATATTATACCTTGTTTGAAGTGTACACTGTAAAAATTCTGTTTTGATTTTGCTAATGCAAAGTCTTTTCTGTTTTTCCTTGTGTAAAATCAAGAATTCATTTTAAGACCGAAGCTGTAAATTAGTATTTTTTACAAGAGAAGAGAATACTAGTAAATAATTGTATTAACCAAGGAGGAGGATGCTATACCAGGCAACTCTGAATTTACCAAAGAAGTAAAAAATGGCAATTGTAGTAAATTAAATTTCTCTACCAAAATTATGACATCAATGTTCACATCGTTCAAAAAATTCTTAATTTAACCGCAATCTCAACACAATTAAACAGATAACCCCTACAAAAATGAAAGCCTAAAATTGTTAAATCGAGCATAAACAAACAAAATTCCAACGGCAAAAGACCCATATTCACCACCACTAAATAGCCTCCTCTAGCCCTCTACACCTACAGTTGTTTTCCCAGAGCTGGATTCTCTAAACTGTTCCCGAAAAACATTAAGAATATCCAGAAATTCCACAATGCCGACAAGCCCATACTCCTCATCTACGACCCAAATGTACCCGACCCGGTGCGCCAATGCCTGCACCATGACCACCACAAGCGAGCTCCATTCATGGCACACAATGGCATCTTGCCTTTTACTCCCCATCCTTGTTGTATAGCTCCCATTCCTCCTGATCCTACGAATAGTGGGTTCCTCATCTGATGACTCACACCCGGATGACTATGAGCCAGATGAACTATCCGAGACAATCGATGAATTTAGAGAATGATACATAGCTCTTGATTTATCTCAATATTAATTATTCTCTCGATACTTTAAGATACAAATAATATTATTTTTGCCTGTTACAAAAAAAATAAAAATAAAAACAAATTGCATGCATTTAATTATTTATCGGCAGTAATGATTAATGAAATAAACTGTATTAGTAATTTTATTTCTTCAACCTTTAAGGCTTCAAAATCTGAAATCATGTAATTGAACCTAATCTTCATAGATAATTAAACGTAATCTTCCAGTTGGGCCTTGGTTATTTTCCGAGCCCGATTTTCTCTTCTGCTTTTGTTGGGCTCGGTCTGACCCACTCTCCATCATCTCGGTTTGGGATACCTCCATTTCTTTCTCCATTTGAACCGTTGATTTGTACTTTTCTCCAGTACTGCATGCACCAGCTGATAAATTAAAATTACATGAATAAAAACATGAAATTTACTAAATTTCTATTGGGATAATTAAATTAAATTATATATTACAATTGTAGAAACGGAGATGCTCTGAGATGAATATTAATAAAAAAAATCGTAGCATGATTTTTTTAGAAATATTTAATGTTTTAGTGCATAGAAAAAATATGGTAATCTTCTCCTTTATTTATGAATTAATATTCAAATTACTAAAATATAAAAAAAGTTGCATTATTTCCATGACTAGCTAACTTGCTAGATTATAATTACAATACGATAGTGATGCATTTGTTTTTGGTGGTTTTTTTTTTTTACTTTTTTTTTTCTTACATTGCCATCCTGTTAAGTACTTAAGAGTAGATCCGATGTCCAATGGACCTACTTAATTTGGTTCGATAGGTTCAGTCACCGTCCAATCTGTATTAAGATAAGTGAGTTTCTCTTTAATATTTGTGCGTGCCTGCTTCAATTTCCATGCACATAGATCTTAATACGAATCAGATGGTATTAGATATCATTAGATCTAAAAATAAATCTGATGTCCATCAGACCTACTCTATTCTCTCTGTCTATAAATTATTATTTATTAATTTTTAATGTGATTGACATGTCTACATGATTACAACCCTCTAAATTGCTTGTTCAACACGTTATTACATGCCATGTATAAAAGTTATTATTTAATTAATACCTGAGACTTGTTGTTAGCTGTCCCTAATTAGTGCTCTCTCATTTCGTTGAATTTATTAAAGAAATTTTTAGGACAAGTCACCTCATTTTTGAAAATCTCAATATGAAATGCAAATTTCAATTACAAGTCACCTCATGAATTTTACATCATTAAAAAATGTAAGTCACAGTGATGAATGTTAATACATGCAATCAATTTCATTATGTTTAACAAACATAATAGAGTGAGTCTATGGTAGTATGCATATCACGGGTTGTTACTGTGCTACGACTTTATATTCGAGTTTTCAAATTCTAACGGTCGATCCGAACCGTTCATCTTGTTCTCCATATTAATATGTGTTTGGAAACCAAATTTTACATTTTTTGAAATTTTTTTACTATTTTTTTAGATATTTAGAAAATCACTTGATCTGAAAATTCTGGACCATCCAAAAACAGTGATTTTCAATAAATCTAAAAAAATAGTAAAAAAATTTCAAAAAATGTAAAATTTGGTCTCCAAACACATATTAATATGGAGAACAAGATGAACGGTTCGGATCGACCGTTACGATTTGAAAACTCAAATATAGAGCCGTAGCACGATAACAAATCGTAATATGCATAGTACCATAGACTCACTCAACATAATATATTCATCATGTAGACCATTTCTCCAATGCCAGATTTGAATTTAAACTTTATTTTTTTAATTTTGAAGATTTTATTATAATAAATTCTTGTCAATTAACTCTGTATAGGGACTGATGCACTAATAGAAAATGAGTCCATTTACATTTTTTTATTTTCAAAAATATTGACAGTGATATGTTATGTTTTAGATTAAAATACAGTATGTTTCTTAATTTGACCTCACATATTAATTTTTAGTAATTTTAGATTGATCCTTATATATATATATATATATATATTTTATAATAAAACCAATTACTCTTTGAAGTATATATTGTCTCCACCATGTATGTAAAATGGTTGCTTTATATCGGATTGATATGAATTATGATCAGACGGTGCTTATTCAAATTCAAACGGTAAGGTAATGCAGAGGATTCGGACTCTGGCACCATTTATTAGTCATATTCCATAAATGTTCTTCTCAAGTCAAATTTTAAATTTAAAGTTGAAACTCTATTTGGCCGCCGCCGGTGATTTGAATTTAAAATTGCGCCAATTTGTACACCAAACGGACAGATACTCTAATTTTTAAATATTGACAAAATTTGATAGAGAAACAATTGAAACTACAAGGGCAATTTTTTTCTTTTAAAATGAATCAAGTCTGAATTGTAATTTATAATAGGAAGTTAGATTCTGCTCCTGAGTGATTGAGGTTAGTTTAATGCGGTATATGAATTTGAATTATTTGTCTTCTGAGAAAGGGGATATAGCACAGTTGGTTTGAAAAAAAAGTCTTAAGATGGTTAGTTATTCAAAAATCAAGAGTTCAATTAGATCTCCTTATGACTTTACAGCTTTTGCAAAGATTTAAAAAAAAAATTACTTTTGACAAAATCCGGACTGATTTAACCGGTTAACTCTATATCCATATTAAAATATATTTAGAAATCATTTTATATATTTTATTTTATAATTTTTTACTAAAAAAATAGATAGAAATCATTGTTTATGATCATTCAAAAATATCGATTTTGTACATATCTAAAAAAATAAAAAATTTGGTCTCTGAATATATTTTAATATAAATATCCTATTAAGCGATTCAAATTAACAGTTTAGACTTTATAAACTAAGGTATAATACGAGACACGATGAGCCATATGAGCCCATGAACAGCATTTGATTTGTTAAACTCAAAGCAAAAATATTCTGGGGCTAATGCAAATTACAATTTTTTTAGGGGCCAACTGGAAAATATATCTAGAATAGAAGGGATGTAATGTAAACAAACGGGGTTAGACGTAGAACAAAATCAAAACTAACCCAGTTGGGTACTTTGTTGACAGCCTTTCCAAATTGAAAAGGTAAGTTGCAAGTTGCATCTCTCTTTGACCAAATTAAATACATTATTTTATCGCTCTCTCATGTGAACACGTGTCATACTAACAAACAACAAACAAAAAAAAAAAAATCAAAGGTATACATTTTAATTGGAATCTTGTATCGGCATATTTTTGTCTCGTGGTTCAGTGTACCAGTCGATGCTAATAGGTTTATGGGAGCACCTAACTATCCCCTGTAACAATTTCTCATTTCATCCTTCAATCATTAACTACTTCAATAATTACTAACTATATAGGGGGATCACTTACTATTTGAGAACCACATAATATTTGAAAGATTTTACAACTGGCGCGCGCAAGTATTCATCTATAATGCATCAAGTATTCATATATAACACATCAAGTATTCATACCTAATATATCAAGTATTTAAAAAAAAAAACTGGACACGTTTTTAGATGTGAGATTTTTTTTTCTTTGTTCAATCTAATCAATATTTCTGACGATCGGTGAGGAATTTTGCAAATTTAAAGCCACGAATGTTTTTGACATAATTTTATCTTTAAAATTAGATCCATTATGATATACTTTCGAGTTGTCCGTTGTACAAGTATTCATCCTTATCGAGAAAGTATTCATTCTCGTCGTGCAAGTGCAAATATAAAAACTGGACACATCACTCATCCATCTTTTACACGTTTTTAGAGGTGGTTTTTTTTTCTCCGTTCAATCTAACCAATATTTCTGACGATCTATGAGGAATTTTTCAAATCTAAAACCACGAACGTTTTCTACACAATTTTATATTTCAAATGAGATCCATGATGACATACTTTCGAGTTGTCTGTTGCACAAGTATTCATCTTTTATCGAGAAAATATTAATCTTCGTTGTGTAAGTGTAAATATAAAAACTGGACACATCACTCATCCATTTTTTACACGTTTTTAGAGGTGAGTTTTTTTTTCTTCGTTCAATCTAACCAATATTTTTGACGATCTGTGAAGAATTTTGCAAATCTAAAACCACGAACATTATTTTCTACACAATTTTATCTTTCAAATGAGATCCATGATGACATACTTTCGAGTTGTCTGTTGCACAAGTATTAATATCTTATCACGCAAGTATTCATACATAAGATATTAAGTATTAATTTATACACATTGAAGTATTCATTCATATATCTCTATTTTTTTTTCAAATTTTCTTTTATGTCATTTATTTAATACGGAGTGGCCTAATTCACCATTAATAAAGTGTTGTTCTTTGCAAAACTCGCTACTTCATGAGGAAGGGGAAACATAAACATGAAAAGGATTAATTGCATATACATATACAAAATTATTTTGATACGATCGACAGTGACAGATCTGACCCGGTAGAGACGTGCTCTAGTATTCATTCATACACATTGAAGTATTCATTCATATACGTTGAAGTATTCATTCATGGTAGAGGCGTGCTTGATTGGGATGGAGTAACGGATGATCTCCGACAGAACGTTCGCTGGAGCGAGAGCAGCAGGCATAGAGGGAAAAAAACCGATGCGAAAGTGTAAGAGGGAGGGAGCTTATTGTATTTATCATTTCGAGGTGGGAGAGGGTGGGAGGTGGAAGAGGGAGGGGAGCTTATTGATGGAAAAACGGAGGAGGAGGAGGAGGTGGGAGGCGGAGATGGGAGAGGGGGGTAGAGGCGGAGGTGAGGTGAAGGTGAGAGATGGAGGTGGGAGGCGGAGGTGGAGGATGGAGGTGGGAGAGGCAGAGGTGGGAGAGGGAGGCGGAGGCGGAGGTGGGAGAATAATATGGAGGTGAAAGAGGAAAATGGAGGTGGAAGAGAAAGGGAGAAAGATGAAATAAATAAAGGTTGTTAAAAATAGTAGTTATAGTTATAGTTAAAATAGAAAGTTAGATGGGGGATGAAATGAGGAATGGATAGGTGGGGGAAATTATAATTACCCTCGATTTATAACCATACGTGTTTGATCTTTCTTTTATCCGAAACAATTGCATTATATTTGTAGTTATTCTGGGTAAAGATTTTTAACAGATTATTTTTGGCTTCAGGCATCGCATTAACCACATGCAGTATTGTTTTGATTCTATATTTCTTGCGCTGTATGAAGTCAAAACTGCTATGTTAAAAATTTTACCCTTATTTCTAGCTTCATTAGATTATTAATTGAATTAAATTAATAGTCAGGCGATTAATGCAATGTTTGTTTTCAGTTTCGCGCATGTCCAAAATATTGCAAAAAACGGAGGTTTCAGTTTGAGTATGTTTTTCATTGAAAACGGGGCCGAAATTTTTTTAATTACCACTTTAAATTTTTAAAATTCACACTTTATTATAGATTGTTTAAAAATTCATATTTTGCCACGTGCACAGACTGAAGCATCATTCTTAGCGAGTGCGCAGATTCAATTTGCACACCAAATTTTCTTTTTTGTTAGAATTCTTGTAGTTGTTCGGTTGAACAAAAATATGACCTTTTGATGCGCAGATTGAATCTGCGCACTCATAAAAAATGATGTGCAGATTGACAAATATAATTTTTTTGTTGCACATATTAGATCTGTGCATCCAAAAAAAATGATGTGCAGTCTCATTCTGCGTACGTGGCAAGATATTAATTTTTGACAAATCGATGATAATGTTAAAATTTTGAAATATTGAGATGGTAAATAAAAAAAATCAAAAAACAGGAAACAAAAAATGGAACATCTTTAATATTGAAAATTTATTGCCAAAAATTCCTAGTCCTAGTCCTCTTAGGTTACTCAGAATTGAAAAGTAAAGTAACTGGAGAGGTAAATGTTTTAACAGAGCATTTTAGACTTAAGACAGCACACTAACTATATAATCAAAACAGCATTGGATATGGTTTGTGCGCTGAATGAAGTAAACATTTTTGTGTCAATATCTTTACCCCATATGCAGTTACCTCATTCTATATAAATATAATCCCTCCCCTCAATGAACCGCTCTCTTCATCAGTTCCTCTCCTCCTCTTCTTTCTTTCTCCTCTGTCGCGCGGTTGTTTGTGCATGGCAGTAAGCCTCCTGAATTCATACAATGTTTCCGACTTGTGCATCGGCAAGCCAGCGCTGAGATCGCTGACTCCGACTGCCACCGTTGCTGAGGCTCTCTCCCTTCTGAAACGAGGTGGCGGTGCTGTGGCCTTGTGGGGCCCGCCTGAGACGAACCCTACCATTGTAGGCCGACTTTGCATGGTCGATGTGCTCTGTTATCTCTGTGCCGAAGAGAACCTCTCTTCTCCTTCCTCTGCTCTGTCCGCACCGGTCTCTGCTCTGCTCTCAGAAGGATCCGCTGGTCTTGTTCGTAGAGTCGAACCCAAAACTAGGTATTAATTTTTTTTTTTTTCCAATCTTTTATAAGTTGAATCATGAGGACCCGCCACACAAAGTCTTCAGTAAAAGAAAGATGCCACAAAGAATATGAATCTTTCTTTTTCCGTTTTTTTAAAAATTTATTTTGAACACGTAGCGAAAATTGCGAAAATTGCTACTTCTCAGCTGGAATATGCCCCCGAATATATATATATATATATTTTGGATTTCATGTGTCGTTCAGGTGTAGCTTTTCGTGTCCAGGATATCTGTCCCTACTAATTAATTTATTGACACGACCAGTTACGATAATCCATTGGCAGGTCCAGCAGGTAATTAATTATTGTATAAGTTGCCTGAGGGCTGAGGCTGTTGACTTTGTAATAACAATCTATAACATTTCAAAATTAATTTAAGCCACTAACCGTAAATAAATAAAAAAACATTTGGAAATTTTAAGAAAAGAAAAAAAGTAAAGGCGTCTTTCTAATTTATAGAGAAGCAGCTTGGCAGCCTCATATTTACAGCAAAACTGTTTTAGTTAATTATTTGATTGTACTGTTGAGACCGTTATTTAATTATTCCATGAGAGAGCATAGCATTGAGAAACTAAAATTCAATTAAGATCATATTGCGCGATCTTATCCAAATGGCAAATTCCTATTTATTGCCTTGCATTGTAGCATGCCAAATTGCCAAATTGACATGCCAAATTATCCAAATGGCGAAGATCTGGACCACTTCCACCTCCAGAGTTTGCATCAATGGAGACTTCTCCCACTCATTTGTACACAAGAGGGGCTTGCGTCAAGGCGATCCACTCTCGCCTATGTTATTCAACATAGCAGTGGATGTGCTTCAACGCATGGTCCAACACTTGAACTCAATCTTGCACAGACCCCTTACTCGCAGGATTGCAAGTTCAATTGTAGCTCATCAGTATGCAGATGATACAGCCCTCATTGTGAGAGCTGATGTCACCTCCTTAATCTCCATTAAGCTGATCCTTCGCCTCTTCTCTTCTGTTTTTGGGCTACAGATCAACTTCAACAAAAGCAGTTTCATTCCGATAAACGTTCTTGACAACAAAATTGGACTGGTTAAGGCAATCATAGGATGTCAACGTGGGGATTTCCCAATAATGTACCTCGTCATGCCTCTGACAATCAGGAAACCAACAAAGGAGCTCTTTATTCCTCTCATTGAGCGAATTGAGAACCGCTTGACGGGCTGGCAGACCAAGCTAATCTCTAGAGCAGGTCGCCTCCAATTAGTGCAGTCCGTAATGTCAACTATTCCGATTTACCACATGACTTGCTTCAGGCTACCTAAATGGGTAATTTCCCGAATTGACAGAGCAAGAAGAAGATGTTTGTGGGGACACCATAAAAATCAGGGAAGATACATTTCGTTATGCAATTGGAGAATGGCAATTTTACCAACCAAATGGGGAGGTCTAGGTTTGCCGGACCTCGAATTGAGAAACATCTCGCTTATTCTGAGATGGTGGTGGAAACCATATGCCGATCCCAATTCAATGTGGTTAATCTGCATTTCAAATCTCAGAGCAATCAACTTACGGCAACTGGGGCTCTTAATCTGGACGAAGAAGGGCTCCTTCTTTTGGAACCAGTTACTGGGACTTAAAGAGATTTTTGATTGGGCGACTGAGTGGTTTGCTGGGCATGGATACACAATTTCTTATTGGTTTCACGATTGGGGGCAAGGGATACTAGCCAACATGGGACTTCAGATTCAATTTAGGAGAATTTCACTTGGGGCCGCGGCAGAGTCTCGGTCTCTTCCGACACAGGGGGTAACCTTGTCAGAGGAGGACGATGTCCTTCGTTGGAGATGGACGGAAACTGGAATCTACACCGCCAATTCGGCCTACACCATCATGATCTCTGCAGGGAAAATTGGATGGCGGCATGTGAATATCTGGAAATTTGCAATTCCTCCAACGGTTAAGTTGTTCCTTTTTCTGCTAATCAAAGGCAAGGTACTCACTAGGGAGGTCATGACTCGAAGGAAATTCAGATGCGAAGAGGAATGCGCAATGTGCGACCTACAATTGGTGGAGACAGCTCTGCACTTGTTCGTTCAGTGTACCTACGCTCAAGCTATTTGGAGGAGATTGGGAATTTCCATAAACAATCGCTGTCAAACGATTGAAGAGGCCTGGACTGAGGTGTCCATGCGAGAACCGATTCTCTCATCTTGTGCAATTTGGGCGATTTGGAAGAATAGAAATCTGGTGATCTTTGAAAATAAGAAGGTGGCATTAGATGTGACGGTACAGTGGATAATACATGAGGCCACTCTTTGGAAGAGAAATTGTTAAGATGGGTTAATGGGTTAACGGGTCTGAAGCAAAGGATGGGAGGCACAGGGGAAAAGTGGAGAAAATACTTTACGATGGAATTATATACTTGTTTAGGATATAATTTTTTGCATTGCAAAAACTATGATGTACCCTCTGAGCTTTTTATTTTTAATACAACAACCACAGCATCTGTCAGTTTATTCAAAAAAAAAAAAAAAGATAAGACTAGCCGTAAGCCCGTAACTAACAATTTGCCATTGAGAAAACCATAATATCTCTATTCGTTTTAAATAGTTCGATGTTTATTTGGTTATATAATTTGATGTTTTCTGTTGGTTTATTTTCTTTTTTACTGTACTATTTCGGTGAGAGTTTCCTTATTAATAGTTTCTTTCCTCGTTTTAGCAAAAGGTATGGTTATTTAAATTAGTTATCAAAGAGTGAGGCTGTAGTAATATGCATATTACGGATCAATCCGTGCTATGGATCTGTATCTCTATTTTTAAAGTTCAAATAGTCGAACCGAACCGTTAAACACAATCTTTATATCAAAATATACTTGTAGACAAAATTTTATATTTTTTAGAATTTTTTTATTATTTTTTTAGATAAGTAGAAAATCGCTACTTTTAGATGGTTCACAATTTTCAAATTAAGATATTTTTCTACCTATCTAAAAAATTAGTTAAAAAATTCAAATAAATATAAAATTTGGTATGCAAATAAATTTCATATTCCATACGAAGATCATGTTGAACAATTCAGATCAACTGTTTGGCAAGTGTGCCCCTCGAGATTTCGTGAGTTTATTGCACTTGATGCTGAAGGGTCGAGAGGAGGTGTGGTGCTCGCGTGGAGCACTGCATACTCGTGTGTGACAAAATATGTTAACAACTGGACTGTAAGTGTGGTCCTTAGAATTGGTGACTTTAATTTTTTTGTAACAGGGGTATATGCACCACAAGAAGATCGAACCAAATTGCAATTTCTACAAGAGCTGAGGCAGTTAAGAAATTTAAATAATTATCCATGGATCATAATAGGTGATTTCAATATGCTCCGCTCAAATGAGGAATCCACGGGAGGAGGCAGAAATGCTAGTACAATGCAACAATTCAACAATTTCATCTCGGATGAGGGGTTACTGGATGTACCGCTACAGGGAAGGAAGTTCACCTGGTCGAGTAGGCGACCCAACCCAACATTTTCTCGATTAGATAGAGCACTAATCTCGGGAGAATGGAATGCACATGGGATGACATATAATCTTAAAGACCTACCGCAGCCTGTCTCAGACCATGTACCGATCATATTGGCAATTAAGCCGCAGGGAAACATAAAGAGGAGACCTTTCAAGTTTGAGCTATTATGGCTAAATTATAGAGAAACACAGGAAATAGTGGCGCAGGCATGGTCTTCAGTACAAGAGAGTGCTAATATCGCAAAAACAGTTCAGCAGAAAATTTTTGCGGTACAGAAGGCCCTTCGGCAGTGGTCAGAAGCCAAATTCAGCAACTCTGAAACGAATCTAAACCGATCCAAGTGGGTGCTAAGGCAACTGGATTGCGCGGAAGAACACCGACAATTGAACAACATAGAATTACAGCTCAGAATAGCACTAAAGGTGCACATTTACCAAATAGCAAGCGAGAAGGAGCAAAAATGGAAACAGCGCTCAAGGTGTACATGGCTAAAGTTAGGAGATAACAACACTGCATACTTCCATGCAGTGGCTAATGGCAGAAGAAACCGAAATGCGGTAATCTCTCTAAAAAATGACAATGGCATTGAGATAGAGGAGCAACATATGAAAGAGTTCATATTTCGACATTTTAAGGAAAGTCTGGGACAAAAAAGGACAACTCGACCGGCTTTCGACTTGACTGGGAAAGTAGGGTTAAGATATGATCAACAACTGGAGAATCTGGACAACGATATCACGAGGGATGAGATACGAGCAGCTCTAAACCAAATGCCAAAGCAAAAGGCTAGTGGACCGTATGGACTGCCGGCCGAGTTTTTCCAAAAATACTGGGATATTGTCAGTAATGACCTAGTAAAGCTAATTGGAGAACTGCAGGAGGGCAGAGTGGATATATCATGCATAAACAAAGCAACAATCACATTAGTGCCTAAAAAGAGTGGAGCAGATAAAATTGGGGACTATCGCCCAATAAGTGTTATTAATACGATCATCAGACTGATCACGAAGGTTCTAGCAAACAAACTGCAGCCCCAGATGCATGAAATCATATCTAATTCACAAACTACCTTCGTCAAAGGAAGGTCGTTGATGGAGTCATTCCTAGTAGCCAGAGAACTGTTATGGAAGGCAAGTTCGCAAAAAACACCGGCGGTACTATACAAGGTTGATTTTGAAAAGGCGTTTGACATGGTGGATTGGTGTTTCCTCACGAACCTACTTATGGAAAAAGGGTTTCCCCCGAGATGGCTTTCAACGGTGCTCCAAGTGTTGAGATCTTCGTACTCAACGGTCAAGTACAATGGAGACTTCACAACCTATTTCAAACACGAAAGGGGTCTGAGGCAGGGTGACCCATTGTCGCCGCTGCTATTTATACTTGTTGCTGATTCATTGAATTGGTTTATCAACAATGCAAAGTCGATTATGCATCCGCAGGTTCATATCCCCACTCAGGTCATACAATATGCGGACGACACGCTAATAATCACAGAGGCACACCCGACAACTCTAAGAGTGATAACACAGATACTAAACACCTACGAATCTCTTTCGGGGTTGAAAATTAACAGAGGAAAGAGTAATTTTGTACCGATTTCAGTTCCGACCGGTGCAATACAGGTAATAGAGAGCATCATTGGTAGTCCGACATCACAGCTACCAATGAAATATCTAGGGTTGCCACTGACGGTTAGGAAGCCGAAAAAGGAGCACTTTCAGCCAATTATCCTAGCAATTCATGAGAGAATAGCTAGTTGGAAGTCAAATTTATTATCATTTGGGGGAAGGTTAATATTGGTTAAGTCGGTTTTATCTGCACTGCCTCTGCATTTTGCACAGGCCTTTAGAATACCGAAATGGGTTATAAAACATATCGACCGCCTCAGGAGGAGTTTTCTTTGGAAGGGTAATGCTGAATGCAAACCAATCAATTGCCTGGTAAACTGGGAAAGAGTGTGTGCACTCAAACAAGAGGGAGGAATGGGAATAATTGATATTGCTGATCAAAATGCAGCGCTTCTGATCAAATGGCTATGGAAATTACACCACCAGCCGAATGGATTGTGGGCGAAAGTACTAGCACAGCTACATGACATATCACACCATAGAGATATCGACACGCATGGTTCGTACTTCCTTAAATCTCTATCGGAATTTCATGAGTTTTTTGCTTGTTCGATGGAGATAGATGCGGTCAACAACCAAATCAAATGGAGATGGACAAGGGGAGCCGAATTCACTGCAGCCTCTACTTACAAGGTAATACACCGAAAAGGAATTAGGTGTAGATTCGCAAAAGCACTGTGGAAGCTAAAAATACCAACAAAAGTAAGAATTTTTTGTTGGCTACTAATCAAAAACAAACTACTGACACGACAAGTTCTGAGGAGAAGGGGTTGTATGGTGAGTGAGAACTGCGTCATGTGTGATTTAGATGAGCTAGAAACCCGAGACCACTTATTCTGGAATTGTACTTTGGCCAAGAGGTTCTGGCGAGGGTTCCTTGCCTCCATAAATATTATGGTCCCAATAAACAACAACTCAATTAGAGAAGCATGGTGGGAGCATAGGCGGGGGCTCTCAGGAGAGGCCAAGAAACGATGGGATGTCGCTTGGGCAGTAGGAGTGTGGGCGCTGTGGAAGGAGAGGAATCGGAGGATTTTCTCTCAGGAATACAAACAAGTGATGAGTTTAATTAATGAATCGGTACAAGAAACTTTTCTTTGGAGATCCAATTGTTAAGAGGGGGTTTGTAAGGGGAAGAATGGGTACTCATGATCAAAACCGATCATTTACGGTGCTGATTAGTGCTTTGTTTGCTATTTAATGTGTAGGAATTGTATTAGAAAAACCCACTTGGGGATGTAAATAATTTTTTTATCAATATATTGTCAGCTGGCTTCTTGCCAGCTGACCTTCAAAAAAAATAAAAATAAAAAGGATCCTACCATGCATTAAGAGGAAAACTCTTACAAAAGAAAATTTATTTTGGTTTCGCCTCTTCATCCTGTTCTAGTCCATACCGGCGGTTGAATTTGGCAATCTGGCCAACATTCTGAGCCATCTGACGCTTGGCCCGCAAATGGTAAACCTTCCCCACATCATGAATCTTCGTCATCATGATATTTATCAACTGGCCACTTTGGGTAACATAAGAGGAAGCCAATCTGCTCCTTTTCTTGAGAAAAGGAGGGCCCTCCTATTCTCCAATCCGAACCGTTCAACATCGATCAAACGGCTTCAATTTATTTTTAACATGGCACAAATCTCAAAGCACAAAATAAATCAGATGTAATTGAAGCCGTTTGATCGATTTTAAACGGTTCGGATTGCAGATTTCATTCCAACATAAGACATCCATTGCATTTGTGGGTGTATCCCCTTTTTCATATTTCTGTCCTAATTATAACAAGAAAAGAAAAGAAAAAATTAACAGCTTGCGAGGAGCAATTTAAACCAAGGACTAAACTTCAACACATAGCAGATCTATATTGCATTGCCTAATTAGTAGTCTGCTTCCATTATCGAGGTTCATTTGACATTAAATTGAGAATGTTGTGGATCAGGCTCACTGCCACAACTAAATCATTAAGGCCATCAAGCATTTATTTAATGTCGGGTTTGGATCCAATTAATGGAAAAGAGTGGAAAAAACGAAACACCCAAAAATCATCAATTTAAATTGTCAAGAAAGATCTTAATATCATAGCAAAATAAGGACTGATTATTCATTTCAAGAATTAAGACAATAACCCAAATAAAAAAAAGATTATCCATGATATAATTTTGTTTAAGAAAATATCCCAAGTAAAACAGAATTATTTTCAGAAAATCGTTTGCATATATACTTAAGTCTGATTCTTGTACTTCGATCGAGATGAAATTTTGTATTTGAACTCTTATACTTGTCATTGAATTAATAGCTATACGATTTTCTATTAGCATATTGATGACTCCTATTGATATTTTGCATCCATCGTTGTTGGCAGCAGTGTTATAAAAAATGTCCATTTAGGCCGATTAATCAGCCGATTAATTGTTGGAGGTGACCAAACCGTTATGGATTTTTTTGATTTATCAAACAATTATTCCCGAATATGACCAATTATTCCTGATTATTCCCGATTAATCGCTTGGCGGTACCCTGTCCGTTCGACAACCGCCTATCATTATTTACAACACTAGTTGGTAGTACCTTATTTAGAACTATCTTTTAGAAGAATATTGTTATCATTTTTCAATTTGTACCCTTTTCTTTTCTTCTATTAGTTGCTTTTCACACCAACTTCAATAAACCACCCAATTTATAATGTTTAGTTGTAAAACATCAGTTCACAGTCTATGAATATCTTTATTGTGCATATGCATTATGCAACTTAAAAAAATTTATTTCTAAAACTCTAAAAGTTTTGACCATACCCCAAATTAAGTTTTGGTACTTGCAAAATTCTAACTGTATCTGGAGCATCATTTTAAATATAGTATAGATAGTCTGCTATGTCAGAAAAAAAAATATATATATACCCAATGCAAACACTGCATGGCATCGCATGATTCACGCAGAAATTTTTCTTTTTTTTTCAAATATTGGGTGATGCCAAAAAAAAACAATTAAAATAGCCATTTATTCCTCAACTATATATATATTTCTCAGATCGGGTCGCAGACGTTCGATCCGTGTCAAGGTTTTCTGTGGATCAAGTGCATATGAATCTTGACGCAAATCGAAACGCTCCTAGGCCAATATGTTCCAATGCCCATCAGAACGCATTGATAGAAAAACAAACTTCGTGAAAGTATTCCAGAATCCGTTAACTTGTTTGTAGAGAAAGGCATTTGAATTTTTTGCAGTTTTTTTAATATGCTCACGAGTAAATCACAACACTGTTCTAGAATTAAAACTAAAGAAAACATGCATAATAAAAATAAAATAAAAAACTAAAAAAGAGTAAATATACCATTTGGTTTACTCAATATAATCCCAACATACATTACAATTAACACACGGATACATAAAACACAACATACATTGAAACATGAGCATTATAAACAAGGGACACACATGCCCAGAAAAAGAAAAGAAAAAAGGAAGTCAAACTGAATTATATGAAGAGAGTGAAAGCAACATTTTAACCTATGAGTTTATGAGTAACATGATCTAGATTAGGAAGCTTGTTGAGTTTCAGGCATTGAATAACACGCAGTGTGGTAAGCTGTGGAATACCCATCTTTTTCACCGATCCATCCATCACAAATTCTATCTCCCAATTCTCCAAGTTCTCCAAGTTCGCAAGTTCTAAAAATTTCAAATGTGGAAACCCATTTCCGGAGCAAATCATTTGCTTTCCTGTGTATGCTCCATCTTTTATACTTAGAAATTTTAGAGCTTGTAGTCTTTCTAGTGTCGGCATGGGATCTTCCTTCAAACCAGAATTGGTTAGGGTGAGTTTTGCAAGATTTGGTGGAAATTTAACATTATCTATGAAAAGCTTCCTGCAAATCCATTTTCCCTCTAATTTGATTGATTTCACCGTCTCAAGGTTTGGAAATGCTCTTAGATCAACAGATTCTGACGGTATAATGTTGCTTATAATTGCCATTGATATGAGTTTATCCATTTGACTCAATAGGTTAGAAATATCTTCCCATTTTAGAATGCCCTTATTCCAAAGTGCTAACTTTCTAAGGTGGATCAGGAAGTGTGGAATATTTTCTACCCATGACTCATGAGCCGCAACTGTTTTCAGGGTATGTAGGCTGTCTATAGGTGCTACACAGGGTGGGCCTTTAATTTGGGAGCTTGGTTTCACATAAACACGGCGAAGTTTTTTGATGTTCCATAGAGATTCAGGTAGGGTTTCTATGCTTGTATCTCTAACATCTAGCGTTTGAAGATATTTCATATCTCCTATATTTTTAGGAAGCTCGGATATGTTGCTACCCCTCAAGCCCAGATATTGTAGGTAAAGCATGTTTGGTAAAGCAGTTTCTGGGATTGCGGAGTTTCTCAATTCCAACACTCTGAGGAGCGTGGCACTTCCAAGAACAGTTCTGTCAAAATTAAAAGCTATAAAGGAATGCATATGATTATTTTTCACCTCCGTGTATTGTTTCTTGTTGTCCTGATGGATTGCTACACGGAATAGGGATTCCATTTTTTCCTGATCTGGGTTGGCAACCAAAAACTCATCCTTGGAGGATTGTTCGATGGCAAATTCATGAATAGGACGAGGTACTCGGCAAGTTTTTATTGTGCCTAAGAATGATCTCTTTGAAACACAAACCAACGACCTGCACGCGACAAGGAAAATAAGGAAGCATCAAGTATATATTTATAAAAGACCAAAGTTTCTCAGTTTACTTCAACTAAGAAAAAAAAAAATTGGTTTTGTTTATCATGAAGTAGACCAAATAACATTATTTACTACTATAATAAAACAAACAAAATTTATTTTTATTGATGACCTTTTTTTTATGAAACCATGACCCAATGTTTTAAATAGCAACCATCCTATTAATAACTGCGATGTCATTTATTCCACAACGGGTAAAACCATAGACCTAATAATCACCTATAAATTATAAGACCGAATGCTAATTTAAAATAAAATTGAAAATACCTTTGGACAAGTTGCTCCAGGTACTGATTTGCCATCTCATCTTTAGTCTCTTGATCTTCCTTTGGTCTATCAGGTCCTTCAATACCCAATTCTCCGTCGGGTATAACAAATCCTTCAGCAATCCATATGTGAATTAGAGAGGTTGCAGGTATCTCGTAACCAATTGGAAAACATGCAAAATAAAGAAAGCACAGCTGGAGAAAGTAAGGTAAATCATCATAGCAGTAGTTAATAATGTGCCTCATATTAACCTCTTTGATCTTGAGGCGTCGTAGGTCATCGGACACCTTGTTCCAGGTGTCGTAGGTCATCGGTTTGAATGAAAGGAGGCCCCCTATAAGGAGAAGAGCCAGAGGCTGTTTTTTACATGCTTTGGAAATCCTCGAAGGGAGACTGTACAGTTCCCAGGGTACAACGACAGCAGCTGGAATCACTTTCTTCATGAGGAGTACTAGGCCCTGCTTCTTAAATTTTAGTGCTCCATAGTTTGAACAATCTGATGTCTCAAGAAGCATCTCTTCAATGCTCTCTATATTGTCGCAGTAGATGTTGATCGAATTAAAAAATGAAACATCGAGTCTACCCATTATTGCAAAGATTAAATATTTGATTTCGTCCCAATCTTTGTTGAAATCATGGCTCCTGGAATCGGAGGATTGCTTACTAGAGCCTCCTTTTTGTTCAACAATCTCACCCACAAAATTTCCAACTTTATAGGCTATTAGTCGCATTCTTTCAATTATAGCCTGATTTTTGTCCTGAAGGAGCACCCTGAGTTTTTTGTTACTCAGCCTTTTCTGTACGGCCAACAGTTCATACTTCCCTCCCTCTGTTTTAAACTTTTCAAATAAATCCGGGAGGTCAGGTTGGGATAGCAATTCAATTGTGAGGAGTAAGGCATCCATCTCTGTTTCAAAATTTTCAAAATCACACCCAAAATCCTTCCTCCCTCTCTTTTTCTACCCTTGTTTGACTAATCAAAACAGTGTAATCATGCAGAATACACCCTCACATCCAATTCAACCCCAAATTCATGAACCATGTAACTGCAATGCAAAAGAAATATTTTAAAATGAAAAATACTATAAATGGTGAGTGTAACTTCAAAACTCTAGACCTCAGAGCTGTTGTACTTTCTCTTAGATTACGTTCCCCACGTCACATGAGGATATAGACCAACTAAAAAGCAATTATTATCTTGTCCTTGTAACTTCTTAGTAAGAAATGCATATTCTTTGCCCGTGTTTCGGTAGTTAATTTGCATGATTGCCAATTAATTTTGCTTTCATATTTGCTTGGCTCTATTTCGATGTTTTGATGTATATATCCTTCAAACTAAAACAATTAGAATTAATGAAGAAGCTGATCATTCCCTTCTTAGCTGAACTTCAACCTTAGTTTCTAATTCTATTGGTGCTTATTGGTAGTTCTTTTGTTACAAAATACTACTTGCTAATTGAGTGTGTATATATTTTGTTTACTTACAAAATATGCCAGATTGAATATGTATATATATTATTTTACAAAATTCTATTTGCTTGCTTTCTTTTGTGAATATATCCGGCATCTATATTTTAAATCTTTTATAAGATTATTTGCACACAATAAAAATATTATTCAATATCCAGATATATATTTGGCTAGCGCTTAAGAATCCAGTTCATATTAAGATAAGACTAGATCCATATCATGCATTGTTTTTTTTTTTTTTTAAATTATAATTTGTATAATTCGGTTAAAACGTAGCTATTTTACAAATTATAATTTTCTATAATTTGGATATTACGTCAAAGATTATGAGAGCAATTTTATGCAAACGAAAGCTAATTATCATGTTTTATCTAATACTTCTATAAATAATTATTAGAGAAAATTTCAGAATTAATTATTAATTTATATGCAAACAAAAGCTACAAGAATGCATTTACAAAAAAAGTGACAATGCTATTATTAGATTTTTCGTTTAATTCTAGACACATTTAAAATTATTAAATCGTCAAAAGTGACACTTTGCTTCAAATAATATCTAAAATATGTACAAATTTTTATTAGAGCAATTTTAAAAGGTCGATTGACTGTTTTTCAGATTAATATTCTGTAATTGCCACTTTCAAATAATCTTGTCTACATAATTCCAAACAACTATGCCTCTTACTAATTTTCAGATTAAACTAAAACAGGGAGACTCAAAAAGTGGAGCTTGATATACTTTTGATAGTGTCTAAGAGGACGGATGTAGGAATAAAGTATGTTTGAACAGTGATAATTGAGATTAAGTGTAAAAAGTAACCACAGTGCATAGTATATAATAAAGTATGGGAAATACAATGCAGATGAAGAGCAAACATAAAACATGGTGCCTATCATACAATATTTTTTTTGTAATATATCAGCGTCAAGTAAAATTCACGAGAAAAATGAGGTGCTAATGTCTAACTACAAATCTATTGAAAAATTAATACTATATATTAGGATAACAAAAAATTGTAATCATATAAAATATGTATATATAACTACATTAAATATATTGAGCATCTACATTAGTTTTTTTAATATAAATGAGCATGTACATCAGATTTTAGAATATAATTTTGTGAAATAAAAGAAGATGAGAATACCTCGACACGTACGTGTAGAAAGAGTAATGTATCAAATACATATATGTGAGAAGAAATCTTATTCTGGATTCCAGTTATTAGGAGCAATTGAATTAATAAACGACAACTAGATAACATATATTTTATTAGTCAACTAGTTATTAAAAAAATTATAATATACCTCTGTGCAGATAAAGACAGGTAGAGAGAGACTCAAGTACACAAATGAAAATCAGATGTTTACTGGTGATGACTTTTATAATAAACTGGAGGAGGAGCGAAAATTTGATATTATATTTCAATTTATTTTTTTTTAGCAAAATCAGAAAAGACATAAAGCCTAACATCCATGACTTACAATACCTTTATAGATGGGCTGTGTAAGAAAGGTGAAATTGAGATCGAAGACATAAAATTTTGTATATGTTATTGATTTCTAAAAGGGCTGTGTAGCTCCTTTACATATCGCTCCGAACTCTTATATTTATTAGCAAGTTTCAACATATTCTTAACAAACTATATAACTACATCTAAAAATTTCGAGTCTAATATAAAGTCACATATTAAATATGTCAATTAAAAGTAATATAATAATAAACTAAAGAATAATATTCTTCTAGTTTTTCCTAAAAGAAATATCATTTTTAGAAACGGGCGTGCCGCCGAAACTTGATCCATGTATTACACTACTCAAATTTCAATCTCCAATATTAATTTTGTACGCAATACATGGTATAATCCAATATTGACAGGAAAGATTTCAATAAATAAAATATTAACTACATTTAATAAATTAAGCATGCACATCAGATTTCAAAAATTTTGTGACATAAAAAAAGGATAAGAGGAATACCTCAACACGTATAGAAAGAGTAATATACAAATACGTGAGCAGAAATCTTATCGTGGATCCCTGTAGTTAAAAGCAATTGAATTAATAAACAACAACATGATAACATGTATATTATCAATCAACTAGTTATTAAAAAAATAGTTATATACCTCTATGCAGATAAATAGAGGCTCAAGTACATAACTGAAAATCAGATGTTTAGTAATGGTGACGACTTTCGTACTAAACTGAAAAAGGAGAGAAAATTTGACATTAGATTTCAACTTTTTTTTTTAGCAAAATCAGACGAAATTTCCTGACCAAACGAGCCTAATACATGGCCTATGCAAAAAAATCAGACGATTTCATGACCATACAGCTCTCTTATACATGGCCTATGCAAAAAAAGGTGAAATTTTCTGACCAAACGAGCCTAGTACAGTATAAATTGAGCATGTACGTACATCAGATTTCATAATATAGTTTTGTGAAACTTAGAGAGAGGTGACAACAGCTGCCTACCCGGTACAGTTGTTCTGTCAGGACAGGAGGTTCGTTATGATGCTCTCGACAGGAGAAGAGAGAGGAAGAAGAGAGTAACTGAAGGAAGGGGGAGGAAGTATATATAGGGATAGATTAACATATTCTCTGATTAATACCATGTAAATACCATTTATAAATAAGGTCCTCAACATCATTCAAAAAAGCAATCTCCTATTCAGAAATAAACTAAAACTATGAAGATTTAAAAAGTGAATGCTTTAATTAGCAAAGTAAGATACTTTGGATATATAGTGTCTAAACTTTGGAATAAAGAGAGACCAATTGTTGGATTTTTATATGTTCCCCACTTCTATAAAGTAATTATTGTCTCGTTCTTGTAACTTCTGGTTGGAAATGCATATTCTTTGCTTGTGCATCAGTTGTTCCATAAATTATAAATCTTTTACAATCCAAATCGCTCCACATGATCTGTTTTTTTTTTTTTTACTATTTTATTAGATGGATGCAAAATCATTGTTTTCTAGAAGATTGTAAACCATCCGTATACAGTGATTTTGTGCCTATCTATAGAAGATTGTAAATATTCCAAAAAGTAATTTTATACTATCTAAAAAAGATAGTAAAAGTTTTCAAGAAAATGTAAATCGTCCCAAAGCATATTTTAATATGGCAATCGTCTTGAGTAGTTCAGATAAATTCTTTGAACTTTAAAAATGAAAATAAAAATACGTGTGATGCATAGTTCAGACGTAAAATAATTGGCTATTTTAGCCCTATTCATATATATATATATATAGAGAGAGAGAGAGAGAGGATGGCTAAGCTCAAATCGTTTGTTCCTGAACTCAGGAACAAACGATTCAGTTATCTGATTTCCGAAGTTCAAATGGCAGATTCAAACCATTAGATGTTTAATCTATATTAAAATGTACTTGGAGACAAAATTTTATATTTTTTGAAATTTTTTTACTATTTATTAAGAGGGTTTGAAAGTCACTGTTTTTATTAAAATTCTGCACCATAAAAAAACAGCGACTTTCAAATCCTCTTAATAAATAGTAAAAAAATTCCAAAAAATATAAAATTTTGTCTCCAAGCACATTTTAATATAGATTAAACATCTAACGGTTTGGATCGGCCATTTGAACTTCGGAAATCAGAGAACTGAATCGTTTGTTCCTGAGTCCAGGAACAAACGATTTGAGCTTAGCCATCCTCTATATATATATATATATATACTATATGCTTGTTTTCTAGTGTGAATTAATCAAGTTTGTTTTATTATTGAAATAAGATTATTTGTATATATCGGGCACCATCTATAATATAAATTATTTTAATAAAAATTAAACATACATCGCTGCACCCAGAAAAAATATTCTTCATTGTCTACATATATGTTAGTCTTTACGGTTAAAAATTAATCCAGCCGAATATTAAGATAGACTACATCCATAACATCAATTATTTAATAAATAAAATTTGTATAAAAAATCACTTTTTATGGAGATTAAAAGATTGAATGCTAGCTCCACGCCTCCACATACAGTCTGTTGCATGCAAAGTGAGATACTTTGATAGTATTTAAGTTTAGGAATAAATAAAGACATGTTATTGGAATAAATAAAGATAGGAAAGTATTTATTCTTTGATAGTGAGATACTTAGACAGTGTTTAAGTTCAGGTAACAGCTGGAAAGTATTGTCCTTGTAACTCTTTGGTAGGAAATTTCATATTCATTGCCTTTGTGTCTATTTCCTTTTTTTATGACCACTACAAAAATGTAAAAATGTTAATTATACAGTGTACATTGTACATGGCTCCCAGCAATTAATTTTCAATTATAATGTGTGTAAAGGATGGAGGCGCGCGTGCGAGAATGAGATCTAAGAATCGTACACGATGAATTAAGACAGGAGCAGTGTACGAAAAGTCCAAATAAAGACCTCCAAATATATTTTTGTTTTATACACAGTTGCTTATGAAGGAACCGTGTACAATTAAAAATAATTGTACACAATTATGGTTAACTGAACCGTATATACAAGTGCTTAACTTATAGCCAAAGAAAACATCAATTGTAAAGTGAGATATTTTAGATAATGTCTAAGTTGAGGACTAAATATAGACCGACTTTTGGATTTTTATAGGTTCCCCACATCACATGAAGATATAGCAGTAACGTTGGAAAACAATTAGTCTGTGTCCTGAAAACTCATTTTGCGTTGGTGATTTTGATAGCATGCATGTGCATAGACATCCAAATGTACTCTTATTTTATTTTCACCAGTTTCTCATTTTATAGTTCTAAAAAAAAACCTTAAACTTAATTAATAAAATGTATTATTTAAATAGATACCATACATGTTCTTCTGATATAAAGAACGGTCCAGGTTTATAGCTTGCACCTCAGGCACCTGAGGTGATACGGATTTATTGACTACAACCCTCTAAATTGATTGTTCAACACATTATTATATGTCATGCATATATATATGTTATTATTTAATTAATACTTGAGACTTGCCGTTAACTGTTCCTAATTAGTGCTCTCTCACTTTGTTGAATTTTTTTAAAGAAATTTTTAGGATAAGTCACCTCATTTTTGAAAATCTCAATATGAAATGCAAATTTCAATTATAAGTCACCTCATATAATTTTCCTTGAAGCTTTTGTAACACTTGGATTTAAATCCTAATCAGTTGTAGAACTTAAGGTTATTAAAAAGTTACATCACAATTATAACAAGTCTGTCTTTGAATTTTGAACGTAATAAATAGTAATCTTATCAGAATAATTTTGACAATAATTTTTCAAATCAATTCAACTGATGTTTGGAAAATTAATGAAAATTTTTGACAATAAATTTTCAACATTCAATTTACTTTTGCTTTTGCGACAAAAAATTAATGAAAAATGGAGAGATAGAGTATACCTAGGGGACAGCGCAGCAGAGGAGAGGCAGCACGAATTCGCATCCTCCGAGATATCTCATAGAGTGATGAGATGGATCTATCTGGGCTAAACAAACGGGCTTTGTAAATGGACTGAGGTCGTGACTAAAAAAATTGTGATTGTCCAAAAAGAAAAATATTATGGAAGTTTTCATGTAAATTATATATGAATATAATCGCACAAATAATACAAACATTTTAAATACAGTATAGATAGTCTGCTATGTCAGAAAAAATATATATACACAATGCAAACACTGCATGGCATCGCATGATTCACGCAGAAATTTTCCTTTTTTCAAATACTGGGTGATGCCAAAAAAAAAAAAAAAAAAATTAAAGTAGCCATTTATTCCTCAACTATATATTTCTCAGATTGGGTCGCAGACGTTCGATCCGTGTCAAGGTTTTCCGTGGAATATCAAGTGCATACGAATCTTGTCGCGGATCCACAATTTGTTCTAATGCCCATCAAAACGCATCGATAGAAAAAAAAAAAAACTTTGTGAAAGTTTCAAGGATGATTCTGGAATCCATTAACTTGTTTGTAGAGAAAGGCATTTGATTTTTCTTTTGCAAATTTTTTACTATGCTCACGAGTAAATTACAACACTCTTCTAGAGTCAAAAGAAAACATGCATACTAAAAATAAAAATAAAAAACTAAAAGAGTAAATATACCAATTGGTTTACTCAATATAATCTCAACATACATTACAATTAATACACGGATACATAAAACACAATGTACATTGAAATATGAACATAATAAACAAGGGACACACATGCCCAGAAAACAGAAAAAAGGAAGTCAAACTGAATTATATGAAGAGAGTGAAAGCAACATTTCAGCCTATGACTTTATGAATAACATGGTCTAGATTAGGAAGGTTGTTGAGTTTCAGGCAATTAATAACACGCAGTGTGGTAAGATGTGGAATACCCATCTTTTTCACTGATCCATCCATCACAAATTCTACCTTCCAATTCTCCAAGTTCTCCAATTTCTCAAGTTCTAAAAATTGCAAATTTGGAAACTCATTTGCGGAGCAAATCATTTGCTTCCCTATGTATGCTCCATCTTTTATACTTAGAAATTTCAGAGCTTGTAATCTTTCTAGTGTCGACATGGGGTCTTCCTTCAACCCAGAATTGGTTAGGGTGAGTTTTGCAAGATTTGGTGGAAATTTAACATTATCTATGAAAAGGTTCCTGCAAATCCATTTTCCCTCTAATTTAATTGATTTGACAGTCTCAAGGTTTGGAAATGCTCTTAGATCAACGGACTCTGACGGTATAATGTTGCTTATAATTGTCATTGATATGAGTTTATCCATGTGACTCAATAGGTTAGAAATATCTTTCCATTTTAGAATGCCTTTATTCGAAAGTGCTAACTTTCTAAGGTGGATCAGGAAGCGTGGAATGTTTTCTTCCCATGACTCATGGGCTGCAACTGTTTTCAGGGTATGTAGGCTGTCTATAGGTGCTGCACAGGGTGGGCCTTTAATTTGGGAGCTTGATTTCACATAAACATGGCGAAGTTTTTTGATGTTCCATAGAGATCCAGGTAGGGTTTCTATGCTTGTATCTCTAACATCTAGCGTTTGAAGATATTTCATGTCTCCTATATTTTTAGGAAGCTCATATATGTTGCAACCCCTCAAGCCCAAATATTGTAGGTAAAGCATGTTTGGTAAAGCAATTTCTGGGATTGCTGAGTTTCTCAATTCCAACACTCTGAGGAGCATGGCACGTTTAAGAACATTTCTATCAAAATTAAAAGCTATAAAGGAATGCATATGATTATTTTTCACCTCCATGTATTGTTTCTTGTTATCCCGATGGATTGCTACACGGAACAGGGATTCCATTTTTTCCTGATCTGGGTTGGCAACCAGAAACTCATCCTTGGAAGATTGTTCGATGGCAAATTCATGAATAGGACGAGGTACTCGGCAAGTTTTTATTGTGCCTAACAATGATCTCTTTGAAACACAAACCAACGACCTGCACGCGACAAGAAAAATAAGAAAACATCAAGCACATATTTATAAAATATCAAAGGTTCTCCGTTTACTTCAAATAAGAAAAAATATTGGTTTTTTTTATCATCAAGTAGACCAAAGAACATTATTTACTATTATAATAAAACAAACAAAATTTATTTTTATTGATGACCTTTTTTATAATGAAACCACGACCTAATGTTTTAAATAACAACCATCCTATTAATAACTGCGATGTCATTTATTCCATGACAGGCGAAACCGTAGACTTAATAATCAGCTATAAATTATAAGACTAATTGTCAATTTAAAAGAAAAATGAGAATACCTTTGGACAAGTTGCTCCAGGTACTGATTTGCAATCTCCTCTCTATTCTCTTGATCTTCCTTTGGTCTCTCTGGTCCTTCAATACCCAATTCTCCACCAGGTGTAACAAATCCTTCAGCAATCCATATGTTAGTTAGAGAGGTTGCAGGTATCTCGTAACCAATTGGGTAACATGCAGAATAAAGAAAGCACAGCTGGAGAAAGTAAGGTAAATCATCAAAGCAGTACTTAATAATGTTCCTCATATTAAACTCTTTGATTTTGACCAGATCATCATTCACCCTCTTCCAGGTTTCGTAGGTCATTGGTTTGAATGAAAGGAGGCCCCCTATAAGGAGAAGAGCCAGAGGTTGTCTTTTACATGCATCGCAAATCACCCAAGGGAGATCGTACAGTTCCCAAGGTATGGTCTCAGCAGTTGGAATCGCTTTCTTAATGAGGAGTACTGTGTTCTCCCACCAAGATTTCAGTGCTTCATCGTTTGAACAATCTGATGTCTCAAGAAGCATCTCTTCAATTCTCTCTACATTGGAGCAGAGGAGGTTGGGGAATGATGCAAGTATAACATGGCTCTCCATACCAGACATATTGCAGATTAAAGAACTGATTTCATCCCAATCTTTCTTCAAATCATGGCTCCTGGAATAGGAAGACTGCTTACTAGAACCTCCTTTTTGTTCAACAATCCCACCCACAAAATTTCCAACTTTATAGGCTATTTGTCGCACTATTTCAATTATAGCCTGATTTTTGTCCTGAAGGAGCACCCTGAGTTTTTTTCTCTTCAGATTTTCCACTACGGGCGATATTTCAGCCAAGAAAGGATCATCCAGCTCCAGTTCAATAAGTAAATCCAAGAAGTCGGGTAGGGTTAGCAATTCAATTGTGAGGAGTACGGCATCCATCTCTGTTCCAACTTTTTCAAAACAGTTTAATCATGAAGAATACACCCTCACATCCAATTCAACTCCAAGCTGATGAACCATGTAACTGCAATGCAAAAGAAGTATTTTTAAAATGAAAAATACTATACCAAATGGTAGTGTAACTTCAAATTCTAGACCTCAGAGCTACCGTACTATATATCTCTTGTTTTTTATATGTTTCCCACATCACATGAGGATATAGAGGTAACAACTGGAAAACAACTATTCTCTTGTCGTTGTAATTTCTTGGTAGGAAATGCATATTCTTTGCCTGTATTTCACTAGTTAATTTGCATGATCGCCAATTAATTTTGCTTTTATATTTGCTTGTCTATTTCGATGTTTTGATGTATATATCCTTCAAACTAAAACAAATTACAATTAATTAAGAAGCTGGTCATGCCCTTCTCATCAGCTGGACTTCAACCTTAGTTCTAATTCTATTGGTGCTTATTGGTAGTTCTTTTGTTACAAAATACTACTTGCTAATTGAGTGTGTATATATTTTGTTTAGTTACAAAATATGCCTGATTATGTATATATATTATTTTACAAAATACTATTTGGTTGTTCTCTGTTGTGAATATATCCGGGCTCTATATTTTAAATATTTTATAAGATTATTTCCACACATAAAATATTATTCAATCTCCATAATATATATATATATATATATATATATATATATATATATGGCTAGCGCTTAAGAATCCAGTGCATATTAAGATAGACTAGATCCATATCATGCATTCTTTTTTTTAATAAATTATAATTTGTATAATTCGGTTAGAACAAAGCTATTTTACAAATTATAATTTTCTGTAATTCGGTTATTACATCAAAGATTATGAGAGCAATTTTATGCAAACAAAAGCTAATTATCATATTTTATCTAATACTTATATAAATAATTATTAGAGAAAATTTCGGAATTAATTATTATTTTTTATGCAAACAAAAGCTACAGGAATGCATTTAAAATGATTAAATCGTCAAAACTAACACTTGTGCTTCAAATAATATCTAAAACATGTACAAATTATTATTAGAGCAATTTTAAAAGGTCGATTGACTGTTTTCTAGATTAATATTCTGTAATTGTCATTTTTAAATAATCTTTTCTACATAATTCAAAACAGCTATGCCTTACTAATTTTCATATTAAACTAAAACAAGGGAGATTCAAAAAGTGGAGCGTGAGATACTTTTGGTAGTGTCTAAGTTTAGGAATAAAGTAGCAAAATGCCTCGCTTTGTTTGAATAGTGATAATTGAGATTAAGTGTAAAAAGTAACCATAGTGCATAGTATACAATAAAATATAAGAAATACAATGCAGATGATGAGCAAACATAAAATATGGTGCATATCATACAATATATTTTTTTTTGTAAATATATCAGCATCAAGTAAAATTCACGAGAAAAATGAGGTGCTAATGTCTAACTACAAAGCTATTGAAAAATTAATACTAATATATATTAGGATAAACAAAAAATTATAATTATATAAAATATGTATATATAACTACATTTAATAAATTGAGCATCTACATTAGATTTTTGAATATAAATTGAGCATGTACATCAGATTTCATGATATAATTTTGTGAAATAAAAGAAGATTAGAGAGTACCTCAACACGTGTAGAAAGAATAATGCACCGAATACAGATATGTGAGAAGAAAACTTATTCTGGATATCTGTTATTAAGAGCAATTGAATTAATAAACAACAATATAGTTTTAAAAAAAATTGTAATATACCTCTATGCAGGTAAAGACAGGCAGGGAGAGGCTCAAGTATACAACTGAAAAATCAGATGTTTACTAATGGAGAAAAGGAGAAAATGTGACATTAGATTTCAACTTTTTTTTAGCAAAATCAGAAAGACCATAAAGCCTGACATCCATGACTTACAGTACCTTTATAGACGGGCTGTGTAAGAAAAGTGAAATTGAGAAGACATGGAATTTTGTATATGTTATTGATTTCTAAAGGACTGTGTAGCCCCTTTAAATATCGTTCCGAACTCTTATAATTATTATGCCTACGGGCTTTTATGAAACAAAAAAAAAAAAAACTCTTATAATTATTAGCAAGTTTCAACATATTCTTGACAAACTATTCAACTAAATCAAAAAATTTCGAGTCTGATATAAAGTCACATATCAAATATCTCAATTAAAAGTAATATAATAATAAACTAAAGAATAATATTCTTCTAGTTTTTCTTAAGAGAAATATCATTTTTAGAAACGAGCGCGCCGCGGAAACTTGTTCCATGTATTACACTACTCAAATTTCAATCTCCAATAATAATTTTGTACGCAATGCATGGTATAATCCAATATTGACAGGAAATATTTCAATAAATAAAATATTAACTACATTTAATAAATTAGGCATGCACATCAGATTTCAAAATATAATTTTGTGAAAAAAAAAAAGATAAGAGGAATACCTCGACACGTGTAGAAAGAGCAATATACAGATATGTGAGCAGAAATCTTATCCTGGATCCCTATTGTTAAGAGCAATTGAATTAATAAACAACAACAAAATAACATGTATATTATCAATCAACTAGTTATTAAAAAAAAATAGTAATATACCTCTGGGCAGATAAATAGAGTCTCAAGTACACAACTGAAAATTAGATGTATAGTAATGGT
Source organism: Carex rostrata (assembly GCF_964058835.1). Taxonomy (NCBI): domain Eukaryota; kingdom Viridiplantae; phylum Streptophyta; class Magnoliopsida; order Poales; family Cyperaceae; genus Carex; species Carex rostrata. The sequence continues at coordinate 4,366,814 of NC_135919.1, read as the reverse complement.
GACGACTTTCGTACTAAACTGAAAAAGGAGAGAAAATTTGACATTAGATTTCAACTTTTTTTTAGCAAAATCAGAAAAACCATAATGCCTAAAATCAGGATTTAGCCTAACATCATGACTTAATTACAATACCTTTATAGATGGGCTGTGTAAGAAAGTTGAAGTTGAGATGACAATGAAGTTTGTATAGGTTATTGATTTCTAGAAGTCATGATTTTCTAGGGACATGAGTCTAATATCGTGTCATACAGCTCTCTTATACATGGCATATGCAAAAAATGTGAAATTTCCTGACCAAACGAGCCTAGTACAGTATAAATTAAGCATGTACGTACATCAGATTTCATAATATAGTTTTGCGAAACCTAGACAGAGGTGACAACAGCCGCTTACCCGAAATTGTTGTTCTATCAGGACTGGAGGTTCGTTCTGATGCTCTCGACAGAAGAAGAGAGAGGAAGAAGAGGGTAACTGAGAGAAGGGGGAGGAAGTATATATATAGGGGTGTCAATGACACCCGTTTACCCGTTTACCCTATCCATATCATATTCGATAAGACGGGTATGGGTAAGGTTTTTTTTTCGTTAGTTTATTAGGTATGCGTATGGGTAAAGATTTTTTTTCGTTAGATGAACGGGTATGGGTACGGGTAAAAATTATTTCGTACCCGTTGGGTAATAGGTAATTATATGAAATATATTATATATAAATATATCAATATTATATCCAATTTATTTATTTTTTTTCTTTTCATATTGTTGTATGCTTGTATCAACGCTAGAGACATATATCAACGAATTCATTTCCTTGTTTTCTTCCTTATTCATCGTTATTGCATTTTTCTCAATTCTACAAATGGAAATATTCCATGTTTCAAAGAAAATATATCCTCACCTTATTTTCTGGCAATAATGTATTGTTTGGTCTAAATAAGTAATTCATTAATGTCAGCTCAGGTGTTAGCGTCTGAATTTTGCATTACATATCAGCTTTATCAAGGTTATACTATGAATATATATATTTAATAATTGAATGAGATGGAATGAAATGTTAGAAGAAAGAATGTAACAAATGACAAAATTGACCATATGCTGTTCGAACCATTATATTGGTATTTTCATTATTCGCCCACTACCATTTTGTTACCCGTTAATCATAACGGGTATGGGTAGGGTAGGGTAAGACAAATTCTTAACGGGTATGGGTAGGGTATGGGTAAGGTCAATTCTTAATGGGTATGGGTATGAAAATGGTTCCACCCTCCCCGTATCGTACCCATTGACACCCCTATATATATAGGGGTAGATTGAAAGTTTTTCTTATTAATACCATGTAAATACCATTTATAAATAAGGTCATCAACATCATTCAAAAAAGCAATCCCCTATTTAGAAATAAACTAAAACTATGAAGATTCAAAAAGTGAACGCTTTAGCAAAGTAAGATACTTTGAATATATAGTGTCTATATTTTGGAATAAAGAGAGGCCAATTGTTGTATTTTTGTATGTTCCCCACCTCTATAAAGCAATTATTATCTCCTTCTTGTAACTTTTGGTTGGAAATGCATATTCTTTGCTTGTGCATTAGTGGTTGCATAAATTATAAGGGAGCATCTAGCTATCCCCCCGTAACAATCCCCCATTTCATCCCCCAGTCATTAACTGCTTCAATAACTACTAACTACCTAGGAGGACCACTTACTATTTGGGGACCACATAATATTGGAAAGATTTTACAACTGGCGCGCGCAAGTATTCATCTGTAATGTATCAAGTATTCATCTATAACACATCAAATATTCATACCTAACATATCAAGTATTTAAAAAAAAAACTGGACACGTTTTTAGAGGTGGGATTTTTTTTCTTCGTTCAATCTAATCAATATGTCTGACAATCGGTGATGAATTTTGCAAATCTAAAACCACGAATATTTTTTACATAATTTTATCTTTAAAATGAGATCCATGATGATATAATTTCGAGTTGTTCGTTGTACAAGTATTCATCCTTATCAAGAAAGTATTAATCCTCGTCGTGCAAGTGCAAATATAAAAACTAGACGCATCACTTATCCATCTTTTACACGTTTTTAGAGGTGGGTTTTTTTCTCCGTTCAATCTAACCAATATTTCTAATGATCTATGAGAAATTTTGCAAATCTAAAACTACGAACGTTTTCTACACAATTTTATCTTTCAAATAAGATCCATGATGACATACTTTCGAGTTGTCCGTTGCACAAGTATTCATCTCTTATAGAGAAAGTATTAATCCTCATCGTGTAAGTGTAAATATAAAAACTGGACACATCACTCATCTATTTTTTACACGTTTTTAGAAGTGGTTTTTTTTTCTCCATTCAATCTAACCAATATTTCTGACGATCTGTGAAGAATTTTGCAAATCTAAAATTACAAATGTTTTCTACACAATTTTATCTTTCAAATGAGATCCATGATGACATACTTTCGAGTTGTCTGTTGCACAAGCATTAATATCTTGTCACGTAAATATTTACCCTAAGATATTAAGTATTCATTTATACACATTGAAGTATTCATTCATATATCTCTATTTTTTTCAAAATTTATTTTTATGTCATTTATTTAATAAGCAGTGGCCTAATTCACCATTAATAAAGTTTTGTTCTTTGCAAAACTCGCTACTTCATGAGGAAGGGGAACATAAACATGAAAATGATTAATTGCAAATAGATATACAAAATTATTTTGATACAATCGATAGTGATGAATCTGACCCAGTAGAGACGTGCTCTCGTATTCATTCATACACATTGAAGTATTCATTCCTGGCACGCATGCTTGATTGGGATGGAGTGACGAATGATCTCCGGCAGAACGTTCGCTGGAGCGGGAGCAGCAAGCATAGAGGAAAAAAAATCGAGGCGAAAGTGTAAGAGGGAGGGAGCTGATTGTATTTATCATTTCGAGGTGGGAGAGGGTGGGAGGTGGGAGAGGAAGGGGAGCTTATCGATGGAAAAACGGAGGCGGAGGAGGAGGTGGGATGCGGAGGTGGGAGAGGGAGGTAGAGGCGGAGGTGAGGTGAGGTGTGGGAGATGTGGGAGGTGAAGGTGAGAGAGGGAGGTGGGAGGCAGAGGTGGGAGAGAGAGGTGGGAGAGGGAGGCGGAAGTGGAGGTGGGAGAAGAAGGTGGAGGTGAAAAAAGAAAATAGAGGTGGAAGAGAAAGAGAGAAAGAGGAAAGAAATAAAAGTTGTTAGAAATAGTAGTTATAATTATAGTTAAAATAGAAAGTTAGTTGAGGGATGGATAGGTGGGGGAAATTATAATTACTCAAATTATAAATCTTTATCAATCCAAATCGCTCAACATGCATGCTATTTTTTTTTTTTTTTTGCTATTTTATTAGATAGATGCAAAATCATTGTTTTTTAGAAGATTGTAAACCATCCAAAAACAGTAATTTTGTACCTATCTCTAGAAGATTGTAAATATCCAAAACAGTGATTTTATACCTATTTAAAAAAATAGTTAAAACTTTTCAAGAAAATGTAAATCATGAAATCATCTCAAAGCATATTTTAATATGGCAATCGTCTTGAGTGGCTCAGATCAATTGTTTGAACTTTGAAAATGAAAATAAAAATGTGTGTGATGCATAGTTTTTGGGCGTAAAATAATTGGCTATTTTAATCCTACTCATATATTATTATTTTTTAAATACTATATGCTTGTTTTCTAGTGTGAATTAATCAAGTTTGTTTTATTATTGAAATAAGATTATTTGTATATCCGGCACCATCTATATTATAAATCATTTTAATAAAAATTAAACATACATCACTGCACCCAGAAAAAATATTCTTTATTGTCTACATATATGTTAGTCTTTACGGTTAAAAATTAATCCAGTCCGAATATTAAGATAGACTAGATCCATAACATCAATTATTTAATAGATAAAATTTGTATAAAAATCACTTTTTATGGAGATTAAAAGATTGAATGCTAGCTCCACGCCTCCACATACAGTATGTTGCACGCAAAGTGAGATACTTTGATAGTGTTTAAGTTTAGGAATAAATAAAATTAGGTTATTGGAATAAATAAAGATAGGAAAGTAATTAATCTTTGATAGTGAGATACTTTGACAGTGTTTAAGTTTAGGTAATAGCTGAAAAGTAATTATTCTCTTATTTTTGTAACTCTTTGGCAGGAAATTTTATATTCATTGCCCTTGTGTCTATTTCTTTTTTTTTTAATCACTACTACAAAAATGTAAAAATGCTAATTATACAGTGTATATTGTACATGGCTCCCAGCAATTTTCAATTAAAATGTGTATAAAGGATGGAGATGCGCGTGCAAAAATGAGATCTAAGAATCGTACACGATGATTTAAGACAAAAGCGGAGAAGCGGTGTACGAAAAGTTCAAATAAAGACCTCCAAATGTACTTTTGTTTTATACACGGTTGCTTATGAAGCTATCGTGTACAATTATGGTTAACTGAACCGTATATATAAGTGGTTTAACTTGTGTGTGTGTGTGTGTGTGTGTGTGACATGCACGCATACATTACGTCCTATTAAATATATATAGAGAGATGGGCTACGGTGAGTTGCGAAGTAAAACGTGTTTTTACTTCACGCCGTATTTTTATTTTGAAAGTCCAAACGACCGATCCGAACCGTTAGATGTTTAATCCATATTGAAATGTGCATGGAGACCAAATTTTATATTTTTTGAATTTTTTTACTATTTATTAAGCATTTTTGAAAATTGCTGTTTTGTTGTGAACAGTAAAAACAGTAAAATTTTCTGGACCATCAGATCAGCGACTTTCAAAATTGCTTAATAAATAGTAAAAAAAATTCCAAAAATGTAAAATTTGGTCTCCAAGCACATTTAGACATGGAGAACAAAATGAATGGTTCGGATCGACGTTTTGAACTTTAAAATCGCAAAATATGAGCGTGAAGTAAAATAGTCGCTTTACTTCGCAACTCACCGTAGCCCATCTATATATATATATATATATATAGATGAGCTATGCTACTCCATGGAGTAAAACGCGTTGGTGCTCCATGGCACTATATTTTTATTTTGAAAATCCAAATGACCGATCCGAACCGCTCAACATGATCTCCATATTGAAATGTGCTTGGAGACTAAATTTTACATTTTTTTTGAATTTTTTTACTATTTATCAAGCAATTTTGAAAATCGCTGATCCGATGGTCCAGAAATTTTTACTGTTTTTACTGTTCACAGCAAAACAGCAATTTTCAAAATTGCTTAATAAATAGTAGAATTTGGTCTCCAAGCACATTTCAATATGGAGATCACATCTAACGGTTCGGATCGGTCGTTTGGACTTTCAAAATGAAAATACGGCGTGGAGTACAAACGCGTTTTACTCCATGTAGCTCATCTATATATATATATATAGAGAGAGAGAGAGAGAGAGATGAGCTACGCTACTCCATGGAGTAAAATGAGTTGATGCTCCATGGCACTATATTTTTATTTTGAAAATTCAAACGACCGATCCGAACTACTCAACATGATCTCCATATTGAAATTTGCTTGGAGACCAAATTTTATATTTTTTGGAATTTTTTTACTATTTATTAAGCAATTTTGAAAATCGCTGATCTGATGGTCCAGAAATTTTTACTATTTTTTACTATTCACAACAAAACAGCAATTTTCAAAATTGCTTAATAAATAATAAAAAATTCCAAAATATGTAAAATTTGGTCTCCAAGCATATTTCAATATGGAGATCACATATAACGGTTCAGATCGATCGTTTGAACTTTCAAAATAAAAATACAGCATGAAGTACAAACACGTTTTACTTCATGGAGTAGCATAGCTCATCTCTCTCTCTCTCTCTCTATATATATATATATATATGACATGCACGCATACATTACGTCCTATTGAAACAGTGATTTTTTTTAAGCCACCCATTTATTAGTAATATCCACAAGTAACAAACTTCATTTTTAGTTTCCATATTACACACCATTTTGCCCAAGCAAATTGCCAACAGCTAATTTCGTTAGTCCCAAATAAATTTAAGTGAAACATATCCAATCTCAATCCTTTAATTACATTTTGTTGGAGGTAGATGTTGTTTGGCCTCCCTTTCTTCTAAAATTATTATTGTTTCGATGAGAAGTATCAAATTTAAGTGACACAATTTGTGTGATGTATCTATTTCCTGGGAAATTCCTTTTATCTCTTGGAAGAATCTTCAACTCAGGCAACCAATAGGATACATACTCCCCATCTGGATCATACATCTTTGCCTATATATATACACAACAAGCATTAATTAAATCTTTAATTAGTTACTAGAATTCTACCATATGTCATAGCTTTTTATCTCAAAAAGGCTTCATATAAGAAGCCTCTTGTTGCTTGGAAGAAAAATAAAAGAATATATGCAGCAAGCCTACTTTAGCAAAATAGTTTAGAGTTACCATTTTGATTATAATAGAGCTTCTAAATATAAATATTTTTCAAGCCCAAACAACAAATCTAGATATTATCTCCATCTACATGAAACAGTGCATGCACATTGAAGATATTTTCAATATACCAGCATCGCTCATGGATAGATCAAGATGATCCATTTAAAATTTTAATTCTTTGTTTGGGATTTATATATTAAATGAGGAAGGTAACTTTCATCTTGTAATATATTTTACCTGCTTAGGGATGCTGAAATAACGATCTTCTCTTGGGTCATTACCAACTCCTATTAGGGGTAAAAAAAGAACAGCTTTTAGTTAAATTGTTCCTTCAAAGAGACAAAAGAACTTGTTCGATTAGCATATTTGTTCGATTAACTCACCAGCTCCATAAGTCCAGTTACCATAATTGGAAGCAGGGTCATAATCGATGAGACATGTTTCAAACCACTCAGCACCCATTCGCCAATCTATTCCCATATCTCTCACCAGGAATGAGCATACAATCTTCACAGTTCATACCATATATAACACAATCAATTAATTTGTAATAGTACGCCATTTAAAGTTGATTGCAATTATTTATTGGAGAATATTCACAATTATAGGTCCCAACCAGATCTAATGACCCATTTAGGCAGACTCTTTTAATATTCTTATACTTTTATTATACAATAACGTTCAGAAAATTGTGAAAAAGAATCAACCTGGCGACCCCGATTTGACATGAATCCAGTGGTAGATAGCTCTTTCATGTTTGCATCTATAAGAGGGTATCTAGAATTAATAAAGAGGAAAAAATGTTAAGTGGTTATTTTTATTATTGACAAAAACTATTTAGCGAAAACAAAAGCTGTGTATGTACCCAGTTCGACCGTCTCTCCAAGCTTCAAAAAGTAATTTGTTCTGGCTCCAGTTAGACTCTAATTTGCGGGGCCCACCTAAAAGATGACCAATCAAAACAAATTACTTTTAATCTTTCCTTTCTTTCTTTAATTATGCTTTTTAAGAGATGCAAATCTTTGATTCTAAACAGATCTTACTGTTTCATTAAAATTTCAAACTACCCCAACCCAAGTAATTGGCTTCAAACATTTTTGAAATGAGAGGAGACGGAATTGACGAAAAATATTACAATATTGAAGACATTAAAGATGACAATCAGGGCTAAATAAAAAATTGAAGCAACTAAATTATTTTTAATTGGTACCTAAATGAAATATGGAGTTGCCGTACTTCACAGAAAGAAACCTGAAGTAATCCCGCCATATCAACTCAAATAAAACCCTAAATTGTTAATCAATAACATATAATAAGACAGTAAGCAGAAGACAACTTAATTTAATATGCCTCTGCTACAAAAACATATGATATATGTAATATTGGTAGGAATGTCAGTGATGAGTTACCAGTATGTTGAGTCATTTGCAATTCTCTGTTTCTCGTATCTACGTACCTAAGCAAGGAACAGCTCTGATTTAGAATGACATAATGCGAAACATCACTCTGTTCCTTTCCTTTTATTTTCCAAATGATGAAAATGAATATTTTATATTTTTCTTGGATATCATTAGCTATTTGATTTGATTACTAGTGAAATGATTTAATTGTTAATGCTGAATGAATAAATTTACTTCATATCTTGTGATGTATATTTTAATACCATGATGTACAAATACCCTCGTGTTTCCATGCTTGTTATTATCTATTATGAAAATCAACTAATATATGTATGTTCATATCATTCTTTTACTTAAAATTTTTGTTTTACTATTCTTAAAATACTTATTTTTATTATATGTGCATATTTGTTAGTAATTTTCAATAATTATCTGTATCATATTTGTATCCGAATAGCTAATGATATCCAATTTTCATTTACACCCCTATTGATTAATTAAACCCGATTTCTTTTTCTGGGTTTCTTCATTGAAGAAACTAGAATTTTGTTTCAAGGTTCATTTACTCGAATGACAACAATGCAACAGAAAAATGATTTGCTTCTATTTGTGAAAAAGCCTCAGATACAAAGAGTAGAAAAATATGACCTCTTCATAGATGTACCGTGGAGATATAGTGCCGAAAGACAACCAAGGGGAGAATTTAGTGGAATAATCGGGACCTAGCATACCATTTCTTGTTTCTTTATACACCTTCAATTTATCCTGCACCAACAAATTTTTTACTTCTAAACGCCATTTAATTGTACAACTTCAAGTTAGTAGTGCCTTTTTGTTTAATTTGTGTGATTTGGGATAAGTTTAATTCAACAGATAATTTATAAGAACAATTGTAGTCTAATATATAACAAAACGGCTTTCATTGCAACTCTTCTCAATTCTGGTAATGTATCATACCAATGAATATTAGTATTGCTCAAAAGGGAGTTGCTAGTGTACTGGTATGACCAGGACAAAACTAATTTCAAAACTGTAAAGCATATCAATTCTGTGACTAAATCATATACATGAAGAAAAAAGACCTACTGGTATGTTTCACAAGTAAATTGTCAAGTAAAAGGTTTATGAAAATTGTACATTGATCCAGTAGTACTCTTTTACTCTGGCAAGAGCCCCACTTTCACCTCCGATGAAATGCATCCCTCTGTCAGACTACTATCACACATGAAGTTTAGAAAGTTAAACTAGAATTTAGACCAATAATTCAAAGCATTCCATAGCTCACAAACTATTGCTTTATGCCAGAAGAACATCTATATTCAATTCTAAACACTGTAATTCTAACTTCTAAATTTTGACAGTAATGCATTAAGGTTGACCTAGATAATGTTAAGACAAATATATATTGAATAATATTTTTTACTTTGGCAGTCACTATTGAAACCTGGACCCGTTTCGTAATGCATTAAGATACGAAAATGCTTCCACACGACCTGTTTCGTAGCCGTTGACACCCCTACCAATGAAGAATACTGACCCATCTTGATTTCTTAATCTCTAATGTAGTATTTACAGTTGCAATCACTCAGCTGTCAGTATCAAATGGGAATATAAATCACTTGCCTTTGTTTCATCAAGGCCAAGTTGACCAAGAGTAGGCAAGGTGCCCCAACCGCCTATCTCATTCAAAGTTGTACTATTAGGAGGTGGTGCAAGGGATTGTGGCAACTTAAAACAGCTCCTAATTGAACTCTTGGATTCAACTGCCTGTATCATTAATTAACAATAATTATAAAAGGGATCAATGTCGTGCTCAAATTTGATGCACTGATAACATGTTTTAAGAATGTTGTGAGACATTATTGTAGCAAGAAGTTATTTATTAGTTTTCTGAAACTTCATTTTGTAAATTTTTCTACTACTTCAGTATGGTTTAATATTATATTGCAGTGTTTTTTTTATAAACTTTTGTATACAAATTAAAGTTCAATGTTCAAATTTGCTTATTACTTAACTAATTCATTTAATTTAATCATCAAATGTTTCTAAGATGCATTTCATGTCCAAGACAATTTAAATAACAATTAATATAGAGCAGCTGAAATATCTTTTTGATTGGTATCTCACAAGACAAAATCACGTACATAACCTTCGTTATAATTGCATTTCTACATAGAGTTAGTGAAGGGGTTTATGAAAGACAAAAATACCCTTTATATCCTACTTTAAAATATCAACATCCTTTCCCGACCCCATCCAAATAGAAGAGAATATTGAGGGAAAATTGCTAACTTACAAAGTAATTTGGTAAATTTAATGTTTGTTGGGTTGTTACGAGATATTTTAAAATTGCAATACATGAATTCCCTTCTTACCTTGCGAAATTGCGTATAAACATCCGGCAAATCCCTTGTGCTAAAAGGGAGGTCATCAATATGGTACATTGTGCTTCCCCATATAAGTTGTAATATTGGGTTTCGGGTTTTACTCTGCTCAGGCAAGCCCGTTTGAGGCACCCCCACCTCTTTCAACCTCTTTTGTACCAGTTGTTCCACTAAAATCTCCTCAGAGCATGTCTCTTTATGAGAATATACCTAATTAAGGAATTCTGGATATTTTTAATTTAAAAAATAAAGTAAAATTCAAGCATGGTTCTAAATTCTAACATATGGCTACTTTGAAATCAATGGGGACCAAAAATGAAATCATTAACAATTTGAGGATCAAATGTGTAACCAATGAAAAGGACGAAAATGCAGAGATCAATTTTGGAATTTTAAGGGGCCAAAAAGAAAGCAGTGGTTGCATACTTCATTAGCTAAATAGAAACAAAAATTAAACAAAATAAAATCAAGTGCTCATGCTAATTCATAGATCAACCTGGTCGGGTCTATTTGGCATTTCTAACCCACTAGCTTGTAGGATCTGAATTTATTTTATTTCTTTACAAGACATTACAGGGAAACTTAACTGTATGTGCACCACAAGCTTTAGCCAGTGAAGGAATTATATCTTCGGGATTGCCATGTCTCACTAGCAGGTCTAGACCTTTACTTAACAGGTTCTTTTTAAGGTCACTAAGACATTCTATCAAAAACTTGGCTCTCAATGCTGCACAAGGAAATTCATTTAATCAAATAGATAGAATATAACATTTATATATTACATAAATAACCAAGCAATTGTTATTATTTGATATTATTTGAAGATAATTGCTATTAATTGATGATTTGATATTATTTGCAAGGCTACCTCCAGTCTTTGGGAATCCAAAATAATGAGTCAAACCGAACAAGCGTGGGTCCACACAATACACAGGAAGCACGAATTCCGATGCAGCCCAACCTCTGATCAGTGCCTCATTATCAAGTAGACGTAGATCATTTCTGAACCATACTATCACCACCCCATTCCCATTTCTTTTCAAATTCAAATTGGGGTTCTGATACCTCTTAAATGCCTCCTCTGATGCAATTGAGACCTCTTCGGGGGTAATTCCGGGTACCATGTAGTATTTCCGGGAAGAAGAACTACTCATGGTTAGACTTAGACAGGGATTGAAGGAATTGAATTGATTGTGTTTGGGGGAGAGAAAGAGAGATTGTGAAAGGGAGAGAGGGGGTAGACGTAGCATTGCTGTTTATCTTTAGAAATTTTTGAGGGAAGAGAGAGAAAAGGAGGGAAGAGCTGAGAGTGGTGCCACGTGTCCACAAAATAGTGTGATACGTGGCACTTTCTAAACCAATGGCAATGGAGCACCAAGTCTGATGCGCTTTGACCTTTGACTTTTTTAAATAAAGATAATCAGAGCACAAGCTCCAGATCCAGTAACGAACCAAGCAAGAAAGCATGCATTCAAGCTTTAGGTCAGCCATTAATGGCTATTTCACCCAAAATCAAACAAAACTTGTAAGAGAAAAGGGACTTGTACCGGTATGAAGAGGAATCAAGCAAAGGAGGGTCTCGATCTAGCACTTCTCCCACCATTCACCATTCAATTTAATTTTGATTTTGCGACAAAGTTTAAGAAAAATGGAGGGATCGAGTTTACCTCGACTCCTAGGCAGTCGATTGATTGTACGGTTTATGCTTTAAGATTCGTTCCACTTTAAAACGAATGATGCAGATGTCATTCTAGACTGGAGGGTATGATACCGCACTGGATCTGAATCTGAGTTCGAGGGAAAGGGGTGAGATGGATCGGTCTGGGCCAAAAAAATGGGCCTTTGAGGAATTACATAGAACAATTATTAAGAGAATCTGTCTGCACGAATATTAAAGAAAACTTTAGTATTTTAATTATGGTCACATTGATATGGATAATGGATTCTATTTTTTAGTTTCTAGATAAGTAGACAATTATTATTTTTCGATGTTTCATAATCTTTATATTTCAAGTGATCTTTTATCTATCTAAAAAATAGGAAAATAATTCTAAGAAATAAACAAAAAACTTTATATATATTTTCATATGAAAATCATGTTCAATGATTTTGATTAATTGTGTTGAATATTAATCATATACATAATACCGTAGTCTCACTCCGACAAAATTATAACCTATTTTGCTCAATAGTACCTTCTTGCCATAAAAAAATAGAAGGTACATGATGCTCAAGTTTTTATTGTTTTGAATTCAAAATTTCAATTTTTCTATTGGTATTTACATTTAAATATTTTGATATTATTCTGATAGGACCTCCATGTATATAGATAAATTGAAGTTCACCTTTAATTGATCAATCATTTATTATTGTCAAATTTAACAATATGGCTGAAAATTATTTATAATTTTTAATAATTATACACAATGTGTAGAGGTATTGTACCAAATTTAATGTCCAAAATTTTATTTTTTATTTTATTAAGTAATCATCTATAAAATTTTCGATATATTTTATGTTGTATTTTTTCTGATGTATTTCATTTAATACAAAAATTAGATTCTTTCTCCAATACATAGTTTGATTTTTAAGACGAAATACAAAAAAAAAAAATCTTAGTTGAAAATATATATGGAAAGGCAAAATGAGAAGCAGATTTTATGTTTATTTTTGTTAGTTCCTTGGGATTTTAAAATCTTATTTGGCTTTAATTGACGTCTATATCTTATGTTTTATACAAACTATTTGCAAATTTTGTAGCATATATTTAGGGTTCAGTTTCATTATGCCTTTATTTATAAAATGTTAATAAGTCAACATTTAAAACACAAACATCAAAATAAAATTGTTAGATGTGATATATGTTATTTTCTCTGTGTGCCCATAAAAAATTATCACATTTTGGTTGTATTTTTATCTGAACTAATAAGTTGAAAAATCAGTGTCGAGAAATTATCCACATAAATATATTTTTATAAGTTCTTGATGACAACCTAAACAATGTTCCAATGTCATAAGTTTTACACATATATAGATAAAATGATGAAGATTATATCTATCAGTTTTATTTTTATTTTTAAATATAATTGGGTTATTAAATTTCGTTTCAAATATGCATCGGAGGGAAGCCAATCTGCTCCTTTTCTTGAGAAAAGGAGGACCCTCTTATTTTCCAATCTGAACCGTCCAACATCAATCAAACGGCTTTAATTTCTTTTTAACATGGCACGAATCTCAAAGCACAAATAAATTAAATGTAATTGAAGCCGTTTGATCGATTTTAAACGGTTCAGATTGAAGAATAGGAGATTCCTCCTTTTCTCAAGAAAAGGAGCAGATTTCATTCCGCATCGGAGGAGTCCCTCTCAGGATTAGAAACTCTTTAGAGCATTTATTAATGGCTTTGCACGTCTAGCTTTTCTTTGTTCAAAGATCTTTCAAAATATAATAATACTTTCTACGAAAGATTCTTACGGTCAAGTAAATTTTAGATGTAATTATATAATTTTTTTAATACTCCAAAATTTAATATAATAAAAAATACACAAATATGCCAACTTTTATTAGAAAGGAAAAATATAAACTCTTTGATCATAATAAATAATAAAATAAAATAGAATCAGATTATAAAAAAATTAAAGATTTAACATATATAAAAAATCTATAAAATATAAACATATGATTTTCCCACTTCAATTAATAAACCGTGGTAATTTTTTGTTGGGAAACGTCACTCAAAGTGACTTATTTCAGATTAATTGGCGTTAAAAACATTTAAAAAAAAATAGGAGTCGTGCAAATTCGAGTTAAATTTAGTGTTAAAATTAATTTTTTTTTAATTATGATTGATAATTAGAATTATAAGTTAAAGTATCAAAAATTAAAGTAAAGATCATTGAAAAATATAAGTTAAAAAATATATATATTTATCAAGTATTTAATTAATTAATAAATTTAAATCTGATAAGATATTTAAATTTTGATTTGATATTTTTTATCCTCCGACCAAATCTCTAAATCCGTCCAAAACAACTGCATAAAAAATGAAAAACTATGTACTACTAATTCTGTTACTATCAGGGTATCCATCTCCTAGCATAGGCTATCAGTCTATCACCAACGATGACTAATGAGGCTGATTAGGACAACCAAAATACAAACATAAAGGGATTACAACGTGCTGCAGGAGGAATTCAGATCCAGTGAAGTAACCCAATCTTTGATTTTTAAATCTGAGCCGTCCGATTCGAATCCGAAATCTATCAGCGCACATATCCCGATACGTGAATTCGAATCCCAAAGCAATTTTGATCGACGGATTCGAATTGAACAGTTTTGATCCAAAACCCAAAGATTGGGTTGCTTTAGGGGATATGGACCCCTGCAGGAGGGAATGACGTGTATGCGACAAGGCTTTCTTCTTATCTCATATCTCACATCTCCAATCAATTCAAACCAAATTTATGGTTTCGCGTGGTGTGGGCCCCACCTCAGCTTTTGGTCGAATTCGTATCCTCTGAGATATCTCAAACTTTGCGTGACTTTATGGAAAATCCCAAGCGTTTAAATACGTTATGAACGAATCTCAAAGCACACATAATACTGACCCCTACATCACCCCCGAATAGGCACCGACACGTCGGTCACGCAAAAGTTGAGATATCTCAGAGAATACGCACTCCTTTTGGTCCCCATCCATCCGTGGAAGTTGACTGAGGTAGCGGTTTCAAATCTGGCCGCTCGCACGTGATTTGCTGGTTTCTCATTCATCCACTCGTATTGTTTCCTACGCATTGTCTAACATTTAATTATGAGTGACTCTATGGTAATATGCATATTACGATTTATTACCGTGCTACAGTCTATATTAGAGTTTTCAAATTCTAACAGTCGATCCGAATCGTTCATCTTGTTCTCCATATTAATATGTATTTGGAGACCAACTTTTACATTTTTTGAAATCTTTTACTATTTTTTTAGATTTATTGAAAATCACTGTTTTTGAATGGTTTAGAATTTTCAGATCAAGTGATTTTCTAAATATCTAAAAAAATAGTAAAATTTTTTCGAAAAATATAAAATTTGGTCTCCAAACACATATTAATATGGAGAACAAGATGAACGGTTTGGATCGACCGTTAGGATTTGAAAACTCGAATATAGAGCCGTAACACGGTAACAACCCATGATATGCATAGTACCATAGACTCACTCTTTAATTATAAGTAACAATAACAAAATCTATAAATAATTAATTGATTGAAAATAATATACTAAAAAAAATAGAGTAACTATTTATTCTTGCAGAAATAAAATCAAAAGAAAAAAGAAAAAAATATTACTTATGATGAAGATGCTAATTAAAATTCAAAAAAATCAATACAATCAAAAGAATCAATAGAGGAATCATAAGAATTAGAAGAATCACAAGAATCAACAAAATATAAAATTAATGAATTATTCATTGTAAGCACAGTATAAAGTAAAATTTAATAATAATATTTATATTATTACTAAATTATCCGTAAATTTTATGAGGACCTATTTTTAAAAGTAAGAAATATTGAAATTATTCTAAGTGGAAATCTGTGACACAACACCTATAACCCTCTACCACTATACCACTTCAAATTTATTGTTATAAGAGAGTACTTATTATATTTAATGTATATTTCGCTATAGTATTGTATTTTGATATTTAATTTATATAATATATGTGTTTGAAATATATAATAGGCATTTCATATTCTTTATTTTTTAAAATTACCATATCATCATATCTGTATCATATCTGATACGATATCTATATTTGTATCTATGTAACATAGTTACAATGAAAAAATTATTAATCAATATAATTATCGGCATTTACTACTCTTGGCAATGGAATAAACAAACTATATACAAATTATATAATCAATATAATTATCGGCATTTACTACTCTTTCACTAACCAAATTATATAATCACATTCGAAAGTTTTAACAGAAACACTGAAGATACCTTTCACCAATCAAATTTATATTAAAATATTATGAATGATCATAAAATAATTTTGTATATAATATATTAATGGTTGATAGACCAGTTTTAAAATCAAGACAAAACGAGTATTAATATGAAATTTAAATACTTGACAATACACCAGTAAGCTATAAGCTATGACGTGTCAGTTGTGTTACAGCAAAACCAGTGGGCTGAATATACTACGGAGTTCGGATCACGTGAAGTAACTCAATCTTTAGATTTTAAATCAGGACTGTCTAATTCGAATCCGTAATAATTTATATAAAGTGAAGTACACACATTTCGAGAGATGAATTCGAATCACAAAGCATTCTCGAACAACGGATTCAAATCGGACGGTCTCGATCTAAAACCTAAATATTGGGTTACTTTAGGGGATCCGGACCCACATACTACGTGGATCTGCTCAGAAGAGATAAGAATAAGATCGCTAACCTGCTCGGCGACCTCTTGTAACACTACTATACCGATCTGCGTCAGAAGAGATAAGATCGCCGACTGATTATAATTGAATCGGACGGACATAAAATGGATTGGCACGTATCTCAAAGCACAAATAATCACGCTCCGTCTGTCATCCCGAATCCCGACTGGCTGAGAGTAAATTGAGCCGTCCGTTTCAATTGCGTTGAGTCAGGTACTTGGGACTAACCCGAGTTAAATTGAACAAGTAAAGGATTCGCCTTGTGGGGCCCATAAGAGTGGGGTATCCTTATCCAACACTAATCAGTTTTCTATCTAAAGCATTCCATTCGTCCGGAATTATTTGCTCTGGAATCAAAATGCTCTCGAACAAAACAACCCACATAAAAGTTATTGCATGGATTACGAAATAAAGAATTGTAGGTGATGCGGTGGCCTCTTAGCACTTTGCTTGCCCTTGTCGTTATCTTTTTATAATCCCTTAATTAATTATACCAAACCAGAACTCTATATATAACAGCCTTCGTTCTCATCAAATCCATTCCTTCTCGTTTCATTGCCTTCTTTTCTCTACTAATCGTTACAAAGGTTGTTTTTGCATTGATTGACAATTTGCAAGAAATTTTGTTAGTAGTAGTTCAAAAATGTTGGGTATATTCCACAAGCAATTGGCACACCCACCGCAGGAATTGAACAGTCCGGAGGCGGTTAACATACCTTCCGGCAAGCAGGGACCCACCGTCAGATGCCAGCCAAAGAACCCCGATGAAATCTTACGCGACTTCCACTCTGTGTACCCTGACGACTCATTCGCAGCCACTTTTGTTTGTGGAGCTGCTCTCGCATGTGTCGGGCCCCAGGGCCGCCGCCTCTGCAAATACGAAAGGTAACAAAATTCTAGATCTTTTGGTAACAAAATCCAGTAAGAGTGAAACTTGTTGAATCTCTTTTTGTAGATAACACGGGAATTTCAAAATTAAACATTATACAAAATCAGTAGGTGTTCTACAGTTCTAATTGGTGGAATACTGAAGAAACATTATGGGAAATTAAGGTAAAATAAGAAAACTGAAGTGTTGACTTGAACAAATGCAGATTGTTTTGCGGGTTCGAGAACATATACTGTATGTTTATCGGGAGATTGGATAATCTGAGCAGCTTGATCAGACAGTATGGTCTAAGTGGTAAAGCCACCAATGAAGCCATGTTGGTTATAGAGGCATACCGCACTCTACGAGACCGTGGACCCTACCCGGCAGACCAGGTCGTCAAGGACCTGTCTGGTTCCTTCGCATTTGTCGTGTTTGACTCGAGCTCTAACGAGCCTTCTGTATTCGCTGCATTGGTACCTTAATTTCCCTGTCAATACACTTTAAATAATTATAAATGACATACTTATGTACTCTTTTGCACAATTTAATGGAATGATTTTTGCATTTTTGTGTTGAACAGAGCACTGATGGAGCGATACCTTTATTTTGGGGGATTGGAGGAGACGGGTCGGTGGTGATCTGTGATGATAGAGATATTTCTAAGGCTGGTTGTGGCAAGTCGTATGCACCTTTCCCACCCGGTACGTGTACTATTCATTCGGTACCACTTTGTGGATTGTTATAATTTCTTTTATTTGTTACCTGATTTGTATGCTGAGGAAAATGGAGTTTATCTGAGCTGATAAATAAGGCCCAAAATGAATTATTCAACATTTGTCCTGAAAGGCCCAACATGAATTATCTGAGCTGATAAATAAGACCCAGCCCAGTCCAGTTATGCAAACTTCATCATGTTTCATCATCCATTTGTTTTAATTTGCAAATTTCAGGTTGTATGTTTCATAGTGAGGGTGGTTTGAAGAG
Organism: Carex rostrata; assembly: GCF_964058835.1. Lineage (NCBI taxonomy): Eukaryota > Viridiplantae > Streptophyta > Magnoliopsida > Poales > Cyperaceae > Carex > Carex rostrata. Next base: position 4,348,258 of record NC_135919.1, on the reverse strand, counting down.
CTTTGAGCATCCGATGAATAGGTTGAAGCCGATGCCACGAGTTGACAGTGAAGGTATGTTGGGTGGGGCCAACTTTAAGGTCGACACCTTCACTAAGATTAACTCGATGCCACGTGTCGGCAGCGCCACCAACTGGGCCTCCTCTTTGAAGCAATAACCTATTCGCCTTTGTTGTTCTTTCTTTTTATCTCTGTTTTTAGGTAAAATATTGTGCAATAATTAGAAGGGGTGTGTGTTTTTGTATGTTTCTTAGCATTTGCTTGTTTGTAATTAAACCTATATATTGACTTGTTTGTCTTTTCTTAAGTAGTGTCAATTGTCAAGAAGACTTTCACCGTTCTTTTTTCTATCTTGAAGCAATAAGACACGACACTACGACAGTGAATCCGGAATGAAAAATTATTTAAATTATTTAAAAAAATAATAATAAAATTTGAATTAAAAAATGTAAAACAATTCAGTCATCCGTGCTAATTGCTTATTAGGTATTCCATACCTACATGGCTACGTAGGCATCTTTGCAACATGGTTTAATTAACCGTTGGAATGTTTTAGAAACTATGTTATAAATTGCTTGAGCTAGTTTAATAAAAACAGAACGCTTCTGGCAACACCAAGTGCATATATATTTTTATCAAAAGAAAAATGTATATATATTATTTAAAATTTAAATACAAAGCTGAACGTACACACGAGGTATGCTTAATTAGTACAAGGCCGAACCCAAAAAAAAAAGAAGATCATTTTAATGTCTCGAATCCAATTTTAACTACAACCAGCAAATGAGCTATTCAAGTATTGATTTGGGCCTAACATGCCTAAGTTCGCTCGTTTTGCAAGGTTAAAGTTAACGAGGCTAGATTAAGTGCTCTTCTCTTCCTTCTCTCTAAATGGTGACTGTCTCGGTCCAGTTTGATTCAGTGCCTCTCGGCTGCGTATTTCTCTGGACGGCGTTCATTTTGAAAAGAAGAAAATGTTTCGTCCTCAAAGAAAAACTCGCTACGGCGTATTCCACCAACCATGCAACTCAAAAAATTACTGCTGTCTACATTCCCAAAGAAGAAAATTGAAAGACCCATCTAATTGCTAATTGGATGCAAATAGACCAATTTGCATTTTCTGACTTCACATATCTATTATTTTTTGACATATCAAATAACAAATTAAATGATTTTACAAGTAGCTCAATGTATATGTTTTTATACTTTCTATTTTAATGTAATCGCCTACGGACTTTCAAAAAAAAAAAAAACTCAACGAGACGAAGTTTCCCCAATTTTATTTAGAGGGTTCAAATGCCTCCATGTTTTTGTGCCTCCATCTCTCTCTATCATTTTGGAAGTTCAAACAGTCGATCCGAACCGCTCAACCTAACCTCCATACTAAAATATATTTGGAGACCAAATTTTATATTTTTAGGAATTTTTTTACTATTTTTTTAGATAGGTACAAAATCAGTAAATCTGAACCATCTAAAAACAGTATTTTTGTACCTATCTAAAAAAATAGTAAAAAAATTCTTAAAAATATAAAATTTGGTCTCCAAACATATTTTAGTATGGAGGTTAGATTGAGCGGTTCAGATCGACTGTTTGAACTTTGAAAATGATGGAGAGAGATGGAGGCATGATGGAGGTACAAAAACATGGAGGCATTTGAACCCTCCTCTTTTATTTATTTAATAAATTAATGTAACGTTACCAATGACTCAAAATTTTGGAGCTGGCAGTCCCCAAAATCAAATGTTTGAAAAAAAGTTAAATGAAGATGATTTAGTTAATTGGAATGATAGCTTAGAACTGTTATATTGAGTATTTTGATAGAGTTAGGCTGGGGTGCTATGGATAGCATAGTGGCCTCTATGCTACGGCTCAATATTCGAGTTTTCAAAATTCAAACGGTCGATCCGAACCGTTCATCTTATTCTCCATATTAATATCTGCTTGGAGACTAAATTTTATAATTTTCTGATTTTTTTACTATTTATTAAGCCACTTTGAAAATCGCTAATCCAACGGTTTTACTGTTTTGTGCAGCCACCGTTGGATCAACAATTTTGTAAAATACTTAATAAATAGTAAAAAAATTCAGAAAAATGTAAAATTTGGTCTCCAAGCAGATATTAATATGGAGAATAAGATGAACGGTTCAGATCGACCGTTTGGATTTTGAAAACTCGAATATTGAGCCGTAGCATAGATGCCACTATGCTATCCATAGCACCCCAGCCTAACTCATTTTGATATATGATATTATTAGGATGCTGTTCTTTTTACTATAGCGTGCTTGCTTGTTGTTTTTCTTACTTGTATGTGCTTATGTTATTTGAAACAGTTGTATGACTTATAGTATCTGGTTTTAGTATCTATTTTGGATACCAAATCATGTACTTTTAATTTCTATATGAAATCGGTGGAAATCTTCACTGTTTTTCAAAAAAAAAAAAATGTAACGTTAATTACCAATGAACTATTGTGAATAGTTGATTTATTTTTTGTAAGGATATATTGTCTCTTTCTCAATTTGTTTGGATACAGATACGAATATTGTGTGGGATACAATATAGATACGGTAATTTCAGGATACAATATGTCTAGTATATATATTATTTTCTATTATTTTAATTATAATATTTAGATTAATCATAATTCTAACTTAAAGGCAAACTTGTACAAAATATTAAAAGAGTGAGTCTATGGTACGACGCGTATTACACTTCTAAGTGTAATTTAAAATCCAGACCTTTAGATCTTCATTAATATTCGTGTTGTAGAAGTGCGCTGATCAAGCATTAACGGAGCGCCTCAGTTAAGGTTTTGGAATTCCGTCTATTATCTCCCCTCTCCAGTCTACAGTGATGAACTCTCTCTCTCTCTCTCTCTCTCGCGATTTCAATTGCCGGGTGCCTCCGTCTAGGGTTTTACCTCCTCTGCCCTGTTCCACTCCGCGAGTTGTAGCCAGGCGCTTCCACCTCTTCTCCCTCAAATCCCTTCGTCTCTCCCTTATCTTTCTTGCTCTATCCTCCTCCCCTGGCTCTCTCTAACTAGATGAAGGAGCTAGATCAGCTAGGTTGGCTACAATCCCTCATCTCTACTTGTTCTCCTCCTCTTTCGTTTTTTTTTTGGGGTAAGATCTCATCTCTGAATCTATTTTTCATCTGGTAATTTGATATTTCGACAGTGACTCTCCTTCTCTGTGCATGCCTATATGTGTTTTGTAAAGGATGAAATTGAGAGTTTGCATATAGCTAAATCAATTTTCCTGTATAGTTTACAGTCTTCAACAAGCTAGTACCTTTTAGGTCTAGAAAGATTGATGGAGATATTAATTTTATATTGTTGTTTTCATAGTTAAAGCTTTCTTATATACGATTTTATTGGACAATTTTCGACAAAATCCAGGCCTAAATGATAAACATCAACATTTCATGGTAATTGTACAATGTGTATACAATCCTTGATTGTTCATTATATTATGAGATATTTTATTTCAATTTGGTTGTATCAAGATTCAATTAGTAAAGAGAATAAAGGTAAAAGACATTGACTTTTAAGGAACTCCATCTTTAGCAAAATTGGTTTACTGTGATGGTACTCTTAGTAGTTCAAACTTTTATGTTAAAATCAGTATTTATATTGAATAAAATGCTTATTTGATTTTTTTTTTTATAGTTACAATGTAAAATTTATACTCAAGAAATAGATTATGAGGTTAGAGAGCTGTTAGAAAAGGTATAGATGGTTGTGGAGAGTTGGTACAGTGAGCCGTTATTTTTATTTGCTTTTCTGCTACCCTAGAAGAAGTAAAAGGAAGAAAATAAGGAGCAGAGAAGAGTAGGCCCTAATTTGCAAATATTCTTATCCTCAGTTCTGCTATGCATCTCCAACATCTTGTTTATTTTCACTTTGAAGTTAAGTGCTGAGCATCGAACAATGAGTATATTATACCATACTAGTTAGTACATACTTGGTACCATGACAGATAAAAGTTGAATGTGGTGAATTTTTTAAATGCTAATTAATTGGACATTATATGATAGCCAGCTTTAATGAATACAAAAACAAATGACAGGTACGAGAAAGACGTTGTCATCTATGGGGTGCAGTCATAACCTGATAAATGAAGGTGAGGAACTATAAGAGATGCGACACCAACTACAAAGTGACCCATTGGAAAAAAGAAAGGGATTAACAACAAAGAAATGTGGTTGCTAAGCGACTGCTCCATGACGCGACGGTGGCAGTGCTAGTGGACAATCAATACTCTAGTCACTTCTTCTTTCTTGCATATTAATGATTTAATTTAATGCCCAAATAAGATCATTTGACCCCTGATTTCTGAATACTGGAATTGCACTTAGCATATCTGAGGATAACCTCCAACCAAAGCCTGGACTGTAAATAAAGGGCAGTTGATTGATTTATAAATCTGATCACATTTGGAAATCAATCTGATCACATTTGGTATTTCAGTCCTTGAGTATCTTGGATTTGATATGAAGTGCAATTGTAATGATTTTTTTTTTGTTAATTGCAATGATTTGTGATGGATGTAATTTAATGTTTTAACTATTTCTATTTTAGAATGAATGTTGTTTGACATTTTAACTAGTATGGTACCACTAATCGGTACAACTAGTATAGTATTAAAGTTATCTTGCATTGTTCTTCAACTCAGACTGCTTGGAAAGACGAAACATTTATGCATTTTTTTTTGCTGACAATAGCAAATAATGTGCTACCTGTATGAAGTTTGCATTTAGCTCTATGATTAATTGGATAAGTTTTATACAAAGCAAATGTTACAAATTAGTCTACAAAACTAAAACACTTCGTAAAATGTACCACTACTTAGTTGTAATAACAAGTCTCATTCAACAAGTTACAATAACACTAAAAGCGTCAATTAATGCATACATGAAATTATCAACAAATCCATACATACTAGTAAAATAAAACATCCACTTTGGTAATTACAATGTCCAACATAAATTGCAAGTAGTGGAAACAAAAACAATACAATCATGGATACAATTATTACGGAACCCTCTATCATAGTCTTCCTTGCGTAATTAATACGATCTTCGCATTGGCAAAGTTGCTGCTCAACGATGGAAAATTATAATTGGTGGCAAGAGGAAAGGTACCACTGGTAGCTAGATTTGAAACAATAACTTAGTCGCAAAAAAAATGCTAATAGTACCAAAATGTCCTCTAATTCAAGAATTCACTTAAACATCTTGTTACTTTAATGCTAAGATATCATCGACTAATTTGCTTCCAGTCTGTCATTTTTCTGAAACTTAGGCATCTTGTTAATTTATTGCTCAAGTAAACACCAGAAAAATGTAACCTTTTGCATTTATATAAATCCTCCTATTTCAAGAATTCTCCAAACAAAGACGGTAAAAATAGGGATCTACTGAACATATCATTGTCTCAAGGAAGATTGGATGCTTATTTACCTTTGATTTTGCGGAGTCAAATGTCCAGGCATAAGCAGAAAAAAAGATTCTACAAACAATTCACCAAACAAATAATAACTAAACATCTTTAATAACTCAATGCTATAAAATGACTAGGATGTGTAACCATTTGATTTGGGTGTGTAAAGAGCCCGATTTGGATCTTTTGAAGAAATAAGTTCACATCCAGGAAGAAAACAATTTGTAATTTAGCCAAATTGAAAATTAACTTGAAGACGGGGAGAAAAGATAAAAGAAAAGTAAAGAGTATAACACTACAAAATTAATAAGCAACTCAAGCTAAACATCCTCAAATTGAGACAAAACACAAAATTGATGGGTAAATGGATATTAGGAGGAGATAAAGTGGAGTTACGGAGTGGAAACTGGAGGCACTTGACTCAAAGTGGGGTCACATGAGGGGCAGAAGGAATTTGAGAGAGAGAGAGGCGGAGGCGCCTGGCTACAATTCACGGATGGAACGGGGCAGAGGAGAGGAAACCCTAGCCGGAGACCCGGCATTTGAAGTCGCGAGCGAGAGAGAGAGTTCATCGCTGGAGAATGGAGAGGAGAAATAATAGACAGAATTCCAAAAACTTAACGGGGGCTCCGTTAATACTTGATCAGCGCACTTCTACTGCACCAATATTGATGAAGATCCAAAGGTTTGGATTTTGAATTACACTTGGAAGTGTAATACGCGTCGTACCATAGACTCACTCATATTAAAAACCTAAAGTATAAATTAATACAATAGTTATTACTAGTGTAACAAAATGCGGTCTATGCGGCCGCATATGCGTATGTGCTTTCGAACCATTTAGAAAAATGATATGCGGTATAATATGCGGTTTGTACTGTGCACGTGGCATATCTTTCTTTCAAGAGTTAATATTTTATTATTTTCTTCACGCGGTTTCTACTGTGCACGTGGCTTCAATTGTGTATTGATCTTTTTAAAGTAACAAATAGAAGGATATGGGCGGAATGATTTCAAATAATTTGGACCTAATAATTTTGAACTAATAACTACAGTAACATTTAACTATAGAGTTCAACTACTAAAATATAGATTAATAATTATTTCATTCATAATATATTATTATACAGATTTTTTAGTTTGATATTTTACAATACTATTTATCTTCTCCGCATATATAAATCCGCATAAAAATCTGTATATGCGGCCGATTTTTTTATTTATATCCAAAAAAATAATTAAATTTAAAAAAATAACCGAAGCTGAACGGGATTTCGAAATCTACCCAAACCGGAAAAAAAAATTCTGGTAATTCAGTCCAAAACCAGAAAAAAAAATTCCAGTTTCAACATTCCAAAACAGCGGCCAAAAAAAAGAGAAACCGTAAAAAAAAATTTCGGTTTCAACATTTTTTTTCTTTTTTCAGATTTTTTTTATTTAAATAGAAATATTTATAAATTATTTATTTTTGCATTGAAATATTAAAAATATTTAATATATTTCTTTGAAAATATATGGAATACTATATAATTTGATTTATAAGAAAGACTGCTACAAATAACCCAAATCAACATTTTTCATGTCGAATTTTTTGCGGTTGTAAAAAAAATTAATATATTTCTTTTTGAGTTATTGGAAAAAAAATAAAAATGCTTGGATTATGAGTTATTGATCCCGGTTTAAAAGTCACTTCTAGGTAATATAGAAAATATTGTGATTCTTCTAGTACATTTACATTTAATTTATATTGTGAAAAAAAAATTCAAACCAGGAAAAAAAATTACGGTTTCTTTGTTTTTTTTTGTAGGTGCTGTTTTGGAATGTTGAAACCGGAAAAAATATTTTCGGTTTTGGACTGAATTACCGGAAAAAAATTTCCGGTTTGGGTAGATTTCAATATCCCGTTCAGCTTCGGTTATTTTTTGAAATTTAATTATTTTTTTGGATATAAATAAAAAAATCGGTATATGCGGCCGCATACCGTATATGCAGTATACGGTGGCCTTCCGCATACTGCACAAAAACTGCATTTTATAACATTAGTTATTAATATATATAACATAAGATAGTATAGTGTAGTGGCTTAGAATTTTGAATCTCAACCAATAGAATCTGTGTTCGAATCCTGGCATATTGGTATCCGATGATCCCAAATGAGGTACCAGGACATAGGCTGCATGGTGCATGAACGGTTTAGATTTACAAAGGAGATTTTTTATGCACATTTTGATTACAAGTGGATATATTACTTTGAATTAATTCCAATGTTATTCTATCTTATTCATTTAAATTTAAAATATGATTAATTCAATTCACCTTAGCTTCAACTAGGCAATTTAATCCAAAATAACTTTATTTAAGCCAAAATGAAGTGTCGAACTTTTAAATTACTATACTTAATATATCCTTGAATTATCTTTTTTCAACTGAAAATAAGTAGGGACAGAAATTTCTTATTCTGATCATTCTAAATTTCGAAATATGTTATAAATTTTTCAAGAGGTTTAATTAAAAAATTACATTTATTAAAATAAAAAAATCCGGCAAAATATTCAATTAAGCCATTTTCTGGTCTAAAATTGTGTATCTATAATTTTACAAATTCAGCCAGCTTGCTAATATACTTAAATATATATAAATTTTGTAAAAAAATCTATACAAAGTTCCAAACAATCTACCATCATATATATCTCATCTTATTTGTTATTTAATTAGATTTAAGGGGCAAAAGTTTGAAATATAACTTTGTTAGGATTCTTGTGGAAGCAGAAAACCTATCCTGCCTAAAATAATTAGAGAAGGGTTCAAATGCCTCCATTTTTTGTGCTTTCGTCGTGTCTCCATTTTTTAAAACTTTAATAATTTAAAATTTAAAACTTAAAAGTCAAAACAAAATCATTAGATGTGATCTATATTATTTTATCTAGGTGCTCATAAAAAATTATCACATTCCAATTTTGTTTTTATGTGAATCAATAAGTAGTAAAATCAACGTCTAGAAATTATCCATATTAGTATGTTTTTTACAAGCTCTTGATGACAACGAAAATAAAATTGAAATGTCATAATTTTTTACACGTGCATAGATAAAATGATGTAGATTACATCCAACGGTTTATTTTGAATTTTAAGTTTTAAATTTTGAATTATTAAAGTTTAAAAAAATAGAGGCACAAAAAATGGAGGCATTTGTACCCTCCTCAAATAACTATAAACCCTTCTAAAAATAGTACAACATGTTCTGAAGATAGACTAAAAACGAACAACAAAGAAATAAGGAAACTCCTAAAATTAGCACCGGTTCATCGGGTAAATATTTTAGCAGAGCAGTTTTTGCTTCATACAGCACATGGACCATATGCATTGCTGTTTTGAAACTATAGTTTATACTATGCATGAAGCTAAAACTACTCTGTTAAAATCTTTACCTGGTGCATCCAAGTTCGCATTTGTAGACTGCGTTGCACTATGTCGGTATTTATTTTGACCATAATTTCTTCATCCGAATTCTGATGATGGTGATTCTAGATCCGTTGAAAAGGTAAGAACTAAGAACAAGCCATAATTTGTCTCTAGTCAGTAATTAGATACATATAGCATGTCAAAACAAGTAATATTATTTCGGAATGTTATAAATTCATCATATAGTGAAAATAATAAGATTTTTATCGATAAAAATTCTTACATAGAAATATAAAAAAAGTTGTTTTTAGTCCAATAATTAGAACCATAGATATATTAATATATTATTTTAATGAAAAGGAAATTTTGAAAATATATGAGTTCTCTGAAACAAAAAAAGAAAAGAAAAGAGAAACAAAATTATATAGAAGAAAATGCAAATATGAATTGCTAATTAAGTCTATTCAATTAAAACATAAAGAGATATTTGACAATATGTACACTTCAAATCCTAACTACATATTCTAGTTCTCTTCTTCAATTGGCAAACTAGCAAATCCTAGATACCATACATACTGGCACTTGCTCTGTTTTCTTTCTCCTTTCTCCTCTGTTTTGTTTATCTTCTCCTCAACCCAAGCTTCTTCTTCCTTTGTCTTCTCTATACTCTCTGTTTTGCATATCTTCTCTCTCTTCTCGTCCTTCCGATTTATCTTCTCTACAATCTCCGGTCCTGATAACATCTCTCGCAAGCCACAAAAAGAACTTGACCGATCAAACTTTTTCTCAACAGCCGCCATTAGAAGCGCCTCTTTGATCTTCACAGACAATATTTCCATATCTACTGAACTCAATCTATGATTTAACATTGACTGAGGAAGTAACATGTATATATGACCTGACTCGAGCTCGAAATCAGCTTCCAATGGCAAGATGTACTCGCCGACATAGAATTTGTTGGTATCAAAGATGACACAATCAGGTTCATCCTCTATCGCATGGTTCGCTATCGAGCCTGGAGAGAACTCTCGAAGAGTGCCATCTAACATGACAACCTTAGATTCCTTCTCAGTTGGCATCGAAGCCGCTCTATAGGAGAAGGGCCTCATGACTTGTGTTTATGCAGGGGATGATTTTGGTTGTTGGTTGCAAATTAATATATAGATGATAGATCTCTTAATTTTGGTGTTGATGGGTTCAAAATTAAAATAGTATGTAGAGCCAAAAATAAAAATGGTTTCTGGTTTATATATAGGCAAAAGATATATATTTTAAGTAATGGAGAACTAAGTGGTGGGATATTATTGGCAAGTTAGATGAACGGTTATGATTTGAGAGCAAACAATAACAAAAAATACAGATGATAGATCTCTTAATTAATATATAGATGATAGATCACTTAATTTTGGTGTTGATGGGTTCAAAATTAAAAAAAGAAAGAAAAGGATGTAGAGCTAAAAAATAAATGGTTCATGGACTAAATATATAGGCAAAGGATATATATTTGTAACATATATTATGAGAACTACAGGGGACATGAGAGCATACAATAACAAAAAATATACTCAGATCTGCCTGCTGGTTTCTTTTATTTTCTTGCCCTTTCTAATATTAATAGAATATATATCTTGGAAATTTTAAACCACGAAAGTGTCTTTACAAAATAAATATTGGTTTGCAAGTTGTCAGGATAAAATAAAGAAAAACACGCTTTTAAAGAATCATTAAAACTATGACTTAGATTATAACGAAATGATGATCCAATTAATGTTGAATACTTCTTTTATTTTTATTTTTTTTATGGTAGGTTGGCAATTCCTACCCTACGGTTTTGCATTGATAATTAAAAAGCTATTTACAAATTCTTTTATTCTTGTTAATAGTTGGTATCAAAATAATAAAAGAAGAAGTAAACAAGTCCTAATTGCTCTTTGCATGCCACTATAATTAATGTGTCATGTTTTTGTCATGTGAATAGAAAACCATAAAATTTTGAAGTTTATGTTATAAAATAAAATAAAATAACATGATGGAGAAAAATTGTAAATTTGTCTATATAAATATTATTTGATTTACTTGAAAATGAAGGAAATGCTAAAAAAAAAATTGTCCATTTTAGCTTCGTATTTTTTTTCTCTAATTTTTTTTTGCGAGAAAACACAATAAATATGAATAGTACTATAAAATATAAATGCATTTCTCACTTTTTCTTGGATACCTTTTTCCACACATAAAGATACAACCATTAAATAGATAAAGAAATTTTAAATAAAATGATGGATGCAAACCATCATCTATAATTAGCTCATTTGTATTCATTATTATTATATAATTGTTCACCTATTTTCATCAAGCTTCCATATTTAGTATACAATATTCACACTTTACAGAACTTTAATCTGTGCCTTTTTATATATATTGTAAAAAATTTACAACTAAAAATTTGATAATTGTTTACAAATAGTTGATACATAGAACTTGTATGTTAATGATTGATACTTTCTCAAATATAGGTTGCACTCAATTTTTATGTTGACTCTTTTGGTGCAATGATCATGTTTCTGTTTACTGCCACATGGTGTGCTCTCATTGATGCATGAGATCCCGAAATTTTTTTATTTAACATTTTTACAAAATTAACTATTTAACCTTTTTTTTTATTAAGTTTCATATTTATTAGGATTGTGGTTTCAAACTGCGGTACTAGCAGTGTATTTAATTTTATAGTTAGTGCATTAATTTCAAACTGCTGGTACCGCAATTTCAAAAATGCAGTCCAAGCTAGTAAATATGGAACTTTCCAAAAAAATAAGATTAAATGGTTTATTTTTTTAAAGATAGTAAATAAAAAAAAATTGGCATGAGATCACAATGCGCTTTTAGACTTCTACTGATGTGTGTTATGAGAACAAAGTACGTCTAATGGACTCTAAGACCGTCCGATACGTTTTAAGTTCTGTGTGCATGAAAATTAACGTGAACGCATATGAATATAAATGTAGAGTGCATGGATCTTAAAGCATATGAGACGGTCGTGAAGCCCATCAAACCCAAAGTAGGTCCAATGGACATTGAACCAACTCCGCAGTCGTGTGTTATATTTACATATCTTGATTTAATTTAAACCAAATTTAAATGACAAGTCAGAAGCCACTCAACAAGATCTACATAAAATTAATTAGGTAAGAAACTAAATTTTGTATGTATATTTTTTGAATTTTATTACTATGTTTCTGACTAGAAAGAAATAAAAATAAAAATGGGGAAGTTTAGTGCCAAATTAACGAACATTAGCCTATATATTAGGCCCAAATTAGGAATTGAAAATGGCTCATTTGCAGGTTATAGATAAAATTAGATCCAAAACACTAAAATGTAATCTATTGAATTTTTTTCTTAAAATCGGCTTTGAACTAAGCCTGCTTCCTTTGTACTTTCAGCTATGTATTTAAATTTTGAGATAAATATATGTGCACTTGTTGTTTCCGGATTAGATGTTTTTATTTTTAATTTTATTTTATTAAACTAACTTATAAAAGGAAACAAACTCCCTATAAAACATTTCAACATTTAAACCGTGTTGCAAAGAAGTAAATGTTAATAAACCTACAAAAACACACTTACACTGTTACACACACTCCCTCTAATTATTGCACAATATTTCACCTAGAGGCAGTTCTTACAACTTACGACAGAACCAGTGAAACCAAGTCACCACACAACTCAACTAAAAACAGAGAGAGAAAAAGAAATGACAACGAAGAGGAAAAGGTTATTGGTTCCAAGAGGAGCCCAGTTGGTGGCGCTGCCGACTCGGGGCATTGAGTTAATCTTAGTGAAGGTATCAACCTTAAAGTTGGCTCCACACATCATACCTTCACTGTCGACTCGTGGCATCGAAACATTCAAATTGGATTAAAATTGTTCTTGAAAATATCATATTCTCTATCCAACCAAACATACCCAAGTAATTATGAATAACTCATTTGCTGGTTGAAGTTAAAATTGGATTCCAGACATTAAAATGTAATTTTTTTTTTGGTTCGGCCTTGTACTAAGCATACCTCGTGTGTACGTTCAGCTTTGTGTTTAAATTATATGCAACTCTTATTTTTTGATAAAAATATATATGCTGTTGGTGTTTTGCCAGAAGGGTACGTAGGAGTTATTTTTTTATTAAACAAGCTCAAGAAATTTATAACAAATAAACTTTCTAAAACATTCCAACGGTTAATTAAATCATGTTGCAAAGATGCCAAATACATGTAGGTATCGTATACCTAAGCAGTCAGCACGGATGACTGTTGTTTTACTTGTTTTTAATTCAAATTTTATTCTTTTTAAAATAATTTCAATAATTTTCATTAAGATAGAAAAAAGAACGATGGAAGTCTTGTTGACAATTGACACTACTTAAGAAAACACAAACAAGTCAATACATAGGTTTAATTACAAAGCAGCAAATGCTAAGAAACATACAAAAACAAACACCCCTTCTAATTATTGCTTAATATTTCACCTAAAAACAGAGAGATAAAAAGAAAGAACGAAGGGAAAAAGGTTATTGGTTCCAAGAGGAGGCCCAGTTGGTAGCACTGCCGACACGTGGCATCGAGTTAATCTTAGTGAAGGTATCGACCTTGAAGTTGGCCCCACACATCATACCTTCACTGTCAACTCGTGGCATCGGCTTCAACCTGTTCATCGGATGCTCAAAGCTCTTCAAACCACCCTCACTGTGAAACATACAACCTGAAATTTGCAAATTGAAACAACGGATGATGAAACATGAAACTCTCTTTTGAAAATATCTTCAAATCGTTTAAGCTGAAGTTTGCATAACTGGACTGGGCCTTATTTATCAGCTCAGATAATTCATTTTGGGCCTTTCAGGATAAATATTGGATAATTCTAAATTTAGATCCATAAAAGTAAACTCCATTTTTCTCAGCATACAAATCAGGTAATAAATAAAATAAATTATAACAATCCACAAAGTGGTACCGAATGAATAGTACACGTACCGGGTGGGAAAGGTGCATACGACTTGCCACAGCCAGCCTTAGCAATATCTCTATCATCACAGATCACCACTGACCCGTCTCCTCCAATCCCCCAAAATAAAGGTATCTCTCCATCAGAGCTCTGTTCAACACGAAAGTACAAAAATCATTCCATTAAATTGTGCAAAAGAGTACATCAATATGTCATTTACAATTACTTAAAAGTATATTGACAGGGAAACCAAGGTACCAATGCAGCGAAGACAGAAGGATCGTTAGCGCTCGAGTCGAACACGACAAATGCGAAGGAACCAGAAAGGTCCTTGATGACCTGGTCTGCCGGGTAGGGTCCACGGTCTCGTAGAGTGCGGTATGCTTCTATAACCAACATGGCTTCATTGGTGGCTTTACCACTTAGACCATACTGTCTGATCAAGCTGCTCAGATTATCCAATCTCCCGATAAACATACAGTATATGTTCTCGAACCCGCAAAACAATCTGGATTTGTCGAAATCAAGACTTCAGTTTTCTTATTTTTATCTTGGTTCCCATTGTTTTTCATCAGTATTCCACCAATTAGAACACTTACTGATTTGTATAATGTTTAATTTGTCAGAATAAATTAAGATGAGCATTTTAATTTCCTACAACAGAGTATATTCAACAAGTTTCACTTTTACTGGATTTTGTTACCAAAAATTCTTAGAATATTGTTACCTTTCGTGCTTGCAGAGGTGGCGGCCCTGGGGCCCGACACATGCGAGAGCAGCTCCACAACCAAAAGAGGCTGTGAACGAGTCGTCGGGGTACGCAGAGTGGAAGTCCCGTAAGATTTCATCGGGGTTCTTCAGCTGGCGTCTGACGGTGGGTCCCTGCTTGCCGGAAGGTATGTTAACCGCCTCCGGACTGTTCAACTCCTGCGGGGGGTGTGCCAATTGCTTGTGGAATATACCCAACATTTTTGCAACTACTTCCTCTTTAAATTTTTCTTGTAAATTGTCAATCAATGGATCGTATTTGAATCTCTGTAGCGAATGTTAGAGAAGAGAAGGAAATGAAACGAGATGGAATGGGTTTTGATGAGAACGAAGGCTGTTATTTATAGAGTTCTGGTGAGTAATAATTAATTAAGGGATTAAAGATAACGACAAGAGGAAGCAAAGAGACCACCTCATCCCCTAGAATACTTTATTTCGTATACTAAAGAAATTTCTAATCGTTTTAATTACATTTTGCTGAATCAACGAATCATGTAATGAAATGTAGATCTACTGCTTTTACTTGGTCAATTCCATTGATTCTAGACCAAAGAATTGCAGACGAGTGGAATACTTTACATAGAATAGAGGTGGATAAGGATGCCCCACCCATATGGGCCCCATGAGGCGATTACTTTACTTGTTGAATTTAACTCGAGTTAGTATTAGTAGTGTTATAAAAGGTCGCCGATCGGGTAAGCGATCTTATCTCCTTTGACGAAGATCCACGTAGTATAGCCCACTGGTTGTACGTACCAGAAAATCAACACTAACACGTCATCGCTTACTGGCAGTTTTTTTCAAACAAAAGGCGAAACTGATCTATTGTTAAGTATTCATATTTTGAATACAGTTAAAATAAATAAACCATTGATTTTGTGTTTTAATTATATCTCACGTCTTTATTTCTATTAAAATTGAAACAGTTGATTCGAACCACTCAATATGATTTCATATTCAGAGACAGAGCTAGACTTCCGAATTATGAGATTCAAACACATACTAGGGATCAATCATATAATTTTTTTATGTTAAAAATGGAGATCAATTTATATTTCTTGTAACATTTTATTCTAAATTATATTAAAAATCATATGTAATTTTTTTTTTTATAAAAGTCAATTATCTCCCATTCATATAACCTCCCTCCGCCTCTGTCCATATTAGATATAATTAGAGAACAAACTTTATATTTTTTTGAAAATCTTTTACTATTTGTTTTAGATAGTTAGAAGCAGTGATTTTGTACCAAAAATAGTAAAATAAAATAAAAAAAATATATATAATTTGATATCTAAGTACATTTAATATGGATATCATGTTGAGCAGTTTGAATCGACTATTTGAACTTTAAAAAAATAAAGATATAGACGTAGAATATAATTGAAGCACAAAATCAATGATACATTTTAACTCTACTCTTATATTTTCTAGTCGTTTTGTCTTGATTTTAAAATTTCACATATGAACTCTACATACAACCATAAGATTGTTTAAGTTGTTTAGGTTATTTTATTAGAGAAGAATGCACAAAAGTTATGTATTTTTTTTATACAGCATAAAATTATAAATGATAGGATGCTTGAATATGAATTTAACTATTCAATCCGGTTGTTTTATTTTAATTAAGTAAAAATTATTATAGTAAAAAATATGGACGTATTGTTTCAGAGAAATGTTGTGTAACAAGTTTCATTTAAACATCTTTTAGCTATTTTTCATTCAATTTTTAAATAGAAATTGTATTGGAATTCTAGCAAAAAGAGTATCCATGCACGGACTTGTTCTAAAAACTAATAATGTGTCCTTTTAGCTAGAAACATTGTGAAATGTTTGAGATAAGATAATAACATAACAATAGATAAAAATCCATGATTCAAATATAATATAAATTTAACTAGAGAATAATTTGTTTTATACAATGAACATAAATATTTCAAACTTATAAATGTTTGAAAATAAAATATAATTTATTAATAATTCAAAAAATCTTGTTCATTTCAAAATTAAAATTAAAAAATAGTTCCTCATAAGATTTACAAATAACTTATAAATAATTTAAAATTATTAGAAAAAACTTCAATTTATTTAATTTAAATTGTGAGGTACTTACAGTGAATAATTCACTAATTACCTATAAATTTTGTTGTTAATTTTTTTTTGACATATTTTTGTTAGCAAAATTGAATGTTAGAGAATGCGTAGGAAACAATATGAGTGGATATATAAGAAACCAGCACGTTGTAATCACGTGCGAGCGGCGAGACTTAAAACCACTACCTCAGCAAACTCCTCGGATGGGTAATGGGGAATTCGAATCACCTGAGGTAACATATTATTTCCCTTGCATCTAAACCGTTGAATTAAAATCCGCACGTCTATTAATGCGCCTTTTGAGTTCCACGTCGAACCGGAATTGCTCGGGTTCCGATCGAACGGCAATGATCCAAACAGAAATATTCTGTTACCTCAGAGGACATGGATTCTCTGACTCCACGGATGGGTGGGGACGAAAAGCTGAGAGTGGGGCCCACAGCTGTTGCTGCATGCACGGGAAAACAATAATTTTTGTTTGGATTGATAGCAGATAAGAAAGCCTTGCTGCATACACGTCATTCCCTCCTTTGTCTTTTTTTTTTTTCTTTTGGGGATAGCTGCTGTGAGGAGAATCTCTGAGATAGTAACCGAATGATTACTATCATTAGCTAGGTCTGTAATTTTCTATAGGAGCTCTGATGTCGTGTCAGCGTCTCTGCGGCTCCACATTGGATGATTAGTAAAATTGGACGGGTCTCCCCTTGTTTAAGAAAGTAATTACACGTATGCTTTTTTATTTGCTTAAAGGCCTGTTCGGCCGACAAATGGAAATGGACTTGGGCACGGGAATTGAACTGAAAAATACTGTTTCCGTGGGAAAAAAAAAATTCAGTTGAACTGAATTTTTTTTTTCCACGTGAACAGTGATTCGTCCGAACAGGCCCTAAAAGACTGGTGAGGTGCTCGACTTTTCAAGTGTCACGTAATATTCAACACGTCGAAAATATTAATTTGTAAATGAGTAGTTTCAAATATCTCTTATTTTTTATTTTTTAATAGTGTCTTACATTTTTATTCCCCTATTTAAAATTCAGACCGTCAATTTAAACTATTCAATATGGTTTACGTATAGAAATCAAATTTTATATTTTATTTTGAAACTTTTTTCTACTAATTATGTAGGTACAAAATCATTGTTTTAATAGTAAAAAGTCTTATGAAAAAAGAAATCACAAATAGTATTTTTTTTCCAAGAAATATAAAATTTGGACTTCATAGATATTTTAATACGGAATCAATTGTTTGAATATTAAAGAAAAAATGTTACGCACAATAGAGAGACATAAAAAGACCCGATTTTTTATTTATATCCATAAAATAAAAGGAATTTAAAAAAATAACCAAACGGGTTATGAAAATCGAAAAGTATCCAAACCGGTTAACGGTTAACCGGACTCGAATCAAATTTCCAGTTAACCATTAACCGGATTCATTGAAATAATCCGGTTAACCGTTAACCGGACTTTTTTTTTTAATTTTTAAAGGTGGGGGTCATGCATTGGGGTGTGGGCACGTGAAAGAAGGCCCGGTTAGCAGTGAACCAGTTTTTTTTTTTTTTTTTTTTTAAACAGAATTTTTTTTTTGTATTAAAATATTAGAAATGTTGAATATATTTCTTTGAAAATAGATGGAATACAATATAATTTGATTTATTAGAAAGACTGCAACAAATAGCCCGGATCAATATTTTTCAGATCGGATTTTTCACGGCTGTAAGAAAAATTAATATATTTCTTTATATGTTATTGAAAAAAAATAAAAATGCTTAGATTTCGAGTTATTGATCCCGGTTCAAAAGTTACTTCTAAGTAATCTAGAAAATATTATGATCTTTCTAATAGATTTAATTTATTAAAAGTTGTATCTATTTTGAAAAAAAATAAAAACTTTAATTTATTTAATGATTGTTATTCAAAAATAATTCTCAAAATAGATACAACTTTTAATAAATTAAATGTAGTAGAAAGACAATAATATTTTCTGGATTACCTAGAAGTGACTTTTGAACCGGGATTAATAACTCAGAATCTAAGCATTTTTATTTTTTTCCAATAACACATAAAGAAATATATTAATTTTTCTTACAGCCGCGAAAAATCCGACCTGAAAAATATTGATCCGGACTATTTGTTGCAGTCTTTCTAATAAATTAAATTATATTGTATTCCATCTATTTTCAAAAAAATATATTCAACATTTCTAATATTTTAATACAAAAAAAAATTCTGTTTAAAAAATAAAAAAAAATAAAAAAACCGGTTCACAGCTAACCGGATTTTCTTTCACATGCTCACACCCCAATGCATGACCCCCACCTTTAAAAATTTTAAAAAAAAAAGTCCGGTTAACGGTTAACCGGATTATTTCAATGAATCCGGTTAATGGTTAACCGAAAATTTGATTTGGGTCCGGTTAACCGTTAACCGGTTTGGATACTTTTCGATTTTCATAACCCGTTTGGTTATTTTTTTAAATTCCTTTTATTTTATGGATATAAATAAAAAAATCGGTAAAAAGACATTAGATATTTGAATCTTATTCACTACGTAATGGCTTTCCTCTTTCGACCCAACTGCTTTCTGTAGTACATATAACTTCTTTTCATTTTTAATCCATTCAAGATTTGTACTTTGGACCATAGACATTTATATTAGCACGACTCTCATTTTTTCCTTCACAAAATGCATGAAAACTTTGCGAACAAAATCAATTTGAAAGGGAGAGTTTTACCTGTACCCCTCAAAAACTTCAAAATAATGTATTTCTCCTGTAAACGTCATAATATCATATTTGTCCTTCTAATTGAAAAATTAACAAGTTTACTCATTTTATTGCCTTTATTTTAAAACTCATTTAAAAATTATAACGTACAAATTTTATCCTATTAAAAAATAAAAATATATGTATATGTTTAAGAAATATATCAGTCTTCTAATTGATCAGTTTTCGAGAGAAAATAATTTATTTTAAATTTTCATATGATGATCATGTTAAAAATATACTTCCATACTATATTTTACATTTTTTTAAAATACTATCTTTTTAGATAGAAAGAAAATCATTACTTTTCAATAGTCTATAATATTTAGATCAAGTGTTTTTCTACTTATTAAAAAAATAGAAAAAAAATTCAAAAAATTATAAAATTTGAACTATGAGTACATTTTCATAAAAAAATCATATTGAACGGTTCATATAGATTATTTAGATATAAAAAATGAAGATATTTATTCATAGTACGGACTAATATACTATGCATACCGTAGCCTCAAAAAAGATACTTCAAAAAAAAAAAGGTCATTATGATTTATGAATGCAGGTTCTCTCAAAAACCATGCATCAAATACCGAAACATCCTTTTCCCTTTTCTGTTTCGCCATACATGACTACCTATACCGAAACATTCTTAAAACACCATGATGTACCAATTCTGTGCTAGGATCGTTGAGTCATACAAAGATCAAAGATGAACCTTCAAATCAGAACCAGAATTAGAGGTGAAATAGCTTGTGGCTCGATTGTGACTCATACCTAATTTGATCGCTAACAGTACGTTTGTTATTAGATCGAATTGTTAATAAGCTAGTTCGCTACTAACTCGCTCCAGAAATAATAAGTTAGAATCTTGCTTGCTCGCTCCAGAATTTATATTTTTTAGATTTTTTTTACCAACTTTTTGAATAGATACCATTGTTTTTGGTTTGTCCGTAATCTTCCGAAAAATAATGTTTTGGATAAGTTCCACAAACTACTCACGAAACAAAAGCTGCTGACATACATAGATCAGCCTATATTTCTATTCATGTTTTATATTCAAATGTAGAATATATACAGTTCATCTTAGTTATTTTTTTTATAAAATAATACTTCCACATAAAAACTTAATGATTTTTGAAGTTCATTCTAAATAATAAATAATGAAAGCATTAAAATTAATCTATCATGGATAAGCAGAATATTATTTTCCAGCTTTAATTATTATGTATATAATGAATTCTAAAAATCATAAAATATTCCTTCCAAAAATAAATAAAACCAATATTTGGATAAGCCATATGGATTGTTTTTAAATAAATTTAAAAGCAAATGAAAAGCGAAGCTGTGAAAGTTTGTGGAATTAAATGCAGGTGACATTAGAATGCTCCGCAATATAACAATATATACACTGTGAAGCAATTTTATTTTTATTATATATATTATTCATTTTATGCATAAAATACGATAATTTTAGATGTGGGCTACGGTGCTTTGGGAAGTAAAGAAGTCTCAGTACATTTTTTTTAATTAAAGTTTAAACAGTCGAACTGAACGTTCAAAATGATTTTGGTATTAAAATGCACTTGCAGATCAATTTTTTCATATTTTTTTTGGATCACTTCTTTTCAAAAAACTGTGGATCATAATAAAACTAGTGTTTTTTCAAAAATGATAAAACATAGTAAAATATTTCCAAAAAAGTAAAATCTGGTATTCAAATACATTTTTATATAGAGACCATGTAGAATGATTCAAGTTGACTGACTAAATTTTAAAAACACAAAATATAAGTGAAAAGTAAAACATGGACTTTACTTTCAAACATGGTAGCCCCACCTCGTATTTTACTATAAATTTTTGATATAGTTTGATCCGAATCCAATACATATCTTAACCTAATCCACACAAATACCTCAATTCGCTCAATCCAACTCACGATCTAAGTTGATAAACGAAAATACAATCACAACTCAAAATCAATTTCTTGTGAACCATAATAGTAATAAGAAAAAAGCTAGATCATATTTGGGCTGAAAATCAAAACTATCTCCAACCTAAAATTGCCAAAATTTTAAACAAACCCTTAAAATCCAAATAATTTCCCTGACTGAAAATTACCCAAATTGAAAACTTTATTAAACCGATTACGGAGCATCTATTTTACGTAAGCGATCACAATTTGAACTATACTGTATATTTTTCAAAGTTAATATTAAACATAAATTAAGGACTACATTTATGTGTTTGTTCATTAATTATTTTAAATAAATTACCAATATATATTATTTGAAACACATGAAACTTATGCATACAACACCTGTGTGCTCATATTCAAATTAAATTTGAAACACAATTAAAAATAGTTGTTGTTAAAAGGGTATAATTTTAATAGCTCGAAAGGTTAAATTATAGTACTCATCATTTCTTCTGATAATTAACTTACAAAAAGAAGACAAAAAGTGAATTATTATTTTTCATAGTAATTATTAAATTATTATAAAGTATATAACAACATTTCATCAATTGGAAGTCTAAAACACACGCTTAAATATTTCTTCAGCTGTCATATAAACTCTTTATATTCATGAATTAATTAAAATCTATAGTTATTTTACTACTACAAAAAAAAAAAAAAACAAATTCGCTCAGATTTATTAATTTCTTTATTATCGGATTAGAAGAGCATCGAAAATCTAACTTGATTGAAAATATAGTAAAAAGCTTTTATTTCATATTCTCCATCAGCTTCTTATAGTATATATGTTTCATTATACATAATTAATGAGATGTTAAAATAAAGAACCAACGAAATAAAATTTCGGAACCATCTGCCCGTTCACATTCCTATATTATATTTCTTCTGTGGTTTCGGAGTTTGAAGCTTCCATGCAGCGTTTCACCGTTTATGAGCATTTGCTAAGTAACTACTAACTAGTGGATGAAAGTGGATCGCTACAAGGAGGGTCAACAGACCTCCGTCTCTTCTCATCTGGCACTGGTTCCTTCTTATCCACTCCTTTCCTCTTTTCCAGCGCCACAATCTCTATGACAGGTGGGCCATCTTTTTTCATCAAGATTCGGTCAAGACTTTTTGGGGTTTAACAAGAAAAAAGTACGAACATAAAACCCTTAAAACCGCGATTCCAATCCTCTGAGGTAATATTTCGCTTTAGATCCAACCGTCCAATCAGATCGAACGTTTCTGATCTAAATTTAAAAAATTATGTTACCTCAGAGTCAGAGGTGCACGTGATATGAGCTCTAAACCCCAAAATCCCTCGGATAGCTTCGTTCTTTGTAAATTGAAAAATCGATTAATCCTTCTTCTCCAAGTTTTCCCATGATCCCCAAATCTTTTTTTGTTCGCGGTATTAATTTCTATATCGTCGATATCTTCGATTCCATATCTTTATAACGGCTCTTTCTGTAGCCGACCTTTTTATCGCCTATAAATTGCCTATAAATATTTCTCCTCTCCTCTAGTTGTTCATAATTTCTCATGTTAACTTCGAGAGAAAGTGAGAGAAAAAGAGAGAGAGAAGCCAGTGTCCTCAAAAACAAAGGTAAGCTATGATCGGAAAGGTTCGAGAAACTAAAAAAAATTCAGAACTTAGCTGATCAGAGGCGAACGAGTTCAACCACGCGAATGCCTGTTTCTTGTAACTGTACTGCTTCGAGTTGCTTTAGCGCGTGCATTCCTACAGGTGATCGGAGGCGAACGAGTTCAACCACGCGAATGCTTGTTTTTTGTAACTGTACTGCTTCAAGTTGCCTTAGCACGTCCATTCCTACTGGTGATCGAAGGTGAACTTAGCTGATCCGAGGCGAACGAGTTGAACCACACGAATGCCTGTTTCTTGTGTATTGCTTCGAGTTGCCTTAGCGCGTGCATTCCTACAGGTGAGTATTTATTCAATTCCTATGGTTTATGATTTTGTGTAGTCTGTTCATCTTTGCACTGGTTAATTGTATAGTTTAGTTTCTAATCGCGAAATTGAAGTAGCGAGACTGTTAAATCTCACTTATTTCTTTTTATTGTAGTTGTTTCTTTGTCTGATATTGCCATGGCTTAGTATTTGTGCATTTTCCTTTTTTCAGTAAATACCTTCCTGTAGAATCTTGACTTAGTTTTAGGTTTTATTGTGTCTTTTTTTTTAGCAAGTGAAAGTTGTTCGAGTGAATGCCTCTGAGACAGCCAGTGTGCTTCTTCCAGATCTGCCAACACAGGCTCACTTATTTTATGTAGAAGCACAAATTTAACCAAAACTGTGTGTTAAATCTGTAAATCGTTCTATTTCTAAATCAATCTTCGTCACATTGTAGATATGGTTTATTTTATCTTGCTGTTCTTCAATTTACACACTGCTTGATGTATCTATCAATGACAGTTTTTATTTTATTTCTAAAATAATTTACCGAAGTGAAAATTAGTAAGGTGTTCGAGTGAATGCCTCTGAGACAGCCTGTGTGCTTCTTCCAAATCTGCCAACACAGGCTCACTTATTTATGTAGAGGTACAAATTTAACCAAAACTGTGTGTTAAATTTGTAAATCTTTCTATTTCTAAATTAATCTTCTTCACATTGTAGATATGGTTTATTTTATCTTGTTTGTTCTTCGATTTACACATTGCTTGATGTATCTATCAATAACAGTTTTTATTTTATTTCTAAATTAATTTGCCGAAGTGAAAATTATTTGTTCTATATTAGACCACCATGGAAACACTTTTTAGTATTCTCAACAGTACTGGTTCAGTACACATACTGGTCAGGTCAACTCTACCAGTAGTATAAACAAACTCACTGCTCGTACAGGTGCTACACTTTTTGTAGAAATCTGATAATTGTTGTCTTTGTTTGTAGCAATTTACATACTTCTTTGATTGATGTGAGTGAAATTAGGAAGATGCTGCCGAGGGGTTACATGATTCATTTCCATGACAATGCCCATTGAGCCGAGCTCTGGAGTGCTTCAAGAGCGTGTACTGTCCGGGTGAAGCTAGCGCCATGGGAGTTGAAAACAAAGAAGGCAAGGTGATCTGTACTTTAAATGATTTCAATTTTTTTTAATTTAAAATATTATTTTACCTATCCATTCATGGTTGATATATAATTGCTAACAGGGGCACTGTTAACCATCGATGCATAAAAGGTGATTATTTAGAAAGGGGCCAACATACTTTGGTGATCCTTTTTCAACTATCACAAATATTATTTTACCTCTCTCTTTTTTTTTCTTAAACATGTTATAATTTGTTATTAGTTCTTGTTCTGTTTGTGAACCACTGCTAATTGTTTTCAGTTTTGTACTTTGCAGAAAGCATATGATTTTCAGTACATAGAGCAAACATTGTCAGTTCCTATTACTTATATGCAATGGTTTGCACCAGTACAATACCTAGCATATTTTTTTTTACTATTTTCAGTTTGGACTTGTCATATCACATTAATTAGTAGCTCAATAACAAGTTTTTTGTTTGGTGTGAGTGAAACTAGGATGATGATGCCGAAGGGTTACATGATTCATTTATGTGACAATGTCTATTGAGCTGAGCTCTGGAGTACTTCAAGAGTGTGTGCTGCCCGGGTGAAGCTAGCACCATGGGAGTTGAAAACAAAGAAGGCAAGGTGATTTGTACTTTAAACGATTTCAATTTTTTTTAATTTAAAATATTATTTTACCTATCCACTCATGTTGATATACAATAGCTAATAGGGGCACTGGTTCACCATCAATGCAGAAAAAGGTGATTATTTATAAGGGGGCCAACATCCTTTGGTGATGCTTCTTCAACAATCACAAATGAGGACTCCATCTCTTTTTTTATTCTTTAGCATTTTGTTATAATTTGTTATTAATTCTTCCTCTTTTTATGAACCACTGCTAACTGTTTTCAGTTTGGTACTTTGCAGACAACATCTGATTTTCTTGGTCCCGAGTAGTTCATGGGTTGTCTGAACTAGTGAATAAAGTTCAAAACCGGGGTATCGGACTACAGCTGCCACTTACTGTATGTTTATTTCTTCTTTGAACCCATCGTCAATAGTCTTGGGAAATACCAGTTAAGTAAATATTTGTGAGGTGCTAACAGTAAAAATGATTGATTATCAGTTTCTATTTCTCCAGCTGAAATTTAATCATAGCATTGTGGATCTCGTAGAGGATTAACCGATCGTAGGAGTTGTTGGTGACATCCTTTGATACTCAGCTTGAAGAAAAACAATTCTATTTCGGTAAATAGAGCAGACTTGTTAGTTCCTATTACTTATATGTAGTGGTTTGCACCAGTACAGTAGATAGCATTTTTTTTTTTTTTTTACTATTTTCAGTTTGACTTCTCATATCACATTAACTGGTAGCTGAATAACAACTTATTTTTTTGATGTGACTGAAACTATGAAGATGCTGCCGAGGGGTACATCATTCATTTTTGTGACAATGCCCATTGAGCCGAACTCTGGAGTCCTTCAAGACTGACAGCACACACTCTTGGGTGAAGCTAGCACCTTGGGAGTTGAAAACAATGGAGGAAAGGCGATTTATACAATTTCAATTTTTTTAATTTAAAATATTATTTCACCTCATGGTTGATATATAATTGCTAATAGTGGTGTTGGTTCACCATTAGTATAGAAAGGGTGATTATTTATAAGGGGGCCAAAATCCTTTGGTGATTTTCGCGAGCCGGTGTAGTTCATGAGTTGTACAAACTAGCGCACAAATTTCATAACCGGGGTGTCGGACTAGAGCTGCCAATTACTGTATGTTTTCTTCTCTGAATCAAGTGTCAAAAGTCTTTGGAAAGTGTCAGTTAAGTAAATATTTGTGAGCTGTTAATAGTAAAATGAATTGATTTCCAGTATCTATTTCTCCGTAATGAAATTTAATCATAGCATTGTAGATGTCGTAGAGGGTTAATGAACTTTAGGAGATATTTGTGACGTGCTTTGATTTTTAGCTTGAAGGAAAGCAAGGTATATAGAGCTGACTTCTGAGTTTCTTTTACTAATATGAAGTGGTTTGCGTACAGTACCTAGTATTTTTTTTTTATAATACTTTCAGTTTGACTTTTCATATTACATTAACTGGTAGGTGAATAACAAATTATTTGTTTGATGTGATTGAAACTAGGAAGTTGCTACCGAGTGGTACCTCATCAATTTCTGTGACAATGCTCTTTGAGCCAAACTCTGGAGTGCATCAAGAGTGTGTGCTGTCTGGGTGAAGCTAGCACCTTGGGAATTGAAAGCAAAGATGGCAAGGTGATGTGTACTTTGTATGATTTCAATTTTTTTAATTTCAGATATTATCTTACCTATTTACTCATGGTTGATAGATATTTGCTAATAGGGGTGCTGGTTCAGCATCAATTCAGAAAGAGTGATTATTTAGATGTGGGCCAACATCCTTTGGCGTGATGCTTCTTCAACTTTCACAAATCAGGACTCCTTAATCGCTTTTTTTTCTTAAACATTTCGTTATAATTTGTTATTAGTTCTTGTTTTATTTGTGAACCTCTGTTAATTGTTTTTAGTTTGGTACTTTGCAGAAAGCACATAATTTTATCGGGCGAGAGTAGTTCATTGGTTGTTTGAACTAGCGCACAAAGTTCAAAGCCGGGTGTCGGAATAGAGCTGCCACTTACTGTATGTTTTCTTCTTCTCTGAACCCATTGTCAATAGTCTTTAGAAGTGCCAGTTAAGTAAATAGTTGGGAGGTTCTAACTGTAAAAAGGATTGATTTCCAGTCTCTTTTCTACATATTGTAATTTAATTATAGCATTGTGGATGTCGTAGAGGGTTAACCAACTGTAGGAGATCTTAGTGACATGCTTTGATTTTTTGCTTGAAGGAAGCAATTATGTTTCGGTACAGAGAGCTGAATTGTCAGTTGCTATTACTAATATGAAGTGGTTTGCACCAGTACAGAGAGCTGAATTTCAAGAGTGACAGCACACACTCTTGGGTGAAGCTAGCACCTTGGGAGTTGAAAACAATGGAGGAAAGGCGATTTATACAATTTCAATTTTTTTAATTTAAAATATTATTTCACCTCATGGTTGATATATAATTGCTAATAGTGGTGTTGGTTCACCATTAGTATAGAAAGGGTGATTATTTATAAGGGGGCCAAAATCCTTAGATGATTTTTGCGAGCCGGTGTAGTTCATGAGTTGTACAAACTAGCGCACAAATTTCATAACCGGGGTGTCGGACTAGAGCTGCCAATTACTGTATGTTTTCTTCTCTGAATCAAGTGTCAAAAGTCTTTGGAAAGTGTCAGTTAAGTAAATATTTGTGAGCTGTTAACAGTAAAATGAATTGATTTCCAGTATCTATTTCTCCGTAATGAAATTTAATCATAGCATTGTAGATGTCGTAGAGGGTTAATGAACTTTAGGAGATATTTGTGACGTGCTTTGATTTTTAGCTTGAAGGAAAGCAAGGTATATAGAGCTGACTTCTGAGTTTCTTTTACTAATATGAAGTGGTTTGCACCTGTACAGTACCTAGTATTTTTTTTTTATAATACTTTCAGTTTGACTTTTCATATTACATTAACTGGTAGGTGAATAAAAAATTATTTGTTTGATGTGATTGAAACTAGGAAGTTGCTACCGAGTGGTACCTCATCAATTTCTGTGACAATGCTCTTTGAGCCAAACTCTGGAGTGCATCAAGAGTGTGTGCTGTCTGGGTGAAGCTAGCACCTTGGGAATTGAAAGCAAAGATGGCAAGGTGATGTGTACTTTGTATGATTTCAATTTTTTTAATTTCAGATATTATCTTACCTATTTACTCATGGTTGATAGATATTTGCTAATAGGGGTGCTGGTTCAGCATCAATTCAGAAAGAGTGATTATTTAGATGTGGGCCAACATCCTTTGGCGTGATGCTTCTTCAACTTTCACAAATCAGGACTCCTTAATCGCTTTTTTTTCTTAAACATTTCGTTATAATTTGTTATTAGTTCTTGTTTTATTTGTGAACCTCTGTTAATTGTTTTTAGTTTGGTACTTTGCAGAAAGCACATAATTTTATCGGGCGAGAGTAGTTCATTGGTTGTTTGAACTAGCGCACAAAGTTCAAAGCCGGGTGTCGGAATAGAGCTGCCACTTACTGTATGTTTTCTTCTTCTCTGAACCCATTGTCAATAGTCTTTAGAAGTGCCAGTTAAGTAAATAGTTGGGAGGTTCTAACTGTAAAAAGGATTGATTTCCAGTCTCTTTTCTACATATTGTAATTTAATTATAGCATTGTGGATGTCGTAGAGGGTTAACCAACTGTAGGAGATCTTAGTGACATGCTTTGATTTTTTGCTTGAAGGAAGCAATTATGTTTCGGTACAGAGAGCTGAATTGTCAGTTGCTATTACTAATATGAAGTGGTTTGCACCAGTACAGTACCTAGTATTTTTTATACAATTTTCAGTTTGACTTTTCATATTGCATTAACTGGTAGGTGAATAACAACTTATTTGTTTGATGTGACTGAAACTAGGAAGATGCTACCGAGGGGTACCTCATTCATTTCTGTGACAATGCCCTTTGAGCCGAGCTGTGGAGTGCTTCAAGAGTGTGTGCTGTCCTGGTGAAACTAGCACCTTGGGAGTTGAAAACAAAGAAGGTAAGGTGATGTGTACTTTATACTATTTCAATTATTTAATTTAAAGTATTATTTTACCTCATGATTGATATATAATTGCCAATAGGCATGCTGGTTCACCATCAATTCAGAAAGAGTGATTATTTAGAAGCGTGCCAACATCCTTTGCTGTGATGCTTATTGAACTGTCACAAATCAGGACTCCTTTATCTCTTCTTGTTTTCTTAAACATGTTGTTATAATTTGTTATTAATTCCTGTTTTATTTGTGAACCTTTGTTAATTGATTTCAGTTTGGTACTTTGCAGAAAGCATATGATTTTCTCCAGCGAGAGTAGTTCATTGGTTGTCTGAACTAGCGCGCAAAGTTGAAATTTGGGGCGTCGGACTAAAGCTGCCACTTACTGTATGTTTTCTTCTTCTCTAAACCCATTGTCAGTAGTCTTTAGAAGTACTTGTCAAGTAAATATTTGCGAGGTGCTAACCATAAAAAGGATAGATTTTCAGTCTCCAATTGTCCATATTGAAATTTAATCATAGCATTGTTGATCTTGTAGAGGGTTAACCATTTGTTGGAGATGTTAGGGACATGCTATGATTTTTAGCTTCAAGAACAAAAATTATTTTTCAGAACAGAGAGTTGACTTGTCTGTTCCTATTACTTATATGCAGTGGTTTGCTCCAATACAGGTAGTTCATTGATTTCTAGCATATATTTTTTTTTTTTTTACTATTTTCAGTTTTTCTCATATCACATTAACTGGTAGCTGAATAACAACTTATTTGTTTGACGTGACTGAAACTAAGAAGATGCATTCGTGGGGTACATCATTCATTTATGTGACAATGCCAATTGAGCCCAACTATAGAGTGCTTCAAGAGTGTGATGTCCAGGTGAAGCTAGCACCTTGGGAGTTGAAAACAAATAAAGCAAGGTGATGTGTACTTTATACGATTTTAATTTTTTAATTTAAAATATTATTTTACATATTTACTCAAGATTGATATATAATTTCTAATAGGGGCGCTGGTTCACCATTAATGCAGAAAAGGGTGGTTATTTAGAAGAGGACCAACAACGTTTGGTGATGCTTCTTCAACTATCACAAATGAGGCCTCCTTAATCTATCTATTTGTCTTAAACAATTTGTTATATTTTGTTATTAATTATTGTTCTATTTGTGATCCCCTGTTAAATGTTTTCAATTTGGAACTTTGCAGAAAGCATATGATTTTCGCGAGCCGGTGTAGTTCATGAGTTGTACAAACTAGCACACAAACTTCATAACCGGGGTGTCGGACTAGAACTGCCACTTACTGTATGTTTTCTTCTCTGAATCAAGTGTCAAAAGTCTTTGGAAAGTGTCAGTTAAGTAAATATTTGTGAGGTGTTAACCGTAAAATGAATTGATTTCCAGTATCTATTTCTCCGTAATGAAATTCAATCATAGCATTGTAGATGTCGTAGAGGGTTAACGAACTGTAGGAGATATTTGTGACGTGCTTTGATTTTTAGCTTGAAGAAAAGCAAGGTATATAGAGCTGATTCTGAGTTTCTTTTACTAATATGAAGTGGTTTGCACCTGTACAGTACCTAGTATTTTTTTTTATAATACTTTCAGTTTGACTTTTCATATTACATTAACTGGTAGGTGAATAACAAATTATTTGTTTGATGTGATTGAAACTAGGAAGTTGCTACCGAGTGGTACCTCATCAATTTCTGTGACAATGCTCTTTGAGCCAAACTCTGGAGTGCATCAAGAGTGTGTGATGTCTGGGTGAAGCTAGCACCTTGGGAATTGAAAGCAAAGATGGCAAGGTGATGTGTACTTTGTATGATTTCAATTTTTTTAATTTCAGATATTATCTTACCTATTTACTCATGGTTGATAGATATTTGCTAACAGGGGTGCTGGTTCAGCATCAATTCAGAAAGAGTGATTATTTAGATGTGGGCCAACATCCTTTGGCGTGATGCTTCTTCAACTTTCACAAACCAGGACTCCTTAATCGCTTTTTTTTCTTAAACATTTCGTTATAATTTGTTATTAGTTCTTGTTTTATTTGTCAACCTCTGTTAATTGTTTTCAGTTTGGTACTTTGCAGAAAGCACATGATTTTATCGGGCGAGAGTAGTTCATTGGTTGTTTGAACTAGCGCACAAAGTTCAAAGCCGGGTGTCGGAATAGAGCTGCCACTTACTGTATGTTTTCTTCTTCTCTGAGCCCATTGTCAATAGTGTTTTGGAAATACCAGTTAAGTAAATATTTGTGAGGTGCTAACCGAAATTTTTTTTTATTTCTAGTGTCTATTTCTTGATACTGAAATTTAATCATTGCATTGTCGATCTCGTAGATGGTTCACCAATTGTATGAAATGTTAGGGACATGCTTTGATTTAGCTTGCAGAAAAGCAATCATGTTTTGGTATAGAGAGCGGATTGTCAGTTCCTATAACTTATATGCAGTGGTTTGCACCAGTACAGTCCCTAGCATATATATATTTTTTTTACTATTTTCAGTTTGACTTCTCATATTGCATAAACTGCTAGCTGAATAACAAGTAATTTGTTTAATGTGACTAAAACTAAGAAGGTCCATCCGTGGGAACATCATTCATTTCAGTGACAATGCCCATTAAGTCCAACTATAGAGTGCTTCAAGTGTGTGTGCTGTCCAGGGAAGCTAGCACCTTGGTAGTTGAAAACAATGAAGGCAAGGTCATGTGTACTTTATACGATTTCAATTTTTTAACTTAAAATATTATTTTACCTATTTACTCATGGTTGATATATAATTGCCAAGAGGGGCGCTGGTTCACCATTAATGCAGAAATGGTGGTTATTTAGAAGAGGACCAACAACGTTTGGTGATGCTTCTTCAACTGTCACAAATGAGGCCTCCTTAATCTATCTGTTTTTCTTAAACAATTTGTTATAATTTGTTATTAATTATTGTTCTATTTGTGATCCCCTGTTAATTGTTTTCAGTTTGGAACTTTGCAGAAAGCATATGATTTTCGCGGGTCGGTGTAGTTCATGAGTTGTACAAACTAGCGCACAAATTTCATAACTGGGGTGTCGGACTAGAACTGCCACTTACTGTATGTTTTCTTCTCTGAATCAAGTGTCAGTTAAGTAAATATTTGTGAGGTGCTAACATTAAAATTAATTGATTTCCAGTATCTATTTATCTGTAATGAAATTTAATCATAGCACTGTAGATGTCGTAGAGGGTTAACCAACTGTAGGAGATATTTGTGACGTGCTTTGATTTTTAGCTTGAAGAAAAGCAAGGTATAGAGAGCTAACTTGTCAGTTGCTATTAATAATTTGAAGTGGTTTGCACTAGTACAGTACCTAGAATTTTTTTTTATACCATTTTCAGTTTGACTTTTCATATTATATTAACTAGTAGATGAATAACAAATTATTTGTTTGATGTGACTGAAACTAGGAAGATGTTGCCGAGTGGTACCTCATTCATTTCTGTGACAATGCCCTTTGAGCTGAACTTTGGAGTGCTTCAAAAGTGTGTGCTATCCGGGTGAAGATAGAACCTTGGGAGTTGAAAACAAAGAAGGCAAGGTGATGCGTACTATATACTATTTCAATTTTCTAATTTCAAATATTATGTTACCTATTTACTCATGGTTGATAGATATTTGCTAATAGAGGCGCTGGTTCAACATCAATGCAAAAAGAGTGATTATTTAGAAGCGAGCCAACATCCATTGGTGTGATGCTTCTTCAACTTTCACAAATCAGGACTCCTTAATCTCACTTTTTTTCTTAGACATTTCGTTATAATTTGTTATTAATTATTGTTCTATTTGTGAACCTCTGTTAATTGTTTTCAGTTTGGTAGTTTGTAGAATGCATATGATTTTCTCGGGTGAGAGTAGTTCATTGGTTGTTTGAACTAGCGCACAAAGTTCAAAGCCGGGATGGCGGACTAGAGCTGCTACTTACTGTATGTTTTCTTCTTCTCTGAACCCATTGTCAATTGTGTTTAGAAAATACCAGTTAAGTAATGTTGAGATTTATGTATCTTTATCGCATTATAGAAGTTATAGGGTTATATCGGTAAGAAAGGAATTATAGAAGTGATAGGGTTGCAAATGCAAATTGTAATGCCTATATAAACTGAGGGATCAATAGAATCAATTAATTCTGTTTTGAACAACAAATCTTTATGGTATCAGAGCTACAGAAAATCCTGAAACCCTAGCAGCCTCTATTCTCTCTTTTCTCTACTTCGTTACTGTAGCAAATCAAACCCGTTACTGTAGCGCACAGATCCGCCCCCCCCTCCGCCAGGGCTGCCTGAGCCCCGCCCAGATCGGGTCGCCTGACCTCTCTGAGCTCGCCGGAGCTCCGCCTAGGTCCCTGCTCCAGCTCCCTGCTCCAGCTCCAGCTCCGCCTCCCTGCTCCAGCTCCGACCTCACTGGCTGCGTCTAGCCTTGTTCCGCCTAGATAAGCTTGGTGTCGTCTACACCACTGGCTCCGCCTAGCTCCAGTCTGCTCCGCCTAGCTCCGGTCTGCTCCGCCTAGCCTCCGCCCAGCATCTTCTCTCTTCTTCTTCTAGTCTGAACCACTGCCTTGCAGTCCGAATCTGGTCAGATCTAGACCGATCAAGCTTGCATCTGGTCTGATCCAAGGTGAAGCAAGTCAGATCTGTTTTTTTTCTTCTTTTCTAGGCTGATCAAGCCTTAAAACTCGGTCTTTTGTGTTGATTTGGCCGGCGTGGGGGGCTTTTACCCCACGATACCCGAGACGCGGGTTGATCGGGTTTTCGATCGAGTTCGGGCTCGAATCTTGATGAGATAGATCAAGATCGGGTCAAGCAAAAGAAGAAGAAAGGGGGAGATGGTTTAGATCCGTCTTGAGGAGCAAGATCGGGTCTTTACGAGAGATACGAGTGCTCGGATCGAGAAAGGGAAGGAAGTCAAGGTGATCTGTGTGATCGAAGACTTGGATCCTTTGAGAGAAGATGTCTAGCGAGGCTGAAAAAGGGAAAGGGGTGTTAGAGTGCCTGTCGGGTGTTGATCCGGAGGTTCTAAAGGTGTTGGTTGGTCTCATCCAGGGAGCCAGTGTTCAGACCAATACCTTGGCACGTGATCCACCACAGGTGAAGTTTGATCTCCAAACTGTGGAGCTTAAGCTTGATGGACCATCCTCATATCTGAGTTGGTCGCGTCGGATTGAGACTGCTTTGGATGGGAGGAAGCTCAAGAGGTATCTGACAGAGGATGAGCCAGCTGGTGCTACTGCTCAGGCTGAGGAGTGGAAGACCACACATGCTTTGATCTACACCTGGTTGCTCAACTCGATGAAACAATCGATTGCCTCTTCAGTCGATGGCATCCGACTTGTGAAGGACATCTGGGCAAAGCTGAAGAGGACCTATGGTGGGACTGAGAACCACATGAGGGTGTTCCAGATTGAGCAAGAGGTATTGGCTGTGGTGCAGGGTGATAGATCGATTCAGGATTACTCCTTGAATCTAGAGAAGCTATGGGCAGAGCTTGATCACTTATCACAGGGGTTGAATTGTAGTGATCCGAGCTGCAAGAGGGAGGTGCGCTTTCAACAGACGAGGACTATGCAGTTCTTGGCTAAGCTGAACTCGGCTTTTGATCAGAGGAGATCAGTTCTCCTAGCCCAGACGAAGATTCCTTCATTGGATGAGGCCATTGCAGCGATGATGCAGGAGGAGAGTCGCATGGTGATACATGCCGAGCCGAGTGGACCCCCAGGCGCACGATCAGCTTTGGCTGCCTCTAGCTCAGGTATGACAGGTGCCAAGGGGGAGACTCGCAGGTGTTACAACTGCGGGGAAACAGGTCATCTGATCAAGGCTTGTCCTAGGCCACCAAGAGAGAGAGATGCAGGTGGTAGAGGGCAGTTTGTCAACCGTGGACGCGGCCGTGGGGGCAGAAGAGGTGGAAGAGGAGGCAACCGGGCAAATCTGATGGTTGAAGAGGAAGAAGAGGAAGCTATTGTGGGATTATCTGAGGAGGATCTGATCAGGGAGATAGTCAGGAGGAGACAGAGAGCAAGTGAGGAAAAGAGTGCAGTTGATGATGCATCCATCACGGGTAACGTTGCTTCTGTTGCTTACTCAGCCACAGGTACTTGTGATACTCTTGCTATCCCCTCTATATCCACCACTAGATCATCAGATTGGATAGTCGATTCTGGTGCATCTCGCCATGTGACTGGCGCTGCTAGGGAGTTCTCTTCCTATACTCACCTAGCAGTTCCAGAGAGCATCCGGATAGCCGATGGTACGGCTCAGCCGGTGGTCGGTAAGGGTACAGTGAAATGTACCAACACTTTGACTTTGTCTAATGTTTTGCATGCTCCTTCTTTTCCTGTGAATCTTCTATCTATAAGTGCCATTGTCTCACAACTAAATTGTGTTGTTTTGTTTGATAATCCCAAGGTGATCTTCCGAGAGAAGGAGACGGGCAAGGAACTTGGGACTGGCACACTGCATAAGGGCCTGTGGTACATGGATAAAGAGGGTATGGACTCGGCCCTCTCATCCATTGTTGAGAGAAGTGTAGAAGACCTGCTGTTGCTCCATCATAGGCGATTGGGTCATTCTTCATTTCCAGTTTTGAGTAGATTGTATCCGCCTTTGTTTGAAAAGGCAAATAAGGAAAAATTGGTGTGTGATGCGTGTGAGTTAGGCAAGCATACCAGAAGCTCTTATGTTAGCTCTGGTAGTAGGAGGTCTTGTAGTTTTGATTTGATTCATTCAGATGTATGGGGACCTTGTCCTTCAACTACTTTGAATGGATTTAGATACTTTGTGTCGTTTATTGATTGTTTTTCTCGTTCTACTTGGCTTTACTTGATGAAAAATAAGATTGATGTGCTTGCTTGTTTTAAAAAATTTCACAAGATGGTTCAGACTCAATACGGCGCGGTTGTGAAAGTATTGAGGTCTGACAATGGGACAGAGTACACTAACAAGGCGTTTGGGGAATACTTGTCATCTCAGGGGATACAGCATCAGACCACGTGTCCGTATACACCAGAGCAGAATGGGGTAGCGGAACGGAAGAACAGGCATCTCCTTGAGGTAACTCGGAGTATGATGATTTCGATGAAAGTCCCAAAGTACTTGTGGGGGCAAGCGGTTCTGACAGCAACCTATTTGATCAACAGGATGCCCTCACGGGTATTGGATTGGAAGTCTCCAATTGAGATGCTGACAGGTAAGAATGGAGACATTCTTCCTCTCAAAACTTTTGGGTGTGTGTGCTTTGTACATTACAACAGACCAAATGTGGGGAAACTTGATCCAAGGGCGGTGAGATGTATCTTTGTGGGGTACTCAGCCACTCAGAAGGGGTATGCGTGCTGGAGCCCAGTTGAGAAGCGGATGTTTGTGAGTATGGATGTTACCTTTCACGAGCTTGAACCATACTACTCCTCAGAAGCAACATCACCATTTGAAGACTCGCTCGATACAGGAGGTATAAGGCGAGAGGGGGAGAGTAGTGGTGATGGTGAGAGGAGGACGGTGAGTGTGGTGGGTGGTATTAGTTGCCCAATGGCTGTGGTTGAGCCGGAAAAGGAGAAGGAAAAGGAGAATCCGGTTAGCATTGAGACAGAAGTTGAGAGGATTGAGCCCGAGGGTGGTAGAACTCAGGCTCAGGGGGAGTGGCGATATGGTGAGGTGTATGTAAGGAGAACGAAGCAGAATGAGGGAACCGTGCCTACAGTGCCACTTGTGCCAAGTCCCTTGTCCCTGCCTACTCCGACTCTCGAGACACCTTCACCATCCACCTCAGACCCAGAATACACAGGTGATATGATTCCTCTCTCTACTCCTCCCTCTCCTCTATCGGTAAGGAGGACTTCTCGCGAGAATGCAGGCATTCCTCCTGACCGATATGGTTTCCCACATGACATTGCCAGATTTGTCTCTTACTCACACATATCACCTGTACATGGAGCATTCATTGCATCATTAGACATTGTCTCTATCCCTAAGTGTTGGCAGGTTGCTAAAGAAGATCCGAAGTGGAGAGCAGCCATGCTAGAAGAGCTCAGTGCCCTTTGCAAGAACAAAACGTGGGAACTTGTGTCACTACCACCAAGCAAGAAGGCTGTTGGATGCAAGTGGGTCTTCACAGTAAAGCAGAATCCAGAGGGTCTGATTGAGCGCTACAAGGCTCGGTTGGTAGCGAAGGGGTACAGCCAGACCTATGGCATTGACTATGACGAGACCTTTGCACCAGTGGCGAAGATGAGCACAGTGAGGACACTGATTTCCATGGCAGTGAATGGTGGATGGCAGTTACACCAACTCGATGTGAAAAATGCCTTTCTTCATGGTGATTTGTTGGAGGAGGTATACATGGAGGTTCCACCAGGGTTTGGCACAAACCAGACAATGGGTAAGGTGTGCAGACTAAAGAAGTCACTCTATGGGTTGAAGCAGTCCCCTCGGGCATGGTTTGATAGGTTCAGGAGAGCTATGATAGGCATGGGCTATCAGCAAACCAATGCTGATCACACGGTGTTTACCCGACAACATGATGGTCACATCACTATGCTAGCTGTGTATGTCGATGATATGATCATTACTGGGGATAATGCGGGGGAGATTGCACAGCTGAAGGCAAGATTGGGGAAGGAATTCGAGGTGAAGGATCTGGGACAACTTAGGTACTTTCTTGGGATTGAGGTGGCTCATGAAGCAGGGGGAATCGTTCTATCTCAGAGAAAGTATGTCCTAGACTTGCTCACTGAGACAGGCATGTTGGGGTGCAAGCCTGCAGTATCTCCAATTGATGTAAAGGCCAAGATGAGTGCAGAGGCAGGAGAACAGGTTGATCGTGAGAGGTACCAGAGACTGGTAGGCAGGTTGATCTATCTGGGTCACACTCGTCCCGATATCTCATTTGCAGTGAGCGTGGTGAGCCGTTACATGCATGACCCTAGAAAGGATCATATGGATGCAGTGTACCACATTTTGAGGTACCTGAAGAGTGCACCAGGAAAGGGCCTGTTTTTCAGGAAAAATGGGCACATGAACATTGAGGGTTATTGTGACTCTGACTGGGCTAGTTGCCAAGATGACAGGAGATCCACATCTGGCTACTGTATGTTTGTAGGGGGCAACTTGGTCTCATGGAAGAGCAAGAAGCAGCCAGTTGTCTCGAGATCGACAGCAGAAGCCGAGTACAGGGCCATGGCATTAGGAGTTGCCGAGATGCTGTGGTTGAAGAGGTTACTGGAAGATCTCAAGGTGAAGCACGAAGGGAAGATGAAATTGTGGTGCGATAGCAAGTCAGCAATTAGCATTGCCAACAATCCGGTGCAGCATGACAGAACCAAGCATGTGTAGATTGATAGGTTCTTCATTAAGGAAAAGTTGGAAATTGGACTATTGGAGCTGAGTCACGTAGCTACTAGGGACCAAGTAGCTGACTGCCTCACTAAAGGACTTAGCTCAATGGATCTAGTTAGGTTATGTGACAAGATGGGCTTGATGGATATCTTTTGCCCATCTTGAGGAGGAGTGTTGAGATTTATGTATCTTTATCGCATTATAGAAGTTATAGGGTTATATCGGTAAGAAAGGAATTATAGAAGTGATAGGGTTGCAAATGCAAATTGTAATGCCTATATAAACTGAGGGATCAATAGAATCAATTAATTCTGTTTTGAACAACAAATCTTTAAGTAAATATTTGTGAGGTGCTAATCGTAAAAAAATATTTATTTCTTGTATCTATTTCTTGATACTGAAATTTAATCATTGCACTGTCGATCTCGTAGATGGTTAACCAAATGTATGAGATGTTAGTGACATGCTTTGATTTTTAGCTAGAAGAAAAAGCAATTATGTTTTGCTATTACTGATATGAAGTGGTTTGCACCAGTACAATACCTAGTATTTTTTTTTATACTATTTTCAGTTTGACTTTTTATATTACATTAACTGAATAACAAATTATTTGTTTGATGTGACTGAAACTAGGAAGATGATGCTGAGTGGTACCTAGCACATTTCAGTGAGAATGCCCTTTGCGCCGAACTTTCGAGTGGTTAAAGAGTGTGTGCTGTCCGGGTGAAACTAACACGTTGGGAGTTGAAAAAAAAGAAGGCAAGGTGATGTCTACTTTATACGATTTCAAGTTTTTAATTTAAAGTATTATTTTACCACATGATGGATATATAATTGCTAGTAGGGGTGCTGGTTCACCATTAATGCAGAAAGAGTGATTATTTAGAAGCGTGCCAACATCCTTTGATGTATGCTTCTTCAACTGTGACAAATGAGGTCTCCTTAATCTCTTTTTTTTCTTAAACATTTTGTTATAATTTGTTGTTAATTCCTGTTTTATTTGTGAACCTCTGTTAATTATTTTCAGTTTGGTACTTTGCTGAAAGCTTATGATTTTCTCGGGCGAGAGTAGTTCGTTGGTTGTCTGAACTAGCGCACAAAGTTGAAAGCCGGGGTGTGAGACTAGAGGTGCCACTTAGTGCAAGCCTTCCTCTTCTTTGAACCCATTGTCAGTAGTCTTTTAAAGTACCTGTTAATTAAATATTTGTGAGGTGCTAACCATAAAATAGGATAGATTTCCTGTAGAGATTTGTCCATATTGAAATTTAATTATAGCATTGTGGATCTTGTAAAGGTTAACCAACTGTTGGAGATGTTAGGGACATGATATGATTTTTAGCTTCAAGGACAGCAATTATGTTTTGGTACAGAGAGTTGAATTGTCTATTCCTATTACTTGTATGCAGTGGCCAATACAGTACCTAGCATATTTTTTTTTACAATTTTCATTTTGACTTCTCATATCACATTGACTGGTAGCTCAATAACAACTTATTTGTTTGATGTGACTGACATTAAGAAGATGCATTCGTGGGGTACATCATTCAATTCTGTGACAATGCCCATTGTGCCTAACTATAGAGTGCTTCAAGAGTGTGTATGTCCAGGTGAAGCTAGCATCTTGGGAGTAGAAAACAATGATGGCAAGGTGATGTGTACTTTATACGATCTCAATTTTTTAATTTAAAATATTATTTTACCTATTTACTCATGATTGATATATAATTGCTAATATGGGCGCTGGTTCACCATTAATGCAGAAAGGGTGGTTATTTAGAAGAGGACCAACATCCTTTGGTGATGCTTCTTCAACTGTCACAAATGAGGCCTCCTTAATCTCTATTTTGTTTGTTAAACATTTTGTTATAATTTGTTATTATTGTATTTGTGAACCCCTGTTAATTGTTTTCAGTTTGGAACTTTGCAGAAAGCATATGATTTTCGCGGGCCGGTGTAGTTCACAGGTTGTATGGTAGCGCACAAAGTTCAAAACTGGGGTGTCGGACTAGAGCTGCCACTCACTGTATGTTTTCTTCTTCTTTGAACCCAATGTCAATAGTCTATCGAAAGTACCAGTTAAGCAAATATTTGTGAGGTGCTAGCCATAAAAATGATTGATTTCCAGTCTCCATTTCTCCATATTGAAATTTAATCATTGCATTGTGGATCTCGTAGAGAATTGTAGGAGATGTTAGTGACATGCTTTTATTTTTAGCTTGAAGAAAAGCCATCATGTTTCGGTACAGAGAGTTGACTTGTCCTTTCCTATTACTTATATACAGTGGTTTGCACCAGTACAGTACCTAGCATATTTTTTTTTTTACTATTTTTAGTTTGACTTTCTCGGGCGATAGTAGTTCATTGGTGCCCAACTATGGAGTGCTTCAAGAGTGTGTGCTATCTGGGTGAAGCTAGCACCTTGGGAGTTGAAAACAAAAAAGGCAAAGTGATGTGTACTTTATATGATTTCAATTTTTTAATTTCAAATATTAACTTACTATAACAAAATATTTGCTAATAGGGGCGCTGGTTCACCATTAATGCAAAAAGAGTGATTATTTAGAAGCTGGCCAACATCCTTTGGTGTGATGCTTCTTCAACAAATCAGGACTCCTTAATCTCCCTTTTTTTGTTAAACATTTTGTTATAATTTGTTATTAATTCTTGTTCTATTTGTGAACCTCGTTAATTGTTTTCAGTTTGGTAGTTTGTAGAATGCATATGATTTTCTTGGGCAAGAGTTGTTCATTGGTTGTTTGAACTAGCGCACAAAGTTCAAAGCCGGGGTGTCGGACTAGAGCTGCCACTTACTGTATGTTTTCTTCTGCTCTGAACCCGTTGTCAATAGTGCTTAGTAAGTACCAGTTAAGTAAATATTTGTGAGGTGCTAACCGTAAAAAGGATTGATTTCTAGTGTATATTTCTCCATAATGAAATTTAATCATAGCATCGTGGATCTCATAGGGGGTTAACCAACTGATGGAGATGTTAGTGACATGCTTTGATTTTTAGCTTGAATAAAAGCAATTATGTTTCGGTACAGGGAGATGACTTGTCAGCTGCTATTACTTATATGAAGTGGTTTGCATATATATATATATATAGAGAGAGAGAGAGATGGGCTATGGTGCATTGCAATGCATGAAGGGGTTTGTGCATTGGACCATAAATCTAAAATTCAAAATCCAAATGGCCGATCCAAACCGTCCATCTTGTTCTCCATATTAATATGTGCTTGGAGACCAAATTTTACATTTTTCTGAATTTTTTTACTATTTATTAAGTATTTTACAAAATTGTTGATCCAACGGTGGCTGCTGATTTTACTGTTTTGTTAAGCCACCGTTGGATCAACAATTTTGTAAAATACTTAATAAATAGTAAAAAAATTCAGAAAAATGTAAAATTTGGTCTCCAAGCACATATTAATATGGAGAACAAGATGAACGGTTTGGATCGGTCATTTGGATTTTGAATTTTAGATTTATGGTCCAATGCACAAACCCCTCCATGCATTGCAATGCACCATAGCCCATCTCTCTCTATATATATATATATATATATATATATATATATTTTACTAATTTTCAGTTTGACATTTTCTGTCACATTAACTGGTAGCTAAATAAGAGCTTATTTGATTGGTGTGACTGAAACTAGGAAGGCGCTGCTAAGGGCTACATCATTGATTTTTAGCTTGAAGAAAAATAATTATGTTTCGGTACAAAGCTGACTTGTCAGTTGCTATTACTTATATCATGCTGCTGCTCAAGAGTATCATGCTGCTGCTCAAGAGTATCATAGATTATTATCTGAGAGCATATATGCAAGATAAGTTAGTTTCTTCTTTATATTTTCTTTCCCTTCTAGTTGGAAAACCGTGAAATTGAAACCATTCCTACTTCCTAGTTCATTCTTGTGCATATATTTTTGTGTTTGGAGATTTTTGCTCGAACTGAGTAGTCTCAAGAGACCATGAACACTTAACGAGATGTGATTCCGACAAATTACTCAACATAAATGTTTATTTTGACAAATTGCAGCTTGCTGGGAATAATTACTACCTAAACTTTCGTATAACATTGTATTATTTATTAGTTCTAATTTTAATGATTTTACCAATTTTACAGTTTCAACTAAAAGAGATGCGACAATAGCAGGCTAGGAAGCTTGAAGATTTTGAAGGCTAGCTGTCATGTTGATATTTCCACTCAACACGAAAAATGAACACTGATAAATTATGTCCTTTTTTTTTCCAATTTCCATTTTGTACTAGCCTTAACTGTCTGGGATTATACCTATAGATAATCATCATACGGGTGGGTGGGCATACACATAAAAATATAGTGCAAATAAGATGAGGACCGATAGATTCTGTTATGGCCTAGAGAAGAGAGTACACTAATTTAGACCGAATTTTGGTTTCCACATGTTGTTACAGTAAAAAGTGAGCCCTAACCCTAATAAAAACTCTGATTTGGGTTTTATTTATAACTTCTTTCCAACTGAAATTACTGCAGGCTGATCTAGAATTAGTAAATCATTGCCGCTCAAATATATATTTTTTTTTAAATATTATTTTCTGTACTATTTTATGGCTGCTTAACTATATTGGTACTAGGAGTGTGCAGATAGATAGATGCACCAGCTGTCTCACGTGGACCAGTATATTAGTTTTTCCTCTGCTTTATGCTCTGTTCGGTTGATGATCAGCAATTTGATGCCACTAGAGTTGGTTTTGACTCGAACGAACATAGTCTGCAAGGTTAGTTCTTTCTTTCTTTCTTTCTTTCTTTCTTTCTAGTAAAGGTCATAATTTAGGCAATTGAAGCAGAACTGGTTGCTGTGCATCCATACTGGACTGTGTAACTTGTATGAAATTGTATTGTAATTGTGAATTACCAAAATAACCACAGTATTAACATTGGAAAATGGTGCAACACTGGATGTGAAGCAGACAATTGGGGTGGTTCATACCGATATGATGGATATACTGTGTCAAACTTTTATCGGTTTAATTTGCAACTTATCTTAAAAAATGACATATGTGATTCGCAGTTTTACTTATCATTGCATTTATTATTGGAAATTTTGAGGAAGTAGGAGACACCACATGGAAAATACAACGCTTCCTTCCCTGTTATGTGAATCTGGGATGGATGGGT
Source organism: Carex rostrata (assembly GCF_964058835.1). Classification (NCBI taxonomy): domain Eukaryota; kingdom Viridiplantae; phylum Streptophyta; class Magnoliopsida; order Poales; family Cyperaceae; genus Carex; species Carex rostrata. The sequence goes on along the minus strand of NC_135919.1, from coordinate 4,304,648 downwards.
GCCAAGTGGATGAATTGTCAGAAGAGGTTCCACAGCTGAGGGTCAAGCTAAGTAATATATATATATATATATATATATATTTATATGAATCTTGTTTTATTCATTGAACTTATTTATGTAGCCTATATTTTATGGTACATCCTGACTTGGCCCAACCTGAACCCAGCCGTTTGTTTACCTTCGTTACCTTAATTAAATATGTCGTACCTTGTATCAGTTGCATAGGATAGAATTATCACTTTGTACAAGCTAGCATGTCTAGTATTTTCCACCGACTCTGACTGGCCTGTTTTTGTTGATAAACCCTAAATTTTGTGATATCGATAATGATGCCATGCACACTTCTGTGTTCTGATTATTTTTAATTAATTTCTCTTGAAGCTAAAAGAATGAATTCAACATCTTTTCGTTGATGCCAAATGACAAGAGCAACTCTGATGACATACGAGCATGACATCAAATGTCAGAGGGCATCCTTCGATCTTCTAGGGTTCCATTAACATTGGAACAAGTTAAGTTTCCTTTTCTTCTAACCCTATATATCTGTTGTGATTTTTTATGCTAGCAGAATAGGATTTCTTTTGCTGAAAATTAGTCTCATTTTAGCAACTCTCATGTGACCTTTCCTTGCGGTACCTAAACTATATTTAACTAACTATATTGTACAGTACCTAAAGAAGATGAAAGGAACCGTCCCATATAAAGAAAGTACCCCCTAAAGCAATTGACATGAATGTTGGGGCGAAGCTAGCACCTTGGGAGTTGAAAACAACGAAGGCAATGTGATGTGTACTTTATACGATTTCAATTTTTTAATTATTATTGTATTTGTGAACCCCAGTTAATTGTTTTCAATTTCGAACTTTGTAGAAAGCATATGATTTTCGCGGGTCGGTGTAGTTCATGGGTTGTATGATAGTGCACACAGTACAAAACCGGGGTGTCAGACTAGAGCTGGCACTCACTGTATGTTTTCTTCTTCTCCGAACCCATTGTCAATAGTCTTTAGAAAGTACCAGTTAAGTAAATATTTGTGAGGTGCTAACCGTAAAAAGGATTGATTTCCAGTCTCCATTTCTCCATATTGAAATTTAGTCATTGCATTGTGGATCTCGTAGAGGGTTAACCAACTGTTGGAGATGTTAGTGACATGCTTTTATTTTGAGCTTGACAAAAATCCATTATGTTTCAGTACAGAGAGTTGACTTGTCATTTCATATTACTTATATGCAGTGGTTTGCACTAGTACAGTGCCTAGTATTTTTTTATACTATTTAGTTTGACATTTCATATTAAATTAACTGGTAGGTGAATAACAAATTATTTATTTGATGTGACTGAAACTAGGAAGATGCTGTTGAGTGATACCTCATTCGTTTCTGTGACATTGCCCTTTGAGCTGAACTCTGCAGTACTTCAAGAGTGTGTGCTGTCCTGGTGAAGCTAGCACCTTAGGAGTTGAAAACAAAGAAGGCAAGGTGATGTGTACTTTATACGATTTAAATTTTTTAATTTCAAATATTATCTTACTTATTTACTGATGGTTGATATATATTTGCTAATAGGGGCGCTGGTTCACCATCAATGCAAAAAGAGTGATTATTTAGAAGCGGGCCAACATCCTTTGGTGTGATGCTTCTTCAACTTTCACCAATCAGGACTCCTGAATCTCCCTTTTTTCTTAAACATTTTGTTATAATTTGTTATTAATTCTTGTTTTATCTGTGAACCTCTGTTAATTGTTTTCAGTTTGGTACTTTGCAGAAAGCATATGATTTTCTTGGGCGAGAGTAGTTCATTGATTGTTTGAACCGGCGCACAAAGTTCAAAGCTGGGGTGTCAGAGTAGAGCTGCCACTTACTATATGTTTTCTTCTTCTCTGAACCCATTGTCAATAGTGTTTAGAAAATGCCAGTTAAGTAAATATTTGTGAGGTGCTAACCGTAAAAAAGGATTTATTTCTAGTCTCTATTTCTCGATACTGAAATTTAATCATTGCATTGTCGATCTTGTAGATGGTTAACTGAATGTATGAGATGTTAGTGACATGATTTGAGTTAGCTTGCAGAAAAGCAATCATGTTTCGGCATAAAGAGCGGATTGTCAGTTCCTATAACTTATATGTAGTGTTTTGCACCAGTATAGTACCTAGCATATTTTTTTTTTTTACTATTTTCAGTTTGACTTCTTATATTACATAAACTGGTAGCTGAATAACAATTAATTTGTTTGTTGTGACTGAAACTAAGAAGGTGCATCTGAAGCTAGCACCTTGGGAGTTGAAAACAATGAAGGCAAGGTGATGTGTACTTTATACGATTTTAATTTTTTAATTTAAAATATTATTTTACCTATTTACTCATGATTGATATATAATTTCTAATAGGGGCATTGGTTCACCATTAATGCAGAAAAGGGTGGTTATTTAGAAGAGGACCAACATCCTTTGGTGATGCTTCTTCAACTGTCACAAATGAGGCCTCCTTTATCTATCTGTTTGTCTTAAACAATTTGTTATAATTTGTTATTAATTATTGTTCTATTTGTTATCCAATGTTAATTGTTTTCAGTTTGGAACTTTGCAGAAAGCATATGATTTTCACGGGCCGGTGCAGTTCATGAGTTGTACAAACTAGTGCACAAATATCATAACCGGGGAGTCGGACTAGAACTGCCACTTACTGTATGTTTCCTTCTCTGAATCAAGTGTCAAGAATCTTTAGAAAGTATTAGTTAAGTAAATATTTGTGAGGTGCTAACCGTAAAATGAATTGATTTTCGGTATCTATTTGTCCGTAATGAAATTTAATCATAGCATTGTAGATGTCGTAGAGGGTTAACCAACTGTAGGAGATGTTTGTGACGTGCTTTGATTTTTAGCTTGAAGAAAAGCAATTATGTTTAGGTATATAGCGCTGACTTGTCAGTTGCTTTTACTAATATGGAGTGGTTTGCACCTGTACAGTACCTAGTATTTTTTTTTTATAATATTTTCAGTTTGACTTTTCATATTACATTAACTGGTAGGTGAATAACAAATTATTTGTTTGATGTGACTGAAACTAGGAAGTTGCTGCCAAGTGGTGCCTCATGAATTTCTGTGACAATGCTTTTTGAGCCAAACTCCGGAGTGCATCAAGAGTGTGTGCTGTCTGGGTGAAGCTAGCACCTTGGGAGTTGAAAGCAAAGAAGGCAAGGTGATGTGTACTTTGTACGATTTCAAAGCTGGGTGTCGGAATAGAGCTGCCACTTACTGTATGTTTTCTTCTTCTCTGAGCCCATTGTCAATAGTGTTTAGAAAATACTAGTTAAGTAAATATTTGTGAGGTGCTAACTGTAAAAAAAAATTATTTCTAGTCTCTATTTCTTGATACTGAAATTTAATCATTGCATTGTCGATCTCTTAGATGGTTAACCAACTGTAGGAGATGTTAGTGACATACTTTGATTTAACTTGGTGAAAAGCAATCATGTTTTGGTATAGAGAGTGGATTGTCAGTTCCTATAACTTATATGCAGTGGTTTGCACCAGTACAGTACTTAGCATATTTTTCTTTTTTTACTATTTTCAGTTTAACTTCTCATATTGCATAAACTGGTAGCTGAATAACAACTAATTTGTTTGATGTGACTGAATCTAAGAGGGTACATCCGTGGGGAACATCATTTATTTCAGTGACAATGCCGGTTGAGTCCCAACTATAGAGCGCTTCAAGTGTGTGTGCTGTCTGGGTGAAGCTAGCACCTTGGGAGTTGAAAACAATGAAGGCAAGGTGATGTGTACTTTATACGATTTCAATTTTTTAATTTCAAATATTAGCTTACCTATTTACTCATGATTGATATATAATTGCTAATGGGGGCGCTTGTTCACCATTATTGCAGAAATGGTGGTTATTTAGAAGAGCACCAACATCCTTTGGTGATGCTTCTTTAACTATCACAAATGAGGTCTCCTTAAACAATTTGTTATAATTTGTTATTAATTATTATTGTATTTGTGAACCCCAGTTAATTGTTTTCAGTTTCGAACTTTGTAGAAAACATATGATTTTCGCGGGTTGGTGTAGTTCATGGCTAGCAAATATGTTTGATGTGACATGCTTTGATTTTTAGCTTTAAGAAAAGCAATTATGTTTAGGTATAGAGAGCTGACTTTTTTTTTAATTATTATGTTTAGCATATAATTATTATTGTACTTTGTACTAATATGAAGTGGTTTGTACCAGTACAGTACCTAGTTTTTTTTTAATACTATTTTCACTTTGACTTTTCATATTACATTAACTGGTAGGTGAATAACAAATTATTTGTTTGATTTGACTGAAACTAGGAAGATGCTGTCGAGGGGTACCTCATTCATTTATGGGACAATGCCCTTTGAGCCGAACTCTAGAGGGCTTCAAGAGTGTGTGCTGTCCGGGTGAAACTAGCACTATGGGAGTTGAAAACACAGAAGGCAAGGTGATGTATACTTTATACGATTTCAATTTTTTAATTTAAAGTATTATTTTACCACATGATTGATATATAATTGCTAATAGGGGCACGGGTTCACCATCAATGCAGAAAGAGTAATTATTTAGAAGCATGCCAACCACCTTTGGTGTGATGCCTACTCAACTGTTACAAATGAGGCCTCCTTAATCTCTCTTTTGTTTGTTAAATATTTTTGTTATAATTTGTTATTAATCATGTTGTATCTGTTAACCCCTTTTAATTGTTTTCAGTTTGGTACTTTGCAAAAATCATATTATCTTCTCGGGCGAGAGTAGTTCATTAGTTCTCTGAACTAGTGCACAAAGTTCAAAACTGGGGTGTCGGACTAGAGCTGCCACTCACTGTATGTTTTCTTCTTCTATAAACCCATTGCCAATAGTCTTTTGAAAGTACCAGTTAAGTAAATATTTGTGAAGGGCTAACCGTAAAAAGGATTGATTTCCTGTGTCTATTTCTCCATATTGAAATTTAATCACTGCATTGTGGATCTCGTAGAGGGTTAACAAACTGTAGGAGATGTTAGTGACATGCTTTTATTTTTAGCTTGAAGAAAAGCCATTATGTTTCGATACAAAGAGTTGACTTCTCATTTCCTATTACTTATATGCAGTGGTTTGCACCAGTACAATACCTAGAAAATTTCTTTTTACTATTTTCAGTTTGACTTCTCATATCACATTAACTGGTACATGTAGGAGACGTTAGTGACATGCTTTTATTTTTAGCTTGAAGAAAAGCCATTATGTTTCGGTATAGAGAGTTGACTTGTCATTTCCCATTACGTATATGCAGTGGTATGCACCAGTACAGCACCTAGCATATTTTTTATTTACTATTTTCAGTTTGACTTCTCATATCACATTAACGGGTAGCTGAATAACACCATATTTGTTTGATGCGACTGAAACTAAGAAAATGCATCCGTGGGGTACATCATCCATTTCTTTGACAATGCCCATTGAGCCCAACTATGGAGTGCTTCAAGAGTGGGTGTTGTCCGCGTGAAGCTAGCACCTTTGGAGTTGAAAACAAATAAAGCAAGGTGATATGTACTTTATACGATTTAAATTTTTTAATTCAAAATATTATTTTACCTATTTACTCATGATTGATATATAATTGCTAATAGGAGCGTTGGTTCTCCATTAATGCAGAAAGGATGGTTATTTAGAAGGGGACCAACTTCCTTTGGTGATGCTTCTTCACCAGTCACAAATGAGGCCTCCTTAATCTATCTGTTTGATTTAAACAATTTGTTATAATTTGTTATTAATTATTATTGTATTTGTGAACCCCTGTTAATTGTTTTCAGTTTGGAACTTTGCAGAAAGCATATGATTTTCACGGGCCGGTGTAGTTCACGGGTTGTATGGTAGCGCACAAAGTTCAAAACTGGGGTGTCGGACTAGAGCTGCCACTCACTGTATGTTTTCTTCTTCTTTGAACCCAATGTCAATAGTCTATCGAAAGTACCAGTTAAGCAAATATTTGTGAGGTGCTAGCCATAAAAATGATTGATTTCCAGTCTCCATTTCTCCATATTTCAAATCATTGCATTGTGGATCTCGTAGAGGGTTAACCAATTGTAGGAGATGTTAGTGGCATGCTTTTATATTTAACTTGAAGAAAGGCCATTATGTTTCTGTACAGAGAGTTAACTTGTCATTTCCTATTACTTATATGTAGTGGTTTGCACTAGTATATATATATTTTTTCTATTTTCAGTTTGACTTTCTCGGGCGAGAGTAATTCATTAGTGCCCAACTATGGAGTGCTTCAAGAGTGTATAGTATCCGGATCAAGCTAGCACCTTGGGAGTTGAAAACAAAGAAGACAAGGTGATGTGTACTTTATACGATTTTAATTTTTTAATTTCAAATATTATCTTACGTATTTACTGATGGTGGATATATATTTGCTAATAGGGGCACTGGTTCACCATCAATGCAAAAAGAGTGATCATTTAAAAGCGGGCCAACATCCTTTGGTGTGATGCTTCTTTAACTTTCACAAATCAGGACTCAATCTCCCTTTTTTCTTAAACATTTTGTCATAATTTCTTATTAATTCTTGTTCTATCTATGAACCTCAGTTAATTGTTTTCAGTTTGGTACTTTGCAGAAAGCATATAATTTTCTCGGGCGAGAGTAGTTCATTGGTTGTTTGAACAAGCGCACAAAGTTCAATGCCGGGGTGTCGGACTAGAGCTGCCACTTATTGTATGTTTTCTTCTTCTCTGAACCTATTGTCAATAGTGTTTAGAAAATACCAGTTAAGTAAATATTTGTGAGGTGCTAACCGTAAAAAAAAGATTTATTTCTAGTCTCTATTTCTCGATATTGAAATTTAATCATTGCAATGTCGATCTCGTAGATGGTTAACCGAATGTATGAGATGTTATTGACATGCTTTGATTTAGCTTGTAGAAAAGCAATCATGTTTCGGTATAGGGAGCAGATTGTTAGTTCCTATAACTTATAGGTAGTGGTTTGTACCAGTACAGTACCTAGCATATATATATATATATATATATATATATATATTTTTAGTATTTTCAGTTTGACTTCTCGTATAACATAAACTGGTAGCGGAATAACAACTAATTTGTTTGATGTGACTGAAACTAAGAAGGTGCATCTGTGGGGAACATCATTCATGTCAGTGACAAGGCCCATTGAGCCCAACTATAGAGCGCTTCAAGTGTGTGTGCTGTCCCGGGGAAGCTAGCACCTTGCAAGTTGAAAACAATGAAGGCAAGGTGATGTGTACTTTATACGATTTCAATTTTTTAACTTAAAATATTATTTTTACCTATTTACACATGATTGATATATAATTGCTAAATGGGGGCGCTGGTTCACGATTAATGCATAAAGGGTGGTTATTTAGAAGATGACCAACATCCTTTGGTGATGCTTCTTTCAACTGTCACAAATGAGGCCTCCTTAATCTATTTGTATGTCTAAAACAATTTGTTATAATTTGTTATTAATTATTGTTTTATTTGTGATCCCCTGTTAATTGTTTTCAGTTTGGAACTTTGCAGAAAGCATATGATTTTCGCGGGCCGGTGTAGTTCATGAGTTGTATAAACTAGCGCACAAATTTCAAAACCGGGGTGTCGGACTAGAGCTGCCACTTACTGTATGTTTTCTTCTTCTCTGAATCCACTGTCAATAGTCTTTGGAAAGTATCAGTTAAATAAATATTTGTGAGGTGCTAACCGTAAAATGAATTGATTTCCAGTATCTATTTCTCCGTAATGAAATTTAATCATAGCATTGCAGATGTCGTAAAGGGTTAACCAACTGTAGGAGATGTTCGTGACATGCTTTTATTCTTAATTTGAAGAAAAGCAATTATGTTTTGGTATAGAGAGCTGACTTGTTAGTTGCTATTACTAATATGAAGTGGCACCAGTACAGTACCTAGTATTTTTTTTATACTATTTTCAGTTTCACTTTTCATATTATATTAACTGGTAGGTGAATCACAAATTATTTGTTTGATGTGACTGAAACTAGGAAGATGCTGCCGAGTGGTACCTCATTCATTTATGTGACAATGCCCTTTGAGCTGAACTCTGGAGTGCTTCAAAAGTGTGTGCTGTCCGGGTGAAGCTAGCACCTTGGGAGTTGAAAACAAAGAAGGCTAGGTGATGTGTACTATATACGATTTCAATTTTTTAATTTCAAATATTATCTTACCTATTTACTCATGGTTGATAGATATTTGGTAACAGGGGCGCTGGTCACCATCAATGTAAAAATGGTGATTATTTAGAAGCGGGCCAATATCCTTTGGTGTGATGCTTCTTCAACTTTCACAAATCAGGACTCCTTAATCTACATTTTTTTCTTAGACATTTCGTTATAATTTGTTATTAATTCTTGTTCTATTTGTGAACCTCTGTTAATTGTTTTCAGTTTGGTACTTTGCAGAAAGCATATGATTTTCTCGGGCGAGAGTAGTTCATTGGTTGTTTGAACTAGTGCACAAATTTCAAAGCCAAGGTGTCGGACTAGAGCTGCCACTTACTGTATGTTTTCTTATTCTCTGAACCCATTGTCAATAGTGTTTAGAAAATACCAGTTAAGTAAATATTTGTGAGGTGCTAATCGTAAAAAAAGATTTATTTCTAGTCTCTATTTCTCGATACTAAAATTTAATCATTGCATTGTCGATCTCATAGATGGTTAGCCGAATGTATGAGATGTTAGTGATATGCTTTGATTTAGCTTGCAGAAAAACAATCATGTTTCGGTATAGAGAGCAGATTGTCAGTTCCTACAACTTATATGAAGTGGTTTGCACCAGTACAGTACCTAGCATATATATTTTTTTTTACTATTTTCAGTTTGACTTCTCATATTACATAAACTGGTAGCTGAATAACAACTAATTTGTTTGATGTGACTGAAACTAAGACGGTGCATCCGTTGGGAGCCCAACTATAGAGCGCTTCAAGTGTGTGTGCTGTCCGGCTGAAGCTAGAACCTTGGGAGTTGAAAACAATGAAGGCAAGGTAATGTGTACTTTATATGATTTCAATTTTTTAATTTAAAATATTATTTTACCTATTTACTAATAGGGGCGCTGGTTCACCATTAATGCAGAAAGGGTGGTTATTTAGAAGAGGACCAACATCCTTTGGGTGATGCTTCTTCAACTGTCACAAATGAGGCCTCCCAACGGAGCATCCGTTGGGAGCCCAACTATAGAGCGCTTCAAGTGTGTGTGCTGTCCGGCTGAAGCTAGAACCTTGGGAGTTGAAAACAATGAAGGCAAGGTAATGTGTACTTTATATGAATTCAATTTTTTAATTTAAAATATTAGTTTACCTATTTACTAATAGGGGCGCTGGTTCACCATTAATGCAGAAAGGGTGGTTATTTAGAAGAGGACCATCATCCTTTGGTGATGCTTCTTCAACTGTCACAAATGAGGCCTCCTTAATCTATTTGTATGTCTTAAATAATTTGTTATAATTTGTTATTAATTATTGTTCTATTTGTGATCCACTGTTAATTGTTTTCAGTTTGGAACTTTGCATAATGCATATGAGTTGCATAAAGGCCGGTGTAGTTCATGAGTTGTATAAACTAGCGCACAAATTTCAAAACCGGTGTGTCAGACTGGAGCTGTCACTTACTGTATGTTTTCTTCTTCTCTAAATCCACTGTCAATAGTCTTTGCAAAGTATCAGTTAAGTAAATATTTGTGAGGTGTTAACCGTAAGATGAATTGATTTCCAGTATCTATTTCTCGATAATGAAATTTATCCATAGCATTGTAGATGTCGTAGAGGGTTAACCAACTGTAGTTGATGTTTGTGACGTGCTTTGATTTTTAGCTTGAACAAAAACAATTATGTTTAGGTATAGAGAGCTAACTTGTCAGTTGCTATTACTAATATGAAGTGGTTTGCACCAGTATAATACCTAGTATTTTTTTATACTATTTTCAGTTTGACTTTTTATATTACATTAACTGAATAACAAATTATTTGTTTGATGTGACTGAAACTAGGAAGATGCTGCCGAGTGGTACCTCACACATTTCAGTGAGAATGCCCATTGCGCCGTACTCTGGAGTGCTTCAAGAGTGTGTGCTGTCTGGGTGAAACTAGCACCTTGGGAGTTGAAAACAAAGAAGGCAAGGTGATGTCTACTTTATACGATTTCATGTTTTTAATTTAAAGTATTATTTTACCACATGATTGATATATAATTGCTAATATGGGTGCTGGTTCACCATTAATGCAGAAAGAGTGATTATTTAGAAGTGTGCCAACATCCTTTGATGTATGCTTATGGAACTGTCACAAATCAGGATTCCTTAATCTCTCTCTTTTTCTTAAACATTTTGTTATAATTTGTTGTTAATTCCTGTTTTATTTGTGAAGCTCTGTTAATTATTTTCAGTTTGGTACTTTGCTGAAAGCTTATGATTTTCTCGGGCGAGAGTAGTTCGTTGGTTGTCTGAACTAGCGCACAAAGTTGAAAGCCGGGGTGTCAGACTAGAGCTGCCACTTAGTGCAAGTCTTCCTCTTCTTTGAACCCATTGTCAGTAGTCTTTAGAAGTACCTATTAATTAAATATTTGTAAGGTGCTAACAGTAAAAAAGATAGATTTTCTTTCTCCATTTGTCCATATTGAAATTTAATCATAGCATTGTGGATCTTGTAAAGGTTAACCAAATGTTGGAGATGTTAGGGACATGCTATGATTTTTATCTTCAAGAACAACAATTATGTTTCGGTACAGAGAGTTGAATTGTCTATTCCTATTACTTATATGCATTGGTTTGCACCAGTACAGTACCTAGCATATTTTTTTTTTTTACTATTTTTAGTTTGACTTTCTCTGGCGAGAGTAGTTCATTGGTGCTCAACTATGGAGTGCTTCAAGAGTGTGTGCTATCCAGGTGAAGCTAGCACCTTGGGAGTTGAAAACAAAGAAGGCAAGGTGATGTGTACTTTATACGATTTCAATTTTTTAATTTTAAATATTATCTTACCTATTTACTGATGGTATATATATATTTGCTAATTGGGGCGCTGGTTCATCATTAATGCAAAAAGAGTGATTATTTAGAAGCGGGCCAACATCCTTTGGTGTGATGCTTCTTCAACAAATCAGGACTCGTTAATCTCCCTTCTTTTCTTAAACATTTTGTTATAATTTGTTATTAATTCTTGTTCTATTTGTGAACCTCGTTAATTGTTTTCAGTTTGGTAGTTTGTAGAATGCATATGATTTTCTTGGGCGAGAGTTGTTCATTGGTTGTTTGAACTAGCGCACAAAGTTCAAAGCCGGGGTGTCGGACTAGAGCTGCCACTTACTGTATGTTTTCTTCTGCTCTGAACCCGTTGTCAATAGTGCTTAGTAAGTACCAGTTAAGTAAATATTTGTGAGGTGCTAACCGTAAAAAAGGATTGATTTCTAGTGTATATTTCTCCATAATGAAATTTAATCATAGTATCGTGGATCTCGTAGGGGGTTAACCAACTTTTGGAGATGTTAGTGACATGCTTTGATTTTTAGCTTGAATAAAAGCAATTATGTTTTGGTACAGGGAGATGACTTGCCAGCTGCTATTACTTATATGCAGTGGTTTGCACTAGTACAGTACTTAGCATATTTTTTTTTTTACTAATGTTTAGTTTGACTTTTCATGTCACATTAACTGGTCGCTAAATAAGAGCTTATTTGATTGATGTGACTGAAACTAGGAAGAGGCTGCTGAGGGCTACATCATTGATTTTTAGCTTGAAGAAAAATAATTATGTTTCGGTACAAAGTGCTGACTTGTCAGTTGCTATTACTTATATGCAGTAGTTTTTGCACCAGTACAGTACCTAACATATATTTTTTTTTACTATTTTTAGTTTGACTTCTCATATTACATAAACTGGTAGCTGAATAACAACTAATTTGTTTGATGTGACTGAAACTAAGAAGATGCATCCGTGGGGAACATCTTTCATTTTTGTGACAATGCCCATTGAGCCCAACTATAGAGTGCTTTAAGAGTGTGCGGGTAAAGCTAGCACCTTGCAAGTTGAAAACAATGAAGGCAAGGTGATGTGTACTTTATAAATTTCAATTTTTTTAATTTAAAATATTATTTTACCTATTTACTCATGATTGATATATAATTTCTAATAAGTGCGCTGGTTCACCATTAATGTAGAAAGGGTGATTATATAAACGGGGGTTAACATCCTTTAGTGATGCTTCTTCAACTGTGACAAATGAGGTCTCCTTAATCTCTCTTTTTGTCTTAAATAATTTGTTATAATTTGTTATTAATTCATGTTCTATTTATGAACAATTGTTGCAAGTTGAAAACAATGAAGGCAAGGTGATGTGTACTTTATAAATTTCAATTTTTTTAATTTAAAATATTATTTTACCTATTTACTCATGATTGATATATAATTTCTAATAAGTGCTCTGGTTCACCATTAATGTAGAAAGGGTGATTATATAAACGGGGGTTAACATCCTTTAGTGATGCTTCTTCAACTGTGACAAATGAGGTCTCCTTAATCTCTCTTTTTGTCTTAAATAATTTGTTATAATTTGTTATTAATTCATGTTCTATTTATGAACAATTGTTAATTGTTTTCAGTTTGGAACTTTGCATAAAGCATATGATTTTTGCAGGGCGGTGTAGTTCATGGGTTGTATGATAGCGCACAAAGTTCATAACCAGGGTGTCGGACTAGAGCTGCCACTCACTGTATGTTTTCTTCTTCTCTAAACCCATTGTCAATAGTCTTTAAAAAGTACCAGTTAAGTAAATATTTGTGAGGTACTAACCGTAAAAAGGATTGATTTTGCAGTCTCCATTTCCCCATATTGAAATTTAATCATTGCATTGTGGATCTCGTAGAGGGTTAACCAACTGTAGGAGATGTTAGTGACATGCTTTTATTTTTAGGTTGAAAAAAAGCCATTATGTTTCAGTACAGAGAGTTGACTTGTCATTTCCTATTACTTATATGCAGTGGTTTGCACCAGTACAGTACCTAGCTTATTTTTTATTTACTATTTTCAGTTTGACTTCTCATATCACATTAACTGGTAGCTGAATAACAACTTATTTGTTTGATGTGATTGAAACAAAGAAGATGCTGCCGAGGGGTACAAAATTCATTTCTTTGACAATGCCCATTGAGTTGAACTCTGGAGTGCTTCAAGAGTGTGTGCTGTCCGGGTGAAGCTAGCACCTTTGGAGTTGAAAACAAAGAAGGCTAGGTGATGTGTACTTTATTCATTTTCAATTTTATAATTTAAAATATTAATTTACCTATTTGCTCATTATTGATATATAATTGCTAATAGGGGAGCTGGTTCACCATTAATGCAAAAAGAGTGATTATTGAGAAGCGGGTTAACATCATTTGGTGTGATGCTGCTTCAACTTTCACAAATCAGGACTTCTTAATCTCTCTTTTTATTCTTGAACATTTTGTTATAATTTGTAATTAATTCTTGTTCTATTTGTGAACATCTGTTAATTTTTTTCAATTTGGTACTTTGCTGAAAGCATATGAGTTTCTCAGGTGAGAAAAGTTCATTAGTTGTCTGAACTAGCGCACAAAGTTCCAAGCCGGGGTGTCGGACTAGAGCTGCCACTTACTGTATGTTTTCTTCTTCTCTGATCCCATTGTCAATATTTGTGAGGTGCTTACCGGAAAAAGGATTGATTTTCAGTCTTTCTTTCTCGTAGAGGGTTAACCAACTCTAGGAGATGTTAGTGACATGCTTTGATTTTCAGTCTTTCTTTCTTGTAGAGGGTTAACCAACTGTAGGAGATGTTAGTGACATGCTTTGAAGAAAAGCAATTATGTTTCGGTATAGAACACAGACTTGTCAGTTCCTATTACTTATATGCAGTGGTTTGCACCAGTGCAGTACTTAGGGGTAATGATGAGTATTTTCCACTTTGTACCGACAAGCTGAACGGAACCGACCCATATATAGAGAGTAGTATCCACTAAAGCATCTCTGCCATTAATGCCGGGGCTTGTTCATTTCACAAAACTTTCAGCTTTGTTTTCATACTCTGGTGATATCTTTCCTAATATACCACTCTAAATCTCTCTCATTTTTTTTACTTATTTTTATATGGATTGTACTTTGGGGTTGTAAACTTTTGTTCAGGTCTGGTTTTGCAGGTTTTGTGTCGGACCAGAGAGAGTATCATGCTGCTGCTCAAGAGCACATAGATTATTATCTGAGAGCATATATGCAAGATAAGTTAGTTTCTTCTTTATATTTTCTTTCCCTTCTAGTTGGAAAACTGTGAAATTGAAACCATTCCTATTTCCTAGTTCATTCTTGTGCATATATAGCATGTATGTATTGTTTGGAGGTTTTGCTCGAACTGAGTTAACAAGTCTCAAGACACCATGAACACTTAACGAGATGTGATTCCGACAAATTACTCAACATAAGTGTTTATTTTGACAAATTGCAGCTTGCTGGGAATAATTACTGCCTAAACTTTCCTATAACATTGTATTATTTATTAGTTCTAATTTTAATGATTTTACCAATTTTACAGTTTCAACTAAAAGCAATGCGACAATGGCAGGCTAGGAAGCTTGACGATTTTGAAGGCTGTCGTGTTGAATTTCCACTCAATACGAAAAAAAGAACACTGATAAATTATGTCCTTTTTTTTCAATTTCCATTTTGTACTGGCCTTAACTGTCTGGGATTATACCTATAGATGGTCATTATACGGGTGGGTGGGTATACACATAAAAATATAGTGCAAATAAAATGAGGACCGATAAATTCTGTTATGGCCTAGAGAAGAGAGTACACTAATTTAGACCGAATTTTGGTTTCCACATGTTGTTACAGTAAAGAGTGAGCCCTAACCCTAATCAAAACTCTGATTTGGGTTTTATTTATAGCTTCTTTCCAACTGAAATTACTGCAGGCTGATCTAGAATTAGTAAATCATTGCCTCTCAAATATATATATTTTTTAAAATATTATTTTCTGTACTATTTTATGGCTGCTTAACTATATTGATACTTGGAATGTGCAGATAGATGCATCTACTGTCTCACACGGACTAGTAAATTAGTTTTTCCTCTGCTTTATGCTTTGTTGGGTTGATGATCAGCAATTTGATGCTACTAGAGTTGGTTTTGACTCGAACGAACATAGTCTGCAAGGTTAGTTCTTTCTTTAAATAAATATTTCTTTCTTTCTTTCTTTCTAGTAAAGGTAATAATTTAGGCAATTGAAGCAGAACTGCTTGCTGTGCATCCATACTGGACTGGGTAACTTGTATGAAATTGTATTGTAATTGTGAATTACCTAAATAACCACAGTATTAACATTGGAAAATGGTGCAACACTGGATGTGAAGCAGACAATTGGGGTGGTTCATACCGATGTGATGGATATACTGTGTCAAACTTTTATCGGTTTAATTTGCAACTTGTCTTAAAAAATGACATATGTAATTCACAGTTTAACTTACTCATAATTGCATTTATTATTGGAAGTTTTGAGGAAGTAGGAGACACCACACGGAAAATACAACACTTCCTTCCCTGTTCTGTAAATCTGGGATGGATGGGTGCCAAGTGGATGAATTGTCAGAAGAGGTTTTAGAGCTACGTTGAGGGTCAAGCTAAGTAATATATATATAATTTATGTGAATCTTGTTTTATTCATTGAACTTATTTATGTAGCCTATATTTTATGGTCCTGAGTTGGCCAAACCTGAACCCAGCCGTTTGTTTACCTTCGTTACCTCAATTAAATATGTCATACCTTGTATCAATTGCATAGGATATAATTATCACTTTGTACAAGCTAGCATGTCTAGTATTTTCCACCGACTCTGACTAGCGTGTTTTTGTTGATAAACCCTAAATTTTGTCATATCGATAATGATGCCACGCACACTTCTGTGTTCTGACTATTTTTAATTAATTTCTCTTGAAGCTAAAAGAATGAATTCAACATCTTTTCGTTGATGCCAAATGACAAGAACAACTCTGATGACATACGAGCATGACATCAAATGTCAGAGGGCATCCTTCGATCTTCTAGGGTTCCATTAACATTGGAAGAAGTTAAGTTTCCTTTTCTTCTAACCCTATCTGTTGTGATATGCTAGCAGAATAGGATTTCTTTTGCTGAAAATTAGGCTCATTTTAGCAACTCTCATGTGACCTTTCCTTGCGGTACCTAAACTATATTGTACAGTACCTAAAGAAAATGAAAGGAACCGTCCCATATAAAGGAAGTACCCCCTGAAGCAGTTGACATGAATGTTGGGGCTTGTTCATTTTACTTTTATGGAAAGAACAAACAAAATTTTCAGCTTTGTTGGAGAACACTGTTGAAGTTGAGAATTGACGCCTAAGGGCTTTTTCTCAAAAAAAAAAAGAAGTTGAGAATTGAGATCTTAGTGCCAGTTTTTAATCTCTCATTTTTAACTTTCTTTATATGGTACTTTTGGGTTGCAAGCTCGTGTTCTGTTATGGTCTGGTCTGGTTTTGTAACAGGTTTTCTGGTATGACCCAGAGTACGAGGGTTGTTGGCTGTCTCAAGATCACATAGATTATCATCAGAGCATATATATAAGAGTAAAACTGGGTGGTCTTACCTTCGCCAAGTCCCTTGTTGAACTCAAGTCTAAAATCGATTGAATCGGCTTCAAATCACGAATTTGAACCGTTGAAACCCGCCTACCTTACGAGTGCGTTTACATGTAAAAAAGAAATTAATTTTGCATAGAGTCAATGGTAAAAAATGATTCAAATAATGAATGCTTTAAAATTAATTTATTAACTTTCTAATTTATTAACCTTTTAATTTTGAGCGCTTGACTTTATATTAAATTAATTCGAATGTTTACAATTTTCACATGTAGAGGCATCACTCGTAAGGTAGGTGGATTTCAATGGTTCGGATTCGTCATTTGAAGCCGATTCGATGGGTTTTAAACTCTAGTTCACCAAGGGACTTGGTGAACTTAAGAACACCCTAGTTTTACTCCATATATAAAGATAAGTTTCTTCTTTATATTTTTTTTTCCCTTCTAGTTAGAATATTAATTATTAGGCTCATTTTAGCAACTCATAATCATAATACAATACAGGTATATCAAGAACTTTAAAAAGTGCTGCTAAGATGCAACTGATTCTCAAGCATGATATGATGAAAATTAAAATATAATTAAATTAAAGCATAAAGGCAGGAATAAAAATTGAACTGTTAGGAAGTAAACAAACTTTCCAAGATAATAATTTGTTATTTTAGAAAATGTACTGAAGATATTTTAGGGAAAATGGTGAGCTTAAATTACATCATTTTTTTTTCCTTCGTCATGTTACATTATTAGAAGCAAGCAAATTATATGTGCTGCATTATTGTTCTAAAATTTTTTTTTTATTATATTTTCTTACTTTTACTTCTAAAAAACATTAATTGAACCTATAAAAGGAATATAAATAAATAGGTTACCCATACAAAAATAAAGGAAAAGAATAAGGTATTACTGTAATACTTCTAAATACCGTCTACTAACAAAATGAGCAATACAGAAAGTCCTAAATTAATTAAAGTTGAAGTAAGTTAAAATTACATGTTTTTATGCTAAATATATGAATGTTGGTTGATATTGATTAAGCTCGGTTTGCTATTTTGATATCTGTGCATAATTCAGTATTTTCAGAATTTGAAGGTAATCGGGTATCAACTAGAATTCATTGAATAGCAGTCAAGGTTCTTAGCAGCATTTTTTGAAGTTGTTGATATACCTGTTTTGTTTTATATATATATATATATAGAGAGAGAGAGAGAGATAGATAGAGATGGGCTATATGGTTCTTAGCAGTATTTTTTGAAGTTGTTGATATACCTGTTTTATATAAATCGTTGGTTTTGACTTGACTTCAAAATAACCGATCCAAATTGTTCAATTTGATATCCATATTAAAATGTATTTGGAGATTAAATTTATATTTTGTTTGGAAATTGTTTTTTTTTTTTAGAATTTTTTAAAATCACTATTTTTCTAAAATGGTCCAGATATTTCTGAAAACAACGATTTTAAAAAATTCTTAAAAAAATAATAAAAAATTTCAAAAAAATATAAAATTTGGCCTCCAAACACATTTTGATATGGAGAACATGTTGAGCTCTTTAGATCGACTATTTGAACTTCAAATCAAACAGTTTGCAGTCCAATGTACAAGAGGACATATACATTGTAATGCACCATAACCCAACTCTCTCTCTATATATATTTCTTTTTATAGAACCTAAAATGAATCAAGTTGTTTTAATTTTATATGGTCGAATCTATTGAAGTGAAATTATTGTTTTAATTAGTTGATATGTTATTTTTTTACCTCTTTCATATAGAGACTTGATAATTAAATTATTGTTTTAATTAGTTATGTTATTTTTTACCTATTTTAATTAGTTGATTAGAAATTAAATTAAAAATAGAATAATCTAATTAAAACTGACATTATATATTAGAATACATGTAAAAAATAATTAAAATATATAGCCAGCTATATATGTTAAAATAAAATTTAATCATTGTAAAATATCATAGTTAGATGCACCGACTGATGCTGACAAAAACGGTAAACACGAGGTTTTGAGGTCCAAAAAGTTATCAGTAAGCATCTTCTAACGAGTTTTTTTTAGTTATTTTGGGTCTTTTTTCGTAAACTTTTAAAATAAAATCACAGCATCTGCTGCATCTCCCATTTAAATTTTTTACTTTTGAGTCCTTTCATTGAACCACCTCTTTCTTTGTTATACTACAAAAGAAAGAAAGAGGTTGTGTTTGTTCCTACAATACAACAACTGAGAGGAATTACAATAATAGTCATGCCAACTTTAATTGGTTTGGATGTAAGTGAACCATTATAATAAGGGGTCGTTTCTATTAGAAAGGTGAGAGCTAAATATATTAAGGAGAAATTTTATAAAGTCTATTACCTTTGGTAATAAATGGAAAAAGGAAAAGGTGCAGGGTACAATTTTGCTATTTGTTCCCAGATGGTATATATATATGGTATATATCATGAACTAAGAATTTCAGGCAAATGGATATTTGGACTTAAAAACAACAAATTTAATTGCAACTCAACAACCGAAAACATAAAATTAACCAAAAAGGGTAAAAGGACAAACAATGAAACAAATACGTATGTACAGTACAGTGCCAGTGCTAATTAAACAATTACAATTCCAAACCCTTTACCAATCTAAATTAGAGCAAGTCTGAATTTAAATTTAAGACGAAAAAATAAGCCATACTCAATTAAGATAATAAATTAAAAACACATTATTATATACCAAAACAATGTCGTCAATGCTTTATTGTTTTATTTCAAAAAGGAAAACATAATAAGGTCAATGCACTATGATAATTAATTTTCCTTGGGAAGTTCCTGTCAGCTTAATACTTGACACAATCTTACAATATTATCTATCTCCCCTATACATCTCTCTTAACCTATACCAAAGAAAACACAATATTTCCCATCTACATCTTCCTTAATATACCTCTGTATATGACATGTTTCTCTTTTCTCTCCCTCTGTTTTCTCTGGTGACTACGTACAAAATGAAGATTTTTCAAGCATTGAGATCTCTCAGAGAAACGTTTTTTAGCAACTTGATGACTTCTTTACAATTCTCTTCTAAATAGAGATTTTCGAAATAAGCGCACTGGTAATTATGATCAGCATTACACGGTAGCCCTGATCTCCAATCCTTCCCTTTCCTTCCATGTGCCCTACCAGTTAACTCGGGAATCTAAAGCAGAAAACAAGATGTATATTCATATAGTCAATAGCAATATATGAGGGTTAATTCTGTGTAACTTAAAAAGTACAGGCTTATCACAATCTAGACTTAGATCTTGTTGAGCATCGTTAAGGTTAGAAGTAACAAAAAATTATTTTCATCAAAGAATTTATCACTCATTCATATGGTAGCGCATATAATGAAATTCTTAACATATAGATTCCAATAATAATAATAAAAAAAAAGGTTATGCACCTCATGAACTAGCTTTAGTGATCTCAGAGGAGGACAATTTTGGAGCATCATGGCGAGAGCTTCAAGGTTGTGCTCGTGAAAACAAAGGGTCAATTCCAAGTGCTCCAAATTAAGAAAGTCCGGCACATCTTTTTTTGATTTCAACAAAAAAGAAATTGGGTGCCACTCATCCTATAGAAATAAAAAAAAAACTTGTCAAGTTTATCCAAGTAAAGCATCAAAAGCTATACAATTGTATCGTAAGTTACCAAGTAATCATATAAAGCTGTCATACTAGCTAGTATCATATTCATGTTTGACATATCATAACACGCCACTTTAAATGTGAAAGAAAATAATAATTAAGAGAGGTTAAGTTAATTACTTCGCTTTCCTTTAAATGCATAGTTAGCTCTTTTACATGTGAGATACTGTTCAGTAGCTCAGCTACAACATCGACATCTCCCTTATGAAGCCAGAGAAGGTTAATCACAGCTTTTCTCAACAAAGGGAGCTCTACATGGACTTGACATGGACTTTGAAGGCCGTCTCGAATTTCCAAATAAATTGACTCCAATGAAGGAAGATTTAAGCTCAAAGAATCTATTTTTGTTTTATGAATAGAGCTAATAACCAGTTGAAGTTTTTTGATTGTCTGGGAGGAAAGCCTAAGCACAGGCGTGTTGTATAACTGAAGGTTTAAATCTTCCAAAGAACACAATTTAGAGAGGTGTTGATTGAATTTGGTCATGTCAATAATCTTGACTGATCTAAGAGAAAGGCTTGTAAGATAGGTTAAAGTAATTTCCGAAGGAAAATTAAATTCAACACACATATTGAAATCATTATAGCAGTTAACAAACGACAAGCTTCTGAGAGAATTAATGGTGAAGACAACATCAAAGAGAGGTGAAATTCTATATCTTGAAAGCGAGAAAACTTTGACGGTGAGGTGGCGTAAGTCAAGAGAATGGGCCTTGACAAACAAGGAAGAAAGAAATGAGGGCTCAAGGTGATAGAGGCAGACCTCTAGGTGCAAGCTGAGGAGGGAGTAGAAGGGATTACGGTCGAGAAGTGCATGCATGGCCATGGAAATGAAGTTATCTTTTTCAGGATAAGGAAGGCTTTGGTAGATGAGCTCAAGGGAAGGAGAGATCTTCCAAAGGTGGTGGAAGCGACGAGAGAGAATGGAGGTGCGAGCGGCCATGTTAGTGGGGAGGAGCGAGAGGATTGTGAGGAGCAAATCGTCCGGGAGAGTAGAGAGATGGTCGATTGCCATTATTTTCTTGTTTGATTTTGAGTTCACCATGGCATTTGGTTATGCTTGCATTAAGTAGAGATATATAAAGGTTAAAAAGGAAAGTTCAAAATGATTATTAGGGTTTAGGCCGAATTTGTTTTTTGTTATATTTATTTAGCTAAAGATCTTAAATTCAGTTATATGTTAAATTGTAGTATATTATTAATTTTTACCTCTTAATTTGCAGACTTATTTAGAAATTTAACTAAAAATAACACTATATAAATAAGATACATGTACACTATTGTGTTAACAAATATAAATATACAAACAAGTTTCAATTTCCAAAATGCAAATAATATTTACTAATATACAACCATAAATACAAATTCTAATTCTGCTCTAATTGCTATTATAATTCTACCATTAGTTGTTGACATTTTGGGCTTTTTTCCATAAAATTTTAAAAATTAAATCACTTCATTTAACCTTAATGACAACTTTAAAAATGTTTCCATATGTCGTATTCTGTCATCTCCATTTAAATTTCCTTCCTATAGTGTAATAAGAGGCTGTTTGGATTAGATTCTGAAATTTGAAGTCCTAATTTTTTCTAGAAGAGAGTTCAAATGCATCATGATTTTGTGCTCTAATATGGTCTACATTTTTTTATCTCCGTTTTCAAAGTTCAAAATGATTATTTGGATTTAAGCCGAATTTGCGTTCAGTTATATTTATTTAGGTTAAGATCTAAAATTCAGTTATAAGTTAGGTTATTTTTTTACCTCTTAATTTGCAGACTTATTTATAAATTTAACTAAAAATAACATTCTATAAATAGGATACATGTACACAATGTGTTAACAAATAGAAATATACAAACAAGTTTCAATTTACAAAATGCAATTACTATTACTAATATACAAATACAAATACAAATTCTAATTCTGCTCTAATTGCTATTATAGTTCTACCATTTTTTGTTGACATTTTGTGTCTTTTTCCATAAAATTTTTAAAACTAAAACACAGCATTTAACCTTCCTTCCTTGGTTAGACTATGTGCCAAGTGATAATAAAAAAGAACAGTAAAACATTGCTCCTATTAGCTTCTACAATATAACAGCTAATAAAGAGGATTTCCTCATGCCAACTTTAGTATCAATTAGACAGAGGCCTAACGTTGCTTCGGTAATTATTTTCAAAACATGAAGTTATGTACAACTGAAATTAGTGAAATGCATAGACGTTATAAAAACTTCATTAGTAGACATAGTTCCAATTTGATATTACAAAAAGTTTCGAACCTTGGTAGCTACTACCAAGTTTTCAAAAAAAAGAAATTACAAAAAGTTTACAATTGCAAACAATTAAGATTGTTTTGTGATAAATCTTCTGAAAAGAGTTTTATCTCATAACAAATACATCCAAGTGTTTTGTTGATAGATATACGAACACAATAATATTTACAGCTAACAAAATATGTCAAAAAAAAATGTACAAAATATGGTAATAAAGTAATATTTCAGGATCCTTGAGTCGTCACCATCGTATTCCTTACGCTCAAGGGTTAGAGCATGGAAGGAGTGCACTGCGCAAACCGGCTGACCTGTATTTAACAAACTAAGTCAACCTATTAAGTTTTGTTAAATGAATTAAAAGTAGTCCAATGAGATGCCCAAAAATAGTTAATGCTGGACAAATGCCCTCACATAACTTTGATATAACATATTTATTTACTTTTGTGAAGAAAAGAGGGGACTTCATTCTCATAACAGGCGACACAATAAGCAACATGAACCTTACAGAGGCACTCCAGGCTCACAAGGAAAGGAGGAAGAAGGATCCGGACACAGTCATGACTATGTTTGTCAAGCGATCCAAGCCAATGCCTCTGACCTACCAGACCCGCCTTGGAAATGACGAGATAATGACGGCCATTGATGCTGAGACAAAGCAACTTTTATTCTATGAAGATTGATTTGACAGCTCTAAGCAAGAAGTGACACTCGATAAGTTGTTGCTCGCTGATAACCCATCCCTCTATCTACGAACTGACGTGGAGGTAATACATTCCTTTTTTCCTTGAGCAAAATACTGCACGGGAGTGTACCTCTCAGTGTACTTGTTATATCTAGGTTGATTTTGTTCAATATGCACCTTTACAAAAAAACAAGAAACACCATGTATGCCTCTTTTACATGAGTCTTCATTATAGGATCATGTAATATTAATACAATGGTATTCTATTCCTACTGACATGACCAATCTAGTACGTACAATCATTTCCTTAAAAGGAGTATACCTATGACAACAAGTTTGTGGTGCCATAGGTTACCTTTATTTTTCTTCTATGATACTATTTAACAATCTGAAGTTCAAGCAAGGTTCTGAACTGATCATCATATTTTATGTTGCAAGATCTACATAATTTATATGTTTTTTTTAACCGTGTTGTATAAGATCAGTTGCTCTTGATTTTCATTTATAACTTTTTGAAGATTGTTGTCAAAGCAACACTTTCAGTCATTGTTGATAGTAAGTAAATCAATCAGCCCCTCACTTATTTTGGATGGGAATTTTTTTATCTGGAAATTTTGTAGGATTGCTATATAGATATATGCTCATGTGAGGTCATACACTTTATCATTGTGATATTAAATTTAATGGCACAAATTCTAATTTTCACTAATTGCTATCTGTAGGTTGTATTAAGTGAAGTAGCAATGTGAGGTTGATTACGTTGAATAGGCCTCGTCAATTGAATGTCATCTCTTCTCGGGTGGTACTATCCTTTATATTAGTTATAGGTTGCAAGAAAGAGAAGCATTTTTTTATTTAAGTCAAGTAAATAGATTTTTGATGGCAATTAACTTGGATAATTTGGTGTCTTTTGTGTGTTTTGTGGATATATGGCATGTAATTTGGATAATTTTTAATGGCAATTAACTTGTTTGGTGTCTTTTGTTTGTGATTGTGGCATATTATTTTTTTAATGTCAATAAATGTTGAATGGTAATATATGGCTAGCAAAAATATGGAGGCTAGCCCAGAATCAAACAGAACCATGCCAACACTGACGCTTTAAAAACAGTCAGTGTTGGTGGTCAACACTGACGCTTTAAAAACAATCAGTGTTGAGCACCAACACTGACTGTTTTTCAAAACCGTCAGTGTTGAGAATCTACACTGACTGGTTTTTACCCGTCAGTAAAAGGTAGCTTTCACTGGCGCCGGCTTTACTAATGCCGCTATAACAGTCAGTGTAGGGGTATTTTAACAGTCAGTGAAGGGGATTTTTGTACTAGTGAAGGCCAGATGAAAGTACACAAATCTGGTTGGGAGGACCTGGCATAGGTTGCTGATTATTGGGACCAGTTTCTTTTCCTTGTACGTACTGGGCCAACTCATCCTCTGCTTCATCAATTTCCTGTAACAAAATATACTAATGATTTTAATCTTCTGCTGGAAATCTACCATTATTATAATTTTGTAAATGTTGTACCATGACCATTTGAAACAACTTGAATCTTTTTGTGCATATATACTATAATCATGATATATCTGGATACAGACTTGATCTTATGTTCAAACAAATTGCTTTAACTAAATATTTGGGTAATTGACTGACATGTTTGGTGCCCAATCAACTAAGATGAAGGCCAATATGCAGAAGAGGAAGATAATGAAATTGTGTTGCTAAACTAAATTATCAGCTTAGATTCAAGTCTGTATAATAAAATATACTAATGATTTTAATCTTCTGCTAGAAATCTACCATTATTATAATTTTGTAAATGTTGTACCATGACCATTTGAAACAACTTGAATCTTTTTGTGCATATATACTATAATCATGATATATCTGGATACAGACTTGATCTTATGTTCAAAAAATTGCTTTAACTAAATATTTGGGTAATTGACTGACATGTTTGGTGCCCAATCGACTAAGATGAAGGCCAATATGCAGAAGAGGAAGATAATGAACTTGTGTTGCTAAACTAAATTATCAGCTTAAATTGCAAAAATTTATCACAAAATCATTGTTCCAGAATAAAATAAAAATCTACTAACCACAATTTTGTGCTTTCAATTTCAATTTCAATTTCAATTTCATTTGAATCTTCTGCATATAATTTCTCTTTGTAATTGTTGTTCGAGCAATAATCTTTTTCGTCTATTTGACTAATTTGCAAAAACATACAATTATTGAATTTTACAATTTCTTTTATTTTTGAAAGATATGTAGGTTCAAGTCAAATAGAATTGCATTATGGAATACTTGGACTGGAGAAATCATGAAGACACTTATCAAGAATACAAATTGTAAAATCAGAAACTTGGTAAAGTAAGTATGATGTTGTTTACACAGAGATCAAACGTTGGTAACGTTTTAGGCCTGTCAGAAACGCTGAAGTAACAGTTTGATCAAACTCAAAAACAACTTAAAACGTTGTAACGTTTTAGGACTGACAGAACTACTGAAGCACAGCTGTACAGAATCAACTTGAAATGTTGTAACATTTTTCAGTTGTATTAGTAATGTGATATTGAGGGTTTAGTTGCGAATAAGTGCGACGAATACCATTTTAGTCCTTTACTAGTATAGTTGATGGACCGAATTGGTTTGAAAATATATAAGGAAGATAGTAAAGAAATGTGCGCACATAAAGAACACAATATATAATTAAAAAGTCATGACATATTGCTCAAGTGGGAGATTGTTGGATTTATTGCTAACCTCGTTGGATTTAATGCCAACATTTAGCATATATGTAATCTAATTATGGATTGTTTACTGTCATATATGATTGTCAATTAAAGTGATCAAATAAGGTAATAGACAATTAATTTATTCATTAGGATGTGGTCCATAAATGTATAGAACAATTTAGGCAAAGATCAAATCATTGATGGACTGATTTTGAAATTTGCAATTAAGGAAACTGATTCTCTAGCTGCTGCACGAATTTTGACGCAGTTGCACATTTTTTTATGCATGTTTTTTTTTAAGTTGACATGTGGCCAGAAAATCGGTTTAGGGTTAGGGTTTGACAATATGTCAACTCTACATCTCTATATATAAGGATTGGTCCCTAAGGCACAAGGTAACCAATAAAAGTATAGAAACTGAACATAAGTTTTTCTTTTAAGAAAAATACAGTTCTGTGTTCCTTCTCTTCTTCTTTCACCATTAAAGAATAGAGAAAAGAAATCTATTAGAAAATATGGAGATGATTTCTCAAGGGCCACACCTTGATATCTTGGAAGACTTATTCCTTGACCCGATGACAAAAGGCGAGAATGACTTCTTGCCATTGAAGACTTGTCTCGTCCTCACGGAGACAACTTGCTCTACTATGGCTTTGGTTATTTCATGACAAATGTCATGGAATTAGGTATTATGTTCCGCACTTATGATTTATGTTTTGGGTCTCTTTGGCATAGGACGGTCCTTAGGTTAAGGTGGGAAATTGCTTCTCCTTCCCCGAGGTGTAAGTGTTTGACCCCTAGATGAGATGTAATTATTGTTTGATCTCTAGATAAGGCGCAATTGTTTGGCCTTTTATGATTCCCCAACACAAATATCATGTGTTCGTCTCTTCAACTCAGAAGTGTTGTTGATGACCTATAATATAATATTTATGTAGCAGTTTTTGAAAATAATCGGTCGATTAGTCGGGAAATCCGTAATGATTTGATCACCGTCAACGACTAATCGGCCTAAACAGACATTTCTTAATTAAGCAGCTATAAGTTCACTTGTACATTTTAAAATTAAAAAACACAGTCTTTATTACATAACAAAACAAAGTCATCAATGCTTTATTGCTTGTTTCAAACAGGAAAACAAAATAAGGTCAATGCAGTAATGCACTATGATCATTGATTTTTCTTGAAAAGTTTCTCTCAGTTTAATACTTAACACAATCTTACAATATTATCTATCTCCCCTTTACATCTCTCTTAACCTATACTAAAGAAAACACAATATTTCCCATCTGCATCTTCCTTAATCTACACCTATATATATGATCTATTTCTTTTTTCTCTCTCTGTTTTCCCAGGTGGCTACCAAATGGAGATTTTTCAAGCATTGAGTTTGTCTCTCAGAGAATCATTTCTTACTTAGCAACTTGATGACTCCTTTACGATTCTCTTCCAAATGGAGATTTTTGAGATAAGCATACTGGTAATTACGATCAGCATTGCGTGGTAGCCTTGATCTCCAATCTTTCCCTTTCATTCCATGTCCCCTACCAGTTAACTCGGGAATCTAAAGAAAAAAACAAGATGTATATACATATAGTCAATAGCAATATATGAGGGTTAATTCTGTATAACTTAAAAAGTACAGGCTTATCACAATCTAGACTTAGATCTTGTTGAGCATCGTTAAGGTTAGAAGTAACAAAAAATTATTTTCATCAAAGAATTTATCACTCATTCATATGGTAGCGCATATAATGAAATTCTTAACATATAGATTCCAATAGTAAAAAAAAAAGGTTATGCACCTCATGAACTAGCTTTAGTGATCTCAGAGCAGGATAATTATGGAGCATCATGGAGAGAGCTTCAAGATTGTGCTTGTTAAAGCAAAGGGTCAATTCCAAGTGCTCCAAATTAAGAAACCCTGGCACATCTTTTTCTGATTTCAACAAGAAAGAAATTGGGTGTCACTCATCATATAGAAATTAAAAAAAAAATTGTCAAGTATATCCAAGTAAAGCATCAAAAGCTATACAATTGTATCATAAGTTACCAAGTAAGCATATAAAGCTGTCATACTAGTATCTTATTCATGTTTGACACACCACTTTAAATGTGAAAGATAATAATAATTAAGAGAGGTTAAGTTAATTACCCCGCTCTCCTTTAAACGCATAGTTAGCTCTTTTACATGTGAGATACTATTCAGTAGCCCAACGACAACATTTACATCTTCCTTGTGAAGCCAAAGAAGGTTAATCACGGCTTTTCTCAACAAAGGGACCTCTACATGGACGTGAGACGGACTTTGAAGGCCGTCTCTAATTTCCAAATAAATTGACTCCAATGAAGGAAGATTTAAGCTCAAAGAAGCAATTTCCATTCTATAAATAGAGCTAATAATCAGTTTAAGTTTTCTAATTGTCTGAGAAAAAAGCCTAAGCACAGACGTGTTGTATAAATCAAGGTGTAAATCTTCAAAAGAACACAATTTATAGAGGTGTTCATTGAATTTGGTCACGTCAATAATCTTGACAGATACAAGAGAAAGGCTTGTAAGATGGGTTAAAGTGATTTCCGAGGGAAAATTAAATTCATCACTCATGAAATGATTATAACAGTTAACAAACGACAAGCTTCTAAGAGAATTAATGGTGAAGACAACATCAAAGAGAGGTGAAATTCCATATCTTGAAATTGAGAAAACTTTGATGGTGAGGTGGCATAAGTCGAGAGACCGGGCCTTGACAAGCAAGGAAGAAATAAATGAGGATTCAAGGTGACAGGGGCAGATATCTAGGTGCAAGCTGAGAATGGAGTAGAAGGGATTATGGTCGAGAAGAGCATGAGTGGCCATGGAAATGAAGTTATCTTTTTGGGGATAAGGAAGGTATTGGTAGATTAGTTTAAGGGAAGGAGAGATCTTCCAAAGATGGTGGAAGCGGCGAGAGAGGATAGAGGTGCGAGCGGCCATGGCACAGCTGAGCGGGAAAGGAATGTGGTTATGCTTAGATTAAGTAGAGGTATATAAAAGTTAAAATGAAAGTTCACAATGATATTTTGGGTTTAGACCAAATTTGCGTTCAGTTATATTTATTTAGGTGAAGATCCAAAATTCAGTTATAAGTTAGTTTAATTTTTTATTCGGTCCTATATTGAGTTAAATTATAGTATATTATTAATTTTTATCTCTTAATTTGCAGACTTATTTAGAAATTTAACTAAAAGTAACATTATATAAATAGGATACATGTACACTATGTGTTAACAAATATAAATATACAAACAAGTTTCAATTTACAAAATGCAATTACTATTACTAATATACAACCATAAATACATATTCTAATTCTACTCTAATTGCTATTATAGTTCTACCATTTTTTGTTGACATTTTGGGCCTTTTTCCATAAATTTTTTAAAATTAAATCACAACATTTAACCCTTACTTCCTTAGTTAGACTATGTACCAAGTGACAATAAAAAAGAACAGTAAAACATTGTTCCTCTTAGTTTCTACAATACAACAGCTAATAAAGAGGATTTCCTCATGCCAACTTTAGTATCAACTACACAGAGGCCTCATGTTGCTTCGGTAATTATTTTCAAAATATGAAGTTATGTACAACTGAAATTAGTGAAATGCATAGACGTTATAAAAACTTCATTAGACATAATTCCAATTTGAAATAACAAAAAGTTTACAATTGAAAACAGTTAAGATTGTTTTGTGATAAATCTTCTGAAAAGAGTTTTATCTCATAACAAAATACATTCAAGTGTTTTGTTAATGGGTATACCAATGCAATAATATTTACAACTAACAAAATATGTCAAAAAAAATTGTACAAAATATGGTAATAAAGTAATATTTTGATAGGATCGATTTAATGCAAAGGCAAAACTTAATATATTTTACTTCTGTTATCAATATCTTTTACTCTATTACTCTCTTACATCCAAAAGACTCCTTACACATTATATAAACCTATAGGAACTTTCTACACACTCCACTAACACTAAATGACATTTAATCATCTCATAAACTCTCTCTATTTCTATACAAGATTGTTATCTTTCAAGATAACCTAAATGACTACAACATGCATCTACATAATTCCAATACATTCATAACAATTCTAGAGAGTTTACAAATTAACAAATACATTTGACTAATTGACAAACTAATTAAGTTTACTATTTTCAACATCCCTTCTTAAACTTAATTATTTTCATCCTTTCCAATTTATGATACAAATATAATTCTTCTTTTAGGACATCTTTCTCAAACTCTATTGTTTTCATGGGGTTACATCAGTGAATCGTCTACTAATCATACTTGATCTATCTTCATGGTCACTTCTTCACATGACTTACTATTTTCGTGAGCATCATACTTGAATCGCCTATCAAGCATCCTCATAGTCACTACTCCGTGCTACTTGCTTCGGCCATGAGCACACTCAACATCACATAACTCTCACAAAAACACTCTAGTAAAATATTCTCCAACGGACTTACACTACTTCGTAACAATCAGCTCAAACTCAGCCCTTTAGAATTTGGAGCAGCAACTTCTTCACTTAATAAACTCCAAACCACATCTCTTCTCATAGGTAATCTTTTTGAACATGTCATCATCCAACCCTTGATGGATGATACTTAACACGCTTTGATATCCATTTTTTTCAAAGCATTTCACTCTCTTACCGTGAGTTCGCTATCATCTTCGGGATCTTCAACCCAGTTTTCGACAATGTTCCACAATCCATGAGCGCCAATAATGGCTTTCATTCGCAACGATATTCATAACGACTGTGACCTCTACAACAACCACCACGACCGTTCTAACCTTGATCACTGTTGCCCGATCTTCTTTTCGTTTTGTTTCACTAGAAACTATTCTTCAAGCAATTCGTGATTACCATTTGGCAATCTCACTTTGCATATCTATTTTTTCTTTTTTTTCTTCTTCTTAGCCATGGTTGAACCTATTTTTATTTTACCAGGCTCTGATACAAATTTGATAGGATCGATTTAATATAGAGGTAAAAACTTAATATATTTTAGTAGTAGAAGAGAGAACACTCTATGGCATAAAATTTACTTCTATTATCAATATCTCTTACTCTCTTACATCCAAAAGATTCCTTACATTATATAGACCTATAGGAACTTTCTACACACTCCACTATAACACTAAATGATATTTAATCATCTCATCAACCCTCTCTATTTCCTATACACGTTTTTCACCACAACATGCATCTAGAGAATTTCAATAGATTCCTGATAATTCTAGAGAGTTCACACATCAACTAATACATTTGACTAATTGACCAACTAATTAAGTTTATTATTTCCAACATATTTCAGGAGCCTTGAGTCATCACCATCGTATTCCTTAAGCTCCAGGGTTAGAGCATGGAAGGAGTGCACTGTGAAAACTAGTGATCAAGGCCAGATGAAAGTGCACAAATTTGGTTAGGATGGTAGGCATAGGTTCCCGATTATTGGGATCAGTTTCTTTATCTTGTACTGGGCCAACACATCCTCTCCTTCATCAATTTTCTGTAATAAAATATACTAATGATTTTAATCTTCTGCTAGAAATATACCATTATTATAATTTTTAAATGTTGCACCATGACCATTTGGATCAACTTGAATATTTTTGTGCATACTATAATCATGATATATCTGGATACATAATTGAATATTTTTCTGCTGGAGTGTTGTATTAGGGTTGTAAATGCCTTATTATCTTGCCATCTGGAGACACTACTAAAGTGCTGCAAACACGTTCAATTGGAGAGTTGTATTAGGGTTGTAAATATCCTATACTAGAGGGCTCCAAACAGCATCAATTGGATTGTTGTATTAGGGTTGTAAATGTCCAATTATCTTGCAATCTCGAGACACTACTCGACTGCTCCAAATACCTTCAAATGGAGTGTTGTTTTAGGGTTGTGTATGCAATATATCTTGCCATCCGGAGACACTACTAGAGTGCTGAAACCACCTTCAATTCGAGTGTCCTATTAGGGTTGTAAATGCCATATTATCTTGCATTCCAAAGACACTACTAAAGTGCTCAAAACACCTTCAATTGGAGTGTCGTATTAAGGTTGTCAATGCCATATTATCTTCCCATCTGGAGACAGAACTAGAGTGCTCCGAACACCTTCAATTGGAATATTGTATTATTGTTGTAAATGCCCTATTATCTTGCCATCTGGACACACTACTAGAGTGCTCAAAACACTTTCAATTGCAGCATTGTATTAGGGTTGTAAATGTCACACAATCTCGCTATACAGAGACATGACTAGAGTGCTCCAAACACCATCAATTGTAGTGTTGTATTAGAGTTGTAAATGCCCTATTATCTTGCTATTTGGAGATACTACTAGAGTGCTCCAAACACCATCAATTGGAGAGTTGTCTTAGGGTTTTAAATGCCCTATTATCTTGCCATTAGGAGACACAAGTAGAGTGATCAAAACACCTTCAATTAGAGTGTTGTATTAAGGTTGTAAATACCCTATTATATTGCCATTGGGAGACACAACTAGTGTTCTCCAAACAGCTTCAATTGGAGTGTTGTATTAGGGTTGTAAATGCCATATTATCATCCTATTTATATACACTACTAGAGTGCTCCAAACACCATCAATTGGAGTGTTGTATTAAGGTTGTCAATTTCCAATTATCTTGCTATTTAGACACACTACTAGAGTGCTCAAAACACCATCAATTGGAGTGTTGTGTTAGGGTTGTAAATACCTTATTATCTTGCTATTTAGAGACACTACAAGAGTGCTCCAAACACCATCAATTGGAATGTTGTTTTAGGGTAGTAAATGCCCAATTATCTCGCCATCTGGAGACACTACGAGAGTGCTCAAAAAACATTCAATTGGAGTGTTCTATTACGGTTGTAAAGACCCTATTATCTTGCTATTTAGAGACACTATTAGACTGCTCCTAACACCTTCAATTGGAGTGTTGTATTAGGGTTGTAAAGACTTTATTATCTTGATATATAAAGTCACTACTAGAGTGCTTCAAACACCGTTCAATTGGTTCGTTGTATTAGGGTTGTAAATGCCCTATTATCTTACTATTTAGAGACACTACTAGAGTGCTCGAAATACCATCAATTGGAGTGTTGCATTAGGGTTGTAATTTCCCTATTGTCTAGCTATTTCGGGACACGACTAGAGTGCTCCAAACACCTTCAACTGGAGTGTCGTATTAGGGTTGTAAATGCGCTAGAATGATGCCACCTGGAGACACCACTATTGTGCTCTGAACACCTTAAATTGGAGTGTTGTATTGGGGTTGAAAATGCCCTATTATCTTGCTATCTCGAGACACAACTACAGTGCTCCAACCACCTTCAATTGGTGTGTTGTATTATGGTTTTAAATGTCCTATTATCTACCCATATAGAGACTATTAGACTGCTCCAAACACCATTAATTGAAGTGTAGTAGTTGTAAATGTCATAATATCGTGCAGTATAAAGTGACTACTAGAGTACTCCAAACACCTTATATTGGAGTGTTGTATTGGGGTTGTAAAGCACTTATAATCTTGCTATTTAGACACACTACTAGAGTGCTCCAAATACTATCAATTGGAGTGTTATATTAGGGTAGTAAATGCCCAATTATCTCGCCATCTGGAGACACTACGAGAGTGCTCAAAACACCTTCAATTGGAGTGTTGTATTACAATTGGAAATGCCCTATTATCTTGCTATTTAGAGACACTACTAGAGTGCTCCAAACATCTTCAATTGGAATGTTGTGTTACGGTTGTAAAGGCCCTATTATCTTGCCATATAGAGTCACTATTAGAGTGCTTCAAAAACTATCAATTGGAGTGTAGTATTAGGGTCGTAAAGGCCCTATTATCTTGCCATTTAGAGACACTACTAGCGTGCTCCAATCACCATCAATTGGAGTGTTGTATTAGGGTTGTAAATGCCTTATTATCTTCTTATTTAGAGACACTACTAGAGTGCTCCAAACACCATCAATTGGACTATAGTATTAGGGTTGTAAATGCCCTACTATCTAGCCATGTATAGTCACTACTATAGTGCTCCAAACACCAACAATTGGAGTGTTGTACTACGGTTGTAAATGCCCAATTAACTTGCCATCTGAAGACACTACAAGAGTACTCAAAGCACCTTCAATTGGAGTGTTGTATTAGGGTTATAAAGGCCCTATTATCTTGCTATTTAGAGAAACTACAAGAGATCTCCAAACACCATCAACTGGAGTGTTGTATTAGTGTTCTAACTGCCTTGTTATCTTGCCATTTAGAGACACTACTAGAGTGCTCCAAACACCACCAATTGGAGCGTTGTATTAGGGAAGTAAATGCCCAATTATCTCGCCATCTTGAGACACTATGAGAGTGCTTAAAACAACTTCAATTGGAGTGTTGTATTAGGGTTGTAAAGGCCCTATTATCTTGATATTTAGAGACACTACTGGAGTGCTCCAAACATCTTCAATTGGAGTGTTGTGTTAGGGTTATAAAGGCTCTATTATCTTGCCATATAGAGTCACTATTAGAGTGTTTCAAACACCTTCAATTGGAGTGTTGTATTAGGGTTGTAAAGGCCCTATTATCTTGCCATTTAGAGACACTAGTAGCGTGCTCCAATCACCATCAATTGGAGTGCTGTATTAGGGTTGTAAATACCCTGTTATCTTGCTATTTAGAGACAGTACTAGAGTGCTCCAAACACCATCAATTGGAGTGTTGTATTCGGGTTGTAAAGTCCCAATTATCTTGCTATTTAGAGACAGTACTTGAGTACTCCAAACACCATCAATTGAATTGTTGTATTAGGGTAGTAAATACCCAATTATCTCGCCATCTGGAGACACTACTCGAGTGCTCAAAACACCTTCAATTGGAGTGTTGTATTACAGTTGTAAAGGCCCTATTATCTTTCTATTTAGAGAAACTACTAGAGTGCTCCAAACATCTTTAATTGGAGTGTTGTGTTAGGGTTGTAAAGGCCCTATTATCTTGCCATACAGAGTCACTATTAGAGTGCTTCAAACACTATCAATTGGAGTGTTGTATTAGGGTCGTAAAGGCCCTATTATGTTGTCATTTTGAGACACTACTAGCGTGCTCCAATCACCATCAATTAAAGTGTTGTATTAGGGTGGTAAATACCCTGTTATCTTGCTATTGACAGTCACTACTAGAGTACTCCAACCACTATCAATTGGAGTGTTGTATTAGGGTCGTAAAGGCCCTATTATCTTGCCATTTAGAGACACTACTAGGGTGCTCCAATCACCATCAATTGGAGTGTTGTATTAGGAATGTAAATACCCTGTTATCTTGCAATTGAGAGATACTACTAGAGTGCTCCAAACACCATCAATTGGAGTGTTGTGTTAGGGTTGTAAATGCCCAATTATCTCGCCATCTGGAGACACTACGACAGTGCTCAAAACATCTTCAATTGGAGTGTTCTATTACAGTTGTAAATGCCCTATTATCTTGCTATTTAGAGACACTAGTAGACTGCTCCAAAAATCTTCAATTGGAGTGTTGTGTTAGGGTTGTGAAGGCCCTATTATCTTGCCATATAGAGTCACTATTAGAGTGCTTCAAAAACTATCAATTGGAGTGTTGTATTAAGGTCGTAAAGGCCCTATTATCTTGCCATTTAGAGACACTACTAGCGTGCTCCAATCAGCATCAATTGGAGTGTTGTATTAGGGTTGTAAATACATTGTTATCTTGCTATTTAGAGACAGTACTAGAGTGCTCCAAACACCATCAATTGGAATGTTGTATTCGAGTTGTAAAGTCCCAATTGTCTTGCTATTTAGACACAGTACTAGAGTACTCCAAACACCATCAGTTGGAGTGTTGTATTAGGGTTGTAAATGCCCTATTATCTTGCTATTTAAATACACTACTAGAGTGCTCGAAACACCATCAATTGCAGTGTAGTATTACTGTTGTAAATGTCATAATATCGTGCAGTATAAAGTGACTACTAGAGTACTCCAAACACCTTATATTGGAGTGTTGTATTGGGGTTGTAAAGCACTTATTATCTTGCTATTTAGACACACTACTAGAGTGCTCCAAATACTATCAATTGGAGTGTTATATTAGGGTAGTAAATGCCCAATTAACTCGCCATCTGGATACACTACGAGAGTGCTCAAAACACCTTCAATTGCAGTGTTTAGGGTTTAGGGTTGGAAAGGCCCTATTATCTTGCTATTTAGAGAACCTACTAGAGTGCTCCAAACATCTTGAATTGGAGTGTTGTGTTAGGGTTGTAAAGGCCCTATTATCTTGCCATATAGAGTGACTATTAGAGTGCTTCAACCACTATCAATTGGAGTGTTGAATTAGGGTCGTAAAGGCCCTATTATCTTGCCATTTAGAGACACTACTAGGGTGCTCCAATCACCATCAATTAGAGTGTTGTATTAGGGTTGTAAATACCCTGTTATCTTGCAATTTAGAGATACTACTAGAGTGCTCCAACCACCATCAATTGGAGTGTTGTATTAGGGTAGTAAATGCCCAATTATCTCGCCATCTGGAGACACTACGAGAGTGCTCAAAACACCTTCAATTGGAGTGTTGTATTAGGGTCGTAAAGACCCTATTATGTTGCCATTTTGAGACACTACTAGCATGCTCCAATCACCATCAGTTAAAGTGTTGTATTAGGGTTGTAAATACCCTGTTATCTTGATATTGACAGTCACTACTAGAGTACTCCAACCACTATCAATTGGAGTGTTGTTTTATGGTCCTAAAGGCCCTATTATCTTGCCATTTAGAGACACTACTAGGGTGCTCCAATCACCATCAATTGGAGTGTTGTATTAGGGACGTAAATACCCTGTTATCTTGCAATTTAGAGATACTACTAGAGTGCTCCAAACACCATCAATTGGAGTGTTGTGTTAGGGTTGTAAAGGCCCTATTATCTTGCCATACAGAGTCACTACGAGAGTGCTTCAAACACTATCAATTGGAGTGTTGTATTAGGGTCGTAAAGACCCTATTTTGTTGCCATTTTGAGACACTACTAGCATGCTCCAATCACCATCAGTTAAAGTGTTGTATTAGGGTTGTAAATACCCTGTTATCTTGCTATTGACAGTCACTACTAGAGTACTCCAACCACTATCAATTGGAGTGTTGTTTTAGGGTCGTAAAGGCCCTATTATCTTGCCATTTAGAGACACTACTAGGGTGCTCCAATCACCATCAATTGGAGTGTTGTATTAGGGATGTAAATACCCTGTTATCTTGCAATTTAGAGATACTACTAGAGTGCTCCAAACACCATCAATTGGAGTGTTGTGTTAGGGTTGTAAATGCCCAATTATCTCGCCATCTGGAGACACTACGAAAGTGCTCAAAACATCTTCAATTGGAGTGTTGTATTACAGTTGTAAATGCCCTATTATCTTGCTATTTAGAGACACTACTAGGCTGCTCCAAAAATCTTCAATTGGAGTGTTGTGTTAGGGTTGTGAAGGCCCTATTATCTTGCCATATAGAGTCACTATTAGAGTGCTTCAAAAACTATCAATTGGAGTGTTGTATTAAGGTCGTAAAGGCCCTATTATCTTGCCATTTAGAGACACTACTAGCGTGCTCCAATCAGCATCAATTGGAGTGTTGTATTAGGTTTGTAAATACCTTGTTATCTTGCTATTTAGAGACAGTACTAGAGTGCTCCAAACACCATCAATTGGAATGTTGTATTCGAGTTGTAAAGTCCCAATTGTCTTGCTATTTAGACACAGTACTAGAGTACTCCAAACACCATCAGTTGGAGTGTTGTATTAGGGTTGTAAATGCCCTATTATCTTGCTATTTAAATACACTACTAGAGTGCTCGAAACACCATCAATTGCAGTGTAGTATTAGTGTTGTAAATGTCATAATATCGTGCAGTATAAAGTGGCTACTAGAGTACTCCAAACACCTTATATTGGAGTGTTGTATTGGGTTGTAAAGCACTTATTATCTTGCTATTTAGACACACTACTAGAGTGCTCCAAATACTATCAATTGGAGTGTTATATTAGGGTAGTAAATGCCCAATTATCTCGCCATCTGGAGACACTACGAGAGTGCTCAAAACACCTTCAATTGGAGTGTTTAGGGTTTAGGGTTGGAAAGGCCCTATTATCTTGCTATTTAGAGAACCTACTAGAGTGCTCCAAACATCTTGAATTGGAGTGTTGTGTTAGGGTTGTAAAGGCCCTATTATCTTGCCATATAGAGTGACTATTAGAGTGCTTCAACCACTATCAATTGGAGTGTTGAATTAGTGTCGTAAAGGCCCTATTATCTTGCCATTTAGAGACACTACTAGGGTGCTCCAATCACCATCAATTAGAGTGTTGTATTAGGGTTGTAAATACCCTGTTATCTTGCAATTTAGAGATACTACTAGAGTGCTCCAACCACCATCAATTGGAGTGTTGTATTAGGGTAGTAAATGCCCAATTATCTCGCCATCTGGAGACACTACGAGAGTGCTCAAAACACCTTCAATTGGAGTGTTGTATTACAGTTGGAAAGGCCCTATTATCATGCTATTTAGAGACACTACTAGAGTGCTCCAAACATCTTCAATTGGAGTGTTGTGTTAGTGTTGTAAGGCCCTATTATCTTGCCATATAAAGTCACTATTAGAGTGCTTCAAACACTATCAATTGGAGTGTTGTATTAGGGTCGTAAAGGCCCTATTATCTTGCCATTTAGAGACACTACTAGCGTGCTCCAATCAGCATCAATTGGAGTGTTGTATTAAGGTTGTAAATACCCTGTTATCTTGCAATTTAGAGACAGTACTAGAGTACTCCAAACGCCATCAATTGGAGTGTTGTATTACGGGTTGTAAAGTCCCAATTATCTTGCTATTAAAGAGACAGTACAAGAGTTCTCCAAACACCATCAGTTCGAGTGTTGTACTAGGGTTGTAAATACCCTATTATATTGCTATTTAGATACAGTACTAGAGTGCTCCAAACACCATCAATTGGAGTGTAGTATTAGGGTGGTAAATGCCCAATTATCTCGCCATCTGAAGACACTACGAGAGTGCTCAAAACACCTTCAATTGGAGTGTTGTTTTACGGTTGTTAAGGCCCTATTATCTTGTTATTTAGAGACAGTACTAGAGTACTCCAAACACCATCAGTTGGAGTGTTGTATTAGGGTTGGAAATGCCCAGTTATCTTGCTATTTAGAGACAGTACTAGACTGCTCCAAACACCATCAATTGGAGTGTTGTATTCGGGTTGTAAAGTCCCAATTATCTTGCTGTTTAGAGACAGTACAAGAGTTCTCCAAACACCATCAGTTCGAGTGTTGTACTAGGTTTGTAAATACCCTATTATCTTGCTATTTAGAGACAGTACTAGAGTGCTACAAACACCATCAATTGGAGTGTAGTATTAGGGTAGTAAATGCCCAATTATCTCGCCATCTGAAGACACTACGAGAGTGCTCAAAACACCTTCAATTGGAGTGGTGCATTAGGGTTGTAAAGGCCCTATTATTTTGCCATATAGAGTCACTATTAAAGTGCTTCAAACACTATCAATGGGAGAGTTGTATTAGGGTCGTAAAGGCACTATTATCTTGCCATTTAGAGACACTACTAGCGTGCTCCAATCACCATCAATTGGAGTGTTGTATTAGGGTTGTAAATACCCTGTTATCTTGCTATTTAAACACAATACTAGAGTGCTCCAAACACAATCAATTGAAATGTTGTATTAGGGTTGTTAATGCAACATTATCTCATAATATAGAGTCAATACAAGATTACTCCAAACACCTACAATTGGAGTATTGTAATAGGGTTGTAAATGCTCAATTATCTTGCCATTTGGAGACACTACAAGAGTGCTCCAAACACCATCAATTGGAGTGTTGTATTAGGGTTGCAAATTACATATTATCTTGCCATCTGGAGACACAACTAGTGTGCTCGAAACACCTTCGATTGGAATGTTGTATTTGAGTTGTAAATGCCCGATTATCTTGCTATTTAAACACAACAATAGAGTGCTCCAAACACAATCAATTAGAATGTTTTATTAGGGTTGTAAATGCCATATTATCTTGTAATATAGAGTCAATACTAGAGTACTCCAAACACATTGAATTGGACTATCGTATTAGGGTTGTAAATGCTCAATTATCTTGCCATTTGGAGACACTACTAGAGTGCTATGAACAATTTCAATTGGAGTGTTGTATTAGAGTTGTAAATGCCCTATTATCTAGCCCTATATAGTCACTACTAGAGTGCTCCAAACACCATCAATTGGAGTGTTGTATTAGCGTTGCAAATACCATATTAGCTTGTTATTTAGAGACACTACTAGAGTGCACCAAATACCATCAATTGGTGTGTTGTATTAGGGTTCGAAAGGCCCTATTATCTTGCTATTTAGAGACACTACTAAAGTGCTTCAAACACCATCAATTGGAGTGTTGTATTAGGATTGTAAACGCCCTATTATATTCCTATTTAGATGCACTACTAGAGTGCACCAAACACCATTAATTGGAGTGTTGTATTAGGGTTGTAAATGCCCTATTATCTAGCTATATAGAGTCAATACTAGACTGCTCCAAACACATTCAATTAGAGTGTTGTATTTGGGTCGTTAAGGATGTATTATCTTGGTATTTAGAGACACTACTAGAGTGCTCCAAATACCATCAATTAGAGTGTTGTATTAGGGTTGTAAATGCCTTATTATCTTGGTATTTAGAAGCACTACTAGAGTGCTCAAAACACCTTCAATTGGAGTGGTGCATTAGGGTTGTAAAGGCCCCTAATATCTTGCTATTTAGAGCCACTACTAGAGTGCTCCAAACACCTTCAATTGGACTGTTGTATTAGGGTTGTAAATGCCCTGTTATCTTGCTATCTGAAGACAGTAGTAGAGTGATTCAAACACCTTCATTTGGAGAGTTTGTATTAGGGCTATCAATGCACTATTATCTGGCCATCTAAAGGCACAACAAGTATGCTCCAAACACATTCAATTGGAGTGTTGTATTAGGGTTGTAAATGCCCTATTATCTAGTCATATAAAGTCACTACTAGAGTGCTCCAAAAACCATCAATTAGAGTGTTGTATTAGGGCTGTAAATGCCCTATTATCTTGCCATCTTGAGACACAACTAGTGTGCTCCAAACACCTTCAATTGGATTGTTGTATTACAGTTGTAAATGCCCTATTATCTTGCTATTTAAACAAAGTACTAGAGTGCTCCAAACACATTCAATTGAAATGTTGTATTAGGGTTGTAAATGCAACATTATCTCGTAATATATAGTCAATACAAGAGTACTCCAAACACCTACAATTGGAGTATCGTATTAGGGTTGTAAATGCTCAATTATCTTGCCATTTGGAGACACTACTAGAGTGCTCTGAACACTTCCAATTGGAGTGTTGTATTAGGGTTGTAAATGCCCTATTTATCTAGCCCTATATAGTCACTACTAGAGCGCTCCAAACACCATCAATTGGAGTGTTGTATTAGGGTTGTAAATGCCCTATTATCTTGCCATCTGGAGACACAACTATTGTGCTCCAAACAGCTTCGATTGGATTGTTGTATTAGAGTTGTAAATGCCCGATTATCTTGTTATTTAAACACAACACTAGATTGCTCTAAACACAATCAATT
Organism: Carex rostrata; assembly: GCF_964058835.1. Classification (NCBI taxonomy): domain Eukaryota; kingdom Viridiplantae; phylum Streptophyta; class Magnoliopsida; order Poales; family Cyperaceae; genus Carex; species Carex rostrata. The sequence goes on along the minus strand of NC_135919.1, from coordinate 4,262,889 downwards.
GAAATGTTTTATTAGGGTTGTAAATGCCATATTATCTTGTAATATAGAGTCAATACTAGAGTACTCCAAACACATTGAATTGGAGTATCGTATTAGGGTTGTAAATACTCAATTATCTTGTCATTTGGAGACACTACTAGAGTGCTATGAACAATTTCAATTGGAGTGTTGTATTAGAGTTGTAAATGCCCTATTATCTAGCCCTATATAGTCACTACTAGAGTGCTCCAAACACCATCAGTTGGAGTGTTGTATTAGCGTTGTAAATACCATATTATCTTGTTATTTAGAGACACTACTAGAGTGCACCAAATACCATCAATTGGTGTGTTTTATTAGGGTTCGAAAGGCCCTATTATCTTGCTATTTAGAGACACTACTAAAGTGCTCCAAACACCATTAATTGGAGTGTTGTATTAGGGTTGTAAATGCCCTATTATCTAGCTATATAGAGTCAATACTAGACTATTCCAAACACATTCAATTAGGGTGTTGTATTTGGGTCGTAAAGGACCTATTATCTTGCTATTTAGAGACACTACTAGAGTACTCCAAATACCATCAATTAGAGTGTTGTATTAGGGTTGTAAATGCCTTATTATCTTGCTATTTAGAAGTACTACTAGAGTGCTCAAAACACCTTAAATTGGAGTGGTGCATTAGGGTTGTAAAGGCCCCTAATATCTTGCTAATTAGAGCCACTACTAGAGTGCTCCAAACACCTTCAATTAGACTGTTGTATTAGGGTTGTAAATGCCCTATTATCTTGCTGACTGAAGACACTAGTAGAGTGATTCAAACACCTTCATTTGGAGAGTTTGTATTAGGGCTATAAATGCACTATTATCTGGCCATCTAAAGGCACAACAAGTGTGCTCCAAACACATTCAATTGGAGTGTTGTAATAGGGTTGTAAATGTCCTATTATCTAGCCCTATATAATCACTACTAGAGTGCTCCAAACACCATTAATTGGAGTGTTGTATTAGGATTGTAAATATCCTATTATCTTGTTATGTAGAGACACTACTAGTGTGCTCCAAATACCATCAATTGGAGTGCTGTATTCGGGTTGGACAGGCCCTATTATCTTGCTATTTAGAGGCACTACTAGAGTGCTCCAAACACCATCCATTGGAGTGTTGTATTAGGGCTGTAAATGCCCTATAATCTTCATATTTAGATGCACTATTAGAGTGCACCAAACACCATCAATTGGAGTGTTGTATTAGGGTTGTAAATGCCCTATTATCTAGCCATATAGAGTCACTATTAGATTGCTCCAAACACCATCAATTGGAGTGTTGTATTAGGGTTGTAAATGTCGTATTATCTAGCCATTTGGAGACACAACTAGTGTGCTCGAAACACCATCAATCGGATTGTTGTATTAGAGTTGTAAATGCTATATTATCTTGCTATTTATATATAGTAGTACAGTACTCCAAACATCATCAATTGGAGTGTTGTATTAGGGTTGTGAATGCCCTATTATCTTGCCATTTGGAGACACAACTTGTGTGCTCCCAGCACCTTCAATTGGAGTGTTGTGTTAGGGTTGTAAATGCCCTATTATCTAGCCATATTGAGTCACTACTAGAGTGCTCCAAACATGCTTCAATCGTTGTGTTGTATTAGGGTTGTAAATGCCCTATTATCTTGCTATTTAGAGACACTACTATAGTGCTCCAAACACCATGAATAGGAGTGTTGTATTAGGGTTGTAAATGCCGTATTATCTAGCCATATAGAGTCACTACTAGACTTCTCCAAACACTTTCAATTGGAATCTAGTATTAGGGTTGTAAATGGCCTATTATCTGGCCATATAAAGTCACTACTAGAGTGCTCCAAACACCATCAATTGGAGTGTTGTATTAGGGTTGTAAATGCCATATTATCTTGCCATCTGGAGACAGAACTAGTGTGCTCCAAACACCTTCAATTGGATTGTTGTATTAGAGTTGTAAATGCCCTATTATCTTGATATTTAAACACACTACTAGAGTGTTCCAAACACAATCAATTGGAATGTTGTATTATTATCTTGCGATATAGAGTCACTACTAGAGTGCTCGAAACATCTTCAATTGGAGTATTGTATTAGGTTTGTAAAGGCCCTATTATCCTGCTATTTAGAGACACTACTAGAGTGCTCCAAACACCATCAATTAGAGTGTTGTATTAGGGTTGTAAATGTCTTACTATCTTGCTATTTAGAGACACTACTAGAGTGCTCCAAACACCATCAATTGGAGTGTTGTATTCAGGTTGTAAAGACCCAATTATTTTGCTATTTAGAGACAGTACTAGAGTACTCGAAACACCAACAATTGAAGTGTTGTATTAGAGTTGTAAATGCCCTATTATCTAACCATTTGGAGACACAACTAGTGTGCTCCAAGCACCTTCAATTGGAGTGTTGTGTTACGGTTGTAAATACCTTATTATCTTGCTATTTAAAGTCTCAACTTGAGTGCTCCAAACACCTTCAATTGGAGTGTTGTATTATGGTTGTAAATGCCCAATTATCTAGCCATATTTTGTCTCCACTATAGTGCTCCAAACACCATCAATGGGAGTATTGTATTAATGTTGTAAATGCCTTATTATCTTCCTTTTTAGAGATACTACTAGAGTGCTCCAAACACCATCAATTGGAATGTTGTTTTAGGGTTGTAAATTCCCTATTATCTTGCTTTTTAGAGATACGAGAATATTGCTCCAAACACCATCAATTGGAGTGTTGTATTAGGGTTGTAAATGCCCAATTATCTTGCTATCTGGAGACACTACTATAGTGCTCAAAACACCTTTAATTGGAGTGTTGTATTGGGTTTGTAAATGCCCTCTAGCAATATTGAGTCACTACTCCAAACACAATCAATTGGACTGTTGTTTTAGGGTTGTAAATTCCCTATTATCTTACTATTTAGAGATACGAGAATATTGCTCCAAACACCATTAATTCGAGTGTTGTATTACGGTTGTAAATATCCTATTATCTTGCTATCTGGAGACACTACTATAGTGCTCAAAATACCTTCAATTGGAGTGTGGTATTAGAGTTGTAAAGGCCCTATTATTTTGCTATTTAGAGACACTACTAGAGTGCTCCAAACACCTTCAATTGGAGTGTTGTATTAGGGTTGTAAATTTTATATTATCTTGCTATCTGGAGCCACAACTAGAGTGCACCAAACACCTGGAATTAGAGTGTTGTATTAGGGATGTATAGGCCCTATTATCTTTCTATTTAGAGACACTAATAGGGTGCTCCAAACACCATCAATTGTAGTGTTGTATTACTGTTGTAAATGCCATATTATCTTGTTATTTAGAGGCACAACTAGAGTACCCCAAACACCATCAATTGGAGTGTTGTATTACGGTTGCAAATGCCCTATTATTTTGTCATTTAATGACACTACTAGACTGCCCCAAACACCTTCAATTGGAGTGTTGTATTAGGGTTATAAATGCCCTATTATCTTCCTATTTAGAGACAATACTAGAGTGCTCCAAACACCATCAATTGGAGTGTTGTATTAGGTTAAATTTACGAGGTTCGATACCATCGTAAAATGAGTGATACAGTATCTCATGTTTGATAATAGGAAACTGAGAAACTGTAGGAATTATGAAACATATCTGGAAACTACTGTTGGTCACAAATGTACACTAATGTTTCCAGCACTGGAAGTGGGTATTTCCGACCAGGACTGGATATTTCTAAATGTGCTATTTGGTAGATATTATATTTGGGTTATTGGAAGACTTTGTGGTTCGACCTGTAGAGCACTCTTCCAGCTATAGCTAGTTTATATATGGATGTGTATGGATGTTCTGGATGTTTTGGATGTTTAATTTGGATATGGATGTTATGGATGTTATGGATGTTTTGTAATATAACCTGTGGATCTATTCAATTTGGATGTTAATTTCGTAAAATTAATTAACACCACTAGCTCGTGTTAGTTTTCTGTTCTAAAAGTTATCTTATGTTGATTACTTTTATATGTTATGTTTATGAATTGGATGTTATATGTATTTTGTTCCATGAAATTTATGTTTATCTTTAGAAGTGTTCAAGAAGATGCTCTTGGTCTTGAACCATAGAACTCTATATGATGACAAACATAAATCTCTAAAATGTTCACAAACTTGGTTATTAACATGGAACACTAATATACCATGATAAGTTTGTCATGTCGATTAAAGTACATTGTAGTTCTATAAATGTTGATAAAGGCTTATCGTTTAATAACATTAGTATATGAAAGGTTTCATATATTGAACAGACCTAACGAATGAAAATATTATATGGGTTATGTTAGTGTCATTAATATTTTCATTGTGTCTTGGAATTCTAATATATGAGATGTATTTCTTTTTCACATGAGAAGTATATAATGTAATTAGTATTAAAAGCTGCTTATCATAAGTGGTGATAAAAATATTAGTTCCTTGTATATAACTTGCGCGGGAGAAAGTTATATGTCAATAGTATCATTGCCCCTTGAGTAATGATATTTTATGGGCCCCTTGGTAAAGTAGAATTATAATGCATGCAATATAACTGAAGTGCAGTTATATATTTTAAATTTACTTAAGAGACCAAGAAACGAATATAATACAAAGATGACACAGTCCGACTTTGTATATTATTCATAATATCATGTGGCAAGGAATAGACACAAGTAATGTTATTTGTAACGTTACTTTAAAGGATCATGTATTGTAAAAAGGATACTTTACATCTATGTTATTTGGGTAACTATAATGTATAGCTAGAATACTGCTTATAGTTTATGGTAATAAAATGTTTTATGCCATTGCCAACATAACACAGATCCTCCATATAGGTCACACCAACTGAACGAGAAACAAGAAGGATATTTTATTTATATGATGTATATTGTTTCATATGACATGAAATAATATATATGTGATAAATAAATATTATGACTGCTTAGAACGAAGATAAATTTATGAGAAGTGTGCATGTATATTATTTGGTATAATATGGTGCATATTATATAGTATAATATACATGACACATAATTAATAATGTGCAAAACATTGTTATAACATAAGTTTATTAAAACCCAAAATGAATATGAGTTGAGGCTGGTACTGTAGCGATCACTGTAGCAGTTACTGTAGCACGCATTGTAGCAGTGGCTAGGGTTGTCTCTTTTAATAAAGAGAATTATACTAGGAAGGTTACACAATGGAAACCCCAGTATATTTGTATATAAGAAGAGGTAGAGAAGGTATTCAATAAGTGAGAAGCAAGAAATTTTCTGAAAATTTATTTCCTTCTCTTCCTCTCTCTCCTAGCCGCCATCTCTCTTCCTCTCATATTATTGATTTCTCTAATGAATAATTAGTAGAAGAACAAGAAGGGTTATTAACTAGGTTTTAAGCTTAGATTAGATTAATATCTCTAACAAGATCTTTCTAATCCTTGTTTAGTTCAAGGTGAACACTAGAAGGTCGTTTCAACAAACGAAGGTATCCAAGAGACCTAGAAGAGAATTTGATTTCTCTCTATTTACCAAATTGACATTTGGTAGAGGTATATCTAAATCACTTTTAGTAGATAAATTTGTGATGAATGAATGAGTAGATAATTATTTGTGCATATGAATTGGTTGAATAAAATTAGCATAATAAAGTAGATTCGTAGATGCTTGTAAGAAGGTTAAATTTTTTGAATTTATTGCCTTGCCGCATCATGAAATCCTTCAGCTCGGCCCAAATATCTCTTCATTTTTAATTTCCTATTTGAAGTTTTTTTTAAGAAATTTTATAGTACAAAGATCAAGTTATCAATTGATCAATTATTTGTTGCAGTTTTGTGTCGAGGATAATGATGATTGGCAATATTTTTTCGCTGGTTGAAGCATCTGACAGAAGAAATCTAGAGATGGTTGAGGTTCAATGTTGGAGGTTTGATACCATGGTACAAACAGTGATGCGGTATCTCATATTTTGTAAAGGGGAATTGAGAAATTTTAGGTACTTTGCTATGTCGACTACTTGTTCCGAATATTTTAGTAGAACGATAACAACAATGGAATTGGGCTATAGTGATCGGGATTGGCTGTTTGTACATTGGATGCTTGGTCAATATGAATGTTGTTGTCTGAAAACTTTGGAGCTTTACTAGCTGGATGGTTGTCTCGGATGCTTGATGTTTTGTGCATGTATGGCTGTTTTGGATGTTTTGTATTACATATTGGGATTTATTTTGGATGTTAATTAATTTGATAATATTAATTATTATACCACTAGGTGCATTCCTTAATTGTATTTGTTTTAATTTAACTTTTTATGTACATAGTTGTTCGCTTACAAAGGTATGCTACAAAGTCTCAGGTACAACAAGTTGTACCAGTTTAAACCTTGAATCTACTCTCGTCTAAGGTTGCAAGTGCACAACCCTATCCGTATAGCATAATAAGGTATCGATCCTCAGGGACGGTTTAATTCGATTCTAAATTTCTACAAATCCGAGTTAAGTACTAGAAGTGTGAAAGGTTTGGTTTGAATTCGTTTCAATTTCTCAATTCAATAACAAAAGATTGCAAAAGAAAGTAAATGTTTGTTTCAGTCAAGTTTAAAAGGATGTTTCCAGGGTTTCAGATTTCATCCTCAGCTTTGCCTCTCTGGACCTTCACTCGACTCGCATCATCTCTGATGCGACCCTAATGATGCGACCCGCATGGTCTCCCATGCGACTCGCATGGCCATCGAGTGAATGCAGCATTTCACCTGTTTCTGAGTTATTCGATTGTGCAAGGTTCTACTAACCCTACCCACGATTCCTGAGCCTCAACTCTCGTTTATTAGCACCAGTAACCTAGTAGGGAATTGCAATTTCACCTTCTTAGATCTACAACTTTCAACTCTCGTTTATTTGTATTCAATCTAAGTCAATTGATCGGTTTGCTAAAGGTATCCACTATCTCTCAATAAATGGAAATCTCACCTTTCGGTTCAATTGATCTATCTTTTCAGATTTCTAATCTACCTCAAGTGCTTGATTAAATTGCAAGAAAGATCTAGATCAAGATATTAGAAGAGATGAAAGATTCATTCAACAATAGTCAACAAAATGCAATCACACAATCTCAATCAAGCTTTAAAAGGAAGATACACAATCAATTGATCACAAGAACAACTCAAATTCAAGTGAAATACACACAATCAAAGCTTTAGACTACATCAACCCTAGAAACAAAGAAGGATCTACTCAAACAACATCATAAAAGAAGAGAGAAGAGATAGGATCATGATAGAACCAATTGAAGCAATCTTGCAAGGATCTTCCCTCCTTTCTCTCTTTCTTGATCAACACTCCAATTCTTGAGGCTTTGAATCTTCAAATTTCAGAACTCCCTCTCTGGTGACCGAGGCGGGCTATTTATAGACTTTTCAAAACATTTGCTTCAATTCTGGGCCCTTATTGGGCCTTTGTTGTCTGCTCTGGAAGCTCGCGATGCGACCCGCATCACCACTGAAGCGACCCGCATCAGAGTGTGATGAATGCGCCTCGCATGCAGTGGTGCTGCGACCTGCTGGTGCGGCTCTGAGTGGTTGATGCGCCTCGCGTCAATCCTGATGAGGGTCGCATCAAGGTCTCTTAACTTCAGTAATTTGCTTGATTTCACCAATTTTCCTGCAAGATAAGAATGAAAGCACAGCAGTACCAATTCTACGCATAATCATTATAATAGATGTTATTTAATGGCTCAAGATTCATGTTTTGGTACCGAAATTGGTCAAAACAATAGGTCGGATATAGCAATATCAAATTCCCCCAAGCTGACCTTTTGCTTGTCCTCAAGCAAGGAGCATTCTTTGGTACCAGATTGGTTCTAAATGCAAGAATCGACATAAGTTGTTATTATCAGGAATTTCGTGAGTCATTTTGATAACAAGTTAGGCTTTCCTCGAACTACTTTGATTCACTCCACAAATCGTCCACTTAACTTCTTTTTCCAAGATGTTTTGTTAATTAGAAAGACTTAGAACTCAGATTTATCAATATTCATTCTTAAACTGAAGTTATACCCTAGTTTGTGGTGTACGGATCAAGTTCCCCCAAGCTTGGAGCAAGCTAGAGTCAGAAAGTTGCGGACGAAGTGTGTTGATATATGCAAAAGTATATTATTTCCATCGAGCTCAAAGGCATCCGAATGGATTGTGCCAGTACTCTTTTTTTTTATGTTTAAATTGGGAGACGAGCTCAAAGGCGCCCCGAAGGACTTATTGCCAGTACTCTTATATTCTCCATCTTTTCTTTTCTTTTCTTTTTTTTTTTTCTTTTTTTTTTTTGCATATACCATGAATACACACAAACACTGGTATTCATTCATACCAATGAGTATCCCAATCTTTCTTTATTTTTTTTTTAAATCCCGTTTTCTTGTTTTAAAAGGCATAATTCAGATTTCAAACGTTTCTCGATAAAATTTAAGATCTCATCTTTTCAATTTCACAAAACTATCTCATTCAAGTCGGTTAAGTGGTCAACCATGGGGTTAGACATAAGCAATTCAAGATCAGACTAGTTATTACCACAATAGTTCACAAAATTTCCGAATCAAACAAGTCATGCAAGAAAAGTAAACATGATCTAAAAGGGTAAACATGGTCTAAAAATGAAAAAGATAAAGGTGTAGTGTACCCCCCCAAGCTTAGTCTGAGCATTGTCCTCAATGCTTCAAGACTGAAAGATAAAGTAAAGAGGGGAGTAAAGAAAGCGAACCTGATCAGTGGTGAGGAGGAGGATGATCTGGCCAATATCCATGGTCCTCATAAAAACGCCAGTCCTCCATGTGAATCTCAAGCCTCTCGAGTCGTGTATCATGAGCTGATAAATCCATCTGGATGCTGCTAAGAGTGTCACCCTGGTCAATCAGAGTGGACTGGATCTCCTGCTGAGTGGTACGGATAGAGATCTGAGTAGCCTGCATGTCCATGATAATGCGATACAGGTCTCCGATGGTAGGGTCAGATGGGTGAGATGGAACAGCTGTAGAAGTAGAGGCGTGAGCCTGGTGAGAGGGGACAGCTGTAGGAGTAGAGGTGGGGGGATGGTGAGACGAGCTGGGGACATCAGTCATGACAACATCCTCGGAGGGATAAGAAGAAGGAAATGGAGCTATAGGGGATGAAGAAGGATGAAATGAGATATTAGGAGAAGAAGGATGAAATGGAGCAATAGGAGAAGAAGCTCGCTCGAGTGGAGATGATGTATGGAATGAGGTATGAGGAGGTGGAGATGGGACTCTCTCAGGCTGAGGTCCAGTGAAAAGCCAGGTACTCTCATCCTCAAAAGAGATCGGTGCTCGAAGAGGCAGCTGAAACTGAGCACCATGCTGCAGGCGCCAAAAGTAATGGTCACTGTGACCGGCTGGCCCGCGCACGATCTTGATAAAGGTCGCTGACTGGTAGGCTACGGCATCCATGTCAATCCGACCTCTAGACTGGGTAAAACCCGCGGTCGAGACACCTAACCTGTCAGCGATGAGAGTGACGTAGGCTCCAATGTGGATGGAACCTCCTACCTTCTTGTTCTGCTGGATATCGACCCAGTGTCGAACCATGAAGAGCATCAGATCGGGCCGCTCTAACTCCACATCGCGTCGTAGCATGTGGTCCAGCAACTGGAGATCCTCCTCATTGGCCCTAGCCACCGTCTCGCCTCGTGCGAAGATGGTGTTGGATAGGGCACGCTGAATGCAGCGAAGAACAGGGTGTGGGATGGCGAGACCTCTGTACTGGTTGCTTGTGGCTGTCTGCATACCAGTAATCAGGCGCCAGAAATGATCCTTGTCAAAGCCCACGCGAAAGTCGAGAGAGTCAGTGGTGGGGTTTGGGGCAAACCCGAACCACTCGCGGAGCCTGGAGACACGCACGCGCCGAACCTCACTACGCATCTAAAATTTGATGTAGGGCTGGTCAGAGTTATCATACCTGAGCTTGAGCAAGGAGAGGAACTCAAGTGTAAGCTCGTCGAAGCATGGTCGCTCAATCTCCCAGAATGCCGGCAGGAACCCTACTCGCTCAGTAAGGCGGCAGAAATCGTCAGAAACTCCGAAAGCGCGGAGTGCGTCAAAATCGGGACGGCGCGTGTTCGCGAACTTGCGCTGCTGCAAGAGCTCGAACCGCTCAAACATACCCCGACCCGTGAAAGAGAAGGGAGGGTCAGGGTAGTGCTCAGCACGAGGAGTGGTCTGAGCAGAGATGGCATCAGAATCCTCGGAGACATAGTCAACAGGTGTCCCTGCTGCATAATGAGAAGAGGGAGAAGGGTGATAGGAAGAATGAGGAGAAGAAGAGGGAGAAGGGTTACCCGTATTACCAGACGAACCCGAGCCTTGCTGAGACCAGTCAACCGACTCCGAAGACTCAGAAGGAGAAGGAGTGGGGTCTGGTATCCCCTGTTGGAGACGAAGGTCTCTCTGACGGCGGAGCTCTGCTTGATGGCGCTCGTGGTTGCGCTTGGATCGGAGCTCTCTGCACATTGCTTGTTCTGGATCATCCATGATGCGGGTCGCGTTAGGGTTGAAGCGGGTCGCGTTGGGGTTGAAGCGGGTCGCGTCTACCTGGAAGCGGGTCGCACTGGAGAAGCTCGGGGCGCAGCAATGGCGGAAGGGCAACCGCCCCTTCGTCTCCTTCTCTCTCGGCTGTGCTTCCCTCGCGCTCTCTCTGTCTCTCCCTTTTGGTCAATCTCTCTCTATCACTCTGTCTCTCTCGATCTCTCTCTCGGTTTCTTTCTCTCTCTCACGGTATCTCTCTCCCTTTCGCTCGGTCTCTCTCTCTTTCGCTCTCTTGCTCTCTGTAGGTACGGTGAAGGAAGAAAGAAGAGGGGGAGGGTTAAGAGGGAGGAGTCGGGTCGCTTGGGCTACTGGTCTCATTAATGCTGTCGGTGTTGCGATGCGGGTCGCATCATGACTCATGCGGGTCGCATCAGAGTGAGTCGAGTCGCAGGAAACACTAAAACTTAAATTATCTAAATGCAGGATAACTAGAAACAAACATACAAAAGGAATGAAGGTTATGCAAAAAGTAAAAAGAATGTTTGGGCTGCCTCCCAAGAGCGCTTGTTTTAGGTCTCGAGCCTGACCGTCGTCCGCTAGGTTTCGGTTGAGATAGGATCGGAGAGATCATGAACCAATCGTCCCGGACGAGGGTGACTCGCAATGTAGTGCTTGAGACGTTGTCCATTGACCTTGAAGGTTCCACACGCATCATTTCCAATCTCAACTGCACCAAATTGGTACACCTTTTTAACCTCAAACGGACCGGACCATCTAGACTTCAATTTCCCTGGAAAGAGTCGCAAACGAGAATTAAAAAGAAGGACAAGATCACCTTCTTGGAATTCGCGAGGCATGATATGCTTGTCATGGAGAAGCTTCGTCTTTTCCTTGTAGATCCTTGCATTCTCGTAGGAGTGTAAGCGTATCTCGTCCAACTCGTGTAAGTCAAGAATGCGCTTCTCTCCAGCTTCCAGCATGTCCATGTTGATGGCCCTTGTAGCCCAGAACGCTTTGTGTTCAATTTCCACAGGAAGATGACATGACTTGCCGTACACCAACTTGAAAGGGCTCATCCCAATCGGTGTTTTGAAGGCAGTTCTGTACGCCCACAGTGCATCACTCAGTTTCAGAGACCAATCCTTCCGTGTCCTCGCTACGGTCTTCTCCAGGATAGACTTGATTTCCCTGTTGGAGATTTCAGCTTGACCGTTGGACTGGGGGTGATAGGAAGTGGTGACCTTGTGTGTCACCCCGTGTCGACTCAGGAGTTTGTCGAATTGGCGGTTGACGAAATGCTTGCCACCATCACTGATCACAGCGCGTGGGACTCCAAAGCGTGGAAAAATGATGTCGGTGAACATGCGTTTCACTGCATTTGAGTCAGCATATCGACATGGAATTGCTTCGACCCACTTGGACACGTAATCCACCGCAACCAAAATGTACTCATAACCGTGAGATGGTGGAAACGGTCCCATGAAATCAATCCCCCATACGTCGAAGAGCTCTACCTCTAGGATGGAATTGAGAGGCATCTCGTTGCGTTTGGAAATGTTCCCTGTCCTTTGGCACTTGTCACAAGCTGCAACTAAGGTCCGCGCGTCTCTGAAAAGAGTAGGCCAATAGAAACCAGATTGCAGGACCTTGGCAGCTGTCTTGGAGAATGAAGCATGACCTCCGTATGCTGACGAGTGGCAGTGCTCAAGGATAGAACGCGTCTCTTCATTTGGTACGCAACGCCTGAGTATACCATCAATTCCTACCTTAAAAAGAAAAGGCTCATCCCAAAAGTAGTGCCTTGAATCTGATTTGAGCTTCTTTCGTTGCTGGTACGTCATGGTGGCAGGGGTGATCTCAGAAGCTAAGAAGTTGGCAATGTCTGCATACCAAGGGTTTGATTGAAGGCTTGTGCGGGTCGCATGAGGAGTGAAGCGGGTCGCATGACCCTGGATGCTGGTCGCATTGATGGTGTTCAGTGCAGAGATGGACAAAAGTTGTTCGTCAGGGAAAGAATCGCTGATTGGTAGATGAGCAGAGCTTCCTCCATCCAAACGAAGTCTAGAGAGATGGTCTGCCACCGTGTTTTCGATGCCCTTCTTATCCCTGATTTCAAGATCAAATTCCTGCAGAAGAAGAATCCACCTGATCAAGCGCGGTTTAGCATCCTGTTTGCTCAACAAATACCTGAGTGCGGCATGATTTGTGTAGACGATGATTTTGGATCCCACCAAATACGACCGAAACTTGTCGAGAGCGAAGACAATCGCCAGGAGTTCTTTCTCGGTGGTCGTGTAATTCATCTGAGCTGGGTCTAGCACTTTGCTGGCATAGTAAATCGCACACGGCTTCTTGTCTTTCCTCTGCCCCAGAACTGCTCCGACGGCGTAGTCACTAGCGTCACACATGATCTCAAAGGGGAGAGACCAATCAGGAGGTTGCAAAATGGGCGCTGAGATAAGGGCTTCTTTCAATCTGCTGAAAGACTTGACACAATCGTCCGTGAAAACAAAGTCAGAATCCTTAACGAGTTGATTGGTCAAAGGTTTCGCGATTTTGGAAAAGTCCTTGATGAAGCGACGGTAGAATCCTGCATGCCCGAGAAAGCTCCGTATGCCCTTGACATTTGTTGGAATCTCCAGTTTCTCGATCACCTCTATCTTCGCCTTATCCACCTCGATTCCCCTGGAGGTCACTACATGTCCCAGAACAACTCCAGTTTGGACCATGAAGTGGCATTTCTCCCAGTTTAAAATCAAATGGACCTCCTCGCATCTCTGGAGAATCTTGCAAAGGTTCGTCAAACAAGACTCAAAACTTGAACCGTACACGGAGAAGTCGTCCATGAAAATCTCCACCTCATGCTCAATGAAATCAGAAAAGATGGCCATCATTGCTCTCTGGAAGGTTGCAGGCGCATTGCACAGACCGAAAGGCATCCTACGGTACGCGTACGTACCATAGGGACAAGTGAAAGTGGTCTTTTCTTGGTCCTGTGGGTGAATGGGTATCTGGAAGAACCCGGAGTATCCGTCCAGATAACAAAAATATGAATGATTTGCAAGCCTTTCCAAGAGTTGATCAACAAATGGCAAAGGAAAGTGATCCTTGCGGGTGGCAGCATTGAGTTTTCTGTAATCAATACACATGCGATAACCGTTCACCACACGTGTTTGGATTAACTCGTTCTTCTCGTTCCTCACCACTGTTGTACCACCTTTCTTCGGCACCACATGGACAGGACTCACCCATTGGCTGTCGGAAATTGGGTAAATGATACCTGCGTCGAGAAGCTTGAAAATCTCTTTCTTCACCACCTCTCGAAGGTTTGGGTTGAGCCGTCTCTGGTGTTCAATTGAGGGTTTGTGATCGTCTTCGAGGAAAATTCTGTGCGAGCAAATGGATGGACTGATTCCCTTCAGATCATTGATGGAATACCCGATTGCCCCTTTGTGAAGCTTCAGTTTCTCCAAGAGTTTGGAGGTCTGATCAGGGTTCAACTCTGCGTTCACAATGACTGGAAAGGATCGATCTGAGCCTAAGAATTCATATCTGAGATTGGCTGGAAGAGGCTTAAGCTCAGGGACCTTTTCTTCTGTCTGCGTGTTGATGCGGGTCGCATCATCTCCCTGCGGCTCGCGTTGAGGTCCTTGCGGGTCGCATCCTGCTTCTTTCAGTTCAGCTGTTTTCACATCTGCTTCAAACATCTCTCCCAATCGAGCAGTTTCAACTTGTATCTCAGACAAGAAATCAGCGTGTGCTTGCATTCCCTCCTGAATTTGTTCAATGAAGTATCCTTCTGCCAAGTCCGTTAGACATTCTTCGGTCGCATCGATGCGGAAACAGGACTCGGCGGTGGACGGGTACTTCATTGCTCGGTCAATCTGGAATCGCACCCTCTCTCCTCCAAAGTTCAAGGTCAGCGTTCCTTGGAACACGTCAATGATTGCACCTGCGGTTCGAAGGAAAGGTCGTCCAAGAATGATCGGGACTTCCTTATCATCTTCCATTTCCATGACTACAAAGTCAACAGGCACGTAGTACTTGCCGACCTGAACTGGCACATCTTCAATTATGCCAAGTGGAAGTCTTACTGAGGAGTCAGCCAGCTGAAGTGACATCCGAGTTGGTTTAAGCTCCCCCACTCCCAATTTCTCAAAGATCGTGCGAGGCATGAGGCTCACACTCGCTCCTAAATCACAAAGAGCTCTCTTGATTGTCGCTTTCCCTATAATGCAAGGAATAGAGAACTTACCTGGGTCATCCAGTTTGGGAGGAAGCTCGCTGTTCAAAATGGCACTGCACTGCTCCCTCAGTTTCACCGTTTCGGCCCCCCCAAGCTTCGTTTGTTGGATAGAATATCCTTCAAAAACTTGGCGTAAGTGGGCATCTGGGTTAGGGCTTCGGTGAATGGAATTGTGATGTACAATCCTTTGATAACCTCAACGAAGTTAGCGAACTGTGCATTCAATTTGGTCTCAGCCAATCTTCGAGGGAAGGGTACAGGTGGTCTGTACGGAGGTGGCTTCTCGGCTTTTCCTTTGTTCTGAGCCTCAGGCTTGTCTGATGCGGGTCGCGCGTCTGGGATGCGGGTCGCATCCAAAGTCTCTTCACTTGGCATTGCGGGTCGACTAGCTCCTTCATGAACATGAGGGTCTTCAGAGCTGGATGCGGGTCGCACGACTGGGATGCGGGTCGCATCAGATGAAGTTTGCTCTGCAGGGTTGACTGGTTCCTTGTACTGGGTTCCACTTCGCAAAGTAATTGCCTTCGCCTCTCCTCTGGGGTTTGGTTCTGGTTGTGCAGGTAGCTTCCCAGGTTGGGGTTGGCTCGAGGCGACTATGTGACTCAACTGCTCAAGCAATTTGTTCTGAGTGGCTATTTGAGTCGACATGGACTGCATTTGTTCCCACATAATTTGGTTCATTTTTCCTTGCTCGTGTGTGAAGTTGGTCGCATAGGGAGGCACATAAGGTTTGGAAGGACCAGCTTGAGATGCTCGGCTGTTCTGATTGGGGAATGAAGCGTTTTGGTAGAAGTTTCTGTTGTTGCTCCCTCCAGAAGAATTGTTCCAGTTGTTGCTAGATGAAGGGTTGTTGAAGGGTGGTCTGGGAGGATTGTGGAATGGTGCAGGATTGTTTTGATTCCTATTCCAATTTTGTTGTTCCATTGGATCCTTGGAATAGGATCGGTTGAAGGGAGGTTTTGGGAAGAAGGAAGGTTCGTTGTTGATGGAGTTGACCTGCTCGATCTCCTCATCAGCCTGCACCAATGGACATTGCTCGTAAGCGTGTCTCTCATCACCGCACATGACACATGCTTGCGGCTGCTGTTCGACTGCCTTCACGCTCAGCTTGTCCATCGCTCTCTGCATGGCGTCCATCTTGGCGGTGAGAGCCGTGATGTGATCCACCTCGTACTTGCCACCTCCTTGGCTACCACCTTGGCCTCCTCTTCGTCGCGAGTTGTCACGGCCGGACCACTGCTGGTTCTGCGCCATGCTGTCTATCAAGTTCATAGCCTCTAAAGGCTCCCTTGACATCAGCGCGCCTCCCGCAACAGCGTCGACGTAAGCACGAGTGCTCTCGTTCAAGCCGTCATAAAACGTTTGGATCAAGAGCCAGTCCGGTATACCATGGTGTGGACAAGAGTACTGCAGTTCTCTAAACCTTTCCCATGCCTCATTCAGGGGTTCATCAAAAATTTGACTAAAGCTGGTCAGGTCATGTCTTACCTTGGCAGTTCGTTTATGAGGGAAAAATCTGGTCAGAAACAGTTTGGATAATTCCCTAGGTAAAGATCCTAACCATTTCTTTGCCTTGTCCCTGAGAGTGAAAAGAAATAGATCAAGCTTAGTGTAATCAGCATTCTCGCCGTTAGTTTTGATGGTCGTGATGCACTCGAGGAATGTTTGGAGATGGGAGTGCGGGTCTTCGTGGTCGAGTCCATGGAAGGTGTTCTGTTGCACCATGTTGACTACCCCCGGATTGAAGTTCGGTTGTTGACCGGGAATCCTTGGTAGTCTGATCGCGCCTCGGACATCTCCGGCTCTTGGTACGTTGAACTCACGCAAGGTCCTTGGCATGAAGACATCCATGTCGTCGTCAGACTGATCGGTCAGGTCTTCTCTTTCTCTGTTTCTGGCTTCTGCATCCCTGTCCTCCATGCTCGGATGTTCTGACATTGTTTCTGTGACGCGAGTCGCTTCAGAAGTGATGCGGGTCGCGTCGGATGTGACTCGGGTCGCGTCAACTTCGATGATGGTCGCGTCAGCTGATAACTGAGCAGGAACAGTGTCGTCAGGAGGAGTGTCGTCAAAAAGCGGTCCTCTGCTCCTCAGTTGGTAAGTCAACTTGTATTTACCTGCAGGAGGGGGAATGAAAGCCAGTTTTTAGTGATAAGGAAGTAAAGAAAAAGAAAAGATACAAATTAAAATCTAGATTAACTAAGAAAAGCAAAAATCTAGAAAGGAATTGATAGCCGTCCCCGGCAACGGCGCCAAAAACTTGTTCGCTTACAAAGGTATGCTACAAAGTCTCAGGTACAACAAGTTGTACCAGTTTAAACCTTGAATTTACTCTCGTCTAAGGTTGCAAGTGCACAACCCTATCCGTATAGCATAATAAGGTATCGATCCTCAGGGACGGTTTAATTCGATTCTAAATTTCTACAAATCCGAGTTAAGTACTAGAAGTGTGAAAGGTTTGGTTTGAATTCGTTTCAATTTCTCAATTCAATAACAAAAGATTGCAAAAGAAAGTAAATGTTTGTTTCAGTCAAGTTTAAAAGGATGTTTCCAGGGTTTCAGATTTCATCCTCAGCTTTGCCTCTCTGGACCTTCACTCGACCCTAGTGATGCGACCCGCATGGTCTCCCATGCGACTCACATGGCCATCGAGTGAATGCAGCATTTCACCTGTTTCTGAGTTATTCGATTGTGCAAGGTTCTACTGACCCTACCCACGATTCCTGAGCCTCAACTCTCGTTTATTAGCACCAGTAACCTAGTAGGGAATTGCAATTTCACCTTCTTAGATCTACAACTTTCAACTCTCGTTTATTTGTATTCAATCTAAGTCAATTGATCGGTTTGCTAAAGGTATCCACTATCTCTCAATAAATGGAAATCTCACCTTTCGGTTCAATTGATCTATCTTTTCAGATTTCTAATCTACCTCAAGTGCTTGATTAAATTGCAAGAAAGATCTAGATCAAGATATTAGAAGAGATGAAAGATTCATTCAACAATAGTCAACAAAATGCAATCACACAATCTCAATCAAGCTTTAAAAGGAAGATACACAATCAATTGATCACAAGAACAACTCAAATTCAAGTGAAATACACACAATCAAAGCTTTAGACTATATCAACCCTAGAAACAAAGAAGGATCTACTCAAACAACATCATAAAAGAAGAGAGAAGAGATAGGATCATGATAGAACCAATTGAAGCAATCTTGCAAGGATCTTCCCTCCTTTCTCTCTTTCTTGATCAACACTCCAATTCTTGAGGCTTTGAATCTTCAAATTTCGGAACTCCCTCTCTGGTGACCGAGGCGGGCTATTTATAGACTTTTCAAAACATTTGCTTCAATTCTGGGCCCTTATTGGGCCTTTGCTGTCTGCTCTGGAAGCTCACGATGCGACCCGCATCACCACTGAAGCGACCCGCATCAGAGTGTGATGAATGCGCCTCGCATGCAGTGGTGTTGCGACCTGCTGGTGCGGCTCTGAGTGGTTGATGCGCCTCGCGTCAATCCTGATGAGGGTCGCATCAAGGTCTCTTAACTTCAGTAATTTGCTTGATTTCACCAATTTTCCTGCAAGATAAGAATGAAAGCACAGCAGTACCAATTCTACGCATAATCATTATAATAGATGTTATTTAATGGCTCAAGATTCATGTTTTGGTACCGAAATTGGTCAAAACAATAGGTCGGATATAGCAATATCAATAGTAACCTACTTGTTTTTAATTGTAAGTATGAACTAACGATAACAATGAGTATTTATTGATTATGAACTAATTGGTACTTTAATTAATCTTGGTAAAAATGAGTATTTTTAATCTTGCTCCTTAATTTAGTCTTGATTATGAGCTTATAATAACAATGAGTATTTATTGTTTTTAATTTAGCTAGCTAGTGATATTTTAATCTTGGTACTTTAATTATGAACCTTTTATATGTTAACAAATTATGACACAAAAATTTCAAGAGCCTATACGTTAATCCTTATTATTTAAATAGATATTATTGAGTTGGTAAATAATTATCTCATTATATATAATTGGCGAGTATAGCTCCAAATTAACTTAATGACACATGCAATACATCACAAGAAATACAGTTGAGAACATCGCCATCTGTTCAACAAAGAACGCAGTTGGTACTAATCAAACTAATGCTGACGTCTCATCTACATCACGGATGGTAAAGATCACCACATCTACATCATATGTTTAATAGCCCAACCTATGTGAAAGATTCAATCAAAACCAATGGTTGGTTAAAAATTAACCGATGGCAAAAAGGGGGGCATCAGCGCCATCGGTTTTTTAAATGCCAACAGATGGTAAAAATTTCAACATAAATATAGCGTTGCCACTCGTGACGAATACCATCTGTGTGGAAGACATCCGATGGTAAAGGGGTGATGGAAAAGATGTTTTTTGTAGTAGTGCAAAATATTATAAACTTTTAAAATTCATCCATTTTTAAATTTTAAATACAAATGTAAAAAAGAAATTGTGACATGTGTGGTACTGAAATTCCTGTTTTTCAAATATATATAGGTATCCTATTTGGATATTATTGAAGCAAAAAGAAAAATGGTGATCGTATATATACATCTTCACCAATAATTTTGAAAGAAACATCTTCACAAATAATTTTGTGTCTCCCATTTTCCTCATGAAATCCTATTACAAGATTTTGGAAGCATTCAAATCTGAAAAGGTTTTAAATTCCCTTGGTACAGACACATTGCATCAAGTTATATAACTAGAAAATATGAATAAGACATGGCTATTAAATATCTTCATCTAAGTTTTAGTATTAAAAAAAGGAAGCGTCTAATTGTCCACAGCCTTTTGTCCACCATTTGTCTACAGCTTTGACTTGCACGAATACTGTAAAATTACTTCTACATACTGTATAATTATACAATATATCACATAAAATATATTAGTTAATCACAAAACATCCAGCAACTATTTGAAGTGGTCCTATGATAGTTAGAAAAAGATTGCAACTTGCACAACATGACAAAATAAATGTACTTTCAAACTGTACTTTCGGAAATTACAGTTATAGGAAGTTATTGACAGTTAGATTTAGTTATTAGCGGTTATTGACAGTTAGAGTTAATTATTAGCGTTCGCACTGGGTTGAATCTTGTATACAGTAAAATTGAATCTTATATACTGTAAACTTGAATCTTCTACACTGTAAAATTTACAATTGAATCTTGTATACTGTAAAATTGAATCAGCAGAATTGTAAAATTGAATCTTGTATACAGTAGAATTTTCAATTGAATCTTGTATACTGTCAAAATTAAATCTTGTATACAGTAGAATTTTCAATTATATCTTGTATACTGTAAAATATATACTGTAAAATTGAATCTTGTATACTGTAAAATTTCAATTGAATCTTGTATACTGTAAAATTTTCACATAATACTGTAAATTTTCAATTGAATCTTGTATACTGTAAAATTTCTAAAACTAAACCATAAAATAATACCATCTATACTGTAAGATAAAATGTAACAAATGCTACATTTCAGTTTAAACTATAACCTATAAAGAATCATGTATACTGTAAAATTGTAAAATATAAAACATAAAATAATACCATGTATACTCTAAAATTGCTAAATCTATACATACATCCATCATCACACAAAAAATATGTTCCCCACAAAACAACATATGTTCACCACAAACAACATCTGTTCAACACAAGATAAAAATATTCACCGCAACATTCAGAATAGCATAATAGCAACAAAAAAACTATGGACAAATAACTTTTATATTAAAAACCTCTTGTGTTCATTGTTCGGATGAGTAAGAAGCCTCTCTATCATCTCTTTCCTCCAGATTTTCACAAGATGAATACTGTAAAGTTACAAGATGAATACTGTAAAATTATAAGATAAATACTGTAAAATTAACAAATCATCTCTTTCTTCCAGATTTCCACAAGATGAATACTGTAAAATTAACAATGCAATATTGTAAAATTAACAGATCAATACTCCATATCGCCGCTCTATCATCTATTTCCTCCAGATTTCCACAAGATGAATACTGTAAAATGACAAGATGAATACTGTAAAATTAACGGGGCAATACAGTAAAATTAACAGATCAATACTTCATATCGCCTCTTTATCATCTCTTTCCTCCAGATTTCATTTGAAATGCTAGATCTATTACTGCATACAATGACAACAATAAATTTAACAGAAATAACTTACTAGATTTGAATTTTACCGTGCTCTTCAACAAAAACAACTTCTATTCGATCGCGCTCCACGATTGAAGGTTCCATTGCGATCATGTATAAAAAATGAGATCGAGTCAGTAATCTCAATTAAAATCGACATTGCAAAGGAAAAATGTATCAGAGAAGGTAAATAAAAAAATAACAATTACGATTTCGTTGCTGTCGCGGCTGATCCAGATTATTCTTCCGATCCGATCCGATCATCTCTTTCTTATCCACTCTCGTTGTCGTCGCGGCCGTCGGTAGAGAGATGAGAGGGGAGAGATGAGAGCAAAATCAACAGAGAAGGTAAATTCAAATGAGATTTGAATAGCGAAAGAATCCTAATTGTTGGCCCGTATCCCTGCCTCCAACCTTGCTTGAGAGCAATTCGTGTGAGCAGCGTTGAATCCTAATCGTTGGCCCATGCTTTACTAAAAAAGCGAAAGAAACGAACGACAATATTGAAAGTTTCATCAAGGTTCTACTAAGCACCCTTTTCTCCTGGCCCTTCTCTATAAACTGAAAGCAAAATCAACAGAGGCGATAGGTGAGAGAGAGAGAGGAGAGATGAGAGGTTTTGTTTTGAAAATGAGATTACAAAAAGAAAGAGATAATCGGATCGGAAAAATAATGAATATTTAAATAGCGAAATCTGGAAAAAGATTTGAATACCCGTTGAAAGGTGGAACCAAGCCGTTAAAATTAGTTATATGAGAGTGGATAAGATCTGTGGACAGATGGTGGACAAAACTCAGTTGACAAAAACTTTTTCTCTTAAAAAAATACAAAAAGATGTTGACTTGATTATCGAATTGTCAATTAAAGTAATCTGATGGCCAGTTCATTTATTTTTTAAAACAAATGAAGCTCTCTTTGTTTTGTTCTCATACCTATATATATATTCCATTGTCGTTCTTACAGCCACAATAACTCCTAATTAATACAACAAACCAACTATTCACCTTTTCCTTAATTTCCCAGTACACTTTTTATACAAATTAAACAGATGGCTGAGATTGTCGTGAATCTTGTTCTTGGCAAGCTGGCCGATGCGGTTGTTCAGGAAGCACTCTCTCTTTATGGGGTACGTGACAAGGCCGAGAAGGTCCAACGCCAGCTCGAATGGATCCAGGCTTTCTTGAAAGATGCAGATGCAAAGCGCCACAAAGATGAGAGGGTAAAACAATGGGTGAAAGAGGTTCGGGAAGTCGGAGATTTAATCGAAGACGTATTAGACAAGTTTTTGGAGGAGGTTGGTAGAGGTAAACCGGAGGGCCTTCGCAACGTACTCAAAAGGATTGGCAAGATGCCCGTAAAAATGATTTCCAAACACAAACTAGGTAGCGAGATAGACAAGATCAACCAGAGGATCTTTGAAATAACAGAAAACAGAAAAAAATACGGCATAGAAGAACTAAAGGAAAGTAGTAGTGCTGGTGTATCTGTCATGCTGCCTATAAGGCCGTTCGTTCATCCTGACATAGATGAATTGGAGGTTGTCGGCTTTGAAGTTGACAAGAAAACCATTGTCAAACAACTCACTGATACAAACACTATGAGGCGAGCTGTGATCACAATTGTTGAAGCCGGTGGTTCAAGAAAAACTACACTCGCAAAAGAAGTGTACAAAAGGTAGCTATAGCAACTTCATATTTTTTTAAATATGTGACACACTTATTTATAAATAAGACACACTAAACAAAATTATTGGTTTAATTTTTAACTTTCACCTGAAGAGAATAATTTTATATACTAAAGATGCTTGTTTAGGAAGGTAGAAATTATCGCAAATTAAATGTACGAGTGATGTTACTTAAGTGCTCGAAGTTTCATCACCATGCACTAAAAAAATAAATAATGGATCATTTTAATTTTGGTAAAATCTCAGTTTGTCTTAACTTCCAAGATGTATAAGTATGTTAATTACTTGTATAATTATCTAATTAATTTATTTGATGCATTTCATAGTTCTGAAGTTAAGCGTCACTTCGACATCTCCATTTGGTTAACTATTTCTCAAAATTACAAGCTGAATAGTATTTTGATGAAGCTGCTGAAGGAGATCGGATCAGAGAGGCAAAATGAGGAAGAAGAGTATTTAATTATTGAGCTTAACAAATGCATGAAAGAGAAAAGATATCTGGTGGTATTAGATGATGTTTGGTCAAGCAATGTCTGGACTCAACTTAATAAGGGGATGATTTGGTAAATAGTATTACATTAATTACAAGCAGGTTTTGTGGCATTTCTTTTGTTGTTAAATAGTATTACATTAATTAATAAGGGGATGATTTGGTAATATTTTTCGACAATATTAACAATATTAAAAAATAAAAGTTTAATTTTAAATACACATCAAAGACATGATCTATATAAACCACTATATAATTTTTATAAGTGTGATAAGATTTGATATATGCTTTACCGTACATTAAATAATTTGAAATGTCAAGGTTCGAAATTAATGGTCCTTGATGCTTCTTCAAACAATATTTGAACTACATAAAATCCGATTGTTATACTATCCATATGTCCCATATATATTTGTAAATTTATTCAATTTTTAAACTTGACATGATTTTTTGTACAAAAAACTATTGTTAAGACTTTAAAAATAACCATTGTCAACTGATTCCTTCTAATAATATACGGTTCTTATGTTTTGAGTACTGATCATTATTAGGTTCGCTAAGACCGCTGAAGATGCTGATATTGAATCTAAGCCATATGAGATAAAACCCTTAAATGAAGAAGAAGGCAAACAACTATTACTTAAGAAGATCTTTCCGAATCATTTTGCAAATGAATGCCCCGATGATTTATTTCACCTAGCAACTCAATTTGCCAAAAAGTGTAGTGGATGGCCTCTTTCATTGGTGGTGCTTGGCGGTATCTTATCAAGAAAAAATCCCAATTATGTTAGGTATGAGGTAATGCAAAAAATGGATTGGCAAACTGATGGTAGCAGCTTCATGAGTGTTATATCCCCCAGTTATGAGGATTTGCCAGCTTCTCTCAAGCCGTGCTTTATGTATTTTGGTGTTTTTCCAGAGGACTATCAAATCAAATCAACAACTCTGATTCAGTTGTGGATTGCAGAAGGATTCATACAACAAGATGGGATCAAATTACTTGAGGATATTGCTAAAAGCTATTTGGAGGAACTTGTCCAAAGGTATATTATATTTATTATCATTAAATCATTTTGTCAGCTGCAATTACAAATATTTTTTTCTCTTTTCATAAAATGGTTGGTTTTTTATTCTATGTATCAAATCCATATTATGGTACTGGAATGGAATTATACCAATTAAACAATTCTCATATGTATATCTCTTTAATTAATTTTGGTAAATTATAAATTTTGCAACAAAATTTAACAAATATATGTCTTAAAATCTTGATGGCAGTTCAGTTCCTCTCCAGTTACTTTAAAACACTAACTACCATGCTACGTCCAGGGTTGAATAGTAAACAGCCCAGGAAGGCCCAACCCCATTATCCCTTTCTGGGATATTCAAGAAATTATCAAACCGTCTTATATAGTCAGTAATAAAGAAAGTACTTGAATTTCTATTGTAGAAGACTCAACATGTATATAGTCGGTAATATAGAAGTACACTCTAGAAAAGTCAACCGGCATTATATTAGTAAAGTCGGTAACAAGGAATTCACTAAAAACATGTATTATCTAGAAAATTCAATCATTTGACATACACTAGTATAAATAGTGTGCAGAGCTCTTGTATGGCTGTGTGACAAAGAAATAAATACCACCTCTGATATTAAAAATAATACGATCATTATTGAAAGATAAAGTGAACTGGTTGGAGGACGATTATTTTTTAGACACCTACCCCTCTCATTGTCAAAACCAAAAGCAATTTCAACACTATAAAAAAAAATCATAATTAGTTATTATGATTATTGTATTTGTATTTTCAGCGTTCATTGTTCATATTTATTTTTAGCTTCGCATTGAATATATTAATAACTAATACTCAACTTTTGTGAAAACTAACAGGTGCATGATACAAGTCTCAAGGAGATCTTGTACAGGTAAAATCAAGTGCTATCATATACATGATCTCTTACGGGACCTAGCTATTCAAAAGGCTAAGGAGGATAATTTTCTGACGGTAATCTCAGAGAATGAGACCAAGTTGAGTCGTAGTATTTGTGCACGTCGTGTTGCACTTCACGGTTGTGACGATATGATAGAACATGCTTGTTCTAAAAATGTTCGTTCTTTGATAAATTTCGGATATGTACGAAATTTCAATAGATTTGGAACACTAAGAGTTTTACACTTGAGTGAATTGCCAACATTTGTTCTTGGGAAAAACAATTTGGAGGGCTTGAATACCCTGACAGCCTTGAAATATTTCAGGATTGATGAGAATAGTCATAGTTGGTATTGCGGCTTTCCCACTGTTATATTTTTTAAGAGATCTCCTTACGAATCTTAAAATGGTGCGTACATTGTTTTGTAAAAGTTACGGTGAGTTGCCCCCGTCCTTTTGGGGTAATAAACAGTTGAGCCATATCATCTTCTTCATTTGTCCTTTCTGTAGAGAAGTTCCAGAGGGACCACCATACGCAACAGACTTACAAAGTTTACTGACCTTAAAAGTGGTGAAACCAATTAAGGCAAGACTGGTTTGTAAAACTGCCTAATTTTCCCAATATTCATTAGTTGGGGATTGTTGTACCAACAGATGTTGCTGGGGAACCATTGATCAATTTGTTAAGCAACCTAAATTATCTGGGTTCACTGCATTTAGAAATGTCAGAGGACAGCCCTATAACATTTCCAGATTGCATCTCATCCTTCAGAAAGCACAACTGTTTGCACTCATTCCACCTGAAGTGGGGCATATGGGTCAGAAAAGAAATTGTTGACCTTACCGCGTTCCCACCCCATCTCGTTAAGCTAACACTTGTGCGTGTTAATTTTGAGGAAGATCCGATGCCTCAATTAGAGAAGTTGCCAAACCTCCGGGTACTCAAACTAAATGGGTCGTTCATTGAAGTAGTTGATAGAAAACAGATGATCTGCTCCATGGGTGGTTTTGGTCGCTTGCATCGATTGACACTCATTGGATATAATTTGGAGGAATGGAAAATAGAGAAGGGTGCTATATATGCCCATGCTCAACCAACTCCTACTGGTATGTCGAGAACTGAAGATAGTTCCTGACTTGCAATATTTGGTCAACCTTGAAAAGTTCGAGTTAAATTTTACGGAAGTGGTCAAGTCTAGGCTACAAGGAGAAGACGAGTGGAAAATAAAGCATATTCCTTCTGTAAAATTTTATCCCTGATCACAGTTCATTTATTTATTCATTATAGTTGGCTTACTTCTTATACTATTTTATTTGAACTTGTACGCTTTTTGGTGTTATGTAGCGCTTTCATATGTTGTTCTTTTAATTTCCACTCATAGATCTATTCAAGGACTTTGGCTGCATGTGATTATTCAATAAATTTTATATGACTTAACACGACTAAAAACATATATTTTACTATGTTATACCTGACCTGTGGATGGCAAATGGAACATATATTATACGATTGATAGCACAATCATAAACTAATAACCCACAGCTTACTTTTATGAGATGCTACGGTTTGCTACTTCAAAGAATATTTCAGTTCCGTGAAGAAAATTAGTCAAGTCGTTATTGGCTCGATCCATACGGCACATCACATCATATATGTTATGTTCTAGTGATCAATTTTTTCAACATTGTTTTTCTACTTTATTTAATTTATTTTTGCAATTTTCCATATTTTTTAGTATTATTTCTTGTCTCTTTTTTCAACAAACTAACTTAAAATCCGAAAAATAGTTAATGTGACCATTTATATCTTGTTTGATGACATCATGTGTGGTTACAGCATAGCCGCACATGATATGACTATTCATGTGATGTAATTGTTCTTCTCCGTTTTGGTCGTGACATGTCATGAAGTAAAACAAATAAAAATTAATCATGTGACATAATCAAATCACGACATATTAGTCATGTAACTTAATATTTATCCTTTATTATCACATATTGAAAAAATAATTATAGAAAAATGTGTAAAACTGCAAAATCAATTGGATTTCACTATGCTTAATTATTTACGGACAACTGGACAAGTGTAATTATCATATATTTAAGAGTTATATTTTGTGTTACACTTGCCTATTCAATAATTGAAATATTACTGTTACTTTACTTTCAACGTTTTAATTATCGAACATCCACCACATATTTTGAACCAAACTTCAACAAATAAAATAGATTGTACATGATTTCAGTTTGAAGAAATTTACAATTAAGATAAAATAAATTGTTCATTTCATCTCAAAATAATTATACATTCCCAAAGATTCAAAATAATGGGCGAATCTACAAACAAAAGCTCTTAAATGTTTATTTTTGTTCAATTTTTTTTTTTAAGTTTTCATAGTTTAAATTAATAGAGAGGAAAACCCAATTTTGCTTGAAAGATCAAAGCTTCAGTAAAGGTACCCCTTTCTTAATGCGTGCTCTTCATAAAATACGTTGACATGGATAATTTATAAATTTGATTTTTCAATTTATTGATATATATAGAACTAAAATTGAAAAATAACAATTTTTATGTATATATAGAAAAAATTATATAAATCACACCTAACAATTTTGTTTTGTTATATAAATTTTAATTTTTTTATTAATAACAAAAAATTGTTTACCTCCCCACTCGAAAAGCGGGCCAGCAAAAATTACACTTCAATTTTTTTGGTCACACGTGGAAACCAGTTAATTGTATAAAATTTCGTAGACTAAGGAAGTTGAGTATAAGCAAGCTTAAAGGATGAAAAAATAATTTTTACTCTTATTAATTATTATGCTATTATAAAAATAAATAAAGTTATAAACTATTAGTATAAATAAATTGGTGGGAATTATTATTGTTTTTTTCTATTTAAGATTTTTTGTTTACTCTGACATATTTCTTATGAAAATTTAAATATGTATTTACCTTTTCTTTTCTTTTTTACAGAGAAACAAATGAATAAAAATATATTGTGCTAGGGTCCGATTCACCTTCTGAATTCAAATCACCGAAGGCATCTCAAATTTTGATTTTATATCGGGGCCGTCCAATCTGGTTTAGCACGGATATTAAAGAGATTTGAACATGCCATCTCTAACCAGCCGGTTTGGATCGAAACACAACATTTGAGTTACTTTAGAGGTTCCGGCCGTCTTGGTTTCTTGGGCTCTATGGCCGTACAGTGGAGCCCGCATATTACATTTCTACATGTATTATATTAAGGAGTTAGGCTAATATGACACTAGTGTTATATCAAACTAAATAACACCACATCTTAAACCCTTAGATCTGCTTTAAGATTCGTACTATCCGCTTTTACTGTTCAAGCACTTCATTTTGTACGAATCTTAAAGCAGATCTAAGGGTTTAAGATGTGGTGTTATTTAGTTTGATAT
The DNA here is from genome assembly GCF_964058835.1 of Carex rostrata. Taxonomy (NCBI): domain Eukaryota; kingdom Viridiplantae; phylum Streptophyta; class Magnoliopsida; order Poales; family Cyperaceae; genus Carex; species Carex rostrata. Next base: position 4,234,341 of record NC_135919.1, on the reverse strand, counting down.
AACACTAGTGTCATATTAGCCTAACTCTATATTAAGAGGAGGGATCAAGTTACAACATTTTTTGAGTTACAACAAGCATTATTTATATTTTCAAAGTTCAAATCGTCGATCCAAACCGTTAGATGTGATCTCTACAATAAAATGTGCTTGGAGATCAAATTTTATATTTTTTGGAATTTTTTCACTATTTATTAAGGTGGGTACAAAAACTAGTCAAATTCATACCATTGAATTTTGTACCCATCTTAATAAATAGTAAAAAAATTCCAAAAAATGTAAAATTTGGTTTCCAAGCACATTTTATTGTAGAGATCACATCTAACAGTTTGGATCGACGATTTGAACTTTGAAAATGTAAATAATGCTTGTTGTAACTCAAAAAATGTTGTAACTTGATCCCTCCTCTTATATTAATTGTATAGTTCTACAATTAATATTTGATCATAAAGGTAAATTCTACAATTAATATTTTGTTGTCAGTTTATCTTTATTGAATCCTCTTATTTTTCTTATTTGGCACAATGGAATTGTGGTGGAATAAGAAAAGAGTGGAGAATTGTGAAGAAATAGTAGCCGAAGGTGAATAGAATTGAATGCAATAGAGAAAAAGTGAAAAATTGGAATTGGAATGAAATTATGCAGTCAAACTCTCATCTTTTACACTTTAGTCTCTCTCTATTCCATTTCACTATTCTATGGTAGAGGTGGAATTAAGAAATAGTGATTTTTCTACACGTAGGAATTGGCTCAATTCCACTCTTCCATTATTCCAATCGCACTAAACATGATTGAAATTGTATGGAATAGAAGCATCTTCCATTTTCCACTCTTTTACTATTCCATACATTTGTCAAACGGAATATAGAACTGAAATTTTAATTCGTTGTCAGTTTATCTCCATTGGAATCCTCTTACATTTCGACAAACTTAGAATTATCCTTGGCCATATATATATATAGAGGTGGGCTACGGTGAGTTGCGAAGTAAAACGCGTTTCTACTTCACGCCGTATTTTTATTTTGAAAGTCCAAACGACCGATTCGAACCGTTAGATGTTTAATCCATATTGAAATGTGCTTGGAGACCAAATTTTACATTTTTTGGAATTTTTTTACTATTTATTAAGCATTTTTGAAAATTGCTGTTTTGCTGTGAACAGTAAAAAACAGTAAAATTTTCTGGACCATCAGATCAGCGACTTTCAAAATTGCTTAATAAATAGTAAAAAAATTACAAAAAATGTAAAATTTGGTTTCCAAGCACATTTCAATATGGAGAACAAGATGAACGGTTCGGATTGACGTTTTGAACTTAAAAATCACAAAATATGAGCGTGAAGTAAAATAGTCGCTTTACTTCGCAACTCACCGTAGCCCATCTCTATATATATATATATATATGAAAATGTTAATATGCTACGCAAAGCAGAGAGGGCCTTCGTGCAACTGCTTAAAATATTTGAGTTTTTTTTAATTCTAATGGTCGATCCGAACGGTTCAACATGATCTCCACATGAATATGTACTTCCAAATCAAATTTTACATTTTTTAGAATTCTTTCACTATTTTTTTTAGATAGATAGAAAATCACTTGATGTGAAAATTATGTACCATTCAGATCAAGTGATTTTCTATCTATCTAAAAAAAATAGTAAAAAAATTCTAAAAAATGTAAAATTTGGTTTGTAAGTACATATTCATATGGAGATCATGTTGAACCGCTCGAATCGACCAATAGGATTTTGAAAACTCAAATATTGAGCCGTTGCACAGAAGCCCTCTATGCTACGCGTAGCACCCTAACCAACTTCATATATATTTTTTTATGTTATAGAGAAGCAGAAGCTGATATGTTGTAATCCAAATTACTTATTGTGTCCTTTGAATTATCTATCATATATTATTTTGTTGTAGTTTGTAATATATAAAATGTGAGAACTATACAATTAATATTCGATCATAAAGATAAATTCTACATTTATTATATTAAACTCAATATTTCCATTGAACCCTACTAAATTCTTACTAGCACACTTCATTTCATCTCAATCTAGATACGAGTAACGAGTCAGAATCTATTACGCTTTAAAGTGTTTAAATACGAGTTTTCCAAACGGATCGTGTCCGGTTTATACATAAAATGAGGTAGATTTGCTTCAATTAGACAGTTTCACAGATCAAATGCATAATACGCGTCATTCCAACTTTCAACTGTGATCAAATGCATAATACGCGTCATTCCCACTTTTTTTAACAGGAATTTGAAGAGAGAGAGACAAGAATCACAGAGAAAGTTTTGGACTTGAGAATTGAACAGTTTTAGCCCAGCGGAATTGAGAGTTGAACATGCCTTTAATTTCAACTGGGCTTCAAGCCTCCAACCAACAGTTTTGGGCTTTTTAAAGAGAGGTAAAATAAATTCCAGAAAAGAGCAAGACTGATATGGGCCAATAAATTTTACAAAATTAAAAATTCAGAACGAACATATACATATGTCTGCCCCTGTTGACCTGAATTATAATCGAACAGTCCAAGTCTTAAACATAAATGTTCTATATTACCTCGACTGATACCAAAAATGGTCAAGTAGTCAGATAAACTATCCAAAGGCCTCTTCCAATAAACTCTCCTCTGACATTACTAGGGGAGGTAACACAATTGGCTAGAAAAATATCCTAGAGTTGTTATATCCAAAAATCGAGAGTTCGATTTCCCCTCACGAACCTTGGTAGCTACTATCAAGTTTTCAAAAAAACATTACTACTACTACTTTGCTTGCTTACAACTGTTTGGATGTTGAACCACTAACGAACACAACTGTGCTACCACTAAACACATCAAATGTTATTACGGGTTGTATGACATTAGTGTTATTTTAGCCTATATACCACTAATTTCAAAACTATCGAATTGACTTCAAATGACGAATCTAACTCATTCAAATCGATCTGCTTCATTAGTTGTGAGTTTATTTAATATCAAGTCAAACGGTCAAATATGAGATTTTTTAAAAGTTAATTTTAATACACTCATTTTTTACCTTGACTTGGTAGTAAAATATTTTTTAAAATATAAAATTTGAATATAAACATATCACTCATATTGTAAATCAGATTGAACAGTATGAATTCGTCGTTGAAGTATATCCAATACATTTTTGAGTTAGTGTCATATGACACCGATGTCATACTAGCCGGGCTCAGTGTCATTTTAACCTATATACCACCAACTCCACGGTTTATACTATCTATAATCATTTTAACCTATATACCACCAACTCCACGGTTTATACTATCTATATAGCCTAGTACAATGTAGTAATATTCGGTCTATTCGGTCAAATATTCCTATTCAGTTGCAATCCGAATAGAAAATATATATTTGGTCCGAATATGCAGTTTGAATAGTATGGATTCGTTGTTGAAGTATATTTAATATATTTTTAAGTTAGTGTCATATAACATTCATACCATACTAGCCGTACTCAGTGTCATTTTAACGTATATACCACTAATTCCACGGTTTATATTATATAGTATAAACCGTACCAAACAAACAGTACGACAATTTCGACCATTGATGAAACTTAATAATTAATTAAGAACCCACATAAATTCGTCTGATTATTATTTTGTTGAAAGGACTAAAATAGACTGTAGGTATGTACTCCTCCATACTAACCTGAGGCTATTAAATTACAACACATCAAAGCACACCTACTGTCGTACCTTGCATGTTCCACAAGTAATGACAAAAGATCTAGACATAATAGTTTCTTTTATACCCCTAAAAAATATTAAATATGATAATTTTATATGAAACAAGAAAAGTCTCCTTCCTACTGAAACATCATTTTCTAATTTCTTTTAAACTATCTAAATTAGTGACTTGTTATTATAAATTTCTCAGGGATGCAAATGATGAAATCACCTGAACACCAGAAGAAGTATTAATTGGTTCTTTACTACAAGCTCCAACATTTATCATGCTGCATTTATAGACAAACATTCAAAGTTGGAATCAGTGGTTTCCTTGAATTTGGGCGATATAATGACAAGTCTACAGCTGGTCTTGTTAGGTTCATGGCAGGCCGTTTCATACATCATCAGGAAAAAAATAATACAATAAAAGGAAAGGTCCCAACTTCTAGGTAGCTCTAGCAACCAACATGCAAAACATTAATTGTTTTTCCTGACTCTTGAGTGTGATATTTATATAGTGAAATCTGTGTATTTTGATAAGATATAGCAGAGAAAAACCAACACCCAAAGAAGCAGGAGCGTTATTTAAAGTTATGAAATTACGGTTGATAACACAAGGTTTTTTATTTTATGTTTTACTATATACACATTCCCCATGTTTTCTCATTTTGTCATGAGATTTGATTTAATTTTCTATTATATGATATACAAGTTACAGCAACAGTGCATTTTTTAGTAAAATTTGTAAGTCAAGTCACTTAACTATTTAATATTTACAAAAGAATTAATCATTTGAATTTCAAACCTGCAATCACAGTACAATATGTTTACAAAGGATGTTTTTATAATACTATTATCTGTTGAGAAAAAAAATCTCAAATTGGAAAACTTAAAAAGTTATAGAATTGTTACTGTCTTTTGATTTTCACATATTTTACAGTGTGAAATTGTAGGATTGGATATTTTTCAGATAGTATTAATTGCCACAATTCCTGAAAAAAAACAGCTGCAAGGAAAATGTTTGGGTAGTGCGTTTGACATAGAAAAAACCGATCGTATCGCATCACCGCCTTCAAACCTTTTTACTGCTCTCGCCTAATTAATTAAAAAAGTGATGAACAGTAATAAACTGCTCTGAATGCACCAATGAATAAAAAAACGGGCAATTGGTAATAAATTAAACTGCTCTAGCAAAAATTATTAACATCAATGCTTCCATCGTTTGCAAAAATTTTAATTTAACCGCAAGCACAACACATTTTAAAACAGATCCCTCACAAAAAAGAAAGCCCGAGTTACCAAATTTCCAACTGCACAAGACCATCTAAATAGACACCTCTAGTACTTCTCTAAACTGTTCCCGAAAAACATTAAGGATATCTAGAAATTCGACAATGCCGACAAGCCCATACTCCTCATCCACGACCCAAATGTATCCGACCCGGTGCGCCAATGCCTGCACCATGACTGCCACAAGCGAGCTCCATTCATGGCACACAATGGCATCCTCCCTTTTCCTTCCCATCCTTGCTGTATAGCTCCCGTTTCTCCTGATCCTACGAATAGTGGGTTCCTCATCTGATGAATCACACCCGGATGACTCTGAGCCAGACGAGCTAGCCGAGACAATCGATGAATTAGAGGATGATACATCTGGCTCGAGCAATTCCAACATGCCGAGAAGGTTTTGAGATTTCAACTGTGACTTGATTGCGCGCATAGTTGATGTAGGATGGGAGGTTTGACAATCTAAGAAGGAAATGAGGTCTCCAGCAGGCAGAGTGGCAATAGCAGCAGCAGCAGATTCGTCAGAGAGGGAAAGAGTGTATGGCGAGATTTCACCAACAAGACGCCCGTCGTCAGACAAAACTGCCACTGACGACTGGGTCGCCACAGCAGCACGCAAGAGTGGCACAGCCAAAATAGCAGGGGTAGAGTGGTGGATGGTGTATTCTGCGGGTCGGATGATACCAAGAGAGGAGATGGGGAGAGTAGGAGTCGGCGAGAGAAAAGCAATGTTGTTCAGGAAGAATCTGACAAAGTCCTCTGGCGTCAACCAGCAGAAGTCAAAAGAAAAGCTGTTTTTCTTGCGGCCAAGAGGGGTTGAGCGTTTACAGATCGGCACAACCAAGTACTGTGCTCCTTCAAGGAGTTTGTCTAGGGCATCAAGTACACTGTAATAGTACATAAGATGGTTGATTAGCAAAATGAAATCCATATCAATTTTATCAGTTTCAACCAATGACAACAAAGTTCTTATGGTAAAATTTGGGCTGCTAGGATAAGTGAATAATTTTATTAAAATTATCAAATGGGAGGATTGTTCTATCTTCTGTATTGTTTTGAGAAATGTAGCTCGGGTAAAATTGCAGCAAACTATTCAATTTTAACTAAATGGCCCTTTGTCTTGGCTTCAGAACCATTTAATGCCCCGAGCTGCACTAAAACACCGGACAATCAGAACCATTTAATAGTTTTGCAATTTTCTTTTTTTTGCGATAAGTAATTTAAACAACCATACCTTTTGCTCAATAAAAATTGCGCACAGTAAGGAAATTCTCACAGACATAATATAGTAAAAAGAAAGTACATGTGCGCAACCGTACCTGGCCAATGTTTTTCTTCTCAATGGCCAGTCTTTTCAACTTGCCCTGCTACAATGCAAGGCAATAAATAGGAAATTGCCATTTGGATAAGATCGTGCCATATGATCTTAAAAATTGAATTTTACTTTCTCTGATCCAATACAATCAATAATTAACTAAGCTTTAACAGTTTTGCTGAAATTATGAGGCTGTCAAGCTACATCTCCAATGGTAGAGAATCCCAACTGGACTAAATTTACATTTTAAAATGTGTCCCCGTCACAAGACATGACACATTTTAAAATCCATATCAATATCCAATAGAGATTTAGCTAACAGTGCAATAGATTAGTTTAACAATGTCATTTATTTACTTTCCAATGCTACTCGTTAGTTCAACAATTTTGACAAATGGTTAACATTGTTGATAAATTAACTCCACATAGAATAGGCTATTTTTGGAGTTAGGCTATTCCTAATAGCCTATTCTGTGTTTGGTTGAGTTAGAATAGTTAGAATAGTGCATCCAAACTTTTTGTCTTGTTAGAATAGGCTACTCCTAAGGGATTTGAGATTTGCCTATTGACCTATTCTAATAAGAAAAACAATAGTTATTCTTGATTTGCCTATTCTTGCTATTCTTGTTTTGCAACCAAACATACATTCAAATAAGATATTATAAACTATCTTGTCAAAGTTGCACATTAAGTCTGCAGGTCAGTTGAACAAAATTATATATTTTAGCTTTATTGACAGCTAACTGGCCTTGATGGCAATTTATAAGTGGTATATTGACAGCTAATGCCATGATGGCAATTTAGTAAATTAATCGAACTGCAGCAAACACGACAAGGTCTTAAATGAACAGGCCCAGGTAACTTATCTATAATTAATTACCTGCTTCAAATTCAAAAGGCAATGAATTAATTAGTAAATACAGAATATAATGGACACGAAAAGCTACACCTGATCTCCACACGAGATCCAATGAAAAAGGGTAATATATTCGGTGGTATATTCCAGCTGGCAGCTGTACAAGTACAAACATTTTTCGCCACTTGTTTAAAATAAAACCACAAGAAAATCGGAAAAAGAAAGATCCGGATTCTTTGTGGCATCTTTTACTGTAAGACTTTGTGTGGTATGTCGTCATCGTTTGGCTTCATGCAGCGCAAAATCATATGCAGCAATTTTTAAATTCTATAGTCCGTGCACTGCATGAAGCCAGAAGTGCCCTTTTAAAATCTTTACCCCTGGCAACGCGTTATTATTAAAACTCGATTTAAACTTAAAAAGGCAAAAAAAAAAAAATACCTAGTTTTGGGTTCGACTCTTCGAACAAGACCATCCGATCCTTCTGAGAGCAGAGCAGAGATCGGTGCGGACAGAGCAGAGGAAGGAGAAGAGAGGTTCTCTTCGGCACAGAGATAACAGAGCACATCGACCATGCAAAGTCGGCCTACAATGGTTGGGTTCGTCTCAGGTGGGCCCCACAAGGCCACGGCGCCGCCACCTCGTTTCAGAACGGAGAGAGCCTCGGCAACGGTTGCAGTCGGAGGCAACGATCTCAGCGCCGGCTTGCCGATGCACAAATCGGAAACATTGTATGAATTCAGGAGGGTTATTGCCATGCACAAAAAAGAAACAGAGAGAAGAGGTGAGGTGAGGTTAGAAGCTGAAGTTTCGACTAGGAGAGAGGAGAGGAGAGGAGAGGAGAGGAACAGATGGAGTTCTCGATTTATTGAGGGGAGGGGGTTATATAGAAAGAGGAAACTGGACGGGGGGGGAAAGAGTTTAACAGAGCAATATTAGCTTCATGCAGCCCAAAAAAACACATGCACCTATGGTTAGATTCTATAGTATGTGCGCTGCATGAAGCTAAAACGGATCTGTTAAACTGTTTACCCCTGGACGAGTCGGTAATTGATTGTTCTTCTCCAGTTATTTGAACAGGACAGATGCAGTCTATTACCTGGATATTAACTGGATATGTCTGGTGTAAGATATTCTCTCCAGTTCCTAATAACAGGATAGATGCAGTCTGTTACCTGTATTTCTAACCATACAGATTTAATCCGATCCATTCGAACGATTCCATCAATTTGCTATTACAGATTTAATATTAAATTAATCTGATAAATATGAATAGATTTTGACTAATCTGATAAATAAATTTTGGATATAAACCTTGTAAAAAAAAGTAAGTAAAATCCTACCCGGACTTCTAAATTTTCTAATTAATAAAATTTGTACTAAATTAATTCGAATATTTAAAATTTTCACATGTAGACGCATCACTCGTAAGGTAGGCGAATTTCAACGGTTCCGATTCGTCATTTAAAATCAATTTGACGGGTTTCAGACTTGAACCAAGAAACTTGGTTAACTTAGGGCGTGCTCCACAAAACCACCGCGTAGAGGGAAGGAACGGAAGGAGAAGGAACAGATCGGCGGTCGTTTTCCCTCTACACCCCGATTCGGAGGTGACAAAATTTGTAACTTTTCTATAGCGTGTTCTTCCTTTCTCCCTGCCGCTCCTCTTATTTTTCTCTTCTGGAGCACGGTAACAGCCTCGGTCAGATTCGATCACCTGTTTTTTCCCCTCCTCTCCCGTTTCTTTTCTTTAATGAGCGACAACTGGAACACAGCCTTAAGAACACCCTAGTTCTACTCTTACATTATAAATAGATTATGTACTAAATAATAATACAATTTAAGAATTGTTCACTCATTCGAGGACGATTAATCACTTTAAGTTGTGTCAAGTTTTGTATGCAATCTTTATTAATTAAAGGAATATTTACAATTTACTTTCTATTTTTATAGCAATTTTGTCCATGATTATATTTATAAATAAACTCACTAATATTGCCTATTCCTTGACATTAATTTCATTAATTTCTACATCATTATCAACAACATCTGAATGACTCCAACTACAAAAATAAATAAATCTGTCGGAATTAAAAGATGTACAAATTGAAAAGGCAAATAAAATTGAGGAGGGTTCAAATGCACCCAATTTTGTGTGCACCCAAATGCACCCTATTCTTTTTCTCCATTTTCAAAGATTGAATAGTCAATCCGAACCGTTAGATGCGATCTATATATTAAGATGTACTTGGAGACCAAATTTTACATTTTTTGAAATTTTTTTACTATTTATTAAGCCACTTTGAAAAATCGCTGATCCAATGGTCCAGAAAATGTAAAATCAGCGATTTTCAAAGTGGCTTAATAAATAGTAAAAAAATTCCAAAAAATGTAAAATTTGGTCTCCAAGCACATCTTAATATATAGATCGCATCTAACGGTTCGGATTGACTATTCGGACTTTGAAAACGGAGAAAAATGATTTGAAAGATAGGGTGTATTTGGGTGCACAAAAATTTGGGTGCATTTGAACCCTCCTCAATAAAATTAACGATTTTTAAATCACTTTTCAATTAAATTGGATTTCATTGCACACCTCTGTGTATGTTTTTGGCGTCATAAATTAGCAAAAGTTGTAAACATCGAAAATATTTTATGTCGCATATCGTTTGTGTAATTTCACTAAATTGATAGCTTCGGTTAATTAATTATCTTTCTAACTAAGCAAAATCAAACAAAAAAATATGCATGTTTCCGGTTCAAACTACAGAAAGTTTATTTCAACTCAGTCCAACCTTGGATGAAAATAAATAGAGCTCAATTAAAAGTAGATGGTTTTATATAATGAGATATATTTAATTAAATCAGTATCCTCGCATGGCAATCTTAAAGGGGACATCCAAGTAATATCAGTGTTGTAAAAAAATGTCTGTTTAGGATGATTAGTAGTTGGTGGTGATCAAATTGTTATAGATTTTTTTAATTAATTAGTCGATTATTTCTAATTATGGCCGATTATTTTCAATTAATTGCTTGACGATATCCTTTCCGTTCAACGACTGTATACCGTTATTTACAATACTGAGATACCCTATCCGTCCGACGATTGAATACTGTTATTTACAATAGTGACAAATATATTGGTGAAGCTAGTTAGAGATTTTTGTTTTTTTTTTTTAAAAAAAAAAAAATTGGTAGCAACTGTCTAAGTAGCTAGTTAGAGAATTTCACAGCAAAAGATTTCATGTATCATACGCAAGAGTAAAACTTACCTTAAAATCTATTATAATAATTTTAATGACAAATCTAAATTGTTGAAAACAATCTGAATTCTTTGTTTGAAATCAAAGTGATTGGTTCTAGAGTTAAACTCATAAAAGGGTCTGAGAAGCCTAACCTCAATATTTATTGAATTGACTTCAAACGATGAATCTAAGCATTTGAAACCAATCAACTTCCCAAAAGATCCATTTAGAAGAAAATTTTATTATTTTATAATTAATTAGTATGAAGTCAAGTGATAAAAATAGTTTCAATTAATTTGACGTATTCATTTTTATTCCTTTTTACCACTTGACTTTATCTCAAATTAATTTGAAAATTTATAGATTTTATACGTAAATACATTACATCTCTTGTGAAGTAGATTAGTTTCAATTTTGAATAGTTTAAATTCATCATTTGAAACCAATCTAATAATTTTGAAGTTAAACTTGTCAAGAACTTGAAAAATTTAAGAAAACCCTAGTTCTTCTTCTATAACAATTTTTTCTTTCTTTCTAAATTCAATTGTTAGATATCATACATTCATACTAGTAATAGCTCTAAGATATATATGTAGCTTACCAAATCTTATTATAATATAATAAATTAAGGAAAATGTATGTAGCTTACCAAATCTTATTATAAGATAATAAATTAAGGAAAATATATGTAGCTTACCAAATCTTATTATAATATAATAAATTAAGGGAAATGTTATATATCTTGTTCTTACCAACTCAAAGAAAAAAGAAAACAAATTTACCCGGTCTTGTTTAAAACATGACAAATTAACTTGATTCAATCTAAAATTAATTAAGTCGGTAAAACAAATTATACTGACGAAATTTCGCCGTCCCTGTGGGCCCGGGTGTGTTTTCCGCATGTCATATTTTTACACATATTTTATGTTTGGAGGAATTTCATGTATACCCCTCATAATCTTGGAAATTAAATATTCCCTCTCTAAAATTCATAATGTCGTATTTATCCTTCAAAACTTCAAAAACTCACAAATTTACCTATTTTATTGTCTTTTCTATTAAAACTAAGTTTAAATTTATGAAGTAATAATTTTACCTTTAATTAAAAAAATTAAAACTAGTAGCATGTTTCAGAAAAATGTCAGTTTTTAATTGGTTGGTGTTTTAGGACAAATGGGTCATTTCTCTACTTCTGACGCTTACACAAGTATATATCTAAGTGTCAGAATTAGAGAATGCCGGGAACTGTTCAATTAAAAGACAAATATTTTTCTAAAATATGATATATGTTTTTTTATATTTTGAATGAAGGGTAAAGTAGAGTAGACACTTCATAAATTTAAAATGAATTTTAATAGAAAAAATAATAAAATGGACAACTTTATTAGTGTTTGAAGTTTAAACGAATAAATATGATATTATTATGAATTTTAAAGGACAAATACATAATTTCCACATTTTGGAGGGGTATACATGAAATTCCCCCTTCATATTTACTTGGTTTTCTTGTCACCGAGAGCATCTTCCTACATGGCATGTACTTTTTATATACGATATGATATGATATATATCCCACGTGATCTCGCACAAGAGAGCGATCTATTAATAAAATCAATTTGGTCAAATTCGGAAATACATCTGCTGCGATCCTAAGAGCATCTCCATCGGCTTTCAATTGCAATTGCAAATCCGCGTTGGCGTCTTATGTGGCATTTTATTTCTTGAATCACCGATGCAGACAAAATGGCAAATATGCAAGCTTTCATATTATGAAAGCTTTCATTTGGCCTTTCATTTCGCTAAAATCACACTTGCACGGAGAATTTCCAATCAAATTCGCTCGTCTCTTGTATTCGTCGCTCCATCTCACCTGCTTCTTCCTCTCACAGGCGCATGACGAAGCTGAAATCTATGGTCGTTTTTCCTCTCCTCCTTCCCGTTCCCGTTCCTTCACAGATCTGAGCCCATCGCCACTGCCTCCGCTCTTCCCCTCTCCCCCTTCCCGTTCCCATTCCTCAATAGGTCTTTCTTCTCCATTAGAGCCTCCACCTTCACTTCAAAGGAGTTAGTGTTCCAGGATTTCACTGATAAGCGAGCTCTAAAGGTTTCTTTTCATGTTTTCAAACTGAAATTTGGTACCAAATTTAGAGGATCAAGGTTTCTTTTCATATTTTCAAACTGAAATTTGGTATCAAATTTAGGGGATCAGCTTACCAAGTAGCTTGAACAAGGTGTTTCGAATCTTGTCAAGTTAACCAGCTTTTAAGTTTCTGCTAGTTCGAATTTTGTCGACAATTACCTTTTCTTATAATCTAAACTGAAAAATTTGATTTGTGTGCTTTTGTGTATATTTGTATATATTTGTATGTAGATGGATTAGGGACATAGCAAATGGAACTAGCTCTAAATTGGATTTTGTCAGCAACTTGACATCTTTGGAAATTTTTGTATATATCCCTTTTATTTTAAATGCTTATTCAGGATTTCATTTCTCTAGATGTGCTCTCACCTTCAGTATATTTTTAATGAAGTTTACATTGTAGAATCTTAAGGAATTGCAAGATATCAGGTACTCTCCTAACAAACTTCTCTAAGTTCAAAATTTAAAATAAAACTTAAAAAAAATTTATTCATTTATTGATGTTTATTGCTTATGTTACAAGGGAAAATACCACCAAATGTCAGATTGTTCATTTTCCTTCTGCTACAAGGGAAAATACTGACAAGAGATGTGCTAACAAAATTTAAGGACTGAAGGATTTAAAGATTTTGAGAAGTAAGATAGAGCAGGGAATCTTCTGGTTTATCATTATAGTTAGAAAGCAATGTTTTTCTTACACTTTGGAATGATGTAAAAGAGTGGATGTAACCAGAAATTGCTTAATAAAACCAATACTGGCAGCATCTGTCAGTTCATTTCAAAAAAAAAGAAAAAAAAAGATGTTTATTGCTTATGTTGTATTTTGGGGCAGATTTTTTGGGAACAATAGTCTTAATACAAACTGAATGGGAGAAATGCTCCAATTCCAGGTTGCGATTTGCGTCTCCCGGTTAATTACAAAGCACTTCCTTTCTTTTTATGGTTGCTTGATTTGTGCTTGTGCGTTTTCTGTGATTGTGGCCGTGCTTGTTTGTGTGATGTGGCACTGGTACTGCTCTTAATGGGGCCCTGATTGTGGATGTGAGGTGCTGAGAGTGGTTACTGGTACGGTTCAGGGTGTGGAGATAGAGTTATTTGGCAAGGACGGGGTTACTGGTATGGTTCCAGGTCAGGGAGAGGGGCCAGAGGTGCACCGAATACTAACTAGTATGATCCTGGTAGACCAGTCGGACTGGATTGTAAGTTCAGTGCTGAACTCAGGGTGTAGTTTGTAATTTTTAATCTTTGAGGGTGTTTTTTTTATTAAGACCAGTAGGAGCCAATTCTCTTTTCATTTAGTAATTTTGATGTATGTTGTACTGTAGAAGATGATGCTACAGGATTGTATTTTAAAATTTCATATATAATATATGGTTTGGTAGCTACTGCCAATAGTTTAGTAAAAAAAAATAGAGAGAGGTCTGAGAGACTTTATGTTTGTTTTATCTATGTGAACAAGTCGGGAGAGAGAAAGGGTTGATAAGGATATATTGTTGACGTGACATTCAAAATGCAATTAAAACGAATTGCACCGATGGAGGGATTTTGAAATTAGAATTGAAGTTAATTTCATTTTAACTTCCGATGTGTATTTGCAATTGCAAATCACTTGCACCAATGGAGATGCTCTAAGGGATTGTAAGGTCCTACGATTCTAAATCCAACATTTCATTTGTTTTGAGATTCGTGCATACAAAGCAATGTCTATGGAGATCTGTACATCCGAAAAATAAAAGGTTGGATTTTGAATCGTAGGACGCTACAATCCCTAAGGTCATAGCAGATTTATTTCCGGTCAAATTCAAGGGGTTGCACTTAAGCAGCCTTTGCAGCTTTTCAAAATTGGAGACGCGAGTCAACGAAGTACGCATGTGGATTAGCTCGATTTTGGACTAACCCCCGTTTACATGCCTTTTTAAAATCATATTTATTTTCCCAATTGATTCTTAGAGTTGTAATTTATGAGCTTTTTTAAGTGTAACAAACCAATTATATAGTCATCTGATTGTCTTGCAAGTTGCATTTCACCAAATGGAGCATGGCTCTCCTTCCTCTCTTCTCCTTTCATTGTCTTGTCTTTTTGAGTTTTTGGCCTTGGAAAAAGATCAAAAATTAATTTCTCCAAGGCTCCAACTGTTCAATGCAAGTTGCATTTTGCCGTATTGAAGAGGAAAGTGCGGGGAGTTCGATGGACATCGGACTCAAAATCGGTATGATGTATGCTCGAAATTGTTCAATTTGCTTCATTCGCACAAATCATGAAATAGAATCTTGACTTAGTGTATTGAAAAAAAATATGAGATATGATGATGTATGATGAGACAAGCATTAGAACCCTCCTCTAAGAATATATAGGTCAAACAAACATACTTGTAATATTTTTATCTAAAACACAGCACATCAGACAACCCCCCAATTACATAGAATACATTAATCTGACAGCAATATATTATGACAATTTTGACAAAATAAAAAAAAAAAAGTTTAAATTTAAAACCGTCAAAAAATACTTCAATTATGAGGTTAAGTGTCATACCATCAAACAACACTTATACTAGATAAAATTTCATTAGAGTATCCTTGTCTTTCATAATATGCCTATAATATAAATTTACTTTTTTATTTTTAATGTCAATTTTATCTTATTTGAATTTTTTTTTGTCAAGATGATCTCTAATATTTTTGTCTAATTGATATTTTCTCTTACAGATATAACATCTTACATTTTACTTTGTCCAAAATTTTAAAATAAATTTTTTTTTAAAGCCTGGCAGCAGCTGCCAAATAGTATATTAAAAAACATCAATAGTTCACAGTATATCAGAGCAAAATTTAAAAATAAACTTATTATTTGCTATGTAACATTTTAATGACCTGAAGTTTACAACTGTTTAAAATTTAAATCCTCAGTGTTGGAAAAATTTCAACACAAATTAAATGATGTCACTTTTAATCGAAATTCTTATTTCATATTGGAATTTTAATAATGATGTAACTTATTATAAATATCTCTCTTAAAAATTCAACGAAGCCAAAGGGCAATGATTAGGGACAGCTAATGACAAGTGTCTAGTTTTAAATAAAACAAGATATTATAATGTACTGTAGAAGCAAATAAAGGGCTGTACATATCACAATCACACTAAAATTAATAAATATTAATTAATCCACCTGGCCTCAAATGGTGTATTGTCCAATTCTTTTCTCAACAGGATGCCAATAATGTAAGGACAAAAAAAAAATTCAATAACTCTAGAAACCTTAATTTCCTTACAGATATCATCAATTAAGATTTAAGACATGACTATTATGAACTGATTAATAGAACATCAAATTAAATTGAAGCAAAAAAAAATTAATTTCTCCAAGGCTCCAACTGTTCAATGCAAGTTGCATTTTACCGTATTGAAGAGGAAAGTGCGGGGAGTTCGATGGACATCAGACTCAAAATTGGTATGATGTATGCTCGAAATTGTTCAATTGCTTCATCCGCACAAATCATGAAATAGAGTCTTGACTTAGTGTATTGAAAAAAATCGGACGGTTCAGTACCGGATAGGACGAACTGTGGATCAGATCAGGACCAGACCCAGGGGCGGAACTAGAAAATTTGAATAGGGGAGCTAATCTATAAAATGTAATATGTAAAAAAAAAAAATGTGGTTAGTGGGAATTGAACCCATGACCTTGCACATACCAACTAGAGTACAAATCACTAGACTACCAATACATTTTTGTTATTTTGTGAGGGGACTTAAACTATATAAAGTTTAAATTCAAAAGTTCAACTAAATTTTAAGAGTAAGGCTACGGTGCTATGGGATGCATAGAGAGCTACAGTGCTATGGGTTGCATAGTCCTCACTACGGTGTTACAGCTCAATACTCGAGTTTTCAAAATTCTAACTGTCGATCCGAACCGTTCATCTTGTTCTCCATATTAATATGTGTCTGGAGACCAAATTTTACATTTTTTGGAAAAAATTTTACATTTTTTGGAAAAAATTTTACTTTTTTTTAGATAGGTAGAAAATCAAATATATGAATGGTGCAGAATTTTTTAGATCAAGTGATTTTCTACCTATCTAAAAAAATAGTAAATTTTTTTCAAAAAATGTAAAATTTGGTCTCCAAACACATATTAATATGGAGAACTAGATGAATGGTTGGGATCGACCGTTAGGATTTTAAAAACTCGAATATTGAGCCGTAGCACCATAACCCTCTATGCAACCCATAACACCGTAGCCTTACTCAAATTTTAATATACATATATAATTACTAATTTTAAAATCATAGGGTGGCTTAGCACCCCTTACCAATAATAAAACTTTCAACTTCGTAATTGAATTTTTTTTTTTTTCAAATTCCACCAATCCTTAAAAATTCAAATGCCCAAATTGGCAAACAATTAATTACTCACCGGCGGCCAAATTGAGTTTCAACCTTCAAATTTAAAATTTAATTCAACATAAATGCACAGCACAAGCCAATGGTAAGAAAGAAAATATATCATCATCATATATTTAATAATTAATCTAGCTAGCTGCCGCATAAGGTAATTTTTAATTCGTTCTATTATTGAGTAATTACAGTAAAGTATATAGAGGAGGGTTTCAATATTCTCATATTTTTTATATTTCATCATATCTCATATTTTATATCTTTGTTTTTAAAGTTCAAATTATTGATCCGAACCGCTCAACGTGATATTCATATTCAATTATGCTTGGAGACTAAATTTTTTATTTTTTTTATTTTTTCAGATAGGTACAAAATCACTGTTTCTGACTGTCCAAAAACAGTGATTTTGTACCTATCTTAAAAAATAGTAACAAAATTTCAAAAATTATAAAATTTCATCCCTATATATATTTTAGTATGTATATCATATTGAACGGTTCATATTGATAGTTTGAACTTTGAAAATGAAGATATTAAATATAATATGACGAGATATGAAAAGCATGAAGTATTATAATCTTTCTCAAGTATATATCAATATTGGTAAGAACAAAGCTAGGGTGTAATATGTTCACCAAGAAAATTTGGTGAGCACAACTCTAAAAGTATATAAGATCGATTTCAAAGACCAAAGGGGACTGAAAGTGCACCCTAGTCAAAAAAGCACAAAAAAAAAATGACTGCATCATTGCTTACCAGTTTTTGAAAAAGATCTCTCTCCAGTACCAGAATAACCTTCCCCCAGGTGTGATTTCCAAATTATCTTCTCAGTGCTATATAATAGTAGCCTTAGCAAACAAGAAATAAAAAAAAGAGGTTACCTTTTATGTATATGTCCAGTGAAATTCTCTATTGCTGTACATGTGTTTCTTAAGTCCAATATGACATTGAAATTTGAAGACAATCATTACTGTACAAATTGGTTACTAATGCATTTATAAAGAACAAACACATGTGTATTTATATTAAAAAATATGAACATATTTTATAACTTTGTTTTCAAAGTTCAAATTATCAATCTGAACCGTTCAATGTGTATTTATATTCAAAAATATGCTTAGTGACCAAATTTTATATTTTTTATATTTTTTTACTATTTTTTCATGTAGGTACAAAATCACTATTTTTGAACAGTCCAAAAACAATAATTTTGTATCTATCTTAAAAAATAGTAACAAATTTTCAAAAAATATAAAATTTCATTCCTAGACATATTTTAGTATACATTGTTGGGGTTTCGGGGTGGTATAACCAAAACCCCTTTTAGGCTTAAGTTGCGGAATGACCGTAGAACAAAAATTTCTACAGCCAACTTAAGCTCAGGATTAAACGGGATATGTCAGGAAACTTTCCAAGGCGGTCCACCTTCAGTATTCCTTTGGCATCAAAACCCAATTTAATCCTTTTACAGATCTACTCCATGATTGATTTCTAAAACTTTAACCTACTTACAAATTAAATAGATTAATATAACATATTTATACCTTGTTTCCAAATCACAGTTGGAATGCAGACCGAGCGAGTAGAGCCTCACCAGGGAAGGAATCGACTCGGAGTATCACACGTGTGATACCTCTATCGGTTATCCACCAGGACTAACCGGAGAGCGGTTTATTTCTTCTGCCAGAAATACCGTAAACCGCGGAATTCTGCAAAAACACTATTCACGGGGAAAAGACGAAAACCCGTAAACACGAATTTTCGGTTGCTCAGTTTCATCAATATGCAAAACTGACATACCGCTAAATTCGGTAAAACACTATTCATCGATCCCGTAAATATTCTCCACAACAACCCGCAAGATTATACGTCAACTACGTATAACTTTCTTTTCTCAACCGAAACACTATTTGGGAGAGAAACCGAGAAAGAGAGAAAATACCGATTCGTTTCTGCACGAAAAGATACATGTGAATGTGCATATGTATATATGTGAATATATCTTTCTCTCTCTACCCCTCCACCCCTATTTATAGTGTTTAGATTCGGTTGCAAAAGACCAAAATGCCCTCCAAGTTCGGCCTATTTACAAGATATGCCATTGACACCTCATCCTTTTATATGTGAAATGACCAAAATACCCCTTCCACACCCTTCCACATTCTTCTCCATGCTTCTACACATGCAAGGTGGCATAGGTGTGAAATGACCATTTTGCCCTTGTGGATAGGATTGATGACATGTCATCTGGATAGGATCAATGACGTGTCATGCGGATAAGCACGAATCTGAAAAGACCCGAATGCCCTCGGCCCGAACACAAATAATATTCGTATAATTATTCTGAACAATTATATATATATTTTTCTTTCGGTTATTTGTTTCGGTATCGATGACGTGTCATCTGGATAGGATCGATGACGTGTCATGCGGATAAGGACGAATCTGAAAAGACTCGAATGCCCTCGGCCCGAACACAAATAATATTCGTATAATTATTCTGAATAATTATATATATTTTTCTTGCGGTTATTTGTTGTTTCGATAATTTATACAATGTGTCCTGCACATTTATAAATTAACCGGTTAACTTTTATAAAACGTGTCATACACGTTTATAAATTAACCAATGTTTTTGCTTGTTATTTTTACATAACATTTATAATTTAATTATAACACGTATAATTAATTATAACCATCTTAATATTAATTATAATCAATTTATAATTAATCAGTAAGATTCTCCGAGTAGCTCCTATATGGTGTGACCCAATAGGATCTGTGTTATGTTGGTAAACAGAGTTAAAACTGTTTTAACTTCTGTTAGTCATGGGTGGCATCTGGCAACACATCATGACCATCCAATTACACAGATGATGCTGTACTGTTCAATATCACGATCCAGTAAACAATTTACTTGTGTCTGTTCTTCTGTCTCATAGCTATCAGATTAGTTTCAAGGTAGATGTGTGTCATCCTTGCTAACTTAATCTTTTCTTGATCTTGAGCAGATTATCAAATATAATTACTCTTGTAATTATACCGCTAGCAGATAATCTTACTCTATCAAGGGGCCCAGTGATGCTATAGCTCGTATAGAGATACGAGGGACAAATAGTATTCTTGGTAAACTATCACTTCCTCAGCTAAGCTATACATATGGAAAAGCTACCGTTATGACTGCTTTTTACGGACAGCGGTGGATAACAATCACACATACATATTTCTCAGTGGGAACGATAAATACCTCATACTGTAGAACGTGACACTGAATGAAAACATAAATGACACGAACACAATTCTATTTAATGTTTCATTCGGGGTCTGTCAAATACCATGTTTCTAAAACATGTATCTATGTGATTAAAATGACATCTCGTGTCAGGTGGTTTGTAAAACTTAACCATCTTTTAATCCACATACTAACCTTATCACGGTAATTAGTGTTCCTGCTAATTACCTTGGTCAGTGACCTTTTAAGAATATATATCATCTATATTATGGAGTTTCACAATTTCAGTCATGAACTCGAAATGATCCATAAATTCAATAATACTCAAGGCAACAAAATGCTATATAAATAAACATTCAATTCATGAACAAAGCTTTATGATAAATTATCGTATTATTGACTTCTAGATTATTACAAACTAACAATCTCCCACTTAAGCTAGGAGTCAATCATCGTAGACCCTACTTATATACAAAACTCTTTATTCTCTAAGATCTCGTAGATCCTGAGAAAATCTCACAGCCAATCTTCTATGTGTTCCAGACCCATAGAAGCATTAAGCATCTCGTGCTTGGCTTGAGGAAGAGATTTTGTGAGTGGATCAGCTGTGTTGCTGACTGTGTCAACTCTACTTATCTTTACATCACCTTTATATTAATTATATCTTTTATAATTAATTATAAGCATCTTATGATGTTTACGATCTCTCGTATTAGGTGATAACGTTGTAGACGAGAAACATATCCTTAGTTCTCCTCAAGAACTTAAGGATATTATTTACAGCATTCCAGTGCTTTATGCCTGGATTAGCCTGATATCTACTCGTTATACTCAAAGCATACGAGACATCTGGGCGAGTGCACAACATGGCGCATATGATAGAGCCAATAGCCGAAGCGTATGGTACTCTACTCATAGTGCTTTGCTCATCAGTTGTCGAAGGAAACTGAGTCTTGCTAAGCAGTGCACCATGATTCATTGGCAGGAATCCTCTCTTAGAATCCTGCATGCTGAACCGATTCAGCACTTTGTCAATGTACGTGCTTTGACTTAATCCTATAAGTCTCTTTGATCTACCTCGGTAGATCTTTATGCCTAGTATATAGACATCCTCGCCCAAGTCCTTCATCGAGAAAACTTTTCTTTAATGAAGACTTGGCTAATTGCAAATAGAGGAATATCGTTTCCTATTAAGAGTATGTCATCTACATATAAGATTAAGAAAGGCGATGACACTCCCACTAGTTTTTCTGTACACATAAGATTCTTCTTCGCATCTGACGAAGTCAAGCTTTTTGACTTCTTCGCCAAATCGAAGATTCCAACTCCGTGATGCATGCTTCAATCCATAAATGGATTCAAGAAGTTTGCATACCTTCCCAGCATTCTCTGGATCTTCAAAACCCGTAGGCTGTGTCATGTACACATCCTCTTCTTAAATTTTCATTTAAGAATGCGGTTTTGACATCCATTTGCCATATTTCATCATCATGAAATGTGGCAATTGCTAGGAGTATCCGAATTGACTTAAACATAGCCACGGGTGAAAAAGTTTCATCAATTCCCAGAATTTGTTTGAAACCTTTTCGCTACTAGCCGTGCTTTGTAAATAGTCATATTGTCATCCATGTCTGTTTTCCTTTGAAAACCCACTTGTTAGCTATGAGCTTCACCCCATCAAGTGGTACAACTAGGTTCCAAACCGTGTTGTCATACATGGACTGTATTTCGGATCTTATGGCCTCCAGCCATTTATCAGAGTTAGGCCTATCCATTGCTTCCGCATAGGTCAGAGGATCTTCAGTGTCAAAACTGAGACCTCGTGCAGTCCCAAGTACCTCTCGGGTGCATGGACTGTTCTCATTGACCTACGTAGCACTTGTTCTTCAGGCTGTCGAACTTGATCCACAACTGTCTGCGGATCCAGTTCTACTTCAACTTGCGTTGAAGCACTTGAGCTCGAGACTAGAACCTCATCCACAACTATTTGTGGACTTGGTACTTCCAGATGCTCATCAGCCAAAAAATCAAGAGGTGGGTTAATCTGATCTAGTTCAGATATTGTATTGTGTGATGTATCTTGAATTTCTTCAAGTATTACATTACTCCCACTACTTCCTTTTGCAAGAAACTTGTTCTCCAAAAGTATACCATGACGAGCAACAACTAATTTGTTCTCGGACTGGTAATAGAAGTAATATCCTTTCGTTTCCTTAGGATACTCTACGAAAAAGCACTTGTCAGATTTGGGACCAAGTTTGTCAGACGTCAGACGTTTGACAAATACTTCGCAACCCCATTTTTAAGATAAGACATATTTGGGATTTCCCAAACCATAACTGGTATGGAGTCTTTTCAACTGACTTGGATGGAACCATATTTATCGTTAGTGCGGCAGTATCTAGTGCGTGTCCCCAAAATGATTTTGGGAAGGGTGGCGTTACTCATCATGGAACGAATCATGTCCAGCATGGTTTGTTTCATTTTCTTGGCAACACTGTAACATTGCAGTGTTCCTAGAGGTGTGAGTTGTGAGACTATCTCACATTCCTTTAAGTACGTTTTGAAAACCATAACTCAAGTATTTGCTATCACGGTCCTACCGTAATGCCTTAATACTTTTGTTCAGTTGATTTTCTACTTTAGTCTTAAATTCCTTGAACTCGTCAAAGGATTCAGACTTATGTCTCATGTAAGTCAATACTTTCATGAAACGTTTTGAGTCTTTTGTTATTGATGTTAAACACGTGGTTTTCCATTTCTAGCATATAAAGATCATTTAACAAGTAAGATGATCCATAATATGTCTCATTTTTATAAATAGAACATCTATTGTCCTTTATAACAAACGAGAAACCATTCATCTCTAAACACGAGATTGATATGATATTTCTAGAAATGGTAGGAACAAAATAAACATTTTCTAGTTCCAGAATAAACCCGCTAGGCAAGTACAATTTTATCATACCGACTGTAACAGCTGCAACTTGTGCTCCGTTTCCAACTCGGAGTTGTACTTCCTTATTGCGTAACTTCCTTTTAGTGCGTGCATATTCGTGCAAATATGAGCACATGATCCAGTAGCCAGTACCCAATCATTAAAAGAGGTCGCAACATTAATTTCAATAACATAAATACTTGAGACTGAGACTTTTGAGACATTCTCAAACTTCATATCTCCAAGATACTCCGGGCAGTTTCTCTTCCAGTGACCTTTGCTATTGTTAAAATAGCAGTCAGAGTTAGCAGAAACATTTATCTTGGGAGAGTTCGTTCCTGGAACCAACTTCCCTTTGCCTTTGTACTTAATCGCCGTTTTTCCCTTTTGCTTTCTTGATCTTCCTCCCACCTTCTTGGATCATGAGGACATGAGAGCTATTCTCAATGTCTTTATCAGTGATCCTCAGCATCCCTTGGGGCTCCTGCAAACTTTTATCCAACTCTTGCTTATGGGAGTTCACAATGAACTCCGAATAGCTGGGAGGAAATAAGTTCAGGATAACTTCTGTGGCCAACTCGTGGCTCCACAGACAGTTAAGCTTTTACAGTTTCTCATCATCGCTTGTCATACGAAGTGTGTGAGTACTGACAAAGCTGCTCTCTACTATTTCAGCAGGGACCGGTGTATTTAGGATATATTCTTTTTCCTCACGTATGTCTACCTTTCGAATAGAGAGCGTAAAGAGAAAGACGTTTCTTTAGCCATATTTCTACAACGTTTAAAGTAAAGATTTTAGCTTTGTTCATGTAATGTTTTATTCCAATAATAAAACTCCCACTGCAAATTTGTTCTATTCCCG
Organism: Carex rostrata; assembly: GCF_964058835.1. Taxonomy (NCBI): domain Eukaryota; kingdom Viridiplantae; phylum Streptophyta; class Magnoliopsida; order Poales; family Cyperaceae; genus Carex; species Carex rostrata. Next base: position 4,210,363 of record NC_135919.1, on the reverse strand, counting down.
TTTGCAGTAGGACCAAGATCCATATTTTCACCAATAACCAAGGCAGTGTATGCATATCATGGCTATCAGTTATCTTAGGTAAGCAAACTTGCTAATCACATCTCTTTGTGATTCTTGGTTTCGTTAAAACATCACGTGTTTTTAACGAAGACTTTGCCCCGAGCCCAAAACTGTTTTGGAAATCATCGGTAAGTAACCTCACTCTATTTGGTTTGATATGTCGGACATAACCCTCGACCACCAAAGGTAAAAGGCGATGTCTACTGAGTAGTTTAATCATCAACCAATGAACAATGGTTTGAGGAGGATAGAGTGGGAAGGGCATACTACTTAATATTTAATGGGTTGGTGTTTATGCTTAATAGTGCCAGCAATCTCCAAAGGGGTATGTGAGAAAGAACGACTAATGTGATTCTATTCGTATCTTTATAACGACTTCTTTCATATGCTTCATTAAGCAATTATGGAAAGAAAGTCTTGAATACTGAATGTGATCTCCATTTCTTTTCTTATCTTATGTTAGAAAGAACGATTAATGTGATTCTATTCGTATCTTTATAGCGACCTCTTTCATATGCTTCATTAAGCAGTCGTGGAAAGGAAGTCTAAAATATCGAATGTGATCCCCATTACTTTCTTTTCTCAACATATGTAAGAATGACTAAATGTGATTCTATTCGTATCTTTATAACGACCTTTTTCATATGCTTCATTAAGCAGTCATGGAAAGGAAGTCTTGAATACGAAATGTGATCTCCATTAGTTTATGTTCTCATCAGTACCTCTTTGATACGCTTAGCTTTGTTAAGCAGTCAGTTCTTGTAACTGACTTTGGACACGTGAAAGTCGTCTGCCAGAAAGACAACGGTGAGTTCCTTCACAAATCTTTCTTTGACATCACGTTCTTTCACGGTTCCTTTGAAAGCAATAAATCTAATTTATTCAATTCATATCAAAGCAGTAAATCTAATTTACTTATATACGGGAGCAAGTCAGGTATATTATTTATCAGTTCCTAATTCTTTATTTTGCAGCTATGCTCAGTTCTTATTTATACCATTTAAAGCACATAAACAATTTATATGTTTTAAAGTCAGATATTCTTTTCGGTCCATAAAGCAATTTGGTAACGTGACAAAGTTCCTTTTGGGCCAGCCATTAGGACACGTGAAAGGGGCTCCCAGGAAAGATTGGGGTCACGAGGACCGCTTAGACTCAATCTTTCCTAGACAGAACCATCTCTTTCTTGTGTGGAAATGACAGCTCTTACTCAGGTACTTTATCACATTCTTCGATGAACTTTATTTATCCGAAGGTTTTCGAAAAGGCGAAAAACTTACACTAAATTTTGCCATTTCAAAAGCGTTAAAGCAATTTGGTAACGTGACAAAGTCCCCTTTGGGCCAGCTATCAGGACACGTAAAAGAGGGTTAGACGAAAAGCCGAGACTTTTCTTGTCATTAACCTTGTCTTTTACGGGTGGAGATTAACAGCTCTTACTCAGGTACTTTATTGCTTCATCACATTCTTAGATGAACTTTAACGCAATCAAAAGTTTTGAAAACGAAAACATAAAGAAAGCATAAAATCCTATTTTATCTTTCTCGGTCGGAAAACCGATCCAAGAAATGTAAAAGTTTACATTTCATAAGAAAGCATAAAGAAAGCTTAAATTTAATTTAACTTTCTTAGTCGGTAGAACCGATCCAAGAAAATCTCATTTCTAATCGATTTTGGACTTAAGCTGCAAATGTAAGGATTAAACTGATATGCGGTATATGCACCTAATTTGCATAAGTTATAACTTTTAGAAAATCAATCAGCGGGAGAGCCTTGTGCTCTGATACCACTGTTGGGGTTTCGGGGTGGTATAACCAAAACCCCTTTTAGGCTTAAGTTGCGGAATGACCGTAGAACAAAAATTTCTACAGCCAACTTAAGCTCAGGATTAAACGGGGTATGTCAGGAAACTTTCCAAGGCGGTCCACCTTCAGTATTCCTTTGGCATCAAAACCCAATTTAATCCTTTTACAGATCTACTCCATGATTGATTTCTAAAACTTTAATCTACTTACAAATTAAATAGATTAATATAACATATTTATACCTTGTTTCCAAATCACAGTTGGAATGCAGACCGAGCGAGTAGAGCCTCACCAGGGAAGGAATCGACTCGGAGTATCACACGTGTGATACCTCTATCGGTTATCCACCAGGACTAACCGGAGAGCGGTTTATTTCTTCTGCCAGAAATACCGTAAACCGCGGAATTCTGCAAAAACACTATTCACGGGGAAAAGACGAAAACCCGTAAACACGAATTTTCGGTTGCTCAGTTTCATCAATATGCAAAACTGACATACCGCTAAATTCGGTAAAACACTATTCATCGATCCCGTAAATATTCTCCACAACAACCCGCAAGATTATACGTCAACTACGTATAACTTTCTTTTCTCAACCGAAACACTATTTGGGAGAGAAACCGAGAAAGAGAGAAAATACCGATTCGTTTCTGCACGAAAAGATACATGTGAATGTGCATATGTATATATGTGAATATATCTTTCTCTCTCTACCCCTCCACCCCTATTTATAGTGTTTAGATTCGGTTGCAAAAGACCAAAATGCCCTCCAAGTTCGGCCTATTTACAAGATATGCCATTGACACCTCATCCTTTTATATGTGAAATGACCAAAATACCCCTTCCACACCCTTCCACATTCTTCTCCATGCTTCTACACATGCAAGGTGGCATAGGTGTGAAATGACCATTTTGCCCTTGTGGATAGGATTGATGACATGTCATCTGGATAGGATCAATGACGTGTCATGCGGATAAGCACGAATCTGAAAAGACCCGAATGCCCTCGGCCCGAACACAAATAATATTCGTATAATTATTCTGAACAATTATATATATATTTTTCTTTCGGTTATTTGTTTCGGTATCGATGACGTGTCATCTGGATAGGATCGATGACGTGTCATGCGGATAAGGACGAATCTGAAAAGACTCGAATGCCCTCGGCCCGAACACAAATAATATTCGTATAATTATTCTGAATAATTATATATATTTTTCTTGCGGTTATTTGTTGTTTCGATAATTTATACAATGTGTCCTGCACATTTATAAATTAACCGGTTAACTTTTATACAACGTGTCATACACGTTTATAAATTAACCAATGTTTTTGCTTGTTATTTTTACATAACATTTATAATTTAATTATAACACGTATAATTAATTATAACCATCTTAATATTAATTATAATCAATTTATAATTAATCAGTAAGATTCTCCGAGTAGCTCCTATATGGTGTGACCCAATAGGATCTGTGTTATGTTGGTAAACAGAGTTAAAACTGTTTTAACTTCTGTTAGTCATGGGTGGCATCTGGCAACACATCATGACCATCCAATTACACAGATGATGCTGTACTGTTCAATATCACGATCCAGTAAACAATTTACTTGTGTCTGTTCTTCTGTCTCATAGCTATCAGATTAGTTTCAAGGTAGATGTGTGTCATCCTTGCTAACTTAATCTTTTCTTGATCTTGAGCAGATTATCAAATATAATTACTCTTGTAATTATACCGCTAGCAGATAATCTTACTCTATCAAGGGGCCCAGTGATGCTATAGCTCGTATAGAGATACGAGGGACAAATAGTATTCTTGGTAAACTATCACTTCCTCAGCTAAGCTATACATATGGAAAAGCTACCGTTATGACTGCTTTTTACGGACAGCGGTGGATAACAATCACACATACATATTTCTCAGTGGGAACGATAAATACCTCATACTGTAGAACGTGACACTGAATGAAAACATAAATGACACGAACACAATTCTATTTAATGTTTCATTCGGGGTCTGTCAAATACCATGTTTCTAAAACATGTATCTATGTGATTAAAATGACATCTCGTGTCAGGTGGTTTGTAAAACTTAACCATCTTTTAATCCACATACTAACCTTATCGCGGTAATTAGTGTTCCTGCTAATTACCTTGGTCAGTGACCTTTTAAGAATATATATCATCTATATTATGGAGTTTCACAATTTCAGTCATGAACTCGAAATGATCCATAAATTCAATAATACTAAAGGCAACAAAATGCTATATAAATAAACATTCAATTCATGAACAAAGCTTTATGATAAATTATCGTATTATTGACTTCTAGATTATTACAAACTAACATACATATCATGTTGAGCGGTTCACATCGATAGTTTGAACTTTGAAAATGAAGATATTAAATATGATGTATGATCTGGATGCGCAAATATTACAAATATGATGTATGACGAGATATGAAAAGCATGAAGTATTAGAGTCCTTCTCAAGTATATATCAATATTTGTAAGAGTAAAGCTAGGATGTGATGTGCTCACCAAACCCTTTTGGTGAGCACAACTCCAAAAGTATATAAAATCGATTTCAAACGTCAAATCCAAACCATTGAAATTCATGCACTTCGTGAGTAATGCATGTACATGCAAAATTTTGAAAGTTTCGAGTTTATTTACTATAATGTCAAGCGGTCAAAGAAATGAATATTTTATAAGTTAATTTATAAGTTGTTTTCTATATTTAATTTGTATCATTTCTTTGACTGCTTGACCTTGTAGTAAATAAACTCGAAACTTTTAAAATTTTGCATGTACATGTATCGCTCATGAAGCACGTGAATTTCAACGGTTTGAATTCGACATTTAAAGTCAATCTGATATATTTTTGAAGTTGTGCTCACCAAACTCTCTTAGTCAGCACATCACACCATAACTTTGTTGTTATTTGTAATTGTAGGAGATAATAGCCACCTCACTGATGCTATTCCGTGATTGTAGCAAAGGGGACTGAAAGTGCACAATTAGTCAAAAAAGCGCAAAAAAAAAAAAAAAATGTCTGCATCATTGCTGACCGGTTTTTGAAAAAGATCTCTCTCTCCTGTACCAGAATAACCTTCCCCCAGGTTGTGTGATTTCCAAATTATCTTCTCAGTGCCATATAATAGTAGCCTTAGCAAACAAGAAAAAAAAAAAAAAACTTTTTATGTATATGTCCAGTGAAATTCTCTATTGGTGAACATGTGTTTGTTAAAACAATCATTACTGTACAAAATTGGTTAATATATAGATAATGCATTTATAAAGAACAGTTGAACAGCAAGCCTGACCACTCATCATTAATTATAGGATGTAATAGTGGTATTATTATTATTATTATTATTATTATTATTATTATTATTATAATTTTATTTTTATTATTATTATTATTTTTATTATTATTATTATTATTATTATTATTATTATTATTATTATTATTATTATTATTATTATTATTATTATTATTAAATCTGAGCCCTTCAAATCTACAATTAAAAATGAGGCGTTTCAGATCAGATCACATGCCCACATGCAATTTTAGAGCTAAAATGGCGGAGACGAAATCGAATCGTGATTTAATTAGAAGACCGAATCTCCTGTACCTCTGGGGGCAAGAAATTACTGCCCCTAGAGCCACCGCCAGGCCCACCTCGGACCCACCTGGCAGTGGTTCTAAGGGCAGGTGATCCGGTCGCTTTAATTAGACTGCATAGAATTATTAATAAAGCAGAAAGCATTTTATTTTTATCACATTTTAGCATCAACTTAATGCCTTATTACACTAACACACAATTAATTATACCGGATATTTAATTTAAATTAGAGATCAAGGTTACAAACACACATTAACTATTTCATGAGCGGAATTAAATTATATAAAAACTTTTATAACAATAAAATTTAATTTAATTTTAATATATATAATTTTCTTTTTTAATTATAGAGGTGCTGAAGCACTTCTTGACTTGTATTAAGATGCGCATATTAATTGTAAGGTCAGTTTTAAATTGATTGGATACAACACCAATGATTTGGTTCTTAAAATGAATTAATTAATGCAAATAAGATGGAAGTGGCCCAAAGGAGCATTTACCAGCTGTACATAGAAACAAACAAACAAAAGAAAAGAGAAAATAAACCAGGAGAGATCTCCTATACATCAGCATCCAGCAAACAGGTATGAGCTACTGTCAAAGAATCCATATTGGGTTGTTCCCAACAGGCAACAGCTGTTTCCATAATACGGTTATCACTATACAAAGGAAAGTTCTTAATTTTGTCATAAGAACAAGCTTACAAAAGAAAAAAAATTGACAAAAAAAGAGAAGAGAAAATAAACCAGGAGAGATCTCCTATACATCAGCATCCAGCAAACAGGTATGAGCTACTGTCAAAGAATCCACATTGGGTTGTTTCCATAATACGGTTATTCATATCTATCACCATATATTTACATAGAAAAACTGCCAATACAGATCTGTTTCTAGATGCTGACGTGTGGGTCCCATGCCCCGGCACAAACATAAAAGAATAAATTAACACGATTAATCACTATCACAATCACGTAGTCAGCGGCTATGAATTAACAGAAACAATTAATTGTAGAAAATTAGATTGAGGATCTCATGTCGATCGTGTATACCTACATACGCTATCTTTTGGTACCGTACATGGACATTTAATTCTTTGCTGTGGTGTTTGAGCTACCAGTATTTCTGGTACCAATCATGTGGGGGACGTGGATCCTATCATAATTTAACATACCTGTATTAATTTCATTATATATAACCACCACCTGCGTGCACTCCACGTACGTGCATCATTTTCAAAATTTTATTTTAATTTCTCTGTTGTGTTAGAGCATCTACGTTCAGAAACTACTTACAAATTAATTTCATGAAAAGGATATCCTACATTCCTACTGCTTCACATATTCTGTCATATCAGATTATCTACAGCGAAGACAGAGAATAAATCTAACTATAATTTATGAGGAGGGTTCAAATGCCTCCATCATGCCTCCATCTCTCTATATCATTGTCAAAGTTCAAACAATCGATCCGAACCGCTCAACCTAACCTCCATACTAAAATATATTTGGAGACCAAATTTTATATATTTAGGAATTTTTTTACTATTTTTTTAGATAGGTACAAAATCAGTAAATCTGAACCATCTAAAAATAGTATTTTTGTACATATCTAAAAAGATAGTAAAAAAATTCCTAAAAATATAAAATTTGGTCTCCAAACATATTTTAGTATGGAGGTTGGGTTGAGCGGTTCGGATCGACTGTTTGAACTTTGAGAATGATGGAGAGGGATGGAAGCATGATGGAGGCATTTGAACCATCTCATAATTTATTTACTTTTAGTAAGTTTGAGATCAAGTTATCCAATTAATTTAATATTTATAAAGAATATTTTATTCGAATTTTTGAATATGTGATCTCTAATTCAGAGGAGATTGCCATTACTATTAGATTAAAGACCGATTCTCAAATCTAATTACAATAAACAATATATTTACAAGCCGTACAATTTAAATGTTCCTGGAGATTCTAAATGAAATTAGAACGTACAACGTCCCAAGATCTTGCCGAAATTTTTATTTATACCATAAAAAAAATAAACCAGAACACCCTTGTTTGGTGAGAATTCAAAAACTATCCAGGTCGTCAAATCTTCCTGCGGCTTGCAAGATTGAGGGCCGTCAAATGGCCCTGCAGCTCCAGTCTAGGAGCCTCCTAATGAAATAGCGGCCCTAATTTTTTTTTTAAATATGGTAGAAATAAAAATTTCAGAAGATCCTGACTTTATCATTAATTAGATTAAAAAAAACAGATTTTCGACTATAAATACACTTTATATATTTGTAAAAAAACCATGATCTAAGCTACCGATTTCATATATTACAAATCATATTTATTATATATTTATTTTAGATAAAGATGTAGTAAAGTCTTTTTACGTTAAATATTCATAGTAAATTCTCCAGCTGGATTTCAGACTTATGACATTGTACGCAAATATGGATATTATATAATTACTAGACTAACTTTAAATTGATAATTAATTTTTTGGCTCAATTAAATTTAAATTTTTTCTTCAGTACATATTTATTCATGGGACGAAACCTTAAAAATAATTTTAATTTGTTTTATAGCAAAGCACAGATCAGAGATAAGAATTCATATCCTCTGAGATATCTCAAACTTTGCCTGCTTTTATGGAAAATCCCAACCGTTTAAGGACGTTCTGCACAAATCTCAAAGCATACAAAATACTCAGAGGATACGCACCGGACACGTAGGTCACGCAAAAGTTGAGATATCTCAGAGGATACGCACTCCAGAGGTAAAGGGTTCATTCAACAATTTGGTAGGTTTATCGAATTATTTGGTCAGATCTGATTTGTACTTTTTGTTTGTTAATTTGTTTCAAATGAACGGTCAGGATTCGATATAAGCATTCAATGATACCGTACAATAAAAGTGTAGCTGGGGCCTTATAGGGGCCATGGTCCATGAGGATCGTGCCATTTGAATTCAGATCCAGTGCAATACTTAACAGTGTAGAATGAAATCTGAGTCGTTCACTTTAATCTGGAACGAATCTTAAAGCGAACACTTATTTTTCAAAGACGAACAGAATTGATTTTGATTCGGTCGGTTGTGTATTCTACGCGATGAGGTACTTGAGGGATACTCACTTGATGGGGTTTCAGGGATTATAGCCTTATAGTAGGGAGGGGCTCAGCAATCACGTGGCTTGATCCGACATGAGAAGACAAAAAGGCAACAATATAGAGATCTGGCGACCTATTCAACTTCAGTAATCAGTACCACTTCGCATTATGTCTAATATAGAGATCATTGTTTGCATGTCCTTTTTTTTTATTATTTATTAAAGCCCTTAGTCACTCACACAACACACTCACACGACTCAAAATCCATGTTCTCTCGTAGAAGAACGGATGTCTTATTCAAACAGTGTTGCCTCATTATTTGCATGTGACCGACATCACAAGTTCATGCACACTGTGCGTTTGGATTGGATGGGGAACTTTTTAAAGTTCATGTACAGTGTGCGTTTGGATTGGAAGGGAATTTTTGTAACTGAAGAAATTATTAAAATCTGATTTATGGAAATAAAAAGAGTGACTTGTTTTCAACGAATATAGATTTGACTAATTTACTCCGATTCAAATTTATGAATCGGACTCAATCATTTAGATCCATGTTTTTTTGTTTGAGTTTGGATCCTGACCGTCCGATTAGATGATAATCAAGCCCTAGTCCATAGATGATCTTAGAAAAACATAATATTTAGATGTAGACCATTGAATCAGATTCATATATTTTGGATCGGATTCAATGAGTCAAATATTTCTATATTTGTTAGAAACGAGACACTATTTCTATGTCCGTACGTTTGAATTTAATAATTTCTATGGATAAAAAATTTCCGATTAAAAGTGGAATTTGTCATTAGTGAAAAACAGAGAGTTAACTCAAATTCAGAACAATTGCATTTCAATTTAATAGCGGAATAATTAACTTACTCCTGATAACTCAACATTTTAAAACATCTACTTTTTCATCAAAATACAAAATACCAAAAAAATTATTTTTACCATTCAAAAAAATAAATAAAATAATCACGATTTTTGATAAATTTTTATTTTTTAAATGATCTAGTTTAAAATTGCGGATACAAATTGAGTTTCCGCAATTTCAAACTACGTACATGTTTGCCTATAAAAGCACGGACAAGAGAAAGAAATCGCAATTTCATTTGTGTGTCCAATCCTTCCGATTTTGGATAAGGTTCTTCTTCTTTTTTCATTTCAATTTTTATTTTTGTAATTGCTTAGATAGGTTTATAATTTAGAATTTAAGATTTAGGTTTACGGATTATTAGTACAAAAATTTAAGATTAATTAATTAGATTGTGGTACATCCCACGTGTATAAATACAATTACAGCATGGCACTATTTCACTTTTTAGCTTTTTTTCTATATCATGACAAATTAGAAAAGCAAAAAGGGAAGGGAGCCTAGATTTTCAACAATTTGTTAGGTCTATCCAATTATTTGGTCAGATCTGATTTGGATCTTTTTTATTTCAAATAGACGGTCCAGATTCTACAAAAAAAAAAAAAGGCATTCAATGAAGTGGGTGTTTAGGAACCCATGAGTCACACACTCACACATAACACATGGGATGAGAATTAATATTAACTAAAGTAACTCAAATTTTGAGTTTAGATTAGTACCGTCCGATCAGAATCCAAACAAATCTGACGGTTCAGATGTAAAGTCAAAATTTGAGTTAGTTGAGAGGTTGGGTTCAACCGTTCAGGGATGATAAGGGCTCTGTTGTTGTTGCTGACCGTAGTCCTCTGTTCACGGAAACTGGAGACAGCAATCACATGACTTGATCGGAATCGGACATAAGACAACAAAAAGGAAACAATATACAACAGATCTAGGATGCTCTTCTGCCACTTCGCTTCATGTCTAATATTATGAATAAACATGTGCGCCTCTTAAACAAGAGCAAAATAGCAACAACAACAAAAAAAATGGAATCACACAAGCGCATGTGTGACAGTGTTAAGAGTTGGGAGCTTGGATGGCCATGCCAGATCATTATTTGCAATTGCATGTCACCAACATCACATCTTCGACATGAGAGTAGGTATGATGGCCATCAGGCCTACTTTTGATTCGATGAGTTCATACACCATTCGATCTACTTTAGAATTCGTATGTTCCGCTTCAAAATTCGTGAGTTTGTACAATTTTTGGGTACACAGATCTTAAGACGAATTGGACGGTTATGGAGCTCATTAGATCCAAAAGTAAATCTGATGGACATCGGACCTACCCAGTTAACCACAACTTCATACTGTTGATATTGGACGAAATGTTTTTTTTTTAATTTTATTTTAAATATCTTGTTAGTGGGTGGTGATTGTTAATTAATATTGAGGAATACGTTTTGTTTTATCTCCATCAAGCAAATAAGGATTACAAAATTCGACGAAGCCAAATGACACTGATTTAAATAACTAGTCATTGGTCTAGTGGCAAAGATATATGATCTCTATGTGAAGAGTTATGAGATCGAAACTCAGATGGAAAAAAATCATTTGTTGTAAAACAAGAATATTAAATAGTTGGATGGCTTGACCTCCAACTTTACTAAAAAAAAAAAAAAAAGGACATTGATTTATTGATCAGTGACAGCTAATGACAAGTCCCTGATATTAAATAATAACAAGATATTGTAATGTACTGTAGAAGCAAATAAAGAGCTGTACATATCACAATCACATTATTAATTAATCCACCTGGCCTCAAATGGTGTACTGTCCAATTACTGTCTCAACATGATGCCAATAATGTAAGGACCAAAAAACAACAAGTACAACGACAAAAAAAAAACAGGTACATCATTATCTTACTGTAATCATGATTTAGTAAGTTAATGCATTTTTTTTGTTTTTAGTAATTTGAATAATTATTTATAAATAAAGATAAGAATGATGTATTTTGAATTTTTGATGCACCAGAAGGAACTTTAAAAATCTTCAAAGAGATAATATCAATGTTAAGATTTCTTTAAATATTATTCATTCTTAGAGCACATACATTTCTACAATTACAAATTTTAAATTATTTATTTATCACATATTTTCTTCACATGATAAAATGAATTAATTGTGACTTACAAAAATTGCTAATTTAACAAGATTGGTAAATTAACAAGCAACCCACATTCGTGCAATTAAAATTCCAAATGACACATCAGCGTTTGTAATTGTCTTACAAGCGGAATGGAGATGCTATTAAATTAAATAGTAATGATACAAATAGAGACGAAATTTTTATTCATATCCTGCATTAAATAATAAGTTACACAAATATTCTCAATTTTTTTAAAAAAAAATACCCCAACAACCCAGATTATTATTATTATTATTATTTGAAAATCCTCAAACAAATATTATATGGATGAAGCATTAGTTGAGAAGTAAAATTAATAAATTATTCAACAATTATTTTTTTAATGATTCATCTCACTGTATATAATCCTGACTAAATTAGAGAATAAAACAAAAATACTGTATTAATTCAAGTAAGAAAAAGTAAATGATGCTTCTTATTTTTTGTAATATTAATATTCAATTTTAGAATGTTTATTATATTCTTTTTGATGAATAATTAGTGGACTGCAAAATCATAACAACTTCAACTAAAGTTTTGAGGCCTTATACATTTTTTTTTTGCGCAATTCTGATTCTTTTGAGGTTCAACGGCTTTAGTCTCAGACACCACACCCTTCGTCTCTTCGCGACCTTTTCGAATTGTGGTCAAATGGTCAAATCGGACTTTCATACCAACATTTATGACAATTTTAAGTTTGGAACAATGCATCAATGTTTTATCGCAAAAGCATTGATGACGTATTGATGTTCTATACCCTGGTTAATCCTAGCACAAGTGCATCGATGTTTATTGCAAAAGCATTGATGACATATCAATGCTTTATACATCTCAGGGGTTGTCTATTTTTTATTGGATATCCTAGATCTGAATACCAACAACGCTAAACTAAATTTAAAAATAAAAACATCTACATAAATAACATTTTAACTAAGAAAATGAAAATATAACAAAAAAACCCTAGATTTGAGACTTCATACATTTACATAAACAATGTTTGTTCTATCATTTAGTTAGAATTATATATTGTGAGGTTGATATTGCAAAACCAATGATGACACACCGATGTTTTATATATCTTAGCGGTTATCTATTTCTTATAGCATATTCTAGATCTGAATACCAAAAACACTAAACTAAATTTCAAAATAGAAACATCTACATAAATGAGTTAGGCTGGGGTGCTATGGATAGCATAGTGGCCTCCCGTGCTACGGCTCAATATTCAAGTTTTCAAAATCCAAACGGTCGATCCGAACCGTTCATCTTATTCTCCATATTAATATCTGCTTGGAGACCAAATTTTATAATTTTCTGAATTTTTTTACTATTTATTAAGCCACTTTGAAAATCGCTAATCCAACGGTTTTACTGTTTTGTGCAGCCACCGTTGGATCAACAATTTTGTAAAATACTTAATAAATAGTAAAAAAATTCAGAAAAATGTAAAATTTGGTCTCCAAGCAGATATTAATATGGAGAATAAGATGAACGGTTCGGATCGACCGTTTGGATTTTGAAAACTTGAATATTGAGCCGTAGCATAGAGGCCTCTATGCTATCCATAGCACCCCAGCCTAACTCTACATAAATAACACTTTAACTAAGAAAATAATAATATAACAAAAAACTCCTAGATTTGAGACTTGGTACATTTACATAAACAATTTTTGTTATGTCATTTAGTTAGAATTATATATTGTGAGATTGATATTAATCATTCAAATAATAATTAATGAACAATTTTACTCAATTAATTATCTATCTATATATTATTTGTACGAGGATTTTAAAAAAATACAACCGTCCAAATTATGAGCGGTTCACTTCTAAAGAGAACCGCTCAGAATCTAAGCGGTTGAGAAATTTGTTTAAAAAAAAATTGAGGATATATATTTGTGTTTTTTTTATTTAATGGGGGATATTTTAAAATTTTCGGCAAATATAGTAATGATGTTGTTGTAATTAAAATATGACTAATATTACTGCTAACTACAACCAATATATGGAGATGAGCTACGGTGAGTTGCGAAGTAAAGTGACTATTTTACTTCACACTTATATTTTGCGATTTTAAAGTCAAAATGTCGATCTGAACTGTTCATCTTGTTCTCCATATTGAAATGTGCTTGGAGACCAAATTTTACATTTTTTGGAATATTTTTACTATTTATTAAGCCACTTATCGCTGATCCGGTGGTTCAGTAATTTTTACTGTTCACCCGAATTTTTATATTTTCAAAGTGGCTTAATAAATAGTAAAAAGATTTCAAAAAATATAAAATTTGGTTTCCAAGCACATTTCAATATAGAGATCACATTTAACAGTTCAAATCGACGTTTTAAACTTTGAAAATGAAAATATTACGTAAAATAGAAACACGTTTTACTTCGCAACTCAACGTAGTCCATCTCTTATATGTACTTTGTTTATCAGCCCAACAATAATGAAGCCAAAGGTATTTATCGTTTGTGGACACATGTCCGGTCTGGACGGTATGCGTATATAGTCGTACGTACAACTATACCATGCTGTGGGACCCGACTGTACGATTTCATCCTGTGAACTTTTTTTATCGGTAGAAATTATTAAATCAAAAGTATTGAAATAGAAAGATTGTATTATTTTTAACAAATATAAAAAATATTTGATTCATTGAGTCCGATTCAAATTATTATGTATCGGACTCAATGATTCAGATATATATATATATTTTTTAGTTTGGATTTGGATTATCTGATTAGAGGAGAATCAAGCTCTGCTCCGCATATGATCTCAGAAAAACACAATATTTGAATCTGGACTATTGAGTCATATCCATATATTTTGGATTTGTCTCAATAAGTCAAATTTTTATATATTTGTTAGAAACGAGACACTCTTTCTATTTTCGTACATCTGAATTGAATAATTTATATAGATAAAACTTTTCTTCATCTTGTTTATGTTTTCTTACTTTTCTCAATGTTCATTCACAACATAAACAAGCAGAAATAGGGATCCGACTCTGTTATTTCAATTCTAACTGATGAATTTTTTTCATGTGCAAATCTCAATACAGATAAACGATTAGGGCGTGTTCGGATGTCACGGGATTACGGAATGGGAATGGGATTTGGAATAGGAATTCACTTTTGAAAAAGTGAGAATCCACGAGTACAGAATACATGGGATTAATTATGGGAATATGAGAAAATGAGTATTCGTTTGTATTATGGAATTAATTGTGGAAAATCTTTATTTATTTTAAAATATGTATATTTATTTAATTATTTTAGTTTAGTTTAGTTATAAATAATTTTTTATTTAATTTTTGTTTTCGAATAGTATAGCATTCTGTTCTGTATTGATTTTTTAAATTATACTAATGAAATTAAATAAAATTGATTAAATAATAATATTAAAAGGATGAACCATTTCTAATAAAAAATATTACTAGAATGGTACAAATAAAATAAGGAAATTTTATAAATAAATTAAAAAAAATAAGAAAACAACAATTAAAAACATTTACAAAAAATAAACATTTATAAACAAACAAACAAGCATTTAAAATATATAATTACAAAAATTAGAAAACAAACAAACAAACATTTAATTATTGATTATTATTTTATAATATATATATATATTAAATAAGAAGTATTTAATGAAATGGAATAAATAAAATAAGAAATATTTATAAACAAATAAATAAAACAATTAAGAAAACATAAACATTTAATAAAAATTTATAAAAAATAATAATTTTTTATATACATTTATAAACAAAATATTTAAAATGTGTTGTAAAAAAAGATTTATAAATATGTAATTAAAATATATATATAAACATTACTTATTAATTATAATATATTTATTTATAAACATTTATAAATATAAGTGTCAACTAACTTTGAAAATATGTACTAGGATACTCAATATAGCAATTAACATGTGGGGGCAGATTCAAATATGTGATTAAATACGTCCGGACCGAACCATTATTAATCCCACAATAGAAAAGAGACAAAAGGGAGGACCTTATATATAGATCATAGTGAGAACTTGTTCATTGACAAAGTCGAAAAGAAAAGTTGTTCACGTGGGTGAGAGAGAAAAAAAAAAGAATTTTAAAAGTTATAGTGTGGGCCAAGTCAAGAGAAAGAAAAAATGGGAAGAAAAAAATGGACTTCAAGCTTCGTTTTTTGTTCTTACAAATTTACATTGATATAGGAATTAGTCTAGGAAATAAATGAGAATAATAAAAAAAATCCTGTTCAGCCGAACAGCTTTGGAAATTTAAATGAGAATTAGTACAAATTCCAATCAAATCCTGTGAGAATGGAGACTGCGGAACATATCCTTACATTTAGAATAACAAAATTCTGTTATTCTATTTGAAGAACAGCAGAGTCAAATCACATAAATAGTTCAAAAATGTACATAGATGTTAGCCGTACAAATAATGGCTTCTTTTAGTATAAGTCGTCGGTAAGCATGCATTTTTTCTGTAAGTTAACAGTTTTTTTTTTTTGAGGAAATGCATGTAAGTTAACATTTCGTCCAATCATTAGTGAAATATGATCACTAAATATTCACTGTATGAACTTGTGATGTCGGTCACATGCAAGCAATGATCGATGCATGGCCATCCAAGTTCCCAACTCACACACTGTCACACATGCGCCTGTGAGATTTTTTTTTTTTTTTTAATTTGTTAATCTGCTCTTGTTTGAGAATTTTTTTTATAAACCATAATTACAAAAAAAAATTATAAAACCAACATAATTATCTTTTTTTTTTTTTACAAAAACCATGAGGACGGATGCCATTTCGGTTCTGGTTGTTTTTTTTTTTGGACTAAAATGACAATTTCAGTCCCAGGCATTTTTACAATTTTTCAATGTATTTGTTTCTCGAAATCTGTGAAAACGGTTGGGATCGAAATGATACTTTAGTCCAAAAAAAAAAAAAAAAACCGTTTCTTATGGGTTTTAAAAAAAAGTCATCAAGTTACTTTTATAAAAATGTTTTTTTTTTTTAATTATGGTTTATAAAAAAAAAATTCCTTGTTTGATAATTGAGAGTAGTGGATTGAATTCGGGTAGGGTACGGGTACCTCGGGTACGGGTAGGGCGGGTAGTCGGGTAGGGCGGGTACGGGTAGGGCGGGTAGTCGGGTAGGGCGGGTACGGGTAGGGCGGGTAGTCGGGTAGGCGGGTACGGGTAGGTCGGGTAGGGTTTTAAAAAAGTGTACCCTACCCGTTTCAAACTCGTGCCCGTCCCGGGTAACGGGTACCTCGGGTACGGGTAGTCGGGTAGGGCGGGTAGGGTACGAGTATTTTTTTTTTTTTTTTTTTTTTTTTTTAATACTGTTTTTTAGTTTTTTTTTTCTGTTTTTAATATTATTTTTTTCGGCGGCAAAATAATTTTGAATTTTGAATTTAAAAAAAACGGGTAAACGGGTAAAGGGTAATGGGTAAACGGGTAAAAGTACACGGGTAAAAGGGTAAAGTAGGTCGGGTAAACGGGTAAAACGGGTGCGGGTAGACGGGTTTCGGGTACGGGTAAAACGGGTACGAGTTGGGCGGGTTTTTTCCCGAATCATTGAGTCCGGTCCGTCTCAAACCCGTACCCGTTTACCCGCCTATACCCGGGCACAGGTACGGGTACCTCGGGTAACGGGTACGGGTCGGGTAAAACGGGTCATACCCGTTCGGGTAAAAGCAAACCACTAATTGAGAGGCGCACATGTTTGTTCATTATATCAGACATGAAGCGACGTGGTATTATTTGCCTTTTGTTGTCTTGTCTTATGTCTTTATGTCCGATCAAGGCATCAAGCCACGTGATTGCTGTCTCCGTAAACAAAAGGACTACGGTTAGCACAAAGCCCTTCACTTTTATTGTACGGGATCATTAAATGCTTTTTATCAGATCGGATCCTGACCGTCCATTCCTGCAAAGTCCAAATCAGATCTGACCAAATAATTGGATAAACTCACCAAAACTGTTGAAAATGTAGCTTCCGTACCATTTTTGCTTTTCTAATTTGTCATTATCTAAAAGAAAATCCAAAAAAGTTGTTGTTAAAGAAGTGAAATAGTCAAATAGTGCATGCTGTAATTGTATTAATACACGTGAGATTTACCTCAATCATAAATGCAGCGCATAGAGAGAAAAGAGAAAAAAAAAAAAAAAGAGATAGAGGAATTTTTTTTTATAAACCATAATTAAAAAAAAAGAGCCAGTCTATGGTACTATGCATATTACGATTTGGCTCGTGCTACGGTTCAATATTTGACTTTTCAAAATCCTAACGGTCGATCAGAACCGTTCATCTTGTTCTCCATATCAATATGTATTTGAAGACCAAATTTTATATTTTTTGAAATTTTTTTACTATTTTTTTAGATTTATTGAAAATCACTGTTTTTGGATGGTCCAGAATTTTCAGATCAAGTGATTTTCTAAATATCTAAAAAAATAGTAAATTTTTTTCAAAAAAATGTAAAATTTGGTCTCCAAACACATATTAATATGGAGAACAAGATGAACGGTTCAGATCGACCATTAAGATTTTGAAAACTCAAATATTGAGCTGTAGCATGGGCCAAATCGTAATATGCATAGTACCATAGACTCACTCTTAAAAAAATTATGAAACCATGATTATTTATTTATTTGTTTTATAAAAATCATAAAAACTGAAATGTCATTTCGGTCCGATCTTTTTTTCGGACCAAAATGATAATTCAATCCAAGATATTTTCACAAGTTTTACAACATTTTTTTTAAATCTATGAAAACAGAAATGATTAACGAAATTTTTTTTTGCTTCAAACCAAAATGTAATATCAGTTCTTATAATTTTTGTAAAAACCAAAGCAATATTCAAGTTGGTTGGCTAAAATATATTCTTTATTTATGGTTTCTAAAAAAAAAATTCGAGATAGAGTAGCAGATCTGTGAGCCTAAAACGAACATAGAAAATCATTAAAAAAAAAGAGCATATTTTCCACACGTAACTACGTAAGAGTTACTTTAGGCAAGATGCGAATTCGACTTCTCTCCATATCAGAACTAGAGTCTAGAGCTACTGTCGAAAATTAACTTATTTTTCGTTTGAGAAAAAGTTTTCTTTCGTATCATAAATAAAAATAAGTATCGAAGAAACAATTTAATCATTTAATTGAGCAAATAATTAATGGTTAATCTAAAAAAAGTATAGTAATTAAGACAGTATTTTCTACGTTTAATATACATCACAGGTCAGGTGAAGAATTTACTATGAATAGTTAAAGTTAAAAGGCTTAACAATGGTGAAACTGTATATCACTAATTAATTATTAAGTCTAAATATAGAATATAATGAGATTTGTATAAGACTTTTGATTGTAACATAAAAAATTAGTAAGTTAGACCAATCCAGTCAGGCCAAACTTAATCTGGTGCCTATTGAAACCATAGTGACAAGATATCCGAATTATACCCGTTTAATTCTTTTTTGGGGTGATGCCGAACCGAACATCGAATTATCCGGTTGACCGAACTTTGACCGAATTAAACCCGAATAATTCCCGAATTTTACGAACTTTTCCCGGATTTTACGAATTATTCACGAATTTTTTCTGAATTTTTCCAAGAACAATTATTTTTTTGGTTTTTTTATTTTTTTGCTCCCTTGCAGGACTGAGATTTCTGATCCGGATAATTCCGAATCATTCCCGAATTATACCCGAATTATACCCGAATCACGAATTTTTGATCTCGCCGAACCGAACCCGAATAATTCATTTGTCACTATGATTGAAACTATAGAGAGCCTGCTTTAAAATTTGTGCCAAGTTAAATAAATTGTCTGAATTTATCACTTGCACCTCATATACTTGGGGTGATACGGATTAGATAAGAATGTAGACAATAAATAGAGTATGAAAACAATGTACATGTTCGGCGTGCTTCCTTAAGCCTCCTTTGGTCTCCTTTAACTCTTAATCCCGCCGAACATGTTTTCCTTAGCTTGGATTAAAGCAATTCCTTTAGACCAAATCTTAATCCAACTCAATCGCCTCCTTAGGAATCGAACTCCTTAAGGACCTCCTTTAGAAACTTTTTCAGCTAGTTTTGGACGCTTTTAACCTCATCTGCTCCTTTTTCAAAGGAGCTCCTTTGCCTTTATTATTATTTTATTATCTTCTTCCCAACAGCCAACACGGGTCCCTAGATAGAGAGAAAACAATTCCTTCTCTTTTCCAGCTGCAATATCTGATTTTTCGACGATCAACTTGCAAATCTAATGCCACCAACAACTTTCTCTTGAGATGCACTCTCCATCAACATCCGTTTTGCTTAGGTATTTTTCCCTTGAGATGATCTCTCCGGCGACTCCTCTTCTTGTGAGTGCTAAAAATCTAGGTTACGAAGGTGAAAGCAAGGAAATCAAGGTATTAGCAGCCACTTGATTGAAGTATGGGTGCTTTGTTGTTGAATTTTTTTTTGTTGGTTTCTTGATTTTGATAAATGTCGTTTTTTTTTAAGAAACTTGTTCAATAAGACGGGGGAGATTAGGTGTGAAGAGCTTTATAAAATATGAAATTGTCGGATGGTTATTGTTTTATTGGCTCCATAATATTTACATTTTGATTGTGAATGTAAGAATGACAAAAGAAAGGTATAAACCAAGAGTTGGGATGGGAACAATTTGTTTGTAATTTTATCTATTCTTGACTTTGTTCTTGCGCATGAATCAGTATCTAATAACTCTTGAACCTATCTTCAATTAGTTCAAAGTAAAATATCAAATAGATTGGTATTTCGTAAAATTTCTTGCGTAGATTTAAATATTGAGAATTATCAACAATTCAGAATTGATCAGAATCTTGATACTGTGAGACCAATGTTAGCTGCTAATTTAGATAATTGCATTTTAAATCCTTTGTACCACTTGTACCAGTTGATACCATTGAGAATGTGAACTGATACATAACAAAAATACATGAGGGTAATTTGGTATTTACATACTATAATATATACTTTATTCACACTAAGTCTTTATTTTTAATCTCCCATATCTTCCGAACACATCCTCCTTAATAAGGATTAAACTTTTTAATCCTTCACCCTTAAGGAGGGTAGCCGAACATGGCCAATGGGATGAAAATAATTAGAGTTATTTCTTTTGCTTCGCCACAGAAAATCTGATAAGACGGAACTAACAGAACTTGTGTTCTTTCAGAACAGAAAAAATTAAAAGAAAATATGGAACTGAAGCACGTGGAGTGTTCGTTCACACAGAGACCAGACATGGTGGTGGTTAACTGGTTATAGAAGACCAATAATGAAATACAGGTATCTCAATTTTTTTTTATTTGAGGGTAGGTATATATGTCAAATTAGGATAGGATCCACGTCCCCCACATGATTGGTACCAGAAATACTGGTCGTTCGAACACCACATCAAAGAAACATCCATGTACGGTACCAAATGATAGCGTACGTACGTATACATGATCTGTCCATGAGATCCTCAATCTAATTTTCTACAATTAATTGTTTCTGTTAATTCATAGCCGCTGACTACGTGATAGTGATAGTAATTAATCGTGTTAATTTATTATTTTATGTTTGTGCCGTGGGATGGGACCCACACGTTAGCATCTACAGATATATATATTTTTTAATATGCATCTACAGATAGATCTCCACCATTTTTGGTACATACTGTGAAAATTTGCGTGTACCATGACCTGCTTGTCACGTTTCGTGATCATTTGAGTGTCTTGATCATCTTTTGAAAATTTGACACAACACTTCACGTGAAATATTTGGTCATGACACGACACATGGTCACACGAGTTATGTGTAATTAGAACTGTTAGATATTAATCAAATAGTGAATATTGAATAAACTAACTTAAATTATGAAAAAAAATAGTTAAACATGACCAAACGTAACCAATCACGTTTGATAACAGTACGTTTATGCACGGCGTAACTCACATAGCATGACCATTCGCGTGCCGTGGTAACTATCCTCTCAATATTTTAGTTATGATATGATACGACATATAAAAAATTAACTTGATCACGACAAGCACATTTTTTTCCACTGCAGTGGAATTATTCTTAGTTTCTCACCATTTTTAGGTTGGCTGTTAGCTTCTTTTCTAGTGCTCTATATAAATGGTGATAGATATAAATAACCATATTATGGAAACAGCTGTTGGAAACAACCCAATATGGATTCTTTGACAGTACCTCATAACTGTTTGCTGGATGCTGATGTAAGAGATCTCTCCTGGTTTACTTTCTCTTCTTTTTATTGTCAATTTTTTTTCTTTTGTTAGCTTGTTCTTATGACAAAATTAAGAACTTTCCTTTGTACAGCTGGCATTTGCTCATTTGGGCCACTTCCATCTTAATTTGCTTTAATCATTAAAAAATCAAATCATTAATTGGTGCTGTATCCAACCAATTTAAAACTGACCTTTCAATTATACTTTCAAGATACACCTAATATGCGGATCTTAATACAAGTCAATAAGTGCTTAAGCCCCTCTATAATTAAAAAAAAAATATATATATTAAAAGAGACCAGCTATGTTAATTATATCAAGGAATATGCTTACGGGTCAAATTTTAAATTTTCATATTCAAAACGTGGAGTTAAGTAGCTCATTAAATTGATTATATATTAAACTTGCATAGTACCAATTTTTACTATTTTCAGAATTTTTTACTATTTTTTTATGATTTTGAAAGATAGTTCTTTTTGACATGCCAATAATGCATCAATATATGCACAAAATTTTTATTTTTTGACCGCTTGACTTGATACTAAATAAATTCAAAATTTCAAAAAATTTATATCTAAACGAAGCTCTCAAGAAGGAAATCGGTTTGAGCAGTTTAGATTTGTCATTTGAACTTTGAAAATGAATATATGACTTATAAGCATATATCGTGCTATACTTATATAAGTAGCGTAGCCAAGACTCATGCTAAAAATTAATTAACTTTCTTTGTCTTAAAAGTTTTTATATAATTTAACTTCGCTCATGAGCGAAATACTTAACGTGTGCTTTTAACTTACTGGTTAAAATTTCATTCTGTAATTGTGAAAATTTGAGTTTAAATCTGAAACTTCCACATTATGCATTTTACTTTATAACCTCCATCTTCAATTTAAATTAAATACCCGGTATAATTAATTGTGTATGCTAGTCTATATATTAAGGCATTTGCTGCTAAAATGTGATAAAATGCTTTCTTTTTTTTGAAATACAATAAAATGCTTTCTTCTTTATTTGATCTATACTGTATAATTAATTCACGATTCGATT
Organism: Carex rostrata; assembly: GCF_964058835.1. Taxonomy (NCBI): domain Eukaryota; kingdom Viridiplantae; phylum Streptophyta; class Magnoliopsida; order Poales; family Cyperaceae; genus Carex; species Carex rostrata. The sequence continues at coordinate 4,187,395 of NC_135919.1, read as the reverse complement.
TCGTCCCCGCCATTTTAGCTCTAAAATAGCATGTGGACATGTGATCTGATCTGAAATACCTCATTTTTAATTGGAGGGCTCAGATAATAATAATAATAATACCAGGGACTTGGCTACGGTGCTATGGGTAGCTAAGAGGCCTCCCGTGTTACGGCTCAATATTCGACTTTTCAAAATCCTAACGGTTAATCCGAACCGTTCATCTTGTTCTCCATATTAATATGTGCTTGGAGACCAAATTTTACATTTTTTGGAAATTTTTTACTATTTTTTTAGATTTATTGAAAATCGCTGTTTTTCAGACAAATCTGGACCATAAAAAACAGCGATATTCAATAAATCTAAAAAAATAGTAAAAAATTTCCAAAAAATCTAAAAATTTGATCTCCAAACACATATTAATATGGAAAACAAGATGAACGGTTCGGATCGACCGTTAGAATTTTGAAAAGTCGAATATTGAGTCGTAGCACGGGAGGCCTCTTAGCTACCCATAGCATATTAGCCAAATCCATAATACCAGTATTACATCCTATAACTAATGAGTGGTCAGGCTTGCTGTTCAACTGTTCTTTATAATTACTACGTCAATGTATAATTAATGCATTATCTATTAAACCAATTTGTACATTAATGATTGTTTTCAAATTTCAATGTCACATTTGACTTAAGAAACACATGTTCACCAATAGAGAATTTCACTGGACAAATACATAAAAGGTAACCTTTTTTCTTTTCTTGTTTGCCAAGGCTACTATTATATGGCACTGAGAATATAATTTGGAAATCACACTACCTGGGAAGGTTATTCTGGTACAGTAGAGAGAGATCTTTTTCAAAAACCGGTCAGCAATGATGTAAACATTTTTTTTTACGCTTTTTTGTCTTGGGTGCACATTCAGGCCTTTACTACCGAAATTTTTATTAATAACATTTCAAAAAAAAAAACAAAAAACCAAAACACCAAGAATTTGAAAAATACCAGAATCTCCAATTCAACTGCAGCTTTATTCTTAAAGTTTAATAATATTAATATTCCTCATCTTTTAATAATATATATTTTATATAGAGAATTGAGTTTCAAAACTTCTGATCCATGCCACCACATAATCATAAACACTAATCCATCTGATGGTGCTTCTCTCCGCTGATTTATTTTAATTGGAGCCGCCTATTTTATTATTCTTCACTTCTCATTTAAAAAGAACATTATTTTTTTTGTGTTCTCTATAAAAATATTTGTTTTATTAATTATATTATTTTTTGTTGTACACATGTTTAGAGTTCGAGAAATATGTTTACTTGCGTCAAAATTTCAATGAAGACGGAGTCAAGAAGATATTAATTTTCTTTTTAGAGTTCGAGAAATATGTTTATTTGCGTCAAAATTTCGATGAAGACGGAGCCTAGAAGATATTTTTTTTTTTTAGAGTTCGAGAAATATGTTAAAATTTGCGTCAAAATTTCAATGAAGACAGAGTCTAGAAGATATTAATGTTTTTTAGAGTTCGAGAAATATGTTTATTTGCGTCAAAATTTTGATGAAGACAGAGTCTAAAAGATATTAATTTTTTTAGAGTTCAACAAATATGTTTATTTGCATCAAAATTTCAATGAAGACAAAGTCCAGAAGATATTAATTTTGTGGGTGTAGTTCAGTTCAATTAATAATAGCTAGATACTTTAACAAGTATGATAAAAGAGAGAATTAATGTTGATAAGAATAACGGGTACTGCTATTCGGAATACTAGCCACTAGTATAGCAAGTGTGCTCGCAATTTTCGAATGATTAATGAACCAATTTTAGGCTTGGGTCGACGTCGAATAGATGGACAAGTGTGTTACTTGTTAGTGCCTTTCTTAATTACTGGATTGACTGCTTTCCCGACTTCTGTAAAGAACTCGATCCGGGAATCTCTTTAGTGCTCCATTATGCTCTTACTTGCTGCTTTAGAAGGGAAAGCCATACGCTTTTGAGAGCATCGCATTATTTCTGCCACGGTGCTACCTTATGTCCCCTTCGTTCTAGACACTTCAAAGCGATTCATCCAGAGACATTTCTCTCTGCTGTGGTCTGGAATTTTCAGGGCTAAAGTCACCATGCACATTGAATGCATTTAATTGGTCGGCTTTGTTTAATTTGCGAATTTTTTTTTTTTTTTTGTGACTTGATCCATGTGATCATGATTATAATGTAAATAGGAGGGAGGCTGACATTAGTTAATGTTCTTTTAATGTCTATCCACTCTATGCTATGTCAATTTTTAGAATCCCTAAAGGTCTATTTAAGAAATTAGATTTTAATATAGGAGACAATTCCTTTGGCAAGAATATGGGACAAATAGACACAAACCTGCTTTTTAATTGGTCTAATGTTTGTTTTAAAAAACCAATAGGAGGTATGGGGATCCTAGATTTAGATATTATGAGCATTGCTCTCCTAGCAAAATAGTGGTGGAAATTCAAAGATACCACCTTCCAAGACATTAATCATGCATAATTATGAACTAGAAAGGATACCACCTTCTGTATTTTGGAAATCCATATTAGCAATCAAGCCTATTGTTCAAAATTGTATATCTTTTTTTGAAATAATTGGTAGAGGCTACCAATGTTTACATCCAGATCCATAATTATACCGCCACTTACAAAAGTTTCAAAACAACCCTTCTGTTTACCAGTATCTCACAATTAGTCCTAGCCAATTCCCTGCTTATTACCTGCTCCAGTACAATACTTGAACCACATGGCAGAGTCTTCTAAAATTGAGTCAGCCACCAAAAATGGTGGTTTGAACTTGCCTCCAAAAATTTTATCTTTTCTCTGTTTCCAGAGATGCCACGAAATGCACATGAATAAGACAGCCCATCTCTTCTTTGGCATTGAATCTTCATGGCTGATCCTATCCCACGACTTGTCCCATGTTTGTTGGACAGAAATGCCCCTTACCATGATCCTTCTACCCAGCCGCTTTGCAACCTCCTCCCACACTTGTTTTGCATACCGGCACTGGTAAAACAAGTGTACTGCTGTCTCTAGTTGTATTGACTCGCACATAACGCATTGGGTTTCGCACTGCATGCCTCTTCTAATCATGACATCATGAGTGAGAATTCTTCTTTTCAAAAGGAGGAAGGTAAAAACTTTAACCTTTGGTGGTACCGACATTTTCCAAATGAACTCGAACCTCCATCTAACCCGACCCGCTACTTGCATGATTCTATAAATAGAAGCAGCTGAATAAACACCATTGGCAGTCCATCTCCAAACTATTTCATCTTCCTAGGAGTTGTTGAAAAGGACTTGAATATCAAGCTCCAACAATTCCGGTGCCAGGTTCTGAACAATTGGCCATCCCTCGGACAATGAAATGTTTTGCAGACGAGGTCGAGGCATACCATCCTTCAAACTTCTTAACGGTTTCTCTCCCCAAGAATCATACCAAAAGGAATCTAAGCGAGGGAGAATTTCAATTGAGATTATTGCTCAGACAGAGAGCATTTCGGCTGGCATTTCTCACTGAAATTAGATGGAGCCAAAGGGCTAGATGCCGGTGGCTTCGAGAGGGAGACAATAACACCCGTTATTTTCATGCATATGCCTCATCACGAATGCGCCAGAACCAAATACTTTCCCTAAACTATCATGGCCAAACCTTAACAAATATCCAAAACATCAAAGAAGCCTTCCTAGCCCACATGACAAGCATCCTTGGAACAGAAACTCCAGTTCAACAATTCAACCCCTCATCACTGTACCCAAACCCAAACCCGTTAACAAATTTACAAAATTCTTTTTCTTTGCAGGAAATTGAAGAGGCGGTGTTCAATCTAGCTAAAAACAAGGCGTCGGGTCCCGACGGCTTGCCGAATGAATTTGCGCAACTACACTGGCAAGACATAAAGAAGGACCTGGTGGAGATTATTGAAAGCTTCCAATTGGGGCAAGTCAACTTGCAGATTCTCAATCGAGCAAACATCCTAATGATTCCCAAGAGAAATGGTGCAAGTGAAGTTGGTGATTTCCGTCCCATAAGCATAATTAATCTCATCCCCAAAATTATCTCCAAAATTCTGGCTACCCGACTTTCACTTCACCTACCTGATCTTGTGTCCTTTAGACAAACAACCTTTATTAGAGGTAGGCAAATTGCGGAGAACTTCTTGGCAACTCGAGAAATTTTACAGCATATGGCCTCCTCTAAAACACCGGCAATATTCCTTAAACTCGACTTCACTAAAGCTTTTGACTCCTTGAATTGGAGTTTCTTGCTTAACACCTTGGCTGCTAGAGGCTTTCCTGAGACATGGTGTTTTTGGATCACTCATTTGCTGTCCACTTCTTCTTCTAGAATCATAGTGAACAGTGAAACCACTCCATATTTTGTGCACAAGAGAGGACTCCGACAAGGAGACCCGCTATCTCCTCTATTATTCATAGTGGCTCTCGATGTCCTTCAAAGGTTGATACAAAAAGTCAATGGTACCCTGACTCATGCTCTCTCAGCAAGAATCCGAGATCCGATATTGGCACTTCAATATGCGGATGACACTGCAATTATTGCACGAGCAGATCTGTCTACCATGATCTCTCTCAAACTGGTTCTTAAGCTCTTTTCTCAAATCTCGGGTCTCCAAATTAACTTTGCGAAAAGTGTGTTCATCCCTCTAAATCTATCCCCCTTAGAGCATAAATTGGTCCATCTAGTTTTTGGCTGCGAGCAAACGGATTTTCCAATTACTTATTTGGGGATGCCACTTACCTTTAAAAGACCCAATAGAGCAGACTTCTTGCCTCTAATTGAAAAAATAGAGCGAAGGTTGGAGGGATGGCAAGGAAAGCTAATCTCTCGGGCAGGAAGGCTACTCTTGCAAAATTCGGTCTTAGCTTCTATCCCTCTTCACTATATGACCTGCTTTGTGCTACCAAAATGGGTAATTAATAGAATCGATTTTGTTCGAAGAAGATTCTTATGGGGTAAGCCAATTGGCAATAAAAGGGGGGTCTCATTGCTAAATTGGGGATTAGTGTGTACCCCAAAGAGTTGTGGAGGTCTAGGAGCTGTTAATCTAGAATTGAGAAATCTCTCTTTAATTCTAAGATGGTGGTGAAAAATCCAAACTGAAAAGGAAGGGCTGTGGGCAACAGTGGCTACCACCTTGAGAGCAATTCACACTCCAACTGATGGAGTACATATCTGGAGTGTCAAAGGCTCTTTTTTTTGGGCCTCTTTTATCTCCGGTGGCAGTGAATTAAAATCTCTGCCTTGGCAAAGATTTACGATGATCTTCTTCGATAAAGAGATCGTATCACTCCCTATTGCCGTCTCCTGACTGACTCTTAGGTTGCTTGTAACAGTCACCGGTTTAGCAAATGGATGTGGGGCTACTGGCAACTCCTCCTGCTTATACAAGGGGGTTGGTATCCACCCTTTTGACCGTACCTCCACCGGGGTTTCTAATCCACCGTAAACAAACTCAATCTCAAATGGGATGTTCTCTAATTCAGTGACTGCCACTGCCACCGTCCAATGCGCAAGGTCTCCTGCTGTACTTTGTTCCAATGTGCCGAGGTAGACACCAAAGGAGGTGATGGCCTTTGATATGTCTTCCTCTTTGCTGAGGTGCATAGGAACTCCCACCAGATCAAGAAGGGCTTTGTACTTTGGGATACACAGGCGTGTATCACTTGCTGGTGACCATTGACTGAAAAAGTAGCCAAGTTCCCACACCTTGTCTGGCATGGCTTTGATGAATCTGACTGGTTGAATGTGCAGTGGGAGATGTATGACATAGCGATGCCTTGTCAAAATCCCAACTGAAACCTCCTGAACTCCGACCAGGTCCGTCATTGCCGCATATTCCGCCACTTCGTCAATTGTGAGATCCACCTCTATGTCAGGAGCATAGAGAAAGGTAGTTCTTCAAATAGCCCAAAATTGTATATCTTATTCCTCTAATTGCTCTACCACTGTCTCATTCTGGCAAGACATCTGGTATGAGAAATGTAATCTAGCTACTCAAATCCTACATTTATACCACAATTGTGCCTCCAAAGAGCTTTCTCTCCAAGAGGTACTAGCAGATCAAGGGGCTAATCTGAGGTTTACGGTTTACCAGACAATTGCAAGGAGTAGATCAGCAATATTGGGGAAGAATTGCAAAATATCCTTTTTTCTCTGTTGATTGATGACAACAATGCCCAAATACAGTAGAGATATTCACTGTCAAATCTCTATAATTTTTAAAATTTTAGAGGAGTTCAAGCTACACAACCCTTACTCTTGGTGGAATTTGAAAATTCCATCTAAAATTAAAGTTTTTATGGACTGGAACCACTCATTGTTAATTTTGTCAGGAACTTGAAACCGTTGATCACCTCTTTGCCTAATGTAGTTGGGTTAAACAAATTTGATTTTGGTTAGATCAATGTCAAGATGTGTTCAGCCATTGGGGCACAATAAATGACATGTTACTATATGCTGACTCAATGACTCGTACACAGACAAAAGCATTCCTTTGTTTTTAGTGCTTTTACTTGAACCATCTGGAAAATTATGGAAAATTAGGAATGATATGTGTTTTAATAATGATTATTGTCCTACAGGCCAAAATGCTATTATAATGATTATATCTCTAACTTTATACTGGTTAGGGAAGAAGGGGACATAGCAGCTGAAGTTCAGAACTGGCTACCACAAAACCTGGAGGAGATTCCACTGGTAGTGGTGGAGGATGCACAGGAAGGGGATTCTGAAGATGAAGAATGATGCTGTCTGTCTATGGTTGTGCTTTATTTTTCTACTCTATGTTGACACCACTTTGTGGTTTTAGTTGCTTGGGAGAACGGGTCATTCTGATATCGAAAAATATATGATAGATGAAACTTGTAACTTAAAGTTTCTGCAATGAAACAGGACTAAATAGCCTTATTTAAAAAAAAAAATTGATTATAATGGAAAGTGATACTTTTTACTTTTTTCACAAGAGATTAATCCTCTTAATTTGGAGAGTGAATACTTCCAAAATTTTGACGTGAAAAAATAAAAAGGCAATTAAATTAAACGATAATTAGTACATCCAGATTAAAGAACAATCCGAGTTATATGAGTAAAGTAGGGACACTACCAGTATTTATTTTTTTGGAGTAAATAGTGACAACCACAGAAATTAACATTAAAATCCCTAGGATGAAAAATATAACTATATATATCCTCTATAATCTAAATAAGTTAATGCATTACATTTCATGCAATCAAAAACCCTATCTTTAATTCACAAAGTGATGTCAAAGGTTAACAGTTCAGTCTTTTGGGCCTTTGAATTTTGATCTGGACCAATCTATTTGAAATTGTACCAATAGGCCCAACTAAGTGATCAAGGACTAAAATCACTATATTCAGTGCTGTCAAATTTTCTCTCTTATCCAAATGACAATAAAAATTTGTAACCCAAACATTTTTTGAGTCAACATTCAGCATATATTCAGATCAAAGAGAGAGTAACATAATTTCAACATATACTAAAGATGTAGAAATGCATTTATAGGTATGAAAAAGGTTGGCTACCAAAACCGAAACTGAAATTGTACTAATATAAACCAAGTAGCCTTCCCCCCTCCAACACCTAATAAATTCACTACAAGAAATTCATCCTCCATGTAAACTTCATGAGATTATAAAACTTAGACCTAAAAGTATCTTAGTCGTCATCCTCTGGATCAAAATCCCTTACCTTCACATCAGCATCTTCACCGTACTGTATGCAACTGTCTATTGTTGACAATATGTATTGTATGCTGGAAAAAAAAAGAATTAATGAAATATTAAATAAAATGAAAACAAATATACAAAATACATGGATGTGGTAAGGTCTAAAGGCCGCTACATTCAAGCATTACAAACATGCTTTCACTGCATCTGTAAACATAGAAATTAAGGACCCCATATTGTGGAACCAAAAAGCTCGAGAACCAATTCATAATTGCATCTGTGTGAGGCTATAATTCTATGCATAGTGCGGATTGGTCCGTTCTATGGATTGGTATTTTCATTTTAAAGTTCAAATAGTTGATTGTTCAACACGATCTCCATATGAAAATGTACCTGCAGACTAAATTTTACAACTTTTATATGTTTTTTTTCTAGTTTATTTTATGGGTAGAAACTAGAAAATCAATATTTATGAATGGTCTAGAATTTTCAGATCAAATGATTTACTACATATATAAAAAAAATAGTAAAAAATGTAAAATTTGATCTACAAGTACATTTTTCATATGGATATCATGTTGAACTCTTCAAATCTACTGTTTGGATTTTGAGAGCGGAGGTATCGATCCATATTACAGACCAATCCATGCTATGCATAGTACCATAGCCTCCTCTAGACAATAAGTAAATGAACACATAATGACAGTGAATAATAAAATTACCTGCTCTCCTTCCTTAAGTCAAGGGGTATAAAATTCACCATACTGTATTCCTCAACCTGAAGAAGACATTTGAAACAAGTTTACAATCAGACATGCTTCCATTTGAACCAATGATTTGAAGATCCCAACAAAATTTCAGATTATAAAATTGTTAGTTATGAAATTTCAGATTATGAAATTGTACCACTTCAGCCAAAGCTTTGTTCAGTTTAGCGAACTTAGGAGCCATATGTTGATTCAACTCCGATACAAGAAACCTCGCATCTGGATTGAGATATCTACAAAGAAAATGCATACTCTAATGCTTCAAAAATCAACACTTTATGGCAAAATAGAAAGGAAAAAAATATATAGAGATAGAATTTATCTTACTCTTCAACTTCTTTTTTGTTAGAGACAAGGTCCATTTTTGAAAGGATGTTTACATGCGGCAGTTCAAGCTGAACCATGGCTGAAAGACATGCCATGCAACCACTTATGTACTTTGACACATCAGTCACAAACTGCAAAAATATACACATACATATAAATTAATAAGCACAAATACAATTGCCCGCCCTCTCTATCAGACAAAAATGCACGGACCTGTGAATCGAGTAGATACACTGCACAGACAGAGAAATTCCTTCGTTGAAGATGGCTAACAAAGTTCTTCAGAAACGGTATATGTGTGAATAGCTCGATCTGACCTGATAAAAAAAAAAAATCAGTTAACACAATTTCGAATACAATTACCAGGTTTTCTTAATCTTAAATTATATTTAGAATTCATAACCATATACCAGGGCAATCAAAGATGAGATAGTCGTCATCCAAATAATTTTGAAGCTCTTCTTCCAACCAATCATCCAAGTTTTCTTCTAGGTGTCTTTACATTTGTTAAGGAACCAAAACAAAGGGACAATATGAACTTAACAGCAGCAAGTGATTAAAGTAAATAAGAGAACTATCGGGGGAAAAAAAAATAATAATCTCGTGTATTAGGATACTCCATGCAATAAATAAGGCCGCCATTCGGTCCCAGTCCAAGTTCTTCCATGGCATCATCCAAAGATATCAGTTCCCTTATATCTGCACCAAATTAGAATATTATATACATTTTTCTGGACCTTTTATGCATGTGCAGCCTCAAATAAGTGTATTATATATATTTATACTGGTACCTTCTATGAATTCTGCCATGATTTCCTAATTATTTCCATTTTATTTGTTCTGATTTTTTTCTGGGGGGGGGGGGGGGGGTTGGTTAGTAACTTAAATCAAGCATCAATTAAAGCATATCATCTTTCCAGAACCTCAACTAAGCAGCAAATTTTACATGAGCTGAATGGAAAACATGGCAGTATTCATAGAAGGTACCAGGAAAATTGCTCAGCCAGTACAATATTGAAAGCTGGTACATAACATCACAGCAACTTTATTTTATAATGAAAGGAAACTAGGGTTCTATATGTTGGTACAATCCAGTGACTGACATATGTTTATTTTATAATGAAAGATCGTGTTGAATCAAGAGAGTACCCATAGAGACAGGGTAGTTAAAGTTTTCAGCAGCCGGGTCAAGATTGACTATATCAATTCTTCTCCGAGTAGTCACACAGTGATCGTATAAACTCGAGCAATATGTTGACTAAAACAATAATAAACATCAGAAGATTAAAAAAAACAAAGAAAACACTGAAAGGGTTGTTAGTTCTTGCAAAAGAATGTCATGAAAGATGTTATAATTTTGCATTTTTGCAACTGTAAGGTTTAAACCATAACACCCTAGAGTTTGTGTGAATATATACAGATTATAATTTCATATAAGTACCTTATTTTCTGGTTTCCAATTATACACAAAAGCACTTAAGCTCTAAAGAAAGGGTTTTAAATCAAATTTTGAGAGTACATATAGAAACAATCATACAACAAGGCTAGTTCAACTAAACTTTTCTGATGTATTTATGCACCAAAATTGTTCATCTTTGAACAAAAAAGACCCTTGGGCCTAAAATTTAGAGTAACTATTTTAACAGAGCAGTTTTGGCTTCATGCAGCGCACTAACCATATACTGTGTTGTTTTGATTCTATAGTTTGTGCGCTGCATGAAGTCAAAACTACTCTGTTAAAATCTTTACCCTAAATTATAGAGAAAACAAAGGCAAAAGAAAACAAAATTAAAAACCTTGCCACTGCCTGCCGGACCAATGACGAGTTGTGCGTATCCCATCGCAAAGCAGTTGAGAGAAACTAGGTTCCGATCTTAGAGGAAGAAAGAAAAACGAATGCTGTAAGTTTTGGAATTAATAGAAGAGGGAGGGGGTGGAATGGAATCAAAGGAAGCTCAAAACGGCGGCGGCGGCGTAGGCGGTGCACCAGACAACGGCCGCGAAGAGAAAGCCCAATATGCTGGAGTATGCCATGGAAGCTTCTCGAATTTTATGCGAAGAAGAAACTATAGCGAAGAAAGAAAGAAAACTGGGGTTTATCAGAGAAATCGATTTGATTAATTAAGAACTTGCGATCAAACATGCGAGTGCAAGGGTTTTCAATATTTCTCAGGTAAAGCATGATCCCAAGAGGCAGTCAATTTTTTCGCGGCCCAATTGGAAACTCGAAATAAGAATTAAGTTTGGGCCTTTACAATATTGGGCCTCCAATAATATACATTCTTCTAAAATTGTTCAATATTTATACCTGATTACAAACAATTTTTATGCAGAAAATTTTGTAACTCGTATGTACACATAATTTTTGTAACTACTTATATAAGCACTGAACTTGTATGTATACATATCTAAAAAGGAACAAATTATTGTGAAAAGTAAATGCCAATGAATTTATTGAATTTCAATATATGCATCAATTGTTCGGCCATTTTTATTAATAACAAAAAAAAAAACATTTTTACCAAAATAACTGAGTTTTTTCAAATCTGACCAAACCGCCAGGATCCTTGGCGGTCCACTTCTATAGCAGACCGCCATAGATACGGGCGGTCCGCTAGAGACCAGACCGCTGGTATCCCTGGCGGTCCACTAGCTATCCTACAAAACCAGCATTTTCTCTCTCCAGCACACACTGCAAAGAAGGAGAAAGAGAGAGCGCAGGCGATTGTTTGGGCGATTTCAGACGATTTTATAGGCGACTAAATCTACAGGTAATTTTTTTTTCATTCCTTTGTAATTATTTTATAATTAGTCTATGTTTACTGTACAATTAGTCTATGTTTGTGGTTCTGTTGAACAGGATGGACAATAGCGAAAGAGGTACTCATGCTGTCAAATGTCACTGTAATGCAATACTTCTTTTGAAAAGAGTTGGTGTCAAATATCCCATTGAAAATCCACCCCTTTTAGACGATGACTTTGTTGAAAATCCATATGGATATGGTCTGAAAAAAAAAATTCATGAAGACCCTCCAACCCCAGACTTTGTTCCATGTACTTATACTAGTAAGGCGAGCACATCGTCGGGTGTCACCAATCAGAAGCCGGCGGCTAAGAATACTGCTGTTAAGAATCCGGCTGCTAAGAAGTCAGTTGGTAAGAAGCTGACTGCTAAGAAATAGGATTTTAAATTCGTCAATTTAGTTTTTCCGTTGTGAGATGTTTCTTAATGTATTTTATCATCTTGTCAGACAATTTATCATTTATCTCCGAATTAATTATTGAATATGCTAGATAATATAACTGTAGTTCTAAAGTTGTCTAACATAGTCTAACAAGTAAAGTTCACGAATACAATTAAAGTTCAATGATACAACTGAAGTTCACCAATATTCATAACTTAGTTCAAACCAAACAGAATAAGTTCACCCAAGCAAAATAATAAGTTCATCTTTCACGACGTCGGAATAAACCCAATAGACGAGAAGATTTTCTGGTGCCAGCTGCAGGTGCGGCGGTACTTGTAGACCCTTGGCTACTAGATGATTGGGTCGCAAGAGGTGGTTGTGTTCTACCAGTTGCTTCAACAACAACTCTCGCATTTTCTCTTTCATTGTGTTCGTTTATGGCATCTGAACATAACAACAAAATTCAGTTATTAATATAATAAAATCATAAATTAATTTCGAAAAATGCTACATACCTGCCCTGCGCCTGTCAGAAACGGAACGGCGAGCCTGATTTCCCGATGACCTCCTACCACCCATCTCGTCCATGGTCATTATAGCACGTTTGTGTCTCCTCCTCCCCTTCCTTATCCATCCTTCTGAAGGGAGTATTCTATCACCGACATACACAGGCCACTCATGCTGGTTGGGATAAGAATGGAAAGATCCACCCCAAGTAGAAGCAAGGTAATCGGTACGATACATGTCAGCGACATAGTGATCCTCGCAGAAGTTTCTCACTCGGCATACCGCCATCACGTGACTACAAGGTATTTGTGTTAGTTGTGGTCCTTGGCATGTACAGGTCACCTCTCTTACCTCTCCGAATTGCACTACGTACTTGAAAGCCCTCTTCACAAACTCCATAGTGCCATCTGGTCTACGGCTGGAAGGAACGTACTCATTTCGAGTAATACACGCCATCTACACCCTTAGTTAGCTTACCGCCCACGTACAGTGCAACCAGCATTTTTTCCTTAACAAACTACATTTAAAAAAAAAATTCATAAGAATTACAGTATAATAGATTCATTCTTTTTTTCAATTTAAAAGTTAATTATAATATTAATTAAAGACTAATTTATAGTATTTACAGACTGCGGGTATAATAATTATTAATTAAAAATTAAACAGAAAATAATTAAATAAAAAATAAAATACCTGTAGCAATCGCCTCTAAATCGCCAAAATCGCTCTCTCTTTCTTCTCTGTGGTTTAACAAATGAATACAGTGCGTGCTGGAGAGAGAAAGCGTATAAGACAGCTAGTGGACCGCCAGGGATACCAGCGGTCTGGTCCCTAGCGGACCGCCCGTATCCATGGCGGTCTGCTATAGAAATGGACCGCCAGGGATCCTGGCGGTTTGGTCAGATTTGAAAAAACTCAGGACTTTGAATTATTTTGGTATAAATGTTTTTTTTTTTGGGTTATTAATAAAAATGGCCGTCAATTGTTCAACAAAATTTTAACATAACTCAAAATCTTTAAATATGAAATTGCTTTTTATTTGCCAAAAGTGCTCATAACTTGACATGATATACGCTTATCCTCTGATCCTCAAAGTACAGTGACTATGCAAAGTGCAAAAATGATGTGTCAAAACTCAAAACCGTTCATATGTGATATAATTAATATATACTTGACAACCGACACGTACCTATCCGTATGTGCCTTTATAGTGCTTATTCAAAAAAATTGATTACGTGAAAAAGTGTTTATACCTAAAATAATGTGGTCACGTTTATAAGTTAAAATGTTTTTTCTTTTGAAAGAAATTATTTATTAAATTGATTAAATAATAGGTACAATATAATTTATAATTAAAAGTAGGTATAATTGCCTTAACTATACCTACTTTCGCCAAATAATGTGCTTGGGTTAGGGATAACAGTACTCTTTCTATTCTGACTGCTTGAAATTAGTAAACATTTGCTCAAGCAATGCACCTCCTATCAATTCGGACTGGAGAGCTTTTGACGAAATCCTGGAGATTTGGAGCCATTTGCAGGAAAATAAATCTTTCATATGATTACATGTGCAAAGAAGCCACAACGAGTTGGCTGAACAGTAGTCAATTGCAACAGAAATGGAAAAGTTTATATTTTAGTTCCGAGTGATATTAAGATGTAATTGTAAAGTGCCTACGGGCTTTTGATGACAAAAAAAAAAGTAGGTATAATTATTACGACTTGTGGACAAAATATATTTAATTTAACAACACAGTCATGACATTAATAACTAGTAATTAGTAATTAATTTTCTACCAGTCGCAGAAAGGTGAAAAAACATTAAAGAGCAAAGCAGAATTTTCATACCCTGGATTAAAATAATTAACTAGAAAAATAACCAAAAACATACATGTGATTTTCAAAAGTTCCACACAAAATGTTACCGCATTTTAATCAGCGTTACAGAATGATAATAATATATATATAACAATAAACCATTAACAGCTCCAGACTTAAATTCAACACTGGCTATGCATTAGATTTAGATGCAGGATTTTTCTTCAGGAAAACATCAGTAAGGACAGTCTTTGATTCCAGAGAAGCCTTGACAAGCTTCAATCCCTAATTTCCATTCACAAGTTCAAAACAAATAATTAGGACTTGTAAAAAAAAGATATTTTTAGTTATATATATATATATATAAAACGTACTTACCTCTTCAAAGCCAATAGTGACCGTTATCTCCTGGATTGATCCCAAATCTTTGACCTCAAATTTGTTCAAAAGAGCGATACTTGATAAAGTTGACATGGGTACCATGGTAAGATCATCCATTATAGAGTAAGTCACCTCTCCCTCGCTACTAACTTCTGCTACCGTACCGGTATCAAACTTAGGATCCTTAAATCCTGTCTGCAAATCGATTTTTTTGCCACATCCAAGACAAGTTGTCCCGCTTACCAGACTTACATAAGGGCAGCAAGACATATGAATAGAACGTTGGTATGAACTGGAACAAATATAGAGGCACCTACCTTTAGTATCCTGATCGATAGGTTGATGGAGGTAGGAAATAATTGGTGTTGTAACTTGATGTAGTTGCAAGAGGGGGGTTGAGAAGGGAAGATTGCTTCCCATAAGAGAGGATGTAGGTTCCATTGATCTTACTCAAACTATCGTAGACTTCTCCAATGGAACCTACAATGGCATCATTTGTAAGGAGTTTGGTCAAGGCACCAAGAGGGAGCGCTAAGAGACTGAATATCAAGTCCACCAAATCTCTTCTCGCTTCGCCGAACAACACTTTGTTAGATTTTTTATTAATAATAAGCTTTAGCTTCAACTTGTTATTAGCCTTCTCCATCTGCTAATTATTTTTCTCCTTCTATTTTGGGATGGTTAATTAGTTTTTAACAAGGACTTTGCATATATATAAGATGTATGTATATTTATCATAAACTTACATAATAATTAATGCTTACGCTATGTGATATATATTTCCAACGCGACCTACCTAGCTCACACTTCTCCAAAGAGAAATTAATTTTGAACAAATCGGAAACTGGAGCGTACAGCTGACGCTGTAAAGCACAATTAATTAATAAGCATATTATGACTGAACGTTTTTTATATTTGTGGAAGTTTTATCGAATTGGTTATTATTTTCTTGCATTACTTGATCAGTCTAAAAATAAACATTCAATCTTAACATTATGAGAGAAGGGGGGCGATTATAAATTAATTACATGCGTCGAAGACCGTGCAACGCCTAATTATCCCATTAATTTGTTGCAAGTCCCACGGCTGTTCTCCGTCCATATCCCCAAATCCATCTTACAAAAAGTAGAAACACACGCAGTAGATGCATAGGAAATAGGAATTTTTTTATAAACCATAAATAAATAAAAAAATTAACAAACCAACATCCAAAAATTATAAGTATTGAGATTTTAAATCGGCGCACGAACTATTTATTTTTGTCAGCTGTGCCGAGATGGCTACTCGGCCCAGTGGATGTATTCAAAATCTGGTGAAATTCTCTCTTTTTTTAGCTGTGCCGAGATGGATACTCGGCCGGGCTAAATTTTAGCAATTTTCACAAATTTCACCATAAACCAAGATGTGCCGAGATGACAATTTTCACAAATTTCACCCGCTGTGCCGAAATCCCTATTCAATACAAAGGTTTTCTTGCCTTTTTTTTATTGCCAATTTCCTTTTCTGTGTCAAATTTCCTATTCGGTGTAGATTACATTTTTTTTAAAATTTTGGCTGCCTGCCAATTTTTGTGGTTAAACTAGGAACGGAAATGTCATCTCAGCATAAGGAAAAAAAAATTGGAGACTGAAATGCCATCTCGATTCAAGCAAAAAATTAATTTACGATTCTTTGTAGCATGTTGTTGAAAAAATTGTGAAAACGTCACCGGACCGAAATGTTATTTCGGTACATCATAAAAATAAAAAGTTGATTTGTTAATTTTTATTTATGGTTTATAAATTTTTTTTTAGGAAATATGGACGCCAGGCATCTATTCCAATAAATCAACCTTATGTAATTGGTGATATTGTTTGGTCTTTTATTGTTGTTTTGTCATCCTCTTGATGATATATTTGTAAAATAAACAACGACAAGAAAATATCGATTAATTATTCCAATAAAACAACGACAAGAAAATTAGAAGGTTAATAAATTAATTTTAATGCATTCATTTTTTTATGTTTTTTGACCACTTGATTCTATACAAAATTAGTTTCAAAATTTAAAATTTTTGCAAGTAGATGCATCACTCGTAAGATAGACAAGTCTTAATTGTTCAGATTTATCATTTAAAACTGATCTGATAAATTTTAGACTTAAGTTCACAGAGGATCAGATGAACTCAAGAACGCCCTAGTTCTACTCATAAAGGTTTACTAATTGAGAAGTGTTAGAAAGGTATCCAGATCTGTTTGAGAGGCGGACATGTTTATTAATTATATTAGAATACTAAATAATTGAATAAATCACTAAATAATTGAATAAATCACCAAGAGATATTGTTTTGATGTATTTTCTATTTTTACGGAGGGAAATAGATGAATAAAGGTAGTGAATTGCAAACGGATCGGGTCAGGTCGGTCCAGTCCAGACCCTACCGGTTCATGGTTCTCACGGTCCGGAAGTCCAACGAGTTTACGGGTTAGTACGGCTCGAGTCTGGCAGATTCTGGGTCTGAGTTTGATCCGGTCTAGATCTAGGCGGATCTCGGATTAGTGCGGAACATGACAGGTTTGGGCAGATCTAGTGGAAAAATTCAGCTCAAATTCTTGCTAGACCCATCCCTTGAGTTAGTACGGTCTGATCCGGAGGTCCAACTTGGTCCGGACCGGTCTTAGTTCTGTCCACGGTTTGCACAGTTCGGATCTGGACCGGACAAATATTTTCAATACACTAAATAAAGGTTTTTTTTTTCCTTGCTTGCCAAGGCTACTATTATCTGGTAACCTTTATGCGTGGCTTGATGCCTTGATCGGACATAAAAGATAAAAACAGCAACAAAAGGCAACACTATACAGATGCTTTGCTGAACATTTATGCGTTGCTTGATGCCTTGCTGAACCATTGTTCTTTAAGGGCCATTATAATATTTCTTATATTATTGTTCATTTTACAAATTTATCACCAAGAGGATGACAAAACAACATTGAAAGCCAAGCAATCTCACCAATTCCATAAGGTTAATTTATTGGAATAGGTGCCTGGCGTCGTTATTTCCTAGGATTTTTTTTTATAAATCATAAATAAATAAATAAAATTAACAAATTATCTTTTTATTTAAGAAAAAATATAAGTACCGAGATATCAAATCAGCCCGGATTAATTTTTTGCTGTGCCAAGATGGCATCTCGATCCGGTGATGTTTTCATAATTTTTTTCAACGACAGGCTACAAAGAATTGTAAATCATTGACTTTTTGCTTGGGTCGAGATGGTATTTCGGTCTCTAATTTTTTTTTCTTATGCCGAGATGACATTTCCGTTATCAATTTAATCAAAAAAATTGATAGCCAGCCGAAAAAAAATATATATATATATCCTCTGTGCTGAATAATCGACACGGAGAAAGGAAGAAATTGGCAATAAAAAAAGAAGCAAGAAAACCTCTGTGTCGAATAGGGAATTCGGCATAGAGAGTGAAAATTGTCATCTCAGCACATCTTGATTTCTGGTGAAATTTGTGAAAATTACTGAATTGAGTACCCATTTCGACACAGCCAAAAAAAAAAAAAGAATTTCACCAACGACTACACGATTTGATTGAAAAATTGTGAATACACCCTACTGGACCAAGTAGCCATTTCGGCATAGCTGGAAAAAAAAAAGTTCTTGCCGGTTTTATATTTCGGTACTTCTGATTTTTGTAAAAATAGTTTGTTAATTTTGTTATTTTTTTAATTTTTTTTATTTAGTGCATTTATTTTTTGAATATTTTTTTATCAATTGACTTTATATAAAATTAATTAAAAATTCTAAAAACTTTACGTCTAAATTCATCATTTGTGAAAGTAAATCGGTTTCAACAGTTTAGATTTGTCGCTTAAAACCAATATAATAGATTTTGGAGTTAAGCTCATCAAACACCTTGATGAACATAGGAACACCCTAGTTCTCCTCTAAATATCACATAGCGTAAGCATTAATTATTACTTGCTTGTAAGTTTATGATAAATATATGTACATCTTATAGAATAGAACTAGCGTGTTCCTAAGTTCATCAAGTATCTTTATGAGCTCAACTCTCAAACCTATTAGATTGGCTTCGAAAGAAGAACCCGAACCATTAAAATCCTTTTACCTTATTAGCGATGTGTCTACATGTGAAAATTTTTAAGTTTTGAATTAATTTAGTATAGAGTCAAGGTGTCAAAATAAGAAGATTTATAAATTAATTTTAATGCATTCATTTTTTAGACGTCATTTGACCACTATACTTTATTCAAAATTAATTTAAAATTTTTAAATTTTCACATGTAGACACATCACTCATAAGGTAGAAGGATTTTAACGGTTCGAATTCTTCGTTTGAAGCTAGTCTAATAGATTTTAGAGTTGAGCTTACAAAGATACTTGGTGAACTGAGGAACACCCTAGTTGTACTCCATCTTATATATATATATATATGCAAAGTCCTTGTTAAAATCTAACCATCCCAAAATAGAAGAAGAAGAAGAATAAGTGAGAGATGGAGAAGGGTAATAACAAGTTGAAGCTAAAGCTTATTATAGATAAAAAATCTAACAAGGTGTTGTTCGGTGAAGCGAGGAGAGATTTGGTGGACTTGATATTCAGTCTCTTAGCGCTCCCTCTTGGTGCCATTACCAAGCTCCTTGCAAAGGATGCCTTTGTAGGTTCCATTGGAGAAGTCTACGATAGTTTGAGTAAGATCAATGGAACCCATATCCTCTGTTACGGGAAGCAATCTTCCCTTCTCAACCCCCCTCTTGCAACTACATCAAGTTACAACTCCAATTTTTTCCTACCTCCGTCAGCCTTTCAGGATAAAAAAGATAGGTGGTTCTACATTTGTTCCAGTGCATACGATATTCAAATGTCTTGCTGCCCTTATGTAAGTCGGGTAGAAGGGACAACTTGTCTCGGTTGTGGCAAAATAATGGATTCTCAGACAGGATTTAAGGATCCTAAGTTTGATACCGGTACGGTGGTAGAAGTTAGTAGTGACGGAAAAGAGTGTGTTGACGGAGAGGTGACTTACTCTGTAATGGATGATCTTACCATGGTACCCATGTCAACTTTATCAAGTATCGCTCTTTTCAGCAAATTTGAGATCAAAGATTTGGGATCAATCCAGGAGATAACGGTTACTATTGGCTTTGAAGAGGTAAGTAACTTTTTCTTTTTTATATATATGTTCCAGTATTTTTGTGCTTTTCATTTTGTGTTGAAATCTAACAACTCCATAACTATTTTATCTTTTTTACAAGTCCTAATTATTTGTTTTGAACTTGTAAATGGAAATTAGGGATTGAAGCTTGTCAAGGCTTCTCTGGAATCAAAGACTGTCCTTACTGATGTTTTCCTGAAGAAAAATGGTGCATCTAAATCTAATGCATAGCCAGTGTTGAATTTAAGTCTGGAGCTGTTAATGGTTTATTATTATTATTATTATTATCATTCTGTAACGCTGATTGGAAATTGGAATGTGGTAACATTTTGTGTGGAATATTTGTGAGGTGGTTCAGGTTGGAATGAGTTTAATGTGAATCACATGTATGTTTTCGGTTGTTTTTCTAGTTAATTATTGTAATCCATGGTATGAAAATTAAATTATGGTTTGCTCTTTAATGTTTTTTAACCTTTCTGCGACTGGTAGAAAATTACTAATTACTAGTTAAAAAACGGGAAAATTTCTCGTGTACCCATATAAATTTCTAAAATAGCCAATTTTCACATCAAATCACTGTAATATCCAATATCCCATAAATATTTAACATTCTTTCCTACATCCCTTTTATCCATTAAACATATTATTTAATTTTTTTAATTTTTTTTTGACAAATATACCCTTTTTATTGTATGATCACAGTATAAGCCTTGCAACGATGAAAACCAATGTGGTACCAATTTGACCAAAATTCAGTACGCACTCACATAAAACTAATCCGGTACCATATTTACATGGCTTTAATTTAACATTCAAATCATCAATCCGATAAAACAAGCTGTCTAAATGCAACTAAATGCAACGAACTCAGATAATAAAGAAGAAAATGTTTATAGCTTTAAAATGAACTTCGTCAGGAAAGATGGTGGCTTTCCGGCCATCTTGGCAGCTGCCCACCACCGCTGAGAACACTCTCAAATTCCCCAAGTGTCGGGCCTTTGATTCGCCGTGACTGGAACCCTTTCTGTCGAAGCCCGGATCGTTATCAGGTCCAAACCCTTGAGCATCTCCATCAATGCAATTGATTAGCAATTACAAGACAGTTGTCAAATTGAAAGTAGCCACTAATTGCAAAATAAATATATTCATCAAAGAGTAGTAATTGGCAAAATTTACTTTTTAAAGAATAATAACTGTCAATTTTATTAAAGGAGGCCATTTCTGCAGGCTCTGACCTGCTGCAGCAGGTTGCTGGTACGGTACCAGTACCGGAACCGATTCTGACAGACTGGATGGATGCTTTGAGCTGGCACTGGACGGGTACAGGGCACTACTCGGCTTCATCTCTATACAATTTGATAACCACTGCTGGCAAGACTAAATGGAAACTTATGTAACTTTGGGTTTCACCTGCGCCTTCAAAAGTAAAAATTTTCTGTTATTTGGTTCGGTGCATGAGGTATTACAAAGAAGAGGCATGACTTGTGATATGAAGTGTGTCATGTGTGATACGTGCCCTTTCGAAACCGCTCACCATCTGTTTTTCCAATGCCCTAATGCAATCGAGGTTTGGAGAAGATTTCCACATCTCTTCCAACATGCTTCCACAGTAGAAGAGACGTGGGACGCATCTTTGTGACATCACTGTTACACAACAGATCAGAGGAAAAGTGAATGGGCAACTTCATTCATGGCAATTCTATGGTCAAAGAAATGAATTAATTTTTTGAGGCACTAAATTGCCAACATGGCTAGTAGCTAATCGGGCAAGGGAAGATGCGGGTTTGTGGACCCGATACTGTGGTAACTCAAGTGTAAGAATGACTTATCGAGTGAATGGAGGGGGAGCTATAAAAGGTGTCACATAGCTTTCAATGTAATATTTAATATTTAGTGTTGGATGTTGTAAACACGTTTATTAATATAATCTTGATAGCCGTTACCAAGTTTTCAAAAAAAAAAAACGTCAATTTTCTCAGATGAAAGTGCTTTTGAAAGGGTTCAATATTTTTGAAAATAGAAATGAAACTGTCAACAAGAACTTTACAATTGCATTTGTAAGCCATTGGAGATGCTCTATCAAATCCAATAAAAGAGACCCGATAATTCTTCCAGAAACCAACGATTATATAGTCAAAGGAAATAAGTGCGCTTAACATCATCGATCTCAAGAATGTGGCTACTAAACTATTTCTTAGAGGACTCCTCTTGACATTGGAAATTTTCTGTAACATTAACGTTGATAGAGAGAGGAAGTTCATGGAGGAGCAAGAGGACACAACACAAGTGGGGTCAACTTGTCAGTAGAATTAAAGAAGACTTAAAAAGAAAAATAATAAGTTTATTAAAAGGATATATTTTTCAATTTAAATTTTAAAATAGCTAAATAATATGTTTAATGAATAAAATTAAGAAGATAGAGGAAAGAATGTTAAATATTTATGGAGATATTGGATATTATGTTGATTTGATGGGAAAATTGGCAATTTTTAACATTTATATGGGTACACTAGAAATTTTCAAAAAAACATTATAATTTCCAAAAAATTAAAACAGATTTCTTAAATTCTGACACAAAAAAATTTAGAAATTAAACAATCCACCCCTACTCTGTACAATCAACCAAACACTTAGCCACTAAAAATTAAACACTTAGCCAACTCATCTTTAGAAAATAATTTTTTATTAAGCAATTTTTCTCAACAATTACTAAATAAGCAATAACCATTATATTAGCAATTGACACATCATATTAGCAATCCAAAAACAATTACCATTGTAGATGCTCTAAATTATAAATTATATTGTATCTATTATTTAATCAATCTAATAAATAATTTCTTTCAAAAAAAACATTTTAACGTATAAACGATACCACGTTACAATTTTGGTTATATATAAACAATTTCTCACGTAATCAAATATTTTTTAATAACCATAGCTAAAAATAGAAACATATACCAGGGCAATCAAAGACAAGATAGTCGTCGTCCAAATAATTTTGAAGCTCTTCTTCCAACCAATCATCCAAGTTTTCTTCTCGGTGTCTTCACAATTGTTAAGGAACCAAAACAAAGTGACATAATAAACTAAACAGCTGCAAGAGATTAAAGTAAATAAGAGAACTATCAGGGAAAACTACAGCGAAAGAAAGAAATTTCTATTCTTCACAGGAACAGCATGACCGCATAATTATGGGCCCAATTGGAAACTCGAATCAAGAAATAGTTTTGGGCCGCTTTAATTTTGGGCCTCGAAGTAACTATTTATACATTCTTCTAAAATTGTTGAGCCCTAACTATTTATAGATTGATAATATGCAATATTAAAATGCGTAAAACTAACTACTCTTGTATTTATACCTGATTACAAACAATTTTTATACAGAAAATTTTGCAACTCGTATGTACACATAATTTTTGTACTACTTATATAAGCACTGAACTTGTATGTATACATATCTAAAAAGGAACAAATTACTGTGAAATGTAAAAGCCAATGAATTTATTGAAATTCAATATAGGAATCAACTGTTCAACAAAATTTTAACATAACTCAGAAATCAGTAACTATAAAATTTCTTTTTATTTGCCAAAAGTGCTCATAACTTGACATGATATACTTTTATCCTCCGATCCTCAAAGTTTACACTTTACAGTGACTATGTAAAGTGCAAAAATGATGTGTCAAAATCGTTCATATGTGATATAATATATACTTGAGATCCGACACATACTTATCTGTAGGTGCCTTTACAGTGCTTATTAAAAAAAATATTTGATTACGTGAAAAAGTGTTTATGCCTAAAATAATGTGGTCTCGTTTATACGTTAAAATGTTTTTTTTTTTTTGAAAGAAATTATTTATTAAATTGATTAAAAAATAGGTACAATAGAATTTATAATAAAAAAAGTAGGTATAATTATTACGACTTATGGACAAAATATCTTTAAGTTAACAACACAGTCATGACAGTTATAAATAACAAGCAATTAGTAATTAATTTTGTACCAGTCGCGGAAAGGTGAAAAAACATTAAAGAGCAAATTAAACCAAAATTTTCATACCTTGGATTACAATAATTAACTAGAAAAACAACCAAAAACATACATGTGATTCACATTAAGCTCATTCCAACTTGAACCACCTCACAAATATTAGTCTCACAAGTTCCACATAAAATGTTACCACATTCTAAATATCAGCGTTACAGAATGATAATAATATATAATAATATCTTTATCACTAAAGGAAAGACTAATTCTTTAAATTGCACTAAACTTATTACCCACGATATTAATAAGATATTAAAAACACAAATAGGTATTTAACAAATTAACCTACCTTCGACAAGTAAATATCCATTTCTCCTACTCTCGTTCTTTTTCATCCATCATTATGGCTTTTTATCAAATTTTTAAGTCATTTTGCTTGCTAAAAAGGCGCATTTATTCGACCTTTCATCTTTTCTACTTCAGCAAATGTTTCTTTTCATTGCTTTTCACACCTTCCTTTTCAAAAATTCAAGATTTCACTATTTCTTCGTACATTTTTAAAAAGTGTTTTGTTGATACGTAGTAATTCACAAGAGATTCAGTTACTTTAATTATATCTCTCAGTACAAAAATATTTACAGATCAATATAAACACCTATTTGTTTAACTTATGAGGGTTCCAATATCTCATAATGCCTCATATTTTATTTCTTTGTTTTCAATTAAACTTTCAAATATCCATATTAAAATATACTTAGTATACCAAATTTTATAATTTCTGGAACTTTTTAACTATTTTTTTAGATAGGTACAAAATCGTTGTTTTTAAACGGTTCAAAAAATAGTGATTTTGTACCTATCTTAAAAATAGTAAAAAAGGTTTAACAAATTATAAAATTTCATTCTAAAAAATATTTTAGTATGAATATAATGTTAAGTGGTTTGGATCTACAGTTTGAATTTTAAAAACAAAAATATAAAATATGATACATAATGAGATATGAAAGACACAGGAGTTTGGAACCTTTCTCTTATTCCAAAAATTTCTTGTTAGTATAATTATTTTTTAATATTTTATCTCTTATTTAACTTTAAACCTTTTTAATGTTAAACTTCCGCTTAAGAAAAATACAGGCCAACTTAGACTAACTAATTTAGACCTACATAGATAGTGATTTTGTACGGATCTTAAAAATAGTAAAAAATATTCAAAAATTATAAAATTTCATGTCCAAGTATATTTTAGTATAAATATCATATTGAGCGGTTTAGATCGACAATTTGAATTTTAAAAATAAAAAAATAAAATATAAGACATAATGAGATATGAAACACACGAAATATTGAAACCTCTTCTCTTACCTTATTCCAAAAATGTAGTGTCATTATAATTATTTTTTTAATGCTTACTAACTAATTTAGACCTTTTAACTGGCCTTCACCTCACCAAACATTCCCGGAGTTAATTACCTGAACAGCGGAACAATTTGAATCAAGTCAGCTGAGGTAACTCAAATTTCACCTTTAAATCTTCTTCGTCCGATCTACTTTAGCACGAATATTAACAGAAGCGGACCCAGTATATACCAGGGGGCAGTTGCCGCTACTTCCCCTTTGATTTTAAGTTTTAGTAGTGATTTATCAATACTGATCGACTTTGCCTCCCTCTCTAGAAATTTTTTTGCCCCCTTTGGATATTTGATTTGTAATTCGGGTTAAATTTAGTATTAAAATCAAAATAAATTTTTTGAATTATGATTGGTAATTAGAATTATAAGTTAAAGCATCAGAAATTACAAGTCATCGCATTGAAAAATATAAGTCAAAGCATTATTTTTTCTTATCGAGTACCCAATTAGTTAATGAATTTAAATCCGATTCGGTATTTTTCTACCCCCTGACGAAAATTCTGGATCCGCCCCTGAATATTAAGGAGACCTCGTCCAGCCGGACGGCCCGAATCTAAACTCAAAATGTGAGTTATAGTAGAGAGGATTCGGTCTCAACCAATTCAATCAACATAGGTAGAAAGTTTGAGTTTCTACTAGGGTGTTTTTAAGTTTATCAAGCCTCTTGGTGAATTCAAGTCTAAGATCCATCGAATCATCTTCAAACGACGAATTCAAATCATTGAATTATGCCTACCTTTTGAGTGATACGTCTACATATGAAACTTTTAAACTTTTGAATTAATTTAATATATAGTCAAGCGGTCAAAATTAAAAAGTTAATAAATTAATTTTAATGCATTCAATTTTTGATTTTTTTTTTTTTTTACCACTTGACTCTATACAAAATTTGTTTCACATCACTCGTAAGATAGACAGGTTTTAACGGTTCAGATTTGTCAATTGAAACTGATCCAATAAATTTCAGATTTGAATTTACAAATGACTAGATGAACTTAAGAACACCCTAGTTCTACTCCTACTCGGAAAGATTTATTAATTGGGAAGTGGTAGAAAGGTTTCAGATCTGTTTGAGAGGCGCACATGTTTATTAATTATATTAGACATGGTGGGTGCATTTGGATGAAGCAAGAATAGCACTAATTCGATAATAGCACTATTTTTTTGAGCTATCCGATGTTTGGATGAAACAAAAATAACACTAATTCATTATTCTTTATTTGTCTTATATGAATTAGCTCACTATTTTACTAATCTAATTAAAAATTAAATTAACTATTATTGTTAAATATAAAATTAGCTCTATTTCTTGTTTCATTCGAGCATACCCGAAGCAAAGTGGAAAGGTTTCCAGATCCGTATATTTTTGCCTTTTGTTGTTATTTTCTCTCTTATGTCCGATCAAGGCATTAAGCCACGTGATAAAGGTAACCTTCTCAGTACCAGGTAATAGTAGCCTTAGCAAGCAAGGAAAGAAAAAGGTTACCTTTTTTCATCTATTTTCCTCCGTAAAAGTAGAAAATACATCTAAACAATATCATTTGGTGATTTATTCAATTATTTGGTCACATCTGATTTAAACTTTTTTTTATTTTATTTCAAATGGACGGTCAGGATTCGATCGATGAAATAAAGACAACTACAAAAGCAACTTTTCTCAAAGAAAAAAAAAAGAAGAAGAAAGAAAGAAAGAAAAAGAACTCAAAAGCAACAATATACAGACCTGGAAATCTTTCTTTTGCCCTTGCTGAACCTTTGTTCTTTATGGACCATTATAATAATTAATTGACATTTTCTTCTTATTGTTCATTTTACAAATTTATCATTAAGAGGATGATAAAACAACATTGAAAGCCAAGCAATCTCACCAATAACATAAGGTTAATTTATTGGAATAGATGCCTGGAGTCCATATTTCCTAGGATTTTTTTTTATAAATCTTAAATAAATAAATAAAATTAACAAATTAACTTTTTCTTTTTAAAAAAAAAAATATAAGTACCGAGATATCAAATCAGCCCAAATTATTTTTTTGCTGTGCCGAGATGGCATCTCGATCTGGTGGTGTTTTCATAATTTTTTCAACCATAGGCTACAAAGAATTATAAATCATTAACTTTTTGCTTGAGTCGAGATGGCATTTCGATCTCCAATTTTTTTTCCTTATGCTGAGGCGACATTTCCGTCTTTAACCAAAAAAATTGACAGCCAGCCAAAAAAAAAAAAACCCTGTACTGAATAAGGAATTTGACACAGAAAAAAATTGACTATAAAAAAAAAAAGCAAGAAAACCTCTGTGCCGACTGCCGAATAGGAAATTCGGCATAGAGAGTGAAAATTGTCATCTCGACATATCTTCGTTTACAGTGAAATTTGTAAAAATGACTGAAATCCAACCGAAACGAGTGCCCATCTCGACACAGCAAAAAAAAAAAAAAGAATTTCACCAACGACTACACGGTTTGATTGAAAAATTGTGAATACACCCCACTAGACCAAGTAGCCATTTAGGCACAGCTGGAAGAAAAAAAGTTTGTGCCGGTTTGATATTTCAATACTTCTGATTTTTGTGAAAAACTGGTTTGTTAATTTTTTATTTAGTGTATTTATTTTTTGAACATTTTTTTATCACTTAACTTTATACAAAATTAATTTAAAATTCGGAAAACTTTATATGTAAATTCATCACTCGTGAAATAAATCGGTTTCAACAGTTTGAATTTGTCATTTGAAACTAATTAATATAATAGATTTTGGAGTTAAGCTCGCCAAATACCTTGGTGAACTTATAGGAACACCCTAGTTCTACTCTAAACATCACATTGCGTAAGCATTAATTATTACCTGCTTGTAATAAGTTTATGATAAATATACGTACATCTTATAGAGTAGAACTAGGATGTTCCTATGTTCACCAAGTATCTTTGTGAGCTAAATTCTAAAACTTATTAGATTGGCTTCAACGAAGAATAATCCGAACCGTTAAAATCTTTCTACCTTGAGTGATGTGTTTACATGTGAAAATTTTAAAGTTTTGAATTAATTTAATATAGAGTCAAGTGGTCAAAATAAGAAGATTTATAAATTAATTTTAATGCATTTATTTTTTAGACGTCTTTTGACCACTTTACTCTGTACAAAATTAATTTTAAATTTTAAAGTTTTTGTATGTAGATGCATCACTCGTAAGGCATAAGGATTTTAACGGTTTGGATTCGTCATTTGAAACCAATCCGATAGAATTTAGAGTTGAGTTAACAAAGAGGCTTGGTGATCTTAAAAACACCTTAGTTTTACGAGTCCGTGTCCCCACAGGTACCTGAGGTGCAATTAATAAAAATGGACAGCCAGATTAATTCCATTCATACCAAACTCAATCCGGTAGCTGTTGAGGTTGTGGTGGGTTGCTTTGAGATTCTTGCCAAGTGAAATGAACTGTTCAGATTGACCGCTTGCACCTCAGGTACCTGGGGTGATACGGATTCCTAGCTCTACTCCATCTTATATATATGCAAAGCCCTTGTTACAGACTAACCATCCCAAAATAGAAGGAGAAAAATAATTAGGAAATGGAGAAGGCTAATAACAAGTTGAAGCTAAAGCTTATTATAGATAAAAAATCTAACAAGGTATTGTTCGGCGAAGCGAGAAGAGATTTGGTGGACTTGATATTCAGTCTCTTAGCGCTCCCTCTTGGTGCCATTACCAAGCTCCTTACAAAGGATGCCATTGTAGGTTCCATTGGAGAAGTCTACGATAGTTTGAGTAACATCAATGGAACCTATATCCTCTCTTACGGGAAGCAATCTTCCCTTCTCAACCCCCCTCTTGCAACTATATCAGATTACGACACCAATTATTTCATACCTCCATCAACCTATCAGGATACAAAAAATAGGTTGGCCTACATTTGTTACAGTTCAAGCAAGTTTTGCTGCCCTTATGTAAGTCTGGTAAGCGGGACAACTTGTCTCGGTTGTGGCAAAAGAATGGATTTGCAGACAGGATTGAAGGATCCTAAGTTTGATACCGGTATGGTGGCAGAAGCAAGTAGTGAGGGAAAAAGGTATGTTGCGGGAGAGGTGACTTACTCTGTGATGGATGATCTTACCATGGTACCCATGTCAACTTTATCAAGTGTCGCTCTTTTCAACAAATTTGAGATCAAAGATTTGGGATCAATCCAGGAGATAACGGTTACTATTGGCTTTGAAGAGGTAATTAAGTAACTTTTTCTTTTTTATATATATGTTCCAGTATTTTTGTGCTTTTCATTTTGTGTTGAAATCTAACAACTCCATAACTATTTTATCTTTTTTACAAGTCCTAATTATTTGTTTTGAACTTGTAAATGGAAATTAGGGATTGAAGCTTGTCAAGGCTTCTCTGGAATCAAAGACTGTCCTTACTGATGTTTTCCTGAAGAAAAATGGTGCATCTAAATCTAATGCATAGCCAGTGTTGAATTTAAGTCTGGAGCTGTTAATGGTTTATTATTATTATTATTATTATTATCATTCTGTAACGCTGATTGGAAATTGGAATGTGGTAACATTTTGTGTGGAATATTTGTGAGGTGGTTCAGGTTGGAATGAGTTTAATGTGAATCACATGTATGTTTTCGGTTGTTTTTCTAGTTAATTATTGTAATCCATGGTATGAAAATTAAATTATGGTTTGCTCTTTAATGTTTTTTAACCTTTCTGCGACTGGTAGAAAATTACTAATTACTAGTTAAAAAACGGGAAAATTTCTCGTGTACCCATATAAATTTCTAAAATAGCCAATTTTCACATCAAATCACTGTAATATCCAATATCCCATAAATATTTAACATTCTTTCCTACATCCCTTTTATCCATTAAACATATTATTTAATTTTTTTAATTTTTTTTGACAAATATACCCTTTTTATTGTATGATCACAGTATAAGCCTTGCAACGATGAAAACCAATGTGGTACCAATTTGACCAAAATTCAGTACGCACTCACATAAAACTAATCCGGTACCATATTTACATGGCTTTAATTTAACATTCAAATCATCAATCCGATAAAACAAGCTGTCTAAATGCAACTAAATGCAACGAACTCAGATAATAAAGAAGAAAATGTTTATAGCTTTAAAATGAACTTCGTCAGGAAAGATGGTGGCAGGCCTTTGATAATAATAATAATAAAAGAGCTGTTGAATTGGCAGCTGCCCACCACCGCTGAGAACACTCTCAAATTCCCCAAGTGTCGGGCCTTTGATTCTCCGTGACTGGAACCCTTTCTGTCGAAGCCAGGATCGTTATCAGGTCCAAACCCTCGAGCATCTCCATCAATGCAATTGATTAGCAATTACAAGACAGTTGTCAAATTGAAAGTAGCTACTAATTGCAAAATAAATATATTCATCAAAGAGTAGTAATTGTAAAAATTTACTTTTTAAAGAACAATAACTGTAAATTTTATTAAAGGAGGCCATTTCTGCAGGCTCTGACCTGCTGCAGCAGGTTGCTGGTACGGTACCAGTTCTGACAAACCGGGTGGATGCTTTGAGCTGGCGCTGGACGGGTACAGGGCACTACTTGGCTTCATCTCTATACAATTTGATAACCACTGCTGGCAAGACTAAATGGAAACTTATGTAAAAATTTTCTGTTATTTGGTTCGGTGTTAACTCATGAGGTATTACAAAGAAGAGGCATGACTTGTGATATGAAGTGTGTGATGTGTGATACGTGCCCTTTCGAAACCGCTCACCATCTGTTTTTCCAATGCCCTAATGCAATCGAGCTTTGGACAAGATTTCCACATCTCTTCCAACATGCTTCCACAGTAGAAGAGACGTGGGATGCATTTTTGTGACATCACTGTTACACAACAAATCAGAGGAAAAGTGAATGGGCAACTTCATTCATGGCAATTCTATGGTCATTATGGAGGCAAAGAAATGAATTAATTTTTTGAGGCACTAAATTGCCAACATGGCTAGTAGCTAATCGGGCAAGGAAAGATGCGAGTCTGTGGACCCGATACTGTGGTAACTCAAGTGTAAGAAGTGTTGTTCGTACAATAATCATTTTCGTCTATTTGACTAATTTGTAAAAACATACAATTATTGAATTTTACGATTTCTTCTATTTTAAGATTATGTAGGTCCAAGAAGAGTTGGAATTACAGAATGATACGCTTGGACTGAAGAAATCATGAAGACTTTTATCAAGAAGACAAATTGTAAAATCAAAGGTGGTAAAATAAGTTTGAGGATGTTTTTGCAGAAGTAAAACGTTGGTAACGTTTATAAAACGTTGTAACGTTTTTAATTCTGCCAAAAACACTTAAGTAAAAGATTGATTAAAAACACAGAAATAACTTAAAACGTTATAACGTTTTTACAAAACGTTGCAACGTTTTAGGATTACTAAAAATGGCAGAAGCACTGGTGTACAAAACAAATAAAACGTTATAACGTTTTGTAAAAACGTTATAACGTTTTAGGATTGTCAGTATTTCAAATATAAAACGTTGTAACGTTTTCATAAAACGTTACAACGTTTTAATTAAATCTAAGCTTCAAATTGTTCCTGTTTTTGATCAAGATTTTACAGCACAAAACGTTATGTAACGTTTATAAAACGTTATAACGTTTTTGAACCTTTTTGCTGAGCTGTCAGAAATCTAAACCCTAAATCGCAATTTGAACTAAAACGTTGTAACGTTTTATAAAACGTTGTAACGTTTTGGCTCAAACAGCTCATTTTTGAGCTGACACTATAAATAGATGAGTGAGGTTTTCTTCTCACTTATCTCAGCCGACCCTAATTAATTCAAAAGTGATTTTCTGAGAGCTTAGCATACTCCATTGTTGTGAGAGCCTAAAACTTCAAAATCCCTCAAGCAACCTCAAACCTACTTCACCAATCTTGATATAGATTAGGTTAGAGTGATCTATTGAGTGTTTCTCTTGTGTTCCTAGACAATCGAGACCTTGTTCTCATCTCTTTGAGTTGGCCGTTTGATTTCCCGCTTGGTGTGTAAGGGCTCAACGGTTCACAAGTTGTAATCCTTTCGTATTGGGTAATAGGAAGGCGCACCTCACAAGGTTGCGAAGCCCCGGAGACGTAGGCCTTTGTTTTGCCGAACTCCGTTATCACCCCGCGTGTCAAATTTCTCTAAACTCATCTCTTTACTTTCAATTGCAATTTAATTTCAGTTTTTGAGCAATTAAAGGTGCCCCTAAGTGCAACAAAGTGGTATCAGAGCAAGTTACTCGAATTAAGACACACTTAATTGGAGATTAGATCAACTTGACAAATGGCACCCTATAGATCCGTGAAAGAACCCCTAGTTTTTGGTACTACCACCAAAAATTTCATGCATTGGAAGAAAACCATGATTAATTACTTGAATATCCTTGAGGTGTGGTATGTGGTTGAAAAAGGGTATACACCAACATACACAAGTGTAGCTACCGAGGGTTCAACCGATGCCAAAATTGAGACCGTTGATTCCAAACAAACCAAGAAAGACAATGACCTAGCAACCAATGCCATATTCAATTTGGTTAGTGAATCGGTAGCCTCACTCTTTGGTAGTGCATCAAGTGCGAAAGAAATGTGGAATGCTCTTGTAAACCGGTATGAAGGCAATACCCAAATCAAACGAACCAAAATAACCGGTTTAGAAGCAAAATTTGAAACCTTTAAGGTTGAGGATGGTGAAAGCATTGAGGATATGTATAATAGACTTATGCATATCCAAAATGAGTTTACCGAATTGGGAGAACCACTTTCTAACAATAAACTTGTAGGAAAGCTATTGAGGGTGATGCTCATGAGGGATAAATGGTCCGGGTTGGTGAGTGCTCTAGAGGCAATCCAAGGCACGCACGACACATTCACACCGGATGACCTCTATGCTCATTTTAGGAGTTTTGAAGAAAAACTTCGACAATCCGGTGATTTGAAGCAAAGCTCAAAGTCCAAAACCGTAGCTTTTCCGGCACAAAACCGAAACTTTCCAAGCTCCTCAAACACCCGTCTTTCAAATGATCAATTTATCAACAAAATTGATCATGAAACATCCAAGGATGCCCTTCTCTTATCCAAAATGTTTCAAGGAATGCTTGACTTTGAAAGAAAATACAACAAGGAACGAGAAGAGAAGAACAAAAGGCTAATGTGTTTCGCTTGCCATAGAGAGGGGCATTCCATTCAAACATGCTTCAAGCTATTTCCACAATTGAAGAACACGGATGGGGAAGCACAACAAGATCGAAAACCAAGACAAAAGTATGATGGGTACAAGAAGAAGAAAGCCAAAGCTATGCAAGCTTTGTTCTCGGATAGTGAGACGGAACAATCCGATACGGAATCGGAGAATGAAGAGGAGATCAACCTTGCATTGATGGCAAGTGTAGATGAAGGTCCCTCGAAAATTGACATAGACTCAATTATAGCTAGCAAGAACATCACCGATGAAACAACCATCAACTTTCTCATGGAGCTTGTTAAATCAAGGAATGCCAAGGAGGGAGATGATGAAGTCAACACCTCAACAAACTTCGCTAGTGAGGTACATTCAACACTTAGTCTTGATGGTTATGAGACCGAACTTGAATGTATAAATGAAGGTGGTGAAGAGTATAGTGGTGAAATTGATATTGAAAATTGCATAATCACAAATGAGACCAACAATGACTTGTGTACCAATAGGTTAGACACCAATGATGCAAGTACTTTCAAAAATGAAATTCTAATGCACGATAATCATGAATCTAGGTTGAAATCACTCCTTGATGAGTCCAATAGAATCTTGGTTGAGAAGGAAGGTATTATTCAAAAATTAATTGCTAAAAATGACATGTTAGAACTTGAAAATAAAAAGTTAAAAGCATCACTCTTAGGTGAAATAGGCATTTTTAAAGTTAAAGTTCAAACCTTAGAAACCGAAATTCGGGCATTGAGATCTCCTAGTGAATTATCAAAAGTCACTAGTCTAGATCCCTATTATGTGAGCAAGTTGATACATGATCAATCCTATTATAAAAATGATAGAGTTGGTCTTGGATTTGAGAAGGGTAAATCCTCACTTAAATCTAATCACATGCTAAGCCCTAAAGGAAAAGGGGAACATTCTCAAACTTCAAGTATTCCAAATGCCAAATTAAAGTTTAATTGTGAACAATATTCAACTTATCAATTTTTTACTAAAAATGGTTTAACTCCTTTGAGCAAGGAATCATCAAAATTGAAGTCCTCTCATGTCTCAAATGCTAAACAAGATCAAAAGTCAACAAATTATGCCTTTAGGTACAAATACAATAAAAGAATTTCTAAGAACAAAAATGCTTATAAAGATAGTGATGGGAACACTCTTAATCCAAAAGGGTCAAACAAAACCTATTTTAAAGGACCCGATGGTTGGTTTTATGAATTCAAAAATAAAATTGCTTTACAAAACCAAACTCAAAGAAATGGTTTAGCTAGAGATGTTCCCCAACATCACAATAAATTTGATTCTAACAAAACCAAGAGCATTGCATCTAAAGTTGCAAATAGGTCACATGGTAGTCATAAGAGTAGTTTGCATGAAGTGAAGTACCAATCCATTCTCAAACAAGGCTCTACTACTCAAAAGCAATCAACTACAATATGCAACTATTGTTGCAAACTTGGCCACACTTCCTTAGAATGTAGCTTTAGGAATGTAAACAACAAACATAATGTTGTTTGGGTTCCTAAAGCTATACTAGCTTAGGTTCACACTTAATCTCCCCTAAAGTATTATAATTGCCAAACATAAAGGGGGAGATTAAAGACAAGGTATATGTTAGTTACTAACTCAATAATAACTAATATATACTTTGTAGGTGTGTTTGATTTCATCTCAAAAGGAAAGTGCTTGGATCATTGATAGTGGATGCTCACACCATATGACCGGTGACAAATCTAATTTTAAATTCTTAGAACCATATGATGGAGGTACGGTTACCTTTGGCAATAATCAAAGAAAGAGCTCTATTATTGGTATAGGCTCAATTGGTAACCAACACTTGACCATATCTAATGTATATCTTGTTGATGGATTAGATTACAACTTACTTAGTGTAAGTAAGCTATGTGATTCGGGATATTATACCAAATTTGATGCTAATGCTTGTCACATAATTAGGTCCTCGGACGATGCTCTAATTTATTCGGGAAAACGAAAGAAAAATGTTTATTACTTGTATTTTACTCACTTTGATTCCGGTGAAACATGTCTAAGTGCCATATCCAATGGATCATGGTTATGGCATCGTAGATTAGGTCATGTTTCAATTGATACCATTAGGAAATTAGTGAAATTAGATCTTGTGCGTGGTCTACCAACACATAAACTAGAACTTGAAGGATTATGTGAGGCATGTGTTCAAGGTAAACAAACCAAAAGTAGCTTTAAATCCAAGGATATGGTTTCTACCGATCAACCTTTGCAATTATTACATATGGACTTATTTGGACCAATAAGTGTACCAAGTTTAGCAAAGAAGAAATATGCATATGTAATTGTAGATGATTATAGTCGCTTTACTTGGGTTTTGTTCTTACAACACAAGGATGAAGCAATTAGCAACTTCATTGAATTTTGCAAACGTGTTGAAAATGAAAAGGGGTCAAAAATCATTAGGATTAGAAGCGACCATGGGGGGGAATTTGAAAATGCAAAATTTGATCAACTTTGCTCTAAAAGGGGATATAAACATGAGTATTCGGCTCCTCGCACACCTCAACAAAATGGGGTAGTTGAGAGGAAGAACCGAACCTTAGTTGAGCTTGCCCGAACCATGCTAAATGAATACTCCTTACCCAAACACTTGTGGGCCGAGGCGGTAAATACGGCATGCTACGTGGTAAATCGCGTAAGCATAAGGACCATGTTGAATAAAACACCATATGAGCTATGGAAAGGGTACAAGCCTAAGTTATCTCATTTTAGAGTATTTGGTTCAAAATGCTTTGTTCTTGATGAATCTCCCAAAGTAACCAAATTTGATTCTAAATCAATTGAGGGAATGTTTGTAGGATACTCAAATTCAAGTAAAGCCTATAGAATTTACATTCCATCTCAAAGAATCGTAATTGAATCCGTGCATATTAAATTTGATGAAAATGCTAATCAAAAGGTCGAGAAAGGTATTGAGATTGTAGGTGTTGAAGTGCCAATTGTTGATCAAGATGAAGTTGAAACAAGAACCGACACAATTGAGAATCAACCCGAACAAACTCAACCCGAAATAGATACAACCAACAATATTGAGACGGATCAAATAATTGAAGATGCAACCAATAATGAGATGGATCCAATAGTTGAAGGAATGCAAACCGAAGAAATACAACCTCCACGAATTGAGTACCAAATCCCCCAAGACCTAAGGGAAGTACCATCTCATCCTCTTTCTAATGTAATTGGTGATCCTAGGGAAAGAGTTAAAACAAGATCCAAATTAAATCAAATGATTGGTCATTGTGCATTTGTATCTCATATTGAACCTAAAAATTTCAAAGATGCAAATGTAGACCCTAATTGGATTTGTGCCATGCAAGATGAACTTGCTCAATTTGAAAGGAACAAAGTTTGGGAACTTGTACCTAAGCCAAATGATAGAATGATTATTGGAACCAAATGGGTTTTTAGAAATAAAAAGGATGAAGATGGAAATGTAATTCGCAACAAAGCTAGGTTGGTAGCTCAAGGGTACAAACAACAAGAGGGTATTGACTTTGAAGAAACCTTTGCACCCGTAGCTCGTCTTGAATCCATTAGAATGCTTTTAGCATACGCCTCAAACAAAAATTTCAAATTATTTCAAATGGATGTTAAAAGTGCATTTTTGAATGGATTCATAGATGAGGAAGTGTATGTTAATCAACCTCAAGGCTTTGTTGATTCAACATTTCCTAATCATGTGTATAGACTCACCAAAGCACTCTATGGACTCAAACAAGCCCCTAGGGCATGGTATGGTAGATTAAGTTCCTTTCTAATTGACAATGAATTCATTAGAGGCAAAAATGATACAACTCTTTTCACCAAGAAAAGGAATGGAGCACTATTGGTGGTGCAAATTTATGTAGATGACATAATCTTTGGTTCACCTAATGCGGCACTTGCCGAGGAATTTTCTTCTCTTATGAGTAGTGAATTCGAGATGAGTATGATGGGTGAATTGAATTTCTTCTTGGGACTCCAAATCAAGCAACTCATGGATGGCACCTTTGTGAGTCAAACCAAGTATGCGAAGGAGTTGATCAAGAAGTTTGGGATGACCGAAAGCAATACGAGCAAGACTCCAATGGCTACGAATGCAAACCTTGATTCGGATCCAAATGGCACATCGGTGGACATCACTCAATACCGAGCTATGATAGGTAGCCTACTCTATTTAACCGCTAGTAGACCCGATATAATGTTTGCGGTATGTCTATGTGCTAGGTATCAAGCAAATCCCAAAGAATTGCACTTGAAAGCCGTTAAAAGAATTCTCAAATATATCAAGGGTAGTTTAAATTTGGGATTATGGTATGGCAAACAATCGGATTTAGACTTGATAGGATATGCCGATGCCGATTTTGCCGGGGATCGTATGGATAGAAAAAGCACAAGTGGCACATGCCAATTTCTTGGTGGTTCACTTGTATCTTGGTCGAGTCGCAAACAAACCTCGGTTGCCCTTTCCACAACGGAAGCCGAGTATGTAGCGGCCGGTAGTTGTTGCACGCAAATTCTTTGGATGATCCAATCCCTAACTGATTATGAAATTCGCTTCCGCAACGTACCAATTATGTGTGACAATACTAGTGCCATTATGATATCCAAAAATCCGGTCCTTCATTCTAGAACCAAGCACATAGAAATAAGGCATCATTTTATTAGGGATCACATTGAAAAAGGTGAAATAGAACTTATACATATTGACACCAAAGAACAAATTGCCGATATATTCACAAAACCCTTGAATACTCAACAACACAATGAATTAAGGTTTAAATTAGGCATGCTTGAACTGAGAGATTAATGCATATCAAAACTTTGTTTTAAAATAATTCATATAAGTCAAAACAGTTCAATTTGTGTTAAACTTGACAGTACAAAACGTTATGTAACGGTTTATAAACGTTGTCACGTTTCTCATCTGCTACTTAGCCAATTTTCAAGGAAATTTCCCTACCTAAAACGTTATAACGTTTTTAGAAAACGTTGTAACGTTTTTAGAAAACATTGCAACGATTTATTTCTGATACTTAGCCATTTGAAGAACAGTTTTCCTGTTTAAAACGTTACAACGTTTTCACAAAACGTTGTAACGATTTAAATAAAAGTTTCAAATTCAAAAGTTGCAAAATTGATCATTCTGAGACAGCACAAAACGTTACATAACGTTTTTGAATCGTTGTAACGTTTTAGACAATAACGCAGTACATTCACAAAACGTTGTAACGTTTTAGAAACCGTTGTAACGATTTAGGCCGAAAAGGCGTTTTAAGTGCAGATCCGACCCGATTTCTTTCATCCCCTTCTTCTCCAAGCCGCCTCCTCTCCTTCTCTTCCTCTCTCCGCCGTTTTCTCTCTCTTCACCTATTCTTGCCAACAAAATCTACGAAATCAAGAAACTTGTCTCGATTTCTCCTCTCCTCTCCTCTCTCTATCCAATTCTTCAATCATAATCTCCATTCTCTCTCTCTATCACCCGGTCTCCAAAACCCTAGACGAAACCCTACTTTCAAATCCGGCGATCCGACCGTTGGATTGACGATCCGAGTTCATCTCTGCACTTCTCTTACTTCACTCTTCTCAATTTGCTACTTGCTTCTTCAATCGGTAATATCTCAAACCTTTCTAAAATTAATGGGTCCAAGAAAGCAAACGGGTGAAAGGGGCAAGAAGAGAGCCCGTATTGGGGATGGTTCTGGAGGAAGTAACGCAGAACCAAATTTTGAAATAGACCAAGAGAACCGGTATCTCTTTCGGGATATAGAGGCATATGACAACTATATCGGTCATTTTCAAACCCGAAAACTGTGCAAATCCTACTATTTTAACAAAGCAACTGTTACTTTTAGCCTACCAGAGGATAACAAAATACTTGAATATCTGAACCA
Organism: Carex rostrata; assembly: GCF_964058835.1. Classification (NCBI taxonomy): domain Eukaryota; kingdom Viridiplantae; phylum Streptophyta; class Magnoliopsida; order Poales; family Cyperaceae; genus Carex; species Carex rostrata. The sequence goes on along the minus strand of NC_135919.1, from coordinate 4,147,993 downwards.
TTGGAGTTGGGAACCCCTAGTGAAACTTGATGAACCATTTGCGGAACTCACTACCCGTACCTTTTATGCAAATTTGATCTATACCGAGAGCCCATTTGTAATGACCTCATGGATAGGCGGAAGAGAAATCCGCATGGACCTTACCAATGTTTCCCAATGGTTGGATCTCCAAAATGAAGGAGAAGAGAGCTATCTGTTGAGAAATTGGCCAAGGGGTGCCACTGAAACCGCTGACTCTTACAAGAAATGGTTCGACAGGAACAATGTGGCTGGTGCATCCATTTATGCAACCCCTCTTCCATCCTTACACCGATTGTTATTTCTCTTTGTCAACAATATCCTAACCCCTAAGTCTCAAATCAAAACCAACATTGAATACGGTGCCATGTATTATCTTCGCCATCTCATTCAATTGGATGAAGTGTCAATCAACATTCCTTACATCATTCTCTGTCATATGCAAAGTGCACATAGAAGCACCGTGGCAAATTTGCCATATGCCCATGTCATCCACAAAATTATCAGGTTGAGTGGCATTATTCTACCAACGGACCTACCCTATCGTTCCCCTAAGAACCTGACAACTCTTCTGACAAAAATTGGGTGGATGAAGATGTACTCTCCTTCAGGACAGCTGATGTACTCTCCCGATACGCGGGATATCAACTCATGGATATTCTATCAAAATGCCCTGCCAAACCAGTATTGGGATCCGGATGAGATGATTCAAGAACCACCGGTTGAAAACCCTCAGGAAAACCAACCCCAATTTGGCCCTCAACAATTGCCTCAAATGGATCAACCGTTACCATTTCCTCAAATTCCTCGAAACCCAAATGATCAAATGATGTGGTTATGCCAAAGAATGCAAGAACAACACATGTCCTTGGTGACAATGCAAGCAGGGATGGTTAGAATGGAAGGGACATTGAAGAATCATACCAAAGCCCTTAAGAATCTTGATGAACGCCAACAAAACCTCTCAAAGAAATTCATCAATCAATTTGGCGTGTCGTGTGGCTCAGTTGCTTCTCGTGGAGAAGAACCTGAAGAAGAACCAAACCTTGATGGTATTGATGAAGAAGATGAGGAAATGGATGAAGAAGCAGATGAATCCACTCAAGACCCACCCGCACAGTAGATCTACCTTTAAAATTATCTTAATTGCATTTTCACAATTGACAATTTGATCTCTTTGCATGAACTATTAATGTTATTGTTGCATGTTTTAGTTATGAACTATAATGAGGTTTAATTCGTGTTTTAAATTTGTTGAACTGCTACAATTATTAGCTAGCTATGATTTAGATTGCTCAAATCTAGGGTTCAAATTGCAAAAATTGTGATTTTTAGGCACTTTTCTTCAAATCTCATGTTATACTATGCTTGCAATGTTTAATTTTGTTGAATTGCATGAATTGATTGAATTGACATATTGGATATTTGCTATTTGGTGTTAATGTGTATGAGATGTAGATATTTTAAATGTGGTATATGAATTGATAACTTGTTAGGGGCTATATTGCACAAAGTGCAAAATTGGATATCTTGAAGCCTTAATAAATTGTATTGAATTGTTTTGGATTGCATGAATTGAAATGGTTTATATACATGGTTTATGCATAATTGATGTGCATAATTTGATGTGATAAATTGAAATTGAAATTTCTTGCATGATTAGAGTTATACCCTCAATCATAGTTTATTTGTGAATTATCGTTGTTACATTGCTAAATTGAGGGGGAGTGCATATTTTGAGGGGGAGCACTTAAAATTAGTGCTAATTTCTATTCCCTTTCGTCGATTTCCAAAAGGGGGAGAAATTGGTAACAATTGCTAGATACACAAAATCAAAATTGAGTGAACCAAACTGGACAATTTTCGATTTATGCACTTACTCGCATTGTATGTTTTTGCAAATCGTCAAAAGGGGGAGATTGTTGTTCGTACAATAATCATTTTCGTCTATTTGACTAATTTGTAAAAACATACAATTATTGAATTTTACGATTTCTTCTATTTTAAGATTATGTAGGTCCAAGAAGAGTTGGAATTACAGAATGATACGCTTGGACTGAAGAAATCATGAAGACTTTTATCAAGAAGACAAATTGTAAAATCAAAGGTGGTAAAATAAGTTTGAGGATGTTTTTGCAGAAGTAAAACGTTGGTAACGTTTATAAAACGTTGTAACGTTTTTAATTCTGCCAAAAACACTTAAGTAAAAGATTGATTAAAAACACAGAAATAACTTAAAACGTTATAACGTTTTTACAAAACGTTGCAACGTTTTAGGATTACTAAAAATGGCAGAAGCACTGGTGTACAAAACAAATAAAATGTTATAACGTTTTGTAAAAACGTTATAACGTTTTAGGATTGTCAGTATTTCAAATATAAAACGTTGTAACGTTTTCATAAAACGTTACAACGTTTTAATTAAATCTAAGCTTCAAACTGTTCCTGTTTTTGATCAAGATTTTACAGCACAAAACGTTATGTAACGTTTATAAAACGTTATAACGTTTTTGAACCTTTTTGCTGAGCTGTCAGAAATCTAAACCCTAAATCGCAATTTGAACTAAAACGTTGTAACGTTTTATAAAACGTTGTAATGTTTTGGCTCAAACAGCTCATTTTTGAGCTGACACTATAAATAGATGAGTGAGGTTTTCTTCTCACTTATCTCAGCCGACCCTAATTAATTCAAAAGTGATTTTCTGAGAGCTTAGCATACTCCATTGTTGTGAGAGCCTAAAACTTCAAAATCCCTCAAGCAACCTCAAACCTACTTCACCAATCTTGATATAGATTAGGTTAGAGTGATCTATTGAGTGTTTCTCTTGTGTTCCTAGACAATCGAGACCTTGTTCTCATCTCTTTGAGTTGGCCGTTTGATTTCCCGCTTGGTGTGTAAGGGCTCAACGGTTCACAAGTTGTAATCCTTTCGTATTGGGTAATAGGAAGGCGCACCTCACAAGGTTGCGAAGCCCCGGAGACGTAGGCCTTTGTTTTGCCGAACTCCGTTATCACCCCGCGTGTCAAATTTCTCTAAACTCATCTCTTTACTTTCAATTGCAATTTAATTTCAGTTTTTGAGCAATTAAAGGTGCCCCTAAGTGCAACAAGAAGGACTTATCGAGTGAATGGAGGGGAAGCTATAGAAGGTGTCACATAGCTTTCAGTGTAATATTTAATGTCATATTTAATATTTAGTGTTGGATGTTGTAAACACGTTTATTAATGTAATCTTGGTAGTCGCTACCAAGTTTACAAAAAAAAAAAATAATTGTCAATTTTCTCATATGAAAGTGCTTTTGAAAGGATTCAATATTTAAAAAAGAAAAATGAAACTGTCAATGAGAACTTTACAATTGCATTTGCAAGTCACTGGAGATGCTCTATCAAATCCAATAAAATAAGAACAATTATATTACTCCCCCCCCCCCCATTCTATCCCCCCACTCTATCTCTCTCCAAATTAGTTTTATCTCATTTCAATCTCGTTCACATTTCTCATGATCTATGAGAAATTTTGCGAATCTAAAACCACGAACGTTTTCTACGGAATTTTCTGTTTCAAATGAGATCCATGATGACATACTTTCGGACAAGTCGTTACAGAAGTATTTATCTCTCATCGTGCAAGTATTTATACCTATACAGACATATGAAAGTATTACTATCAATTATTATAAGTATTTATACTGATATATGAAAGTATTAATATCAAGTATTATAAGTATTTATACTGACATATGAAAGTATTAATATCATGTATTATAATTATTTATACTGACATATGAAAGTATTAATATTAAGTATTATAAGTATTATATGCAAAAAAATACTTTCAAGTATAGATATAAATACTTGTACGATGAGGGATAAATACTTATGTAATGACTTGCTCGAAAGTATGTCATCATGGATCTCATTTGAAAGAGAAAATTACGTATAAAACGTTCGTGGTTTTAGATTCGCAAAATTTCTCATAGATTGTGAGAAATGTAGACGAAATTGAAATGAGATAAAAAAAAACTCATCTCTAAAAACGTGCATGGTCCCCCCCCCCTATGTGATTTGAGATTCTCTTCACCCTCCATGAAAAAAACGTGTATGGTCCCCTAAATACTTTCGTGCTTAGAGATAAATACTTTCGTTCTTAGAGATAAATATTTCTGTACGTAAGTATTAATACCTTATGAAAAAAAATGACAGCTGGAGTTTTTTGGCATTTTGTGCGGGGTTAATTGCGGGGTGGGAGGTGCGGGGTTAATTATCAGCCTCCATAAAATAAACCCGAAAATTCTTCCAGAAACCAACGATTATATATATATAGTCAAATAAAATAGGTGCGTTTAACATCATTCCAGGTGTATGTGGCTACTAAACTATTTCTTAGAGGACTCCTCTTGATATTGGAAATTTTCTGTAACATTAATGGAGATAGAAAGAGGAAGTTCAAGGAGGGAGCAAGAGGACACAACACAAGTGGGGTCAACTTGTCAGTGGAATTAAGGAAGACATAAAACAAAAATAATAAGTTTATTAAAAGGGTATATTTGTCAATTTATATTTTATAATAGCTAAATAATATGTTTAATGAATAAAATTAAGGAGATGGAGGAAAGAATGTTAAATATTTATGGAGATATTGGATATTATGTTGATTTGATGGGAAAAATTGGCAATTTTTAACATTTATATGGGTACACTAGAAATTTTCAAAAAAACATTATAATTTCCAAAAAATTAAAACAGATTTCGTAAATTCTGACACAAAAAAATTTAGAAATTAAACAATCCACCCCTACTCTGGTACAATCAACCAAACACTTGAGAATTAAACACTTGGCCACTAAAAATTAAACACTTAGCCAACTCATCTTTAGAAAATAATTTTTTATTAAGCAATTCTTCTCAACAATTACTAAATAAGCAATGACCATTATATTAGCAATTGACACATCATATTAGCAATCCAAAAACAATTACCATTGTAGATGCTCTAAATTATAAATTATATTGTATTTATTATTTAATCAATCTAATAAATAATTTCTTTCAAAAAAAACATTTTAACGTATAAACGATACCACGTTACAATTTTGGTTATATATAAACAATTTCTCACGTAATCAAATATTTTTTAATAACCATAGCTAAAAATAGAAACATATACCAGGGCAATCAAAGACAAGATAGTCGTCATCCAAATAATTTTGAAGCTCTTCTTCCAACCAATCATCCAAGTTTTCTTCTAGGTGTCTTCACATTTGTTAAGGAACCAAAACAAAGTGACATAATAAACTAAACTGCTGCAAGAGATTAAAGTAAATAAGAGAACTATCAGGGAAAACTACAGCGAAAGAAAGAAAAAACTGATACAGGTTTATCAGAGAAAGGGTTTTTCTATTCTTCATAGGAAAGGCATGACCGCATAAAGGCCCAATTGGAAAGTCGAGTCAAGAAATAATTTTGGGCCGCTTTAATTTTGGGCCTCGAAGCAACTATTTATACATTCTTCTAAAATTGTTGAGCCCTAACTATTTATAGATTGATAATATGAAATATTAAAATGCGTAAAACTAACTACTCTTGTATTTATACCTGATTACAAACAATTTTTATACAGAAAATTTTGTAACTCGTATGTGCACATAATTTTTGTACTACTTATATAAGCACTGAACTTGTATGTATACATATCTAAAAAGGAACAAATTACTGTGAAATGTAAAAGCCAATGAATTTATTGAAATTCAATATAGGAATCATTAACTATAAAATTTATTTTTATTTGCCAAATGTGCTTATCCTCTGATCCTCAAAGTTACAGTGACTATGCAAAGTGCAAAAATGATGTGTCAAAACCGTTCATATGTGATATAATATATACTTGAGATCCGATACGTACTTATCCGTATGTGCCTTTAAAGTGCTTATTAAAAAAAATATTTGATTACGTGAAAAAGTGTTTATGCGTAAAATAAAGTGGTCTCGTTTATACGTTAAAATGTTTTTTTTTTTGAAAGAAATTATTTATTAAATTGATTAAATAATAGGTACAATATAATTTATAATAAAAAAAAGTAGGTATAATTATTATGACTTATGGACAAAATATCTTTAATTTAACAACACAGTCATGACATTTATAAATAACTAGCAATTGGTAATTAATTTTGTACTAGTCGCGGAAAGGTGAAAAAACATTAAAGAGCAAATTAAACCAAAATTTTCATACATGTGATTCACATTAAGCTCATTCCAACTTGAACCACCTCACAAATATTAGTCTCACAAGTTCCACACAAAATGTTACCACATTCTAAATATCAGCGTTACAGAATGATAATAATATATAATAATATCTTTATCACTAAACGAAAGGCTAATTCTTTAAATTGCACTAAACTTATTACCCACGATATTAATAAGATATTAAAAACATAAATAGGTATTTAACAAATTAACCTACCTTCGACAAGTAAATATCCACTTCTCCTACTCTCGTGCTTTTTCATCCATCATTATGACTTTTTATCAACTTTTTAAGTCATTTTGCTTGCTAAAAAAGCGCATTTATTCGACCTTTCATCTTTTCTACTTCAGCAAATGTTTCTTTTCGTTTCTTTTCACACCTTCCTTTTCAAAAATTCAAGATTTCACTATTTCTTCTTACATTTTTAAAAAGTGTTTTGTTGATACGTAGTAATTCACAAGAGATTCAGTTACTTTAATTATACCTCTCAGTACAAAAATATTTACAGATCAATATAAACACCTATTTGTTTAACTTATGAGGGTTCCAATATCTCATAATGCCTCATATTTTATTTCTTTGTTTTCAATTAAACTTTCAAATATCCATATTAAAATATACTTAGTATACCAAATTTTATAATTTCTGGAACTTTTTAACTATTTTTTTAGATAGGTACAAAATCGTTGTTTTTAAACGGTTCAAAAAATAGTGATTTTGTACCTATCTTAAAAATAGTAAAAAAGGTTTAACAAATTATAAAATTTCATTCTAAAAAATATTTTAGTATGAATATAATGTTAAGTGGTTTGGATCTACAGTTTGAATTTCAAAAACAAAAATATAAATATAATGCATAATGAGGTATGAAAGACACGAGAGTTTGGAACCTTTATCTTAACTTATTCCAAAAATTTCTTGTCAGTATAATTATTTTTTAATATTTTATCTCTTATTTAACTTGAAATCTTTTTAATGTTAAACTTCCGCTTAAGAAAAATACAGGCCAAACTTAGACTAACTAATTTAGACCTACATAAATAGTGATTTTGTACGTATCTTAAAAATAGTAAAAAATATTCAAAAATTATAAAATTTCATGTCTAAGTATATTTTAGTATGAATATCATATTGAGCGGTTTATATTGATAATTTGAATTTTAAAAATAAAAAAATAATAAAATATAAGACATAATGAGATATGAAACACACGAAATATTGAAACCTCTTCCCTTACCTTATTCCAAAAATGTAGTGTCATTATAATTATTTTTTAATGTTTACTAACTAATTTAGACCTTTTAACTAGCCTTCACCTCACCAAACATTCCCGGAGTTAATTACCTGAACAGCGGAAACAATTCGAATCAAGTCAGCTGAGGTAACTCAAATTTCAGCTTTAAATCTTCTTCGTCTGATCTACTTTAGCACGAATATTAACAGAAGCGGACCCAGTATATACCAGGGACAGCTGCCCCCTTTGATTTTAAGTTTTAGTGGTGCTTTATCGGTACTGATCGACTTGGCCTCCCTCTCTGGAATTTTTTTTGCCCCCTTTAGATATTTGATTTGTAATTCGGGTTAAATTTAGTATTAAAATCAAAATAAATTTCTTGAATTATGATTGGTAATTAGAATTATAAGTTAAAGTATCAGAAATTACAAGTCATCGCATTGAAAAATATAAGTCAAAGCATTATTTTTTTTTTTATCGAGTACCCAATTAGTTAATGGATTTAAATCCGATTCGGCATTTTTCTCCACCACCCCCCCCCCCCCCCCCCCCCTTACGAAAATTCTGGATCCGCCCCTGAATATTAAGGAGACCTCATGCAGCCGGACAGCCCGGATCTAAACTCAAAACACGAGTTATAGTAGAGAGGATACGGTCTCAACCAGTTCAATCAACATAGGTAGAAAGTTTGAGTAGAACTAGGGTGTTTTTAAGTTTATCAAGCCTCTTGGTGAATTCAAGTCTAAGATCCATCGAATCGCCTTCAAACGACGAATTCAAATCGTTGAATTCTGCCTACCTTATGAGTGATACGTCTACATATGAAACTTTTAAACTTTTGAATTAATCTAATATATAGTAAAGCGGTCAAAATTAAAAGGTTAATAAATTAATTTTAATGCATTCAATTTTTGATTTTTTTTTTTTTTACCACTTGACTCTATGCAAAATTTGTTTCACATCACTCGTAAGATAGACAGGTTTTAAGGGTTTAGATTTGTCAATTGAAGCTGATCCGATAAATTTTAGATTTGAGTTTACAAATGACTAGATGAACTTAAGAACACCCTAGTTCTACTCCTACTCAGAAAGGTTTATTAATTGGGAAGTGGTAGAAAGGTTTCAGATTTGTTTGAGAGGCGCACATGTTTATTAATTATATTAGACATGGTGGGTGCATTTGGATAGAGCAAGAATAGCACTAATTCGAGAATAACACTATTTTCTTGAGCTATCCGATGTTTAGATGAAACAAGAATAGCACTAATCCGTTATTCTTTATTTGTCTTATGTGAGTTAGCTCACTGTTCTACTAATCTAATTAAAAATTAAATTAACTATTATTTTTAAATTTAAAATTAGCTCTATTTCTTGTTTCATTCAAACATAACCGAAGCAAAGTGGAAAGGTTTCCAGATCTGTATATTTTTGCCTTTTGTTGTTATTTTCTCTCTTATGTCCGATCAAGGCATTAAGCCACGTGATAAAGGTAACCTTCTCAGTACCAGGTTAATAGTAGCCTTAGCAAGCAAGGAAAGAAAAAGGTTGCCTTTATTCATCTATTTCCCTCCGTAAAAATAGAAAATACATCTAAACAATATCACTTGGTGATTTATTCAATTATTTGGTCACATCTGATTTAAACTTTTTTTATTTTATTTTAAAAGGACGGTCAGGATTCGATCGATGAAAACATTCAGTGATCCAGTACAATAAAAGTAAAGTGCTCTCTTTACGCACATAAAAGATAAAGACAACTACAAAAGCAACTTTTCTCTCAAAAAAAAAAAAAAAAAGAAAGAAAGAAGAAAAAGAACTACAAAAGCAACAATATACAGACCTGGAAATCTTTCTTTTGCCCTTGCTGAACCATTGTTCTTTAAGGACCATTATAATAATTAATTGACATTTTCTTCACACTGTTCATTTTACAAATTTATCATTAAGAGGATGATAAAACAACATTGAAAGCCAAGCAATCTCACCAATAAATAAGGTTAATTTATTGGAATAGATGCCTGGCGTCCATATTTCCTAGGATTTTTTTTATAAATCTTAAATAAATAAATCAAATTAACAAATTAACTTTTTCTTTTTTTACAAAAATATAAGTACTGAGATATCAAATCAGTTCAGATTATTTTTTTTGTTGTTGTGCCGAGATGACATCTCGATCCAGTTGTGTTTTCATAATTTTTTAAACAATAGGCTACAGAGAATTATAAATCATTAACTTTTTGCTTGGGTCGATACGGCATTTCGATCTTCAATTTTTTTCCTTTATGCTGAGATGACATTTCCGTCTTTAACCAAAAAAATTGACAGCCAGCCAAAAAAAAAACCCTGTACTGAATAAGGAATTTGACACAGAAAAAAATTGACTATAAAAAAAAAGGAAGAAAACCTCTGTGCCGAATAGGAAATTCGGCATAGAGAGTGAAAATTGTCATCTCGACATATCTTCGTTTACAGTGAAATTTGTAAAAATGACTGAAATCCAACCGAACCGAGTACCCATCTCGACACAGCCAAAAAAAAAAAAGAATTTCACCAACGGCTACACAGTTTGATTGAAAAATTGTGAATACACCCCACTGGACAAGTAGCCATTTCGGCACAGGAAGACAAAAAAGTTTGTGCCGGTTTCATATTTCAATACTTCTGATTTTTGTAAAAAACTGGTTTGTTAATTTTTTATTTAGTGCATTTATTTTTTGAATATTTTTTTATTACTTAACTTTATACAAAATTAATTTAAAATTCGGAAAACTTTATATGTAAATTCATCACTCGTGAAATAAATCGGTTTCAACAATTTGGATTTGTTGTTTGAAACTAATATAATAGATTTTGGAGTTAAGCTCATCAAATACCTTGGTGAACTTAGAAACACCCTAGTTCTATTCTAAATATCACATTGCGTAAGCATTAATTATTACCTGCTTGTAAGTTTATGATAAATATCCGTACATCTTATAGAGTAGAACAAGAGTGTTCCTAAGTTCACCAAGTATCTTTATGAGCTCAACTCTAAAACCTATTAGATTGGCTTCAAACGAATAATTCAAACCGTTAAAATTCTTGTACCTTATGAGTGATGTGTCTATATGTGAAAATTTTAAAGTTTTGAATTAATTTAGTATAGAGTGAAGTGGCCAAAATAGAAAGATTTATAAATTAATTTTAATGTATTTATTTTTAGACGTCTTTTGACCACTTTACTCTATACAAAATTATTTTAAAATTTCCTTATGTAGACGCATCACTCATAACTAGAAGGATTTTAACGATCTGAATTCGTCGTTTGAAACTAATCCGATAAATTTTAGAGTTGAGTTCACAAAAGGGCTTGGTGAACTTAAGAACACCCTAGTTCTACTCCATCTTATATATATGCAAAGTCCTTGTTACAATCTAACCATCCCAAAATAGAAGAAAAAGAAGAATAATAAGTGGGAGATGGAGAAGGCTAATAACAAGTTGAAGCTAAAGCTTATTATAGATAAAAAATCTAACAAGGTGTTGTTCGGCGAAGCGCGAAGAGATTTGGTGGACTTGATATTCAGTCTCTTAGCACTCCCTTTTGGTGCCTTAACCAAGCTCCTTACAAAGGATACCTTTGTAGGTTCCATTGGAGAAGTCTACGATAGTTTGAGTAAGATCAATGGAACCTACATCCTCTGTTACGGGAAGCAATCTTCCCTTCTCAATCCCCCTCTTGCAACTACATCAATTTCCGAAACCAATTTTCTCCTACCTCCATCAACCTATCAGGATACAAAAGATAGGTGCCTCTTCGTTTGCTCCAGTTCAGCCCAAGCCCAACATTATGTTAACTTGACTTTTAACAAGTCTTTCTGCCCTTATGTAAGTTTGGAAAGTGGGACAACTTGTCTTGGTTGTAACAAAACAATGGCTTGGCATACAAAATTTAAGGATCCTAAGTTTGATACCGATACGGTGGTAGAAAGTAGTGTGGGAAAAGGGTATGTTGAGGGAGAGGTGACTTACTCTGTAATGGATGATCTTACCATGTTACCCATGTCAACTTTATCAAGTATCGCTCTTTTGAATAAATTTGAGATCCAAGATTTGGGATCAATCCAGGAGATAACGGTCACTATTGGCTTTGAAGAGGTAAGTTTTCTTTATATATATATATATGTTCCAGTATTTTTGTGCTTTTCATTTTGTGTCGAAATGTAACAACTCTATAACTAAAAATATCTTTTTTACAAGTCCTAATTATTTGTTTTGACCTTGTCAATGGAAATTAGGGATTGAAGCTTTTCAAGGCTTCTCTGGAATCAAAGACTGTCCTTACTGATGTTTTCCTGAAGAAAAATGGTGCATCTAAATCTAATGCATAGCCAGTGTTGAATTTAAGTCTGAAGCTGTTAATGGTTTATTATATATTATTATCATTTTGTAACGCTGATTAGAATGTGGTAACATTTTGTGTGTAACTATTATTTGTGAGGTGGCTCAAGTTGGAATGAGCTTACTCTAGCTATGAATCACATGTATGTTTTTGGTTGTTTTTCTAGTTAATTATTGTAATCCAGGGTATGAAAGTTCTGATTTGCTCTTTAATGTTTTTTACCTTTCTGTGACTGGTAGAAAATTACTAATTACTAGTTAAAAAAGGGGAAAATTTCTGGTGTATCCATATAAATTTCTAAAATAGCCAATTTTCTCATCAAATCACTATAATATCTAATATCCCATGAATATTTAACATTCTTTCCTACATCGCTTTTATCCATTAAACATATTATTTAGTTATTTTAATTTATTTTTTTACAAATATACCCTTTTTATTGTATGATCATAGTATAAGCCTTGGAACGATGAAAGCCAATACGGTACCAATTTGACCAAAATTCAGTTGGTACGCACTCACAGAAAACCAAACCGGTACCATATTTACATAGCTTTATTCTAATTTAACATTCAAATCATCAATCCGATAAAACAAACTGTCTAAATGCAACTAAATGCAACGAACTCAGATAATAAAGAAGAAAATGTTTATAGCTTTAAAATGAAATTCGTCGGGAAAGACGGTGGCTTTCTGGCCATCTTGGCAGCTGCCCACCACCGCTGAGAACACTCTCGAATTCCCCAAGTATCGGGCCTTTGATTCGCCGTGATTGGAACCTTTTCTTTTGAAGCCAAGATCATTATCAGGTCCCAACCCTCGAGCATCTCCATCAATGCAATTGATTAGCAATTGCAAGACAGTTGTCAAATTGAAAGTTGTCATTAATTGCAAAATAAATGCATTCATGAAAGAGCAGTAATTGCAAAAATTTATTTTTTAAGGAATAATAACCGCTAATTTTCTCAGATGAAAGTGCTTTTGAAGAGTTCAATATTTTTGAAAATAAAAATGAAAGTGCCAACAAGAACTTTTCAATTGCATTCGCAAGCCATTGGAGATGCTCAATTCCAATAAAAAAAACCCGATAATTCTTCCAGATACAAACGATTATATAGTCAAAGAAAATAGGTGCGCTTAGCATCATCCCAAGTGTCTCTAATGTGGCTACTAAACTATTTCTCAGAGGACTCTTGAGATTGGAAATTTTATGTAACATTAACGAGATAGAAAGAGGAAGTTCATGGAGGGAGCAAGAGGACACAACACAAGTGGGGTCAACTTGTCAGTGGAATTAAGGAAGACTTAAAAACAAAAATAATAAGTTTATTAAAAGGGTATATTTGTCAATTTAAATTTTAAAATAGCTAAATAATATGTTTAATGAATAAAATTAAGGAGATGGAGGAAAGAATGTTAAACGATAGTTTGAGGAAAGAATGTTAAACAATTCGAATCAAGTCACCTGAGGTAACTTAAATTTCAGCTTTAAATCTTCTTCGTCTGATCTACTTTAGCATGAATATTAAGAGCGGACCCAGTATATACCAGGGGGCAGCTGCCGTTGCTGCCCCCTTTGATTTTAAGTTTTAGTGATGATTTATCGGTACTGATCGACTTTGCCTCTCTCCCTGGAAATTTTTTTGCCTCCTTTGGATATTTGATTTGTAATTCGGGTTAAATTTAGTATTAAAATCAAAATAAATTTCTTGAATTATGATTGGTAATTAGAATTATAAGTTAAAGCATCAGAAATTACAAGTCATCGCATTGAAAAATATAAGTCAAAGCATTATTTTTTCTTATCGAGTATTCAATTAGTTAATGGATTTAAATCCGATTCGGTATTTTTCTACCCCCTGAAGAAAATTCTGGATCCGCCCCTGAATATTAAGGAGACCTCGTGCAGCCGGACAGCCCGGATCTAAACTCAAAATGTGAGTTATAGTAGAGAGGATTCGGTCTCAACCAATTCAATGAACATAGGTAGAAAGTTTGAGTAGAACTAGGGTGTTTTTAAGTTTGTCAAGTCTCTTGGTGAATTCAAGTCTAAGATCCATTGAATCATCTTCAAACGACGAATTCAAATCGTTGAATTCCGCCTACCTTATGAGTGATACGTCTACATATGAAACTTTTAAACTTTTGAATTAATTTAATATATAGTCAAGCAGTCAAAATTAAAAAGTTAATAAATTAATTTTAATGCATTCAATTTTTGATTTTTTTTTTTACCACTTGACTATATGCAAAATTTGTTTCACATCACTCATAAGATAGATAGGTTTTAACGGTTCAGATTTGTCAATTGAAGCTGATCCGATAAATTTTATATTTGAGTTTACAAATGACTAGATGAACTTAAGAACACCCTAGTTCTACTCCTACTCGGAAAGGTTTATTAATTGGGAAGTAGTAGAAAGGTTTCAGATCTGTTTGAGAGGCGCACATGTTTATTAATTATATTAGACATAGTGGGTGCATTTGAATGGAGTAAGAATAACACTAATTTCAAAACAACACTATTTTTTTGAGCTATCTGATGTTTGGATGAAACAAAAATAGCACTAATCCATTATTCTTTATTTGTCTTATATGAGTTAGCTCGTTATTCTACTAATCTAATTAAAAATTAAATTAACTATTATTTTTAAATTTAAAATTAACTCCATTTCTTGTTCCATTCAAACATACCCGAAGCAAAGCGGAAAGGTTTCCAGATCTGTATATTTTTGCCTTTTGTTGTTATTTTCTCTCTTATGTCCGATCAAGGCATTAAGCCACGTGATAAAGGTAACCTTCTCGGTACCAGATTACCAGGTAATAGTAGCCTTAGCAAGCAAGGAAAGGAAAAGGTTACCTTTATTCATCTATTTCCCTCCGTAAAAATAGAAAATACATCTAAACAATATCACTTGGTGATTTATTCAATTATTTGGTCACATCTGATTTAAACCTTTTTTTATTTTATTTTAAAAGGACGGTCAGGATTCGATCGATGAAAGTTAAAAGGACCGGTGTTCGGTAAGCTAAAGGAAGGGGCAACGGATTAAGAAAGCTAAAGGAGAGGGGATGGTGCCTTAAGGAATGGGCAGCGGATTAAGATTCGAGCAAAAGGAGGCTAAAGGAGGTAAGTTTAATCCATGCTAAGGAACCGGTGTTCGGCGGGATTAAGCGGCTAAGAAAGCTAAAGGAGGCTCGTTTAGCCTTAAGGAGGTTTAATCCTGTCTAGCCGAACATCGCCTCAGTGATCCAGTACAATAAAAGTAAAGGGCTCTCTTTACGCACATAAAAGATAAAGACAACTACAAAAGCAACTTTTCTCACAAAAAAAAAAAAAAAAGAAAGAAAGAAGAAAAAGAACTACAAAAGCAACAATATACAGACCTGTAAATCTTTCTTTTGCCCTTGCTGAACCTTTGTTCTTTAAGGACCATTACAATAATTAATTGACATTTACTTCTTATTATTCATTTTACAAATTTATTATTAAGAGGATGACAAACAACATTGAAAGCCAAGCAATTTCAACAATTGTTAATTTATTGGAATAGATGCTTGGCGTCCATATTTCCCAGGATTTTTTTATAAATCTTAAATAAATAAATAAAATTAACAAATTAACAAATTAACTTTTTTTATTTTTTTACAGAAAATATAAGTACTGATATATCAAATCAGCCTGGATTATTTTTTTGCTGTGCCGAGATGGCATCTCGATCCGGTGTTATTTTCATAATTTTTTCAACAACATGCTACAAATAATTGTAAACTAATAATTTTTTGTTTGGGTTGAGATGGCATTTCGGTCTTCAATTTTTTTTCCTTATGCCGAGATGACATTTCCGTCCTCAATTTAACAAAAAAAAATTGACAACCAGCCACAAAATAAAAAAAACCTCTGTACTGAATAAGGAATTCGAGACGAGAAAAAAATTGGCAATAAAAAAAGAAGCAAGAAAACCTCTGTGCCGAATAGAAAATTCAGCATAGAGAGTGAAAATTGTCATCTCAACACATCTTGGTTTATGGTGAAATTTGTGAAAATTACTGAAATCCAACCGAACCGAGTACCCATCTTGACACAACCAAAAAAAAAATTCACCAACGACTACACGGTTTGATTGAAAAATTGTGAATACACCCCACTGGACCAAGTAGCCATTTCGGCACAGCTGGAAGAAAAAAAAGTTCGTCCCGGTTTCATATTTCGGTACTTCTGATTTTTGTAAAAATTGGTTTGTTAATTTTGTTAATTTTTTTTTATTTAGTGCATTCATTTTTTAAACATTTTTTTACCGCTTGACTTTATACAAAATTAATTCAAAATTATAAAAACTTTACATATAAATTCATCACTCGTGAAGTAAATCGGTTTCAACAGTTTGAATTTGTCGTTTGAAACAAATATAATAGATTTTGAAGTTAATCTCACCAAACACCTTGGTGAACTTAGGAACATCCTAGTTCTACTCTAAATAATTAATGCTTACACTATGTGATAATTTGGGTGTTTAGGGTTTAGGGTTAACAAGCAGGTAATAATTAATGCTTACACTGTGATATTTAGAGTAGAACTAGGTACGTGTTCCTAAGTTCACCAAGTATCTTTGTAAGCTCAACTCTAAAATCTATTAGACTGGTTTCAAATGAAGAATTCAAATCATTAAAATCCTTCTACCTTATGAGTGATGTGTCTACATGTGAAAATTTTAAAATTTTGGATTAATTTAGTATAGAATTAAGTGGTCAAAATAAGAAGATTTATAAATTAATTTTAATACATTCATTTTTTAGACGTCTTTTGACCTCTTTACTCTATACAAAATTAATTTAAAATTTTAAAATTTTCGTACGTAGACGCATCACTCGTAAGTTAGAAGAATTTTGACGGTTTGAATTTGTTGTTTGAAGCCAATCCGATAGATTTTAGAGTTAAGTTCACAAAGAGACTTGGTGAACTTAAGAACACCTTAGTTCTACGAGTCCGTGTCCCCACAGGTACCTGAGGTGCAATTAATAAAAATGGACGGTCCAGATTAATTCCATCCAGACCAAACTCAATCTAGTAGCTGTTGAGGCTGTGGGAGGCTGCTTTGAGATTCGTGCCAAGTGAAATGAACGGTTCAGATTGATCGCTTGCACCTCAGGTACCTGGGGTGATACGGAATCCTAGTTCTACCCCATCTTATATATATGCAATGCCCTTGTTACAAACTAACCATCCCAAAATAGAAGGAGAAAAATAATTAGGAAATGGAGAAGGCTAATAACAAGTTGAAGCTAAAGCTTATTATAGATAAAAAATCTAACAAGGTGTTGTTTGGCGAAGCGAGAAGAGATTTGGTGCACTTGATATTCAGTCTCTTAGCGCTCCCTCTTGGTGCCTTTACCAAACTCCTTACAAATGATGCCATTGTAGGTTCCATTGGAGAAGTCTACGATAGTTTGAGTAAGATCAATGGAAATTATATCCTCTCTTACGGGAAGCAATCTTCCCTTCTCAACCCCCCTCTTGCAACTACATCAGATTACAAAACCAATTTTTTCCTACCTCCATCAACCTATCAGGATAAAAATAGGTTGGTCTACGTTTGTTTGAGTCCATCCGGTTGCTGCCCTTATGTAAGTCTGGTAAGCAGGACAGCTTGTCTCGGTTGTGACAGGAGAATGGAGCAGACACGATTTAATAAGGATCCTAACTTTGATACCGGTGCTGTGGTAGAAGTTAGTAGTGAGGGAAAAGAATATGTTGAGGGAGAGGTGACTTACTCTGTAATGGATGATCTTACCATGGTACCCATGTCAACTTTATCAAGTATCGCTCTTTTGAACAAATTTGAGATCAAAGATTTGGGATCAATCCAGGAGATAACGGTCACTATTGGCTTTGAAGAGGTAAGTAAGTTCTTCCTTTTTAAATATATATGTTCCAGTATTTTAGTGTCGAAATCTAACAAGTCCTAATTTGTTTTGACATTGTAAATGGAAATTAGGGATTGAAGCTTGTCAAGGCTTCTCTGGAGTCAAAGACTGTCCTTACTGATGTTTTCCTGAAGAAAAAAGGTGCATCTAAATCTAATGCATAGCCAGTGTTGAATTTAAGTCTGGAGCTGTTAATGGTTTATTATATATTATTATCATTCTGTAACGCTGATTGGAATGTGGTAACATTTTGTGGGGAACTAATATTTGTGAGGTGGTTCAGGTTGGAATGAGCTTACTAGCTATGAATCACATGTAAGTTTTTGGTTGTTTATCTAGTTAATTATTGTAATCCATGGTATGAAAGTTCTGGCTTGCTCTTTAATGTTTTTTCACCTTTCTGCGACTGGTAGAAAATTACTAATTACTAGTTAAAAAACCGGAAAATTTCTAAAATATCCAATTTCCCCATCAAATCACTATAATATGTAATATCCCATAAATATTTAACATTCTTTCCTACATCCCTTTTATATATCCATTAAACATATTATTTAGTTATTTAAAAAAAATGACAAATATACCCTTTTTATTGTATGATCACAGTATAAGCCTTGCAACGATGAAAACCAATACGGTACCAATTTGACCAAAATTCATTTGGTACGCACTCACAGAAAACCAATCCAGTACCATATTTACATGGCTTTATTCTAATTTAACATTAAAATCATCAATCCGATAAAACAAACTGTCTAAATGCAACTAAATGCAACGAACTCAGATAATAAGGAAGAAAATGTTTATAGCTTTAAAATGAACTTCGTCAGGAAAGATGCTGGTTTTCCGGCCATCTTGGCAGCCGCCCACCACCGCTGAGAACACTCTCAAATTCCCCAAGTGTCGGGCCTTTGATTCGCTGTGACTGGAACCCTTTCTGTCGAAGCCAGGATCGTTATCAGGTCCAAACCCTCGAGCATCTCCATCAATGCAATTGATTAGCAATTACAAGACAGTTGTCAAATTGAAAGTAGCCACTAATTGCAAAATAAATATATTCATCAAAGAGTAGTAATTGTAAAAATTTACTTTTTAAAGAACAATAACTGTCAATTTTATTAAAGGAGGCCATTTCTGCAGGCTCTGACCTGCTGCAGCAGGTTGCTGGTACGGTACCAGTTCTGACAAACCGGGTGGATGCTTTGAGCTGGCGCTGGACGGGTACAGGGCACTACTTGGCTTCATCTCTATACAATTTGATAACCACTGCTGGCAAGACTAAATGGAAACTTATGGAACTTTGGGTTTCACCTGCGCCTTCAAAAGTAAAAATTTTCTGTTATTTGGTTCTTCAAGATAGGATGCAATCGAGCTTTGGACAAGATTTCCACATCTTCCAACATGCTTCCACAGTAGAAGAGACGTGGGATGCATTTTTGTGACATCACTGTTACACAACAAATCAGAGGAAAAGTGAATGGGCAACTTTATTCATGGCAATTCTATGGTCATTATGGAGGCAAAGAAATGAATTAATTTTTTGAGGCACTAAATTGCCAACATGGCTAGTAGCTAATCGGGCAAGGAAAGATGCGAGTCTGTGGACCCGATACTGTGGTAACTCAAGTGTAAGAAGGACTTATCGAGTGAATGGAGGGGAAGCTATAGAAGGTGTCACATAGCTTTCAGTGTAATATTTAATGTCATATTTAATATTTAGTGTTGGATGTTGTAAACACGTTTATTAATGTAATCTTGGTAGTCGCTACCAAGTTTACAAAAAAAAAAAAAAAATTGTCAATTTTCTCATATGAAAGTGCTTTTGAAAGGATTCAATATTTAAAAAAGAAAAATGAAACTGTCAACAAGAACTTTACAATTGCATTTGCAAGCCACTGGAGATGCTCTATCAAATCCAATAAAAGAAACCCGAAAATTCTTCCAGAAACCAACAATTATATATATAGTCAAAGAAAATAGGTGCGTTTAACATCATTCCAGGTATATGTGGCTACTAAACTATTTCTTAGAGGACTCCTCTTGAGATTGGAAATTTTCTGTAACATTAATGGAGATAGAAAGAGGAAGTTCAAGGAGGGAGCAAGAGGACACAACACAAGTGGGGTCAACTTTGTCAGTGGAATTAAGGAAGACATAAAACAAAAATAATAAGTTTATTAAAAGGGTATATTTGTCAATTTATATTTTATAATAGCTAAATAATATGTTTAATGAATAAAATTAAGGAGATGGAGGAAAGAATGTTAAATATTTATGGAGATATTGGATGTTGATTTAATGGGAAAAATTGGCAATTTTTAACATTTATATGGATACACTAGAAATTTTAAAAAAAACATTATAATTTCCAAAAAATTAAAACAGATTTCGTAAATTCTAACACAAAAAAATTTAGAAATTAAACAATCCACCCCTACTCTGGTACAATCAACCAAACACTTGAGAATTAAACACTTGGCCACTAAAAATTAAACACTTAGCCAACTCATCTTTAGAAAATAATTTTTTATTAAGCAATTCTTCTCAACAATTACTAAATAAGCAATGACCATTATATTAGCAATTGACAAATCATATTAGCAATCCAAAAACAATTACCATTGTAGATGCTCTAAATTATAAATTATATTGTATCTATTATTTAATCAATCTAATAAATAATTTCTTTCAAAAAAAAACATTTTAACGTATAAAAATAACCATAGCTAAAAATAACCATAGCTAAACATTTTAACGTATACAATTTTGGGTATATATAAACACTTTCTCACGTAACCAAATATTTTTGAATAACCATAGCTAAAAATAAAAACATATACCAGGGCAATCAAAGACGAGATAGTCGTCGTCCAAATAATTTTGAAGCTCTTCTTCCAACCAATCATCCAAGTTTTCTTCTAGGTGTCTTCACATTTGTTAAGGAACCAAGACAAAGTGACATAATAAACTAAACAGCTGCAAGAGATTAAAGTAAATAAGAGAACTATCAGGGAAAACTACAGCGAAAGAAAGAAAAAACTGATACAGGTTTATCAGAGAAAGGGTTTTTCTATTCTTCATAGGAAAGGCATGACTGCATAATTTTGGGCCCAATTGGAAACTCGAATCAAAAAATAATTTTGGGCCGCTTTAATTTTGGGCCTAGAAGCAACTATCTATACATTCTTCTAAAATTGTTGACCCCTAACTATTTTTGTACACATAATTTTTGTACTACTTGTGTAAGCACTGAACTTGTATGTGTATACATATCTAAAAAGGAACAAATTACTGTGAAATGTAAAAGCCAATGAATTTATTGAAATTCAATATAGGAATCAACTGTTCAACAAAATTTTAACATAACTCTGAAATCATTAACTATAAAATTTCTTTTTATTTGCCAAAAGTGCTCATAACTTGACATGATATACTTTTATCCTCTGATCCTCAAAGTTTACACTTTACAGTGACTATGTAAAGTGCAAAAATGATGTGTCAAAATCGTTCATATGTGATATAATATATACTTGAGATCCGACACGTACTTATCCGTAGGTGCCTTTACAGTGCTTATTAAAAAAAAATATTTGATTACGTGAAAAAGTGTTTATGCCTAAAATTTAAATTGCACTAAACTTATTACCCACGATGTTAATAAAATATTAAAAACACAAATAGGTATTTAACAAATTAACCTACCTTCGACAAGTAAATATCCACTTCTCCTACTCTCGTGCTTTTTCATCCATCATTATGACTTTTTATCAACTTTTTTAAGTCATTTTGCTTGCTAAAAAAGCGCATTTATTCGACCTTTCATCTTTTCTACTTCAGCAAATGTTTCTTTTCATTGCTTTTCACACCTTCCTTTTCAAAAATTCAAGATTTCACTATTTCTTCTTACATTTTTAAAAAGTGTTTTGTTGATATGTAGTAATTCACAAGAGATTCAGTTACTTTATATCTCTCAGTACAAAAATATTTACAAATCAATATAAACACCTATTTAATTGTTTAACTTACGAGGGTTCCAATATCTCATAATGCCTCATATTTTATATCTTTGTTTTCAATTAAACTTTCAAATATCCATACTAAAATATACTTAGTATACCAAATTTTATAATTTCTGAAACTTTTTAACTAATTTTTTAGATAGGTACAAAATCACTTTTTTTAAACAGTTCAAAAATAGTGATTTTGTACCTATCTTAAAAATAGTAAAAAAGGTTTAACAAATTATAAAATTTTATCCTCAAGAATATTTTAGTATGAATATGATGTTAAGTGGTTTAGATCTACAGTTTGAATTTTAAAAACAAAAATATAAAATATGATACATAATGAGATATGAAAGACACGAGAGTTTGGAACCTTTCTCTTAACTTATATATTCCAAAAATTTCTTGTCAGTATAATTATTTTTTAATATTTTATCTCTTATTTAACTTTAAACCTTTTTAATGTTAAACTTCCGCTTAAGAAAAATACAGGCCAACTTAGACTAACTAATTTAGACCTACATAACTAGTGATTTTGTACGTATCTTAAAAATAGTAAAAAATATTCAAAAATTATAAAATTTCATGTTCAAGTATATGTTAGTATTGTTAGTTTGTAATAATCTAGAAGTCAATAATACGATAATTTATCATAAAGCTTTGTTCATGAATTGGATGATTAATATCATTTTGTTGCCTTGAGTATTATTGAATTTATGGATCATTTCGAGTTCATGACTGAAATTGTGAAACTCCATAATATAGATGATATATACTCTTAAAAGGTCACTGACCAAGGTAATTAGCAGGAACACTAATTACCGCTATAAGGTTAGTATGTGGATTAAAAGATGGTTAAGTTTTACAAACCACCTGACACGAGATGTCATTTTAATCACATAGATACATGTTCTAGGAACATGGTATTTGACAGACCCCGAATGAAACATTAAATAGAATTGTGTTCGTGTCATTAATGTTTTTCATTCAGTGTCACGTTCTAAAGTATGAGGTATTTATCGTTCCCACTAAGAAATATGTATGTGTGATTGCTATCTACCGCTGTCCGTAAAAAGCAGTCATAACGGTAGTTTTTCCATATGTATAGCTTAGCTGAGGAAGTGATAGTTTACCAAGAATACTATTTGTCCCTCGTATCTCTATACGAGCTATAGCATCACTGGGCCCCTTGATAGAGTAAGATTATCTGCTAGCGGTATAATTACAAGAGTAATTATATTTGATAATCTGCTCAAGATCAAGAAAAGATTAAGTTAGCAAGGATGACACACATCTACCTTGAAACTAATATGATAGCTATGAGACAGAAGAACAGACACAAGTAAATTGTTTACTGGATCGTGATATTGTACAGTACAGCATCATCTGTGTAATTGGATGGTCATGATGTGTTGCCAGATGCCACCCATGACTAACAGAAGTTAAAACAGTTTTAACTCTGTTTACCAACATAACACAGATCCTATTGGGTCACACCATATAGGAGCTACTCGGAGAATCTTACTGATTAATTATAAATTGATTATAATTAATATTAAGATGGTTATAATTAATTATACGTGTTATAATTAAATTATAAATGTTATGTAAAAATAACAAGCAAAAACATTGGTTAATTTATAAACGTGTATGACACGTTGTATAAAAGTTAACCGGTTAATTTATAAATGTGCAGGACACATTGTATAAATTATCGAAACAACAAATAACCGCAAGAAAAATATATATAATTATTCAGAATAATTATACGAATATTATTTGTGTTCGGGCCGAGGGCATTCGAGTCTTTTCAGATTCGTCCTTATCCGCATGACACGTCATCGATCCTATCCAGATGACACGTCATCGATACCGAAACAAATAACCGAAAGAAAAATATATATATAATTGTTCAGAATAATTATACGAATATTATTTGTATTCGGGCCGAGGGCATTCGGGTCTTTTCAGATTCGTGCTTATCCGCATGACACGTCATTGATCCTATCCAGATGACATGTCATCAATCCTATCCACAAGGGCAAAATGGTCATTTCACACCTATGCCACCTTGCATGTGTAGAAGCATGGAGAAGAATGTGGAAGGGTGTGGAAGGGGTATTTTGGTCATTTCACATATAAAAGGATGAGGTGTCAATGGCATATCTTGTAAATAGGCCGAACTTGGAGGGCATTTTGGTCTTTTGCAACCGAATCTAAACACTATAAATAGGGGTGGAGGGGTAGAGAGAGAAAGATATATTCACATATATACATATGCACATTCACATGTATCTTTTCGTGCAGAAACGAATCGGTATTTTCTCTCTTTCTCGGTTTCTCTCCCAAATAGTGTTTCGGTTGAGAAAAGAAAGTTATACGTAGTTGACGTATAATCTTGCGGGTTGTTGTGGAGAATATTTACGGGATCGATGAATAGTGTTTTACCGAATTTAGCGGTATGTCAGTTTTGCATATTGATGAAACTGAGCAACCGAAAATTCGTGTTTACGGGTTTTCGTCTTTTCCCCGTGAATAGTGTTTTTGCAGAATTCCGCGGTTTACGGTATTTCTGGCAGAAGAAATAAACCGCTCTCCGGTTAGTCCTGGTGGATAACCGATAGAGGTATCACACGTGTGATACTCCGAGTCGATTCCTTCCCTGGTGAGGCTCTACTCGCTCGGTCTGCATTCCAACTGTGATTTGGAAACAAGGTATAAATATGTTATATTAATCTATTTAATTTGTAAGTAGATTAAAGTTTTAGAAATCAATCATGGAGTAGATCTGTAAAAGAATTAAATTGGGTTTTGATGCCAAAGGAATACTGAAGGTGGACCACCTTGGAAAGTTTCCTGACATACCCCGTTTAATCCTGAGCTTAAGTTGGCCGTAGAAATTTTTGTTCTACGGTCATTCCGCAACTTAAGCCTAAAAACGGTTTCCGGTTAGCACCGCGTGAAACCCAACAAGTATGAATATCATATTGAGCGGTTTAGATCGACAATTTGAATTTTAAAAATAAAAAATATATATATAAGATATAATGAGATATAAAACACACGAAATATTAAAACCTCTTCTCTTACCTTATTCCAAAAATGTAGTGTCATTATAATTATTTTTTAATGTTTACTAACTAATTTAGACTTTTTAACTAGCATTCACCTCACCAAACATTCCCGGAGTTAATTACCTAAACAGCGGAAACAATTCGAATCAAGTCAGCT
The DNA here is from genome assembly GCF_964058835.1 of Carex rostrata. Lineage (NCBI taxonomy): Eukaryota > Viridiplantae > Streptophyta > Magnoliopsida > Poales > Cyperaceae > Carex > Carex rostrata. The sequence continues at coordinate 4,122,950 of NC_135919.1, read as the reverse complement.
GAGGTAACTCAAATTTCAGCTTTAAATCTTCTTCATCCGATCTACTTTAGCTCGAATCTTAACAGAAGCGGACCCAGTATATACCAGGGGGCAGTTGCCGCTGCTGCCCCTTTGATTTTAAGTTTTAGTAGTGATTTATCGATACTGATCGACTTTACTTACCTTCCTAGAAATTTTTTTAAATTTGAGTTTACAAATGACTAGATGAACTTAAGAATACCCTAGTTCTACTCCTACTCAGAAAGGTTTATTAATTGGGAAGTGGTAGAAAGGTTTCAGATCTGTTTGAGAGGGCACATGTTCATTAATTATATTAGACATAATGGGTGCATTTAGATGGAGCAAGAATAGCACTATTTTTTTGAGCTATTCGATATTTGAATGAAGCAAAAATAGCACTAATTCATTACTCCTAATTTGTCTTATATGAATTAGCTCACTATTCTACTAATCTAATTAAAAATTAAATTAACTATTATTTTTGAATTTAAAATTAGCTCTATTTCTTATTTCATTCAAACATACCCGAAGCAAAGTGGAAAGGTTTCCAGATCTGTATATTTTTGCCTTTTGTTGTTATTTTATCTCTTATGTCCGATCAAGGCATTAAGCCACGTGATAAAGGTAACCTTCTCAGTACCAGGTAGTGGTTTGCAACTCGGGCGGGTACGGGTACCCCGGGTATACCCGTCTCGGGTACGGGTACGTCTCGGGTACGGGTATACTCGGGTACAAGGGTATTCGGGTACGGGTATGGCGGGTATAATTTTCAAAACCCATACCCTACCCGTCCTATACCCTTACCCGTGTACCCTTGACGGGTAAGGCGGGTACGGGTACGGGTAGGGCGGGTACGGGTATTTTTTTTTATTTTTTTTTTTTGCTGTTTTTTTTCTGGTTTTTTCTGGTTTTTTCTGATTTTTTCTGATTTTTTCTGATTTTTCCTGATTTTTTCTGGTTTTTTCTGATTTTTCCTGATTTTTTCTGGTTTTTTTCTGATTTTTTTGGGGGGAAAAATCAAATTTTTTGAATTTTGAACTGTGATGAACAGTACTCGGGTATACGGGTATGGGTACTCGGGTAGTCGGGTACGGGTTAACTCGGGTATTGGTCTAAAATAACGGGTCCGGTCCGGTTTTTGCCCGTACCCGCGTACCCGAGTACCCGACCCATACCCGGGCTCGGGCACGGGTACCCTAGCTGGCGGGTACGGGCGGGTACGGGCGGGTATACCCGTTAAGGGTATTATTCAACCTCTAGTACCAGGTAATATCCTTAGCAAGCAAGGAAAGAAAAAGGTTACCTTTATTCATCTATTTCCCTCCGTAAAAATAGAAAATACATCTAAGCAATATCACTTGGTGATTTATTCAATTATTTGGTCACATCTGATTTAAACTTGTTTTATTTTATTTTAGAAGGACGGTCAGGATTCGATCGATGAAAACATTCAGTGATCCAGTACAATAAAAGTAAAGGACTCTCTTTACGCACATAAAAGATAAAGACAACTACAAAAGCAACTTTTTTTCTCAAAAAAAAAAAAAAAAAAAAGCTACAAAAGCAACAATATACAGATCTGAAAATCTTTCTTTTGCCCTTTGCTGAACCTTTGTTCTTTAAGGACCATTATGATAATTAATTGACATTTTCTTCATACTGTTCATTTTACAAATTTATCATTAAGAGGATGATAAAACAACATTGAAAGCCAAGCAATCTCACCAATAACATAAGGTTAATTTATTGGAATAGATGCCTGGCGTCCATATTTCCTAGGATTTTTTTTATAAATCTTAAATAAATAAATAAAATTAATAAATTAACCTTTTATTTTCTTACAAAAATATAAGTACTGAGATATCAAATCAGCTTGGATTATTTTTTTGCTGTGCTGAGATGACATCTCGATCCGGTAGTGTTTCCATAATTTTTTCAATAACAGGCTACAAAGAATTATAAATCATTAACTTTTTGCTGGGTCGAGATGGCATTTTGGTCTCCAATTTTCTTTCCTTATGCCGATAGACATTTTCATACCCAATTTAACCAAAAAAATTGACAGCCAGCCAAAAAAAAAAAAAAAAAAATCTTTGTACTGAATAAGGAATTCGACACGGAAAAAAAAATTGACAATAATAAAGGAAGCAAGAAAACCTCTGTGCCGATTAGGAAATTCAGCATAGAGAGTGAAAATTGTCATCTCGACACAGCCAAAAAAAAAAAAAAATTAACCGACGATCACACGGTTTGATTGAAAAATTGTGAATACACCCCACTGGACCAAGTAGCCATTTCGGCACAGCTAGAAGAAAAAAAAAAGTTCGTGCCGGTTTGACATTTTGGTACTTCTGATTTTTGTAAAAACTGGTTTACTAATTTTGTTAATTTTTCTTATTAGTGCATTATATATTTTTTGAAACTTTTCTGCTTTATACAAAATTAATTCAAAATTCTAAAAACGTTACATGTAATTTCATTACTCATGAACTAAATCGGTTTCAATAATTTAAATTTATATTTTGAAATCAATATAATAGATTTTGGAGTTAAGCTCACCAAACACCTTGGTGTACTTAGGAACACCCTAGTTCTACTCTAAATAATTAATGCTTACACTATGTGATAATTAGGGTGTTTAGGGTTTACAAGCTAGTAATAATTAATGTTTACACTATGTGATATTTAGAGTAGAACTAAGGTATTCCTAAGTTCACCAAGTATCTTTGTAAGTTCAACTCTAAAACCTATTAGACTGGCTTCAAACAAAGAATCCGAACCATTAAAATCCTTCTACCTTATGAATGATGTGTCTACATGTGAAAATTTTAAAGTTTTGAATTAATTTAGTATAGAGTCAAGTGGTTAAAATAAGAAAATTTATAAATTAATTTTAATGCATTCATTTTTTAGAAGTCTTTTGACCACTTTACTCTATACAAAATTAATTTAAAATTTTAAAAATTTTGTATATAGATGAATCACTCGTAAGATAAAAAGATTTTAACAGTTTGGATTCGTCGTTTGAAGCCAATCCGATAGATTTTAGAGTTTAGTTAACAAAGGGCTTGGTGAACTTAACAACACCCTAGTTCTAAGAGTCCCTGTCCCCACAGGTACCTGAAGTGCAATTAATAAAAATGGATGGCCCAGATTAATTCTATCCAGACCAAACTCAATCCGATAGCTGTTGAGGTTGTGGGGGCTGCTTTGTGATTTGTGCCAAGTGAAATGAATGGTTCAGATTGACCACTTGCACCTCAGGTACCTGAGGTGATACAGATTCCTAGTTCTACTCCATCTTATATATATGCAAAGTCCTTGTTACAATATAACCATCCCAAAATAGAAGAAGAAGAATAAGTGGGCGATGGAGAAGGCTAATAACAAGTTGAAGCTAAAGCTTATTATAGATAAAAAATCTAACAAGGTGTTGTTCGGCGAAGCGAGAAGAGATTTGGTGGACTTGATATTCAGTCTCTTAGCGCTCCCTCTTGGTGCCATTACCAAGCTCCTTGCAAAGGATGCCTTTGTAGGTTCCATTGGAGAAGTCTACGATAGTTTGAGTAAGATCAATGGAACCTATATCCTCTCTTACGGGAAGCAATCTTCCCTTCTCAACCCCCCTCTTGTAACTCCATCAGATTACAAAACCAATATTTTCCTACCTCCATCAACCTATCAGGATACAAAAGATAGGTGCCTCTACATTTGCTCCAGTTTAGCCCAAGCCCAACCTCCCCCCTTCGCTTGCCCCAGTTCAACATTCGGTTGCATCATTTCAGCCCAAGCCCAACCTTATGTTAAGTCTTGCTGCCCTTATATAAGTTTGGTTAGAGGGACAACTTGTCTTGGTTGTGGCAAAACAATGGATTCGCAGACAGAATTTAAGGAACCTAAGTTTGATCCTGTTACGGTGGTAGAAGTTAGTAGTGATGTTGGAAAAGGGTGTGTTGAGGGAGAGGTGACTTACTCTGTAATGGATGATCTTACCATGGTACCCATGTCAACTTTATCAAGTATCGCTCTTTTGAACAAATTTGAGATCAAAGATTTGGGATCAATCCAGGAGATAACGGTCACTATTGGCTTTGAAGAGGTAAGTAAGTTTTCTTTATTTATATATATATTATATATATAGAGTACGGCTAACGCGCTTCCTCTAGCATATGGGCCGAAATGCTTCCGGTGGAAAGTTGAAATTTCAAAATCCAAAAAGTCGATCTGAACCGTTCATCTTATTCTCCATATTAATATCTGCTTGGATACCAAATTTTACATTTTTCTGAAATTTTTTACTATTTATTAAGCCACTTTGAAAATTGCTGATCCAACGGTGGCTTACCAAACAGTAAAAATCAGAAGCTACCGTTGGATCAGCGATTTTCAAAATGGCTTAATAAATAGTAAAAAATTTCAGAAAAATGTAAAATTTGGTCTCCAAGCAGATATTAATATGGAGAAGAAGATGAACGGTTCAGATCGACTTTTTGGATTTTGAAATTTCAACTTTCCACCGGAAGCATTTCGGCCCATATGCTAGAGGAAGCGCGTTAGCCGTACTCTATATATATATATATATATATATAGACTAATATGCATTCGGTAGCATATGGGCCGAAATGCCTATGTTCCAAATTTGAAATTTCAAAATCCAAAAAGTCGATATGAACTGTTCATCTTGTTCTCCATATTAATATGTGCTTGGAGACCAAATTTTACATTTTTCTGAATTTTTTTACTATTTATTAACCCACTTTGAAAATTGTTGATCCAACGGTGGCTGCTGATTTTACTGTTTTGTTAAGCCACCGTTAGATCAACAATTTTTCAAAGTGGCTTAATAAATAGCAAAAAAATTCAGAAAAATGTAAAATTTGGTCTCCAAGCACATATTAATATGGAGAACAAGATGAACAGTTCAGATCGACTTTTTGAATTTTAAAATTTTAAATTTGGACCGTATGCATTTCGGCCCATATGCTACCGAATGCATATTAGTCACTATATATATGTGTGTGGATAGAGGTTAGCTATTCTACTTCCATAAGCATATATGGGCATATGCTTATGACTCGTTTTTGCTTTTCCAGTGTCCAAATGGTCAATCTGAAGTGCTTAACATGTTCTCCATGTATGTGCTTGGAGACCAAATTTTATGTTTTTTTAACTTTTTTTTACTATTTTTTCAGAATTTTTCAAAATAGTCATAAAAAATATGAAAAAAATAATTAAAAAAATATAAAAAACCTTGTTTTGAAAAATTCTGAAAAAATAGTAATAAAATTCCAAAAAATGTAAAATTTGGTATTCAAACACATATTAATATGGAGAATATGTTGAGCGCTTCAGATCAACCATTTGGACATTTAAAACACAAAAACAAGTTATAAGCATATGCTCTCATATGCTTACGGAAGTAGAATAGCCAACCCCTCTCTCTCTCTCTATGTGTGTGTGTGTGTGTGTGTGTGTGTGTGTGCGTGTTCTAGTACTTTTGTGCTTTTCATTTTGTGTCAAAATCTAACAACTCTATAATTCAAAATATCTTTTTTACTAGTCCTAATTTTTGTTTTGAACTTGTCAATGGAAATTAGGGATTGGAGCTTGTCAAGGCTTCTCTCGAATCAAAGGCTATCCTTACTGATGTTTTCCTGAAGAAAAATCATGCATCTAATGCATGGAAAAAAATCTGCAGGCCTATTATGCCGACGGCTTCGCGCCTCAGACAAGAGGATATCGATGCGATATCTTCTCAAGTATTGTCATCGATATCTTCTCAGATTCTGCCATCTATTACCCATATCAACGAGCAGATCACTTTAGCTGTCAGAGCTATTATAGTACGAAATTCAATTTTTCAGTATGTTTTAATTGTGAATCCTAAACCCTAAATCCCTAAATCCTAATTATCTAAACAACTGACACGGTTACTTTCTTACAACCTCATAGGGACCTTCGTGCTCGTACCAGGCCTCGATGCCCGCTCCTCAGAATGATGAGGATCATGACGACAATGATGATGAGGGGCATTAGTCGGATGTCGGAGGAGATAGTACTGCTTAAATGTTTAGATATTTATATCTTGTTAGATGGCACTGTTTAATGTTTTTGTTTCTCGACATTTAGATAGTACTCGACATGTTACTGTTTATGTTACTCGACATTTTGATGTTTATGTTGTATGCGATGTTTATGTTTATGTTGATTGTATGTATCGATATTTATGTTTATGTTGTATGCTGGTACGTGTCGTACCAATTATTAAATGGGAGAAATGTAAATAACAAAAAGAACCCAAAAACCTGACAGAAGAGTATTAGCAACCGTTTTTTTTTCTCTAATGCATTGAGAATCAGCGACTGGTTTGGAGTTACAGCGACCGGTCAGATTGGTCGCTAATAACCTGGGTATCAGCGGCCAGTTTTGAGTATTAGCGACCATTTATTTTGGTCGCTGATGTCTTTTTATGACGTCAGCAAAAATCAACAACAACAAAAAAAAATTGGTCACTGATAACTCATTAGCGACCAGGTGATGCCATTCAACGACCGGCGCCTTATCCATCAGTGACTGATTCACCGATCGGTTCTGCTATAGTGAGGGCCTTGTGATTCTATTGAGAATCACAGCAGATTTATTTCCTCCAATGCATAACCAGTGTTGAATTTAAGTCTGGAGCTGTTAATGGTTTATTATATTATTATTATTATTCTGTAACACTGATTAGAATGTCCGAATTTTTTATAACTACCCAAAATTCATATCAAATTACCGAATCTAACCCCATTTTCAATTTATTTCGAAATCTAGCCAAACCGGTTATTGGATAACTAGAAAAAGGGTTTCTTTCCAGGTAGCGGGTGCCCGGATTCAGGGTTTGGATCAGGTTAACTAATAACCGGAAAGGTGGTTTTTGAAGAGTCCGGTTAACCAATAACCGGATTTGGGAAAAGAGTCCGGTTATTGGTTAACCGGATTTGTGAAATTTTTTTTTTTTAAACAATTTTTTTTAATTTTTTGTATTAAAATATTAGAAATGTTGAATATATTTCTTTAAAAATAGATGAAATACAATATAATTTTATTTATTAGAAAAATTACAACAAATAACCCGGATCAATATTTTTCAGGTCGAATTTTTTGCGGTTATAAGAAAAATTAATATATTTCTTTATGTATTATTGAAAAAAACAATGCTTAGATTCTGAGTTATTGATCCCGGTTCAAAAGTCACTTTTAGGTAATCCAGAAAATATTGTGATCTTTCTAGTACATTTAATTTATAAAAAATTATATCTATTTTGAGAATTCTTTTTGAAAAATAATCATTAAATAAATTAAAGTTTTTATTTTTTTCAAAAATAGATACAATTTTTTATAAATTAAATGTACTAGAAAGGTCACAATATTTTATGGATTACCTAGAAGTGACTTTTGAACCGGGATCAATAACTCAGAATCTAAGCATTGTTTTTTTCAATAACACATAAAGAAATATATTAATTTTTCTTACAACCGCAAAAAATTCGACCTGAAAAATATTGATCCGGGTTATTTGTTGCAGTCTTTCTAATAAATCAAATTATATTGTATTTCATCTATTTTTAAAGAAATATATTCAACATTTCTAATATTTTAATACAAAAATAAAAAAATTAGAAATTTATGTTTAAAAAAAAAAAGCAAAATTCACAAATCCGGTTAACCAATAACCGGTTCCATGACATATTTCCGGTTATTGGTTAACCGGATCCAAACTCCAAATCTGGGCACCCGCTACCCGGAAAGAAACCCTTTTTCCGGTTATCCAATAACCGGTTTGGCTAGATTTCGAAATAAATTGAAAATGGGGTTAGATTCGGTAATTTGATATGAATTTTGAGTAGTTATAAAAAATTCGGTTAGAATGTGGTAACATTTTGTGGGGAACTAATATTTGTGTGGTGGTTCAGGTTGGAATGAGCTTATTATGAATCACATGTATGTTTTTGGTTGTTTTTCTAGTTAATTATTGTAATCCAGGGTATGAAAGTTCTGGTTTGCTCTTTAATGTTTTTTAACCTTTCTACGACTGGTAGAAAATTACTAATTACTAGTTAAAAAAGAAGAAAATTTCTGGTGTACCCATATAAATTTCTAAAATAGTCAATTTTTCCATCAAATCACTATAATATCCAATATCCCATAAATATTTAACATTCTTTCCTACATCCTTTTTATCCATTAAACATATTATTTAGTTATTTCAATTCATTTTTTTTGACAAATATACCCTTTTTATTGTATGATTATAGTATAAGCCTTGCAACGATGAAAACCAATACGGTACCAATTTGACCAAAATTCAGTTGGTACGCACTCAAAGAAAACCAATCCGGTACCATATTTACATGGCTTTATTCTAATTTAACATTCAAATCATCAATCTGATAAAACAAACTGTCTAAATGCAACTAAATGCAACGAACTCAGATAATAAAGAAGAAAATGTTTATAGCTTTAAAATGAAATTCGTCGGGAAAGATGATGGCTTTCCGGCCATTTTACAGCTGCCCACCACCGCTGAGAACACTCTCGAATTCCCCAAGTGTCGAGCCTTTGTTTCGCCATGACGGGAACCTTTTTTTGTCGAAGCCAGGATCGTTATCGGGTCCCAACCCTCGAGCATCTCCATCAATGCAATTGATTAGTAATTGCAAGATAGTTGTCAAATTGAAAGTAGCCACTAATTACAAAATAAATGTATTCATGAAAGAGTAGTAATTGCAAAAATTTACTTTTTAAAGAATAATAACCACCAATTTTCTCAGATGAAAGTACTTTTAAAAGAGTTCAATATTTTTTAAAATATAAATGAAACTGCCAACAAGAACTTTTTAATTGCATTCGCAAGCCATTGGAGATGCTCAATTCCAATAAAAAAAACCCGATAATTCTTCCAGACACCAACGATTATATAGTCAAAGAAAATAGGTGCGCTTAGCATCATCCCAAGTGTCTCTAATGTGGCTACTAAACTATTTCTCAGAGGACTCTTGAGATTGGGAATTTTATGTAACATTAACGAGATAGAAAGAGGAAGTTCATGGAGGGAGCAAGAGGACACAACACAAGTGGGGTCAACTTGTCAGTGGAATTAAGGAAGACTTAAAAACAAAAATAATAAGTTTATTAAAAGGGTATATTTGTCAATTTAAATTTTAAAATAGCTAAATAGTATGATTAATGAATAAAATTAAGGAGATGGAGGAAAGAATGTTAAACGATAGTTTGAGGAAAGAATGTTAAACAATTCAAATCAAGTCACCTGAGGTAACTTAAATTTCAGCTTTAAATCTTCTTCGTCTGATCTACTTTAGCATGAATATTAACAGGAGCGGACCCAGTATATACCAGGCGGCAGCTTCCGCTGCTGCCCCCCTTTGATTTTAAGTTTTAGTGATGATTTATCGGTACTGATCGACTTTGCCTCTCTCCCTGGAAATTTTTTTGCCTCCTTTGGATATTTGATTTGTAATTTGAGTTAAATTTAGTATTAAAATCAAAATAAATTTCTTGAATTATGATTGGTAATTAGAATTATAAGTTAAAGCATCAGAAATTACAAGTCATCGCATTGAAAAATATAAGTCAAAGCATTATTTTTTCTTATCGAGTATTCAATTAGTTAATGGATTTAAATCTGATTCAGTATTTTTCTGCCCCCTGAAGAAAATTCTGGATCCACCCCTGAATATTAAGGAGACCTCGTGCAGCCGGACAGCCCGGATCTAAACTCAAAATGTGAGTTATAGTAGAGAGGATTCGGTCTCAACCAATTCAATCAACATAGGTAGAAAGTTTGAGTAGAACTAGGGTGTTTTTAAGTTTGTCAAGTCTCTTGGTGAATTCAAGTCTAAGATCCATTGAATCATCTTCAAACGACGAATTCAAATCGTTGAATTCCGCCTACCTTATGAGTGATACGTCTACATATGAAACTTTTAAACTTTTGAATTAATTTAATATATAGTCAAGCAGTCAAAATTAAAAAGCTAATAAATTAATTTTAATGCATTCAATTTTTGATTTTTTTTTTTTACCACTTGACTATATGCAAAATTTGTTTCACATCACTCATAAGATAAACAGGTTTTAACGGTTCAGATTTGTCAATTGAAGCTGATCCGATAAATTTTAGATTTGAGTTTACAAATGACTAGATGAGCTTAAGAACACCCTAGTTCTACTCCTACTCGGAAAGGTTTATTAATTGGGAAGTAGTAGAAAGGTTTCAGATCTGTTTGAGAGGCGCACATGTTTATTAATTATATTAGACATAGGGGGTGCATTTGGATGGAGTAAGAATAACACTATTTTCAAAACAACACTATTTTTTTGAGCTATCTAATGTTTGGATGAAACAAAAATAGCACTAATTCATTATTCTTTATTTGTCTTATATGAGTTAGCTTGCTATTCTACTAATCTAATTAAAAATTAAATTAACTATTATTTTTAAATTTAAAATTAACTCCATCTCTTGTTTCATTCAAACATACCCGAAGCAAAGTGGAAAGGTTTCCAGATCTGTATTTTTTTGCCTTTTGTTGTTATTTTATCTCTTATGTCCGATCAAGGCATTAAGCCACGTGATAAAGGTAACCTTCTCAGTACCAGATTTCCAGGTAATAGTAGCCTTAGCAAGCAAGGAAAGGAAAAGGTTACCTTTATTCATCTATTTCCCTCCGTAAAAATAGAAAATATATCTAAACAATATCACTTGGTGATTTATTCAATTATTTGGTCACATTTGATTTAAACTTTTTTTATTTTATTTCAAATGGACGGTCAGGATTCGATCGATGAAAACATTCAATGATCCAGTACAATAAAAGTAAGAGAAAAGGTTCTTGTCCACTGCCATTTGTCCACCATTTGTCCACTGCCCCTTATCCAACTCCCGTTAACTGTCTTCCGGTCTCACTTCGTAACCGTCTCTCGTCTTCGTATTTAAAAAGGTTGGCGGACGAGCGTATCCTTTCTTTTTCGAATTTCCATATTTTCAAAACCGATCAGATTAGCTCCGCATTTGGTGATTTCTTTCTTCTTTTTTTGCGACGCAATATTCAGCCGATTAGTCACGGCTCTCTCCAGATAGCGATCTCTCTTTTTTTGTGACGCAATATTCAGGCGATTTCTTTCTTCTTTCAAATAGCGATCTCTCTCTTATCTTCTCCGATTAGTCACGGCTCTCTCCAGAATTCAGATTCATCGTTTCTTTGCTCGATCCTCCTTCGAGCGACACACAGTGACGGCAGCAACGGTCGCAACGGCTTCGATTAACCTGGTTCGATTTGCTTCAATCAAGCCCTTCGCTCTTCATTTGTCTCTGTCCTTCATTTGCTTCAATCAAGTACTGGTTCGATTTCGGCTCGCTACTCCGAACAGTGAATGCATTGTTTCAAGCTTTGGTAAGAAATATTGTAAATTTCTGATTCATTTTTCCTTTGCAATGTCGATTTTAATTGAGATTACTGACTCGATCTCGTTTTTTATACATAATCGCAATGGAACCTTCAATCATGGAGCGCGATCGAATAGAAGTTGTTTTTGTTGAAGAGCACGGCAAAATTCAAATCTAGTAAGTTATTTCTGTTGAATTTGTTGTTTTCGTTGTATGCAGTAACAGATCTAGCATTTCAAATGAAATCTGGAGGAAAGAGATGATAGAGATGCGATATGGAGTATTGATCTGTTAATTTTACTGTATTTTTCTCGTTAATTTTACAGTATTCATCATGTCATTTTACAGTATTCATCTTGTGGAAATCTGGAGGAAATAGATGATAGAGAGGCGATATGGAGTATTAATCTATTAATTTTACAGTATTGCCTTGTTAATTTTACAATATTCATCTTGTCATTTTACAGTATTCATCTTGTGGAAATCTGAAAAAAAGAAATGATTTGTTAATTTTACAGTATTTATCTTGTAATTTTATAGTATTCATCTTGTAATTTTACAGTATTCATCTTGTGAAAATCTGAAGGAAAGTTATATCTTAAATCTTTCTGAAAGTCAGTAAGTTATATCTGAAAAAGGATTGGACCGATTGATCGTGGAGCGCGATCGAATAGAAGTTGTTTTTGTTGAAGAGCACGACAAAATTCAAATCTAGTAAGTTATTTCTGTTGAATTTGTTGTTTTCGTTGTATGCAGTAACAGATCTAACATTTCAAATGAAATCTGGAGGAAAGAGATGATTTTTTTTTTTTTTGAAATTTGTTGACAGTGGCTGTCAAACTGAATTACATCCTACTAAAGTAAACGAATTTAAACAACAAACTTTAGCACAGCTTTTCCCATAACCTACTCTCTTGACATATTTTATCTCCTAGCACTTCGAGGGGAACCAGTTTTCCTCTGAAGATTCTGACAGTGGGAGGAAAGAGATGATAAAGATGAGATATGGAGTATTGATCTGTTAATTTTACTGTATTGCCCCGTTAATTTTACAGTATTCATCTTGTGGAAATCTGGAGGAAATAGATGATAGAGAGGCGATATGGAGTATTAATCTGTTAATTTTACAGTATTTCCTTGTTAATTTTACAGTATTCATCTTGTGGAAATCTGGAAGAAAGAGATGATAGAGAGGCGATATGGAGTATTGATCTGTTAATTTTATAGTATTGCCCTGTTAATTTTACAGTATTCATTTTGTCATTTTATAGTATTCATCTTGTGAAAATCTAGAGGAAAGAGATGATAGAAAGGCGATATGGAGTATTGATTTGTTAATTTTACAGTATTTATCTTGTAATTTTACAGTATTCATCTTGTAATTTTACAGTATTCATCTTGTGAAAATCTGGAAGAAAAAGATGATATAAAGGCTTCTTACTCATCCGAACAATATTCAATTGAAAATTCTACTGTATACAAGATTCAATTTTACAGTTCTGCTGATTCAATTTTACAGTATACAAGATTCAATTGTAAATTTTACTGTGTAGAAGATCCAATTTTACAGTATACAAGATTCAATTTTACAGTATACAATATTCAATTTTACAGTATACAATATTCAATTTTACAGTATACAAGATTCAACCCAGTGTTAATAACCGCTAATAACTAACTCTAACTGCCAATAACTTCCTATAACTGTAATTTTCGAAAGTACAGTTTGAAAGTACATTTATTTTGTCATGTTGTGCAAGTTGCAATCTTTTTCTAACTATCATGGGACCACTTCAAATAGTTGTTGGATGTTTTGTGATTAAGTGATATATTTTATGTGATATATTGTATAATTATACAGCATGTAGAAGTAATTTTACAGTATTCGCGCAAGTCAAAGTTGTGGACAAATGGTGGACAAAAGGCTGTGGACAATTAGACGCCTCCTAAAAGTAAAGGGCTCTCTTTACGCACATAAAAGATAAAGAAAACTACAAAAGCAACTTTTCTCAAAAAAAAGAAAGAAAGAAAGAAAGAAAGAAAAAGAACTACAAAAGCAACAATATACAGACCTGGAAATCTTTCTTTTGCCCTTGCTGAACCATTGTTCTTTTAAGGACCATTATAATAATTAATTGACATTTTCTTCATACTGTTCATTTTACAAATTTATCATTAAGAGGATGATAAAACAACATTGAAAGCCAAGCAATCTCACCAATAACATAAGGTTAATTTATTGGAATAGATGCCTGGCGTCCATATTTCCTAGGATTTTTTTTATAAATCTTAAATAAATAAATAAAATTAACAAATTAACTTTTTATTTTCTTACAAAAATATAAGTACTGAGATATCAAATCAGCCTGGATTATTTTTTTGCTGTGCCGAGATGACATCTCGATCCGGTAGTGTTTCCATAATTTTTTCAATAACATGCTACAAAGAATTATAAATCATTAACTTTTTGCTGGGCTTGCTGCTAAATAAACTTCTCATTGTGGAGAGAAATGAGGAGACCAGGCGACCAGGAGGCGAATAGGAGGCGATTTCAACATCCTCACCAAAATCTCAACAGGGAAGCAAACCTTAGCAAAAAGGACATTGCAGAGGGATGGCAGACAGTGAAGAGAAGGCGCAGAGGAACAGGGCCAAGGAACATTCATGGAAGCATTAAAGGAGAACAGAGGAAAACTACACGCTACACCAAATTTAACATGAATAAATGTTTTAGATGTCTTTCTGCAGACCACAAAGTAGCTCAATGCAGGGAGCCTGTACGCTGCCATAAATGCTACAACCTTGGCCATTACTCACACAGATGCACTATAAAAAAACCACCCACCCCACAAACTAAACCCACACCAAACAACCATTACACAAACTCAAACACAACATACGCACAAGCAGTTCGCCAAACACCAGAAATGAACAGGGAGTGGAACGACGACGACCTCGAACCTTTCTGGGATGAAAGGCCTGAAGAGGAAGAAGTCTTTCTCCCACCTTACGAAGCACTAAGGCCGATTAACATGTACCTTGAAAGGGCAGCGTGGATTGGGTTACAAATCGGAGTATACTCACCGGCTTTTCTCGAAGCAGTGAAGAGAACCCTCTCCCACATTCATGGAGGAACTGCCTCTTCATACCGTATTGAAAAGATAAGTAGAAACAAATATCTTCTCATTTTTAGGGACCAGCAAATGAGAGACATTGCGGTACAAGAAAGACCATACGCGATACCGGCGCTAGGTGCACAGTTCACTCTCTTCGCATGGCAACCAACAGACGGGTTTCAGTATAACCCACCAAGGTATGAAACTTGGGTTAGGCTCATTGATGTCCCGTTACACATGTGGAACGACGAGGAGATCACTAGGCTCACGACCAAACTGGGGACAATCAAGAGCATTATGCCATACGGGCTCAATGTGCAACAGCTCGAGCACATTACTATCCACATGGCAACTAGGCACCCGAGGCACATTCCCAAATGGCTAAAGGTAAGAATGGGGGACTATGGCAAACGGGTTAGGGTCAAGCTACTTACGTGGAGTGAGGAACCTGCATCGGCTTTCCCACAGCCGCCGCCGCGGCAAGAACAAAGACAGCAGCCGGCAAGAAGGCCACAGCAGCAACACAGGCGCCCACCATCGCCAAACATCCACAGTTACTCGGGTGAGAGCAGTGCAGAATCCAATGCACACCCTTGGGCGCGTTCGGGTGGACACTACATTAGTCAAGCCAATCTCATGAAGCACAAGGCTAAAAAGATTTGGGTTCCAAAACCAAATATGGTTAACATGAAACAGTGTAACAAAGGTAAGGCCAAAATTGGAGAACTAGCAGAGGTGCTCAGGCATGAGGGAAAGGAGAACAGGGGTAAGGGATACATGCAGGAACCTCTCAGGTTGCTATCCAGGTATGATGATAGCGACACTACGGCAAGGAAAATCGCAAAATTGGTGCAGGTTATGTTGCTAACTGGCAATGATGAGAAAGAACTGTGCCCAACCATGGCAATCTCTGTCATGAAGAAGAAGAACCAAGAGGCAACACCAAAAGTCGCAAGGGATATGGGCATAACAGTTCACATAGGATCAGTTGTGGCAGCACGACTTATGATGCAGCCAGAGTTTACTTCTCTCGCAAGCCTATTTGACATCAAGTGTTTTGGGTCAACTCTGCCATACGGCGGTCCTTACAACGGTAGCAACAGGAGTCTAGAGTTTAAGGTACAGGAAAAAGCGGTAAGGGTATTAAATGCCGAAGAGATGGAAGGAACAGAGTGTTTTGGGTCAACTCTGCCATACGGCGGTCCTTACAACGGTAGCAACAGGGGTCTATTCCAAAACTTAGATTCCAAAAGCCGTCTTTCAATTCGTCAATTCTTTTATACCTTTCAGCTCATTTATAATCATTTTAATTAAAGTCCAATTCCAACTTTACATATACACATCATGTCTTATTCATTTCAATTCGATTCAAGTATATCCCAACCGCAAAGTCATGGCTATCATTCATATAAATTCACATCTTTTTCATATTGGTCCTCAATTAATCCAATTTCACACATTGGTGTCTACTTTGCAATTCAACCCTTTTATTCCTTTTTATTACTTAACATTTATCCAATCTCACATAGGCCTTATGTTTTATAATTCATACCCCTTATTTTTTATAAAAATTCCCAAGGCTTGTATTTTGCACAAAACAACCTTCAATTTAATTTATTTACATTTTTGGTCTCTGTCAAGTCAAAGACTGGTACACACACAAAATCAGCACCATACCAGTAGTATACTGGGCTGGTACCACTGGTACCAGCACTTCGCCATTCATACACCCAACACAGCCATGCACAAATAAAACCAGCAAAACAGAGACAAGCCACAGGTCAGATCAGAATAGGCACACCAGAACTCAATCAATACGGCTCAAGCCTCAAGTCAGCACCATTTACCGGGAAAATCAACAACCCGAGCAAAGGTGTAATTAACTATAATTCCCTTTAATTCATACAAATCACTATGGTCATATATTTTACAATTCCGACCATTAATACAATCATTTTTCCATATTACCCCTTATACTAAATTTATTCGAACAATTCGATCGAGTCGGGAAAATCAACAACCCGTACTTCGATAATTAGTCAATTCAAGTGCTACGACATTAATCGATTCATCAAAACATAAATCGAGAATTTTAGAAGTTAACTGAAAAGAAAATGTCGAAACAAGGGATCGGTTCCGAGGGGTTCGCCTCGTCTTGCCGTCGTCTAAAATCAGTGAGCACCACATGCAATGGGCACGTCCAATTACCGGGACAGCACCAATCGAGCACCAGTGCCGCACCAACCCTCAACCCTAGAACTAGGGTTTCATGGAAGGGAAGGGGGCGGGAAAAGAGGAGGAGGGGCGGGGGTTTTCCGAACCGAGAAGGAGAGAGAGAGGAAAGCATGTGGTGGCGGCCGGGGGTGGCCGTGGCAGCAGCGGAAGGGGAGGGGGCGGGGCCCCCCTGTTTTCGGTGTAGAAGAGAGGAGAGGGAGCGGGGGCCGGAGCTGGGGCTCTCACGGCCAGAGAGGAAGAGAGGAGAGCAGGGTGGCGGGTTTTGGTGGGTCCGCCGGCGACGGGAGAGGGGAGGGCGGGGCTCTCCTGGATTTGGCGTAGAGAGAAGGGGGGGCGGGCTGTGGGGGGAGGTGTCACGGTTTGGGAAGGAGAGGAGAGAAAGAGAGAAGGGAAGGGAAGGGGTGTTAAATGGGGTTGCTTTGAGATTCGTGCTGGATCAAGATGATAATTCCAGCATTTAACTTACAATATATTAAGATCCGTGTTAGATTAAATCCAAAGGTCCAAACAAATCCAGAATTTCAACAAGGTTATTTAATTGGTTTAAGAAATCTGTTTCTACTCTAATTCGAATCGAAAGTTCATAATATTTTTTTGTAACTATATTTGTACATAGAATTCGTATTTTTATTCTCTTATTTAGAATTAAATTATTTATTTATTTACACGGATCTAATTAAATAAATTTCTTCCTTTCTAAAATTTCAAAGGAAATTCTTTTAACGGGTTTTCTGAGTTGCTATTTTTACCGAGTAATTATAATTTTATTCATATTGCTATATTTTATTTTATTTCTAAATCTCTAAATTTTGTTATACATAATTTCATACCTTATTTATTATTACGAAATTTCAGTTTCGTTTTAGTCGGTCAGAAAATTTCTGAACGATCGTTTAAATTAATTAAACTTTTTATTTAAGTCAAATGATCGATTTATCCATTTAATCATGTTTTAAAATTTCAGAATGTAACACTGTCTAATAGGATTAAGGGGGAGATTGAGCACTTGGTAGACCCGGCACAGACGGGATTTGTGCGAGGTAGACAAATCACGGAAGGATTTCTCTATGCACAACAGACTCTACACCAAGCCGAGCAACAAGACACACCAATAGGAATCTTCAAGGCCGACATTCACAAAGCCTTTGACACCGTTAGTTGGGAATTCTTGATTGCAATATTGCACAATCTTGGCTTCCCAACAAACTGGTTAGCATGGATTCAAAATGCTGTTCTCAAAGGGTCGTCACAAGTAATTATTAATGGTTTATTGGGAAAAAGAATTGAGCTGAAGAGAGGCGTGCGTCAAGGAGACCCGTTATCACCGTTTCTATTCATCATGGCAATGGATTTCCTCACAAGATGGCTTTCAAAATTAGTCCTATCAGGAGCATGGATTTTACCTTATGCTAATATGAAGTCGTGCTTGTTATATGCGGATGATGCAATGATTTTCTTCAAACCAGAAACAAGATCGATACAAATGATAAAGATTGTGTTCACAATTTTCAAGCAAATTTCAGGTTTGGCAATCAGTTTCCAAAAATCTGAGATTGCAATGGTTAGAATTCAGCAAGAACAGGCAACACAATTAGCTTCGCAAATGGGATGTCAACTGGCAAAGTTCCCAATCACTTACCTTGGATTACCACTTTCATCAAAGAGGCTCACAAGAACCGCATATCACCCACTGATACAAAGATTTAGTAAACGGCTTGAGGGCTGGGCAGCAAAGCTACTTTCCATTGCTGGACGATTAGTTTTGATTAATGGAGTTCTATCCGCACTGCCGGTATACTACATGTCATGCTTCAAGATACCGATTTGGGTGATTCAAGAAATTGACAAGATTAGACGAAACTTTCTATGGCATGGGGTATCGTCTCAAAGAAAGATGCACTTAGTCAATTGGGAACTTGTCTGCACGCCGAAGAAACTGGGAGGGCTTGGGGTTATGGATCTTAGAACTTTTAATGGAGCATTGTTACTCAAATGGAACTGGAAGTGGGTCATCCCAGCTAACAGCTTACTTAAACCGCTATGGTCAAGGATGGACTTGCTAGAAGACCTCATGCCGACTGCAATACAAAAATTAACTTCAGATTTCACAAAGTTTTGGTACATATCAGTGACAAGATCGATCGAAAACGGGGCAACGATCAGCTTCTGGCATCATGACTGGGGTATGGGAATCATCAGAACAAGGTACGCGGACTTATATTCTTTTGTGCAGGATGACACTCAGACCGTTGCAGAGGTACTACACACGCAAATACAACTCAGACACCCAATCTCATAATCTGCGGCAAACCAACTCAACAGCCTTAACGCGCGCGTAGCACAAATCAACCTCACAACAGCAACGGATGGAGCCAGATGGAGATGGTCAGAGAATGGGGTTTTTTCCGTTAAATCAGCATATCAGACAATTAAAAACACTCCTAGAATTGCAAATAATAGAATGAGAATTTGGAATCTAAAGGCACCGCCAAGATTCCGGGTCTTTGGATGGCTCATGATTATGAATCGAATACTCACAATAGACAACTTGAGAAGAAGAGGTATGATATTGGTCAACAGGTGTTACATGTGCAAAAGAAATAATGAAACGGTCACACACTTATTCTTTGAATGTACGGTGACAAAGAGGATCCAAACATTGATGGTAATGGTGTACCGAATAAGAAGACCAATTGGCAACAGGAGCTCATTACTCAGCAATGTACACACATTAAAAGAGAGGTCCTTATTTCTAATTGCAAACTTCGTCATATGGAGAGAACGATGCGCAAGGGTGTTCAAAAATTCTGAATGTACAATATTGGAATTAATGGAACAAGTAAAACAACAGTGGAGGCTCAGTTCGGGGGAGATGTCATCCAGTTTGGCAAACATATACAACATATAGAAATAAGATATAAGTTTTTTTTAATTTTCTTGCTTTTACAGTAGCCTTACCAGTAACTCAGAAGTTGCTGTTACTACTGTTTCTTTGAGGGCGCTCTTCTGGAGCACCTAAATTTAGATCTTTTTTTTATTTTTATTTTTATTTGCATTTTATTTTCCAGATTTCTTGTTTTGTAACATGACTTATGTATCAAAACAATTATCAATCAAATAGAGGCTAGACCTCTGTTTCTTTCAAAAACTTTTTGCTGGGTCGAGATGGCATTTTGGTCTCCAATTTTCTTTCCTTATGCCGATAGACATTTTCATACCCAATTTAACCAAAAAAATTGACAGCCAGCCAAAAAAAAATCTTTGTACTGAATAAGGAATTCGACACCGAAAAAAAAATTGACAATAATAAAGGAAGCAAGAAAACCTCTGTGCCGATTAGGAAATTCAGCATAGAGAGTGAAAATTGTCATCTCGACACAGCCAAAAAAAAAAAAAATTAACCGACGATCACACGATTTGATTGAAAAATTGTGAATACACCCCACTGGACCAAGTAGCCATTTCGGCACAGCTAGAAGAAAAAAAAAAGTTCATGCCGGTTTGACATTTTGGTACTTCTGATTTTTGTAAAAACTGGTTTACTAATTTTGTTAATTTTTTTTTATTAGTGCATTATTTTTTGAAATTTTCTACTTTATACAAAATTAATTCAAAATTCTAAAAACGTTACATGTAATTTCATTACTCATGAACTAAATCGGTTTCAACAGTTTAAATTTATATTTTGAAACCAATATAATAGATTTTGGAGTTAAGCTCACCAAACACCTTGGTGTACTTAGGAACACCCTAGTTCTACTCTAAATAATTAATGCTTACACTATGTGATAATTAGGGTGTTTAGGGTTTACAAGCTTGTAATAATTAATGTTTACACTATGTGATATTTAGAGTAGAACTAGGGTATTCCTAAATTCACCAAGTATCTTTGTAAGTTCAACTCTAAAATCTATTAGACTGGCTTCAAACAAAGAATCCGAACCATTAAAATCCTTCTACCTTATGAATGATGTGTCTACATGTGAAAATTTTAAAGTTTTGAATTAATTTAGTATAGAGTCAAGTGGTTAAAATAAGAAAATTTATAAATTAATTTTAATGCATTCATTTTTTAGAAGTCTTTTGACCACTTTACTCTATACAAAATTAATTTAAAATTTTAAAAATTTTGTATATAGATGAATCACTCGTAAGATAAAAAGATTTTAACAGTTTGGATTCGTCGTTTGAAGCCAATCCGATAGATTTTAGAGTTTAGTTAACAAAGGGCTTGGTGAACTTAACAACACCCTAGTTCTAAGAGTCCCTGTCCCCACAGGTACCTGAAGTGCAATTAATAAAAATGGATGGCCCAGATTAATTCTATCCAGACCAAACTCAATCCGATAGCTGTTGAGGTTGTGGGGGCTGCTTTGAGATTTGTGCCAAGTGAAATGAATGGTTCAGATTGACCACTTGCACCTCAGGTACCTGAGGTGATACAGATTCCTAGTTCTACTCCATCTTATATATATGCAAAGTCCTTGTTACAATATAACCATCCCAAAATAGAAGAAGAAGAATAAGTGGGCGATGGAGAAGGCTAATAACAAGTTGAAGCTAAAGCTTATTATAGATAAAAAATCTAACAAGGTGTTGTTCGGCGAAGCGAGAAGAGATTTGGTGGACTTGATATTCAGTCTCTTAGCGCTCCCTCTTGGTGCCATTACCAAGCTCCTTGCAAAGGATGCCTTTGTAGGTTCCATTGGAGAAGTCTACGATAGTTTGAGTAAGATCAATGGAACCTATATCCTCTCTTACGGGAAGCAATCTTCCCTTCTCAACCCCCCTCTTGTAACTCCATCAGATTACAAAACCAATATTTTCCTACCTCCATCAACCTATCAGGATACAAAAGATAGGTGCCTCTACATTTGCTCCAGTTTAGCCCAAGCCCAACCTCCCCCCTTCGCTTGCCCCAGTTCAACATTCGGTTGCATCATTTCAGCCCAAGCCCAACCTTATGTTAAGTCTTGCTGCCCTTATATAAGTTTGGTTAGAGGGACAACTTGTCTTGGTTGTGGCAAAACAATGGATTCGCAGACAGAATTTAAGGAACCTAAGTTTGATCCTGTTACGGTGGTAGAAGTTAGTAGTGATGTTGGAAAAGGGTGTGTTGAGGGAGAGGTGACTTACTCTGTAATGGATGATCTTACCATGGTACCCATGTCAACTTTATCAAGTATCGCTCTTTTGAACAAATTTGAGATCAAAGATTTGGGATCAATCCAGGAGATAACGGTCACTATTGGCTTTGAAGAGGTAAGTAAGTTTTCTTTATTTATATATATATTATATATATAGAGTACGGCTAACGCGCTTCCTCTAGCATATGGGCCGAAATGCTTCCGGTGGAAAGTTAAAATTTCAAAATCCAAAAAGTCGATCTGAACCGTTCATCTTATTCTCCATATTAATATCTGCTTGGAGACCAAATTTTACATTTTTCTGAAATTTTTTACTATTTATTAAGCCACTTTGAAAATTGCTGATCCAACGGTGGCTTACCAAACAGTAAAAATCAGAAGCTACCGTTGGATCAGCGATTTTCAAAATGGCTTAATAAATAGTAAAAAAATTCAGAAAAATGTAAAATTTGGTCTCCAAGCAGATATTAATATGGAGAAGAAGATGAACGGTTCAGATCGACTTTTTGGATTTTGAAATTTCAACTTTCCACCGGAAGCATTTCGGCCCATATGCTAGAGGAAGCGCGTTAGCCGTACTCTATATATATATATATATATATAGACTAATATGCATTCGGTAGCATATGGGCCGAAATGCCTATGTTCCAAATTTGAAATTTCAAACTCCAAAAAGTCGATATGAACTGTTCATCTTGTTCTCCATATTAATATGTGCTTGGAGACCAAATTTTACATTTTTCTGAATTTTTTTACTATTTATTAACCCACTTTGAAAATTGCTGATCCAACGGTGGCTGCTGATTTTACTGTTTTGTTAAGCCACCGTTGGATCAACAATTTTTTAAAGTGGCTTAATAAATAGCAAAAAAATTCAGAAAAATGTAAAATTTGGTCTCCAAGCACATATTAATATGGAGAACAAGATGAACAGTTCAGATCGACTTTTTGAATTTTAAAATTTTAAATTTGGACCGTATGCATTTCGGCCCATATGCTACCGAATGCATATTAGTCACTATATATATGTGTGTGGATAGAGGTTAGCTATTCTACTTCCATAAGCATATATGGGCATATGCTTATGACTCGTTTTTGCTTTTCCAGTGTCCAAATGGTCAATCTGAAGTGCTTAACATGTTCTCCATGTATGTGCTTGGAGACCAAATTTTATGTTTTTTTAACTTTTTTTTGCTATTTTTTCAGAATTTTTCAAAATAGTCATAAAAAATATGAAAAAAATAATAAAAAAAATATAAAAAACCTTGTTTTGAAAAATTCTGAAAAAATAGTAATAAAATTCCAAAAAATGTAAAATTTGGTATTCAAACACATATTAATATGGAGAATATGTTGAGCACTTCAGATCAACCATTTGGACATTTAAAACACAAAAACAAGTTATAAGCATATGCTCTCATATGCTTACGGAAGTAGAATAGCCAACCCCTCTCTCTCTCTCTATGTGTGTGTGTGTGTGTATGTGTGTGTGTGCGTGTTCTAGTACTTTTGTGCTTTTCATTTTGTGTCAAAATCTAACAACTCTATAATTCAAAATATCTTTTTTACTAGTCCTAATTTTTGTTTTGAACTTGTCAATGGAAATTAGGGATTGGAGCTTGTCAAGGCTTCTCTCGAATAAAAGGCTATCCTTACTGATGTTTTCCTGAAGAAAAATCATGCATCTAATGCATGGAAAAAAATCTGCAGGCCTATTATGCCGACGGCTTCGCGCCTCAGACAAGAGGATATCGATGCGATATCTTCTCAAGTATTGTCATCGATATCTTCTCAGATTCTGCCATCTATTACCCATATCAACGAGCAGATCACTTTAGCTGTCAGAGCTATTATAGTACGAAATTCAATTTTTCAGTATGTTTTAATTGTGAATCCTAAACCCTAAATCCCTAAATCCTAATTATCTAAACAACTGACACGGTTACTTTCTTACAACCTCATAGGGACCTTCGTGCTCGTACCAGGCCTCGATGCCCGCTCCTCAGAATGATGAGGATCATGACGACAATGATGATGAGGGGCATTAGTCGGATGTCGGAGGAGATAGTACTGCTTAAATGTTTAGATATTTATATCTTGTTAGATGGCACTGTTTAATGTTTTTGTTTCTCGACATTTAGATAGTACTCGACATGTTACTGTTTATGTTACTCGACATTTTGATGTTTATGTTGTATGCGATGTTTATGTTTATGTTGATTGTATGTATCGATATTTATGTTTATGTTGTATGCTGGTACGTGTCGTACCAATTATTAAATGGGAGAAATGTAAATAACAAAAAGAACCCAAAAACCTGACAGAAGAGTATTAGCAACCGTTTTTTTTTTCTCTAATGCATTGAGAATCAGCGACTGGTTTGGAGTTACAGCGACCGGTCAGATTGGTCGCTAATAACCTGGGTATCAGCGGCCAGCTTTGAGTATTAGCGACCATTTATTTTGGTCGCTGATGTCTTTTTATGACGTCAGCAAAAATCAACAACAACAAAAAAAAATTGGTCACTGATAACTCATTAGCGACCAGGTAATGCCATTCAACGACCGGCGCCTTATCCATCAGTGACTGATTCACCGATCGGTTCTGCTATAGTGAGGGCCTTGTGATTCTATTGAGAATCACAGCAGATTTATTTCCTCCAATGCATAACCAGTGTTGAATTTAAGTCTGGAGCTGTTAATGGTTTATTATATTATTATTATTATTCTGTAACACTGATTAGAATGTCCGAATTTTTTATAACTACCCAAAATTCATATCAAATTACCGAATCTAACCCCATTTTCAATTTATTTCGAAATCTAGCCAAACCGATTATTGGATAACTAGAAAAAGGGTTTCTTTCCGGGTAGCGGGTGCCCGAATTCAGGGTTTGGATCAGGTTAACTAATAACCGGAAAGGTGGTTTTTGAAGAGTCCGGTTAACCAATAACCGGATTTGGGAAAAGAGTCCGGTTATTGGTTAACCGGATTTGTGAAATTTTTTTTTTTTAAACAATTTTTTTTAATTTTTTGTATTAAAATATTAGAAATGTTGAATATATTTCTTTAAAAATAGATGAAATACAATATAATTTTATTTATTAGAAAGACTACAACAAATAACCCGGATCAATATTTTTCAGGTCGAATTTTTTGCGGTTATAAGAAAAATTAATATATTTCTTTATGTATTATTGAAAAAAACAATGCTTAGATTCTGAGTTATTGATCCCGGTTCAAAAGTCACTTTTAGGTAATCCAGAAAATATTGTGATCTTTCTAGTACATTTAATTTATAAAAAGTTATATCTATTTTGAGAATTCTTTTTGAAAAATAATCATTAAATAAATTAAAGTTTTTATTTTTTTCAAAAATAGATACAATTTTTTATAAATTAAATGTACTAGAAAGGTCACAATATTTTATGGATTACCTAGAAGTGACTTTTGAACCGGGATCAATAACTCAGAATCTAAGCATTGTTTTTTTCAATAACACATAAAGAAATATATTAATTTTTCTTACAACCGCAAAAAATTCGACCTGAAAAATATTGATCCGGGTTATTTGTTGCAGTCTTTCTAATAAATCAAATTATATTGTATTTCATCTATTTTTAAAGAAATATATTCAACATTTCTAATATTTTAATACAAAAATAAAAAAATTAGAAATTTATGTTTAAAAAAAAAAAGCAAAATTCACAAATCCGGTTAACCAATAACCGGACTCAGAATCCGGTTAACCAATAACCGGTTCCATGACATATTTCCGGTTATTGGTTAACCGGATCCAAACTCCAAATCTGGGCACCCGCTACCCGGAAAGAAACCCTTTTTCCGGTTATCCAATAACCGGTTTGGCTAGATTTCGAAATAAATTGAAAATGGGGTTAGATTCGGTAATTTGATATGAATTTTGAGTAGTTATAAAAAATTCGGTTAGAATGTGGTAACATTTTGTGGGGAACTAATATTTGTGTGGTGGTTCAGGTTGGAATGAGCTTATTATGAATCACATGTATGTTTTTGGTTGTTTTTCTAGTTAATTATTGTAATCCAGGGTATGAAAGTTCTGGTTTGCTCTTTAATGTTTTTTAACCTTTCTACGACTGGTAGAAAATTACTAATTACTAGTTAAAAAAGAAGAAAATTTCTGGTGTACCCATATAAATTTCTAAAATAGTCAATTTTTCCATCAAATCACTATAATATCCAATATCCCATAAATATTTAACATTCTTTCCTACATCCTTTTTATCCATTAAACATATTATTTAGTTATTTCAATTCATTTTTTTTGACAAATATACCCTTTTTATTGTATGATTATAGTATAAGCCTTGCAACGATGAAAACCAATACGGTACCAATTTGACCAAAATTCAGTTGGTACGCACTCAAAGAAAACCAATCCGGTACCATATTTACATGGCTTTATTCTAATTTAACATTCAAATCATCAATCCGATAAAACAAACTGTCTAAATGCAACTAAATGCAACGAACTCAGATAATAAAGAAGAAAATGTTTATAGCTTTAAAATGAAATTCGTCGGGAAAGATGGTGGCTTTCCGGCCATTTTACAGCTGCCCACCACCGCTGAGAACACTCTCGAATTCCCCAAGTGTCGAGCCTTTGTTTCGCCATGACGGGAACCTTTTTTTGTCGAAGCCAGGATCGTTATCGGGTCCCAACCCTCGAGCATCTCCATCAATGCAATTGATTAGTAATTGCAAGATAGTTGTCAAATTGAAAGTAGCCACTAATTACAAAATAAATGTATTCATGAAAGAGTAGTAATTGCAAAAATTTACTTTTTAAAGAATAATAACCACCAATTTTCTCAGATGAAAGTACTTTTAAAAGAGTTCAATATTTTTTTAAATATAAATGAAACTGCCAACAAGAACTTTTTAATTGCATTCGCAAGCCATTGGAGATGCTCAATTCCAATAAAAAAAACCCGATAATTCTTCCAGACACCAACGATTATATAGTCAAAGAAAATAGGTGCGCTTAGCATCATCCCAAGTGTCTCTAATGTGGCTACTAAACTATTTCTCAGAGGACTCTTGAGATTGGGAATTTTATGTAACATTAACGAGATAGAAAGAGGAAGTTCATGGAGGGAGCAAGAGGACACAACACAAGTGGGGTCAACTTGTCAGTGGAATTAAGGAAGACTTAAAAACAAAAATAATAAGTTTATTAAAAGGGTATATTTGTCAATTTAAATTTTAAAATAGCTAAATAATATGATTAATGAATAAAATTAAGGAGATGGAGGAAAGAATGTTAAACGATAGTTTGAGGAAAGAATGTTAAACAATTCAAATCAAGTCACCTGAGGTAACTTAAATTTCAGCTTTAAATCTTCTTCGTCTGATCTACTTTATCATGAATATTAACAGGAGCAGACCCAGTATATACCAGGCGGCAGCTTCCGCTGCTGCCCCCCTTTGATTTTAAGTTTTAGTGATGATTTATCGGTACTGATCGACTTTGCCTCTCTCCCTGGAAATTTTTTTGCCTCCTTTGGATATTTGATTTGTAATTTGGGTTAAATTTAGTATTAAAATCAAAATAAATTTCTTGAATTATGATTGGTAATTACAAGGCTAAAAAGATTTGGGTTCCAAAACCAAATATGGTTAACATGAAACAGTGTAACAAAGGTAAGGCCAAAATTGGAGAACTAGCAGAGGTGCTCAGGCATGAGGGAAAGGAGAACAGGGGTAAGGGATACATGCAGGAACCTCTCAGGTTGCTATCCAGGTATGATGATAGCGACACTACGGCAAGGAAAATCGCAAAATTGGCGCAGGTTATGTTGCTACCGGGCAATGATGAGAAAGAACTGCGCCCAACCATGGCAATCTCTGTCATGAAGAAGAAGAACCAAGAGGCAACACCAAAAGTCGCAAGGGATATGGGCATAACAGTTCACATAGGATCAGTTGTGGCAGCACGACTTATGATGCAGCCAGAGTTTACTTCTCTCGCAAGCCTATTTGACATCAAGTGTTTTGGGTCAACTCTGCCATACGGCGGTCCTTACAACGGTAGCAACAGGAGTCTAGAGTTTAAGGTACAGGAAAAAGCGGTAAGGGTATTAAATGCCGAAGAGATGGAAGGAACAGAGTGTTTTGGGTCAACTCTGCCATACGGCGGTCCTTACAACGGTAGCAACAGGGGTCTAGAGTTTAAGGTACAGGAAAAAGCGGTAAGGGTATTAAATGCCGAAGAGATGGAAGGGACAGAGACACATGACGAAATAGATAACAGCTGGATGGAAGGCAATGGTATAATTTCAAACTTTTTTCTCTCTCAAGCTACTGGGCCCTCGGCCCCACCTGGATTTGAAACAGATCCAGTCTCTACTGGGCTTGAAATAGATCAGGCCCATTCGGGTAATGGAGCAAGTCAGGCACAACCTTTTGAAGCCAGACGCAGCCCAAGAATCAAAAGAAAATTGAACGGGCCTTACATCCCAATGTTGGAACGGGCCAAGAAGGTCTTGGGATATGAAGATACTCAACCAAAAAAGAAAAAGAACACTAAGGCAAAAGCGGCAGGAAAGGCTAAGGCGGAGTACACGCAAAAGTTGGATCCGCTATCTGAGATACACGCGGAGCTAGTACTGGCAGCGGCAGGAGTGGAGATGGAAGAGAACATCAAAACACTGGTACTCAAGGAGATGGAAATAGAGGAGGAGGCGGCACTAGTGAACAACACCGGTTTGGAGAAGGGGGAGAACACGGTCCCAGCAGAGAACTAAGTGTTTAGTTTCTGCCTTTTGTAGTAGTTTATGCTTTCAGTTATGTTTACGTTTCCAATTAGCAATCTATGTAGTAGTAATCTAAGTATTAAGATGAAGGAAGGAAGATGGTTAAGGAGGTTTAGGTTTGCAATGCAAGAAGTAGGGACCTTTAGAAGTCAGTACTGTAATTGGGAGATTGAAGGCCTATGGCCGATGTTGTACCTTTCTCTCAAAAGCAAATTAATGCCAAGTTCTTATGTTTATCGGTTGTGTTCAATTTCCTCATGAATTATAAACCCAAAATGAAAATTATATCATGGAATGTGAGAGGTTTGAATGATAGACAAAAAAGACTTGAAGTGAGACAAACTATGTTGTTGGAAAAGCCAAATATCATATGTCTACAGGAGACGAAAATTTCTCAAATGGAAAGGAATGTTTTCAAGGAAATTTGTGGAAACCACCTAAGGCAAATGAAAGTTCTGAATGCAAATGGAACAAGAGGGGGCATTTTGATTGCATGGACAGATAAGAGGTTTGAAGAGTTGGATTCGGACATAAGAGAATTCACAATCACATTGAAGTTGAAGAGCAAACAGGACCAGAATATATTCTACTTAACGGGAGTGTATGGACCCTCTGTAAGCACCATACGCCAAAGATTCCTAGATGAACTGCAAGCAATCAGACCGACCGACAACACACCTTGAATTCTCTGCGGTGATTTCAACTTCACACTTAACCACAGTGACAGGAATAGGCCAGCAGGGTCCCAACCTTTCCGTTTCTCGCAGTTCATATCTTCACTTGGATTGATAAATTTACCCCTGCATGGCCGCAAATACACATGGTCTAGAACAAATGGTCAACATAGAGTCGCCATGGCAAGATTAGACCGCTTCCTTATTTCAACGGAATGGAATGCCTTATACACTGCTTCCAAGCAACAGACCCTTCCGAACACCAGTTCGGACCACTGTCCCCTGCTGTACACGGCAACAGTGCCACATAATAGAACCAATTTTTTTCGATTCGAAAATACATGGCTAAGGTCTATTGAATTAAAGCAATTAGTTACATCTAATTGGCAAGAAGCAGAGAAGGCCACAAACCCAAAAGAACTACATGCAAAATTTCAGAAAATTCAAGTTGAAATACAGAGATGGGCGAAGGAAAAAAAGGGGAAAATTAAGGAACAAATTGAGACATGTAGGGAATTTCTGGGGTGGATAGACAAGGTCGTGGAATCAAGACAAATAACAGTTTTGGAAAAAATTGTTCTTAGATTGATTAAACAGAGATATGCAACTATAACGGTGTTAGAAGACGACATATGGAAGCAAAGAGCTAAAATAAAATGGGAATCAGAGGGGGATAGGGGATCAAAATTCTTCCATATGGTGGCATCAGCGGCAAAGAAGACCAATACAATTCATGAGATAGAGTATCAAGGGGTCATGTGCAAACAGGAAAAGGAAAAGGCAGATGCTATATTTCATTTTTTTGTGCAATTAATGGGAAGCACATCTGATAAGATGCCGAATCTGCACTGGAACAACCTATATCATCAAAGAAGGGATCTCAACAAGACAGGAAAGCCTATAGAAGAGGAAGAAATTAAAAGGGTTATAAGAGAATGGCCAAATAACAAAAGTCCCGGACCCGACGGATTCACGGGAGAGTTCTATAAGGCTTTCTGTGATGTCATAACCCCAGATATACATGCGGTATTTCAAACAGTCATGCAATCAAAAGGATCCCTACACCCACTTAACACATCTTAACTGTCACACCCCAAATCCACCGGGTCTGACAGCCTGCCGCGTGTATAAATCAATCGTCACATATACACGCAAGGCAGTGGATCTTTTATATGCATTGCCAATATCCTCATTCGCTGCGTCCGTGTAATGAACCTGAAAATAATCGGGGAGAGGGGGTGAGAATAAATTCTCAGTGCGAATTTGCCACAGTTGAATTATTGGACTTGCAATCAAACTCTATATTCAAAAATGAAACCCAAACCAATAACAGTTCAAACAGATATATATTCATAAACATAAATAACAGAATGCCAATGCACGACAACAGTTAAATCAACCTGCAACACAGTTTACGGAATTTCCAAGATGAATTTCAAACACAACATATATTTTGGCTTAACTCGATTCATAACTCAGTTCATTAGGGCTTGTAGCAATTACAGATGTTCTTTCGAGCTGAACCTTTATCAAACCCACATCTGTAGGGTTACTGACACCTACAGATGGCCAACCGCTGGACCATTTATCTGACACCCATCTGCAATCGCTTGGCTTAACAGTTTATTAAAGTCTGGTTCGAATCATATAAAGAAAATCCACTTTGGAATCATTCCAATAGTCGTAATATTCAATTGACCTTTCAAATGCATTAACACGTAGGAAAATGCCACCGAGCCATAGACGTTACACATGTCACCCACGATCTCAAATCACATCTCATAACATAATCACCCTCCCTCGTCCCAACCGGTACTGGGAAACATCGAGGGCCGTTCACCTAAGGCCATTTAGGATCCTGGGAATCCAAGTCAGCATACAGCCCGACTTGGCAAATTCATTGGATCCAAGTGCTTAACTTCGTAAATCCATTCACATACATTCACATATTCAATCCAATCGTGGTGACTTTCAATCAAGATCAGATCACAATAGTAACCTATAACCATACCAGCATGCAAATCATTCAATTCAGATCAATTCGAGTTTAATTTGATTGGGCTATGCAAATGCTCTACACAATTCAGTGATGCAATCAATGATATTCAACATGACAAACGAATACACAGTTTAATTCCTGAAAATAAAGTATCAAACAAGTCCAAGAATCCCGCACCTTATTATGACGAGCGTACCGCTTAATTTAAAGATCAGGCGTCTCGAATTGCCTCGCGAAATCTGGCTCGACTGAGCCTACACCTATATTATACGATTACTTGGTTTAGTTCGGATACATTCTCAAAACTTAGATTCCAAAAGCCGTCTTTCAATTCGTCAATTCTTTTATACCTTTCGACTCATTTATAATCATTTTAATTAAAGTCCAATTCCAACTTTACATATACACATCATGTCTTATTCATTTCAATTCGATTCAAGTATATCCCAACCGCAAAGTCATGGCTATCATTCATATAAATTCACATCTTTTTCATATTGGTCCTCAATTAATCCAATTTCACACATTGGTATCTACTTTGCAATTCAACCCTTTTATTCCTTTTTATTACTTAACATTTATCCAATCTCACATAGGCCTTATGTTTTATAATTCATACCCCTTATTTTTTATAAAAATTCCCAAGGCTTGTATTTTGCACAAAACAACCTTCAATTTAATTTATTTACATTTTTGGTCTCTGTCAAGTCAAAGACTGGTACACACACAAAATCAGCACCATACCAGTAGTATACTGGGCTGGTACCACTGGTACCAGCACTTCGCCATTCATACACCCAACACAGCCATGCACAAATAAAACCAGCAAAACAGAGACAAGCCACAGGTCAGATCAGAATAGACACACCAGAACTCAATCAATACGGCTCAAGCCTCAAGTCAGCACCATTTACCGGGAAAATCAACAACCCGAGCAAAGGTGTAATTAACTATAATTCCCTTTAATTCATACAAATCACTATGGTCATATATTTTACAATTCCGACCATTAATACAATCATTTTTCCATATTACCCCTTATACTAAATTTATTCGAACAATTCGATCGAGTCGGGAAAATCAACAACCCGTACTTCGATAATTAGTCAATTCAAGTGCTACGACATTAATCGATTCATCAAAACATACATCAAGAATTTTAGAAGTTAACCGAAAAGAAAATGTCGAAACAAGGGATCGGTTCCGAGGGGTTCGCCTCGTCTTGCCGTCGTCTAAAATCAGTGAGCACCACATGCAATGGGCACGTCCAATTACCGGGATAGCACCAATCAAGCACCAGTGCCGCACCAACCCTCAACCCTAGAACTAGGGTTTCATGGAAGGGAAGGGGGCGGGAAAAGAGAAGGGGTAATTGGACGTGGTGGCGGCCGGGGGTGGCCGTGGCAGCAGCGGAAGGGGAGGGGGCGGGGCCCCCCTGTTTTCGGTGTAGAAGAGAGGAGAGGGAGCGGGGGCCGGAGCTGGGGCTCTCACGGCCAGAGAGGAAGAGAGGAGAGCAGGGTGGCAGGTTTTGGTGGGTCCGCCGGCGACGGGAGAGGGGAGGGCGGGGCTCTCCTGGATTTGGCGTAGAGAGAAGGGGGGGCGGGCTGTGGGGGGAGGTGTCACGGTTTGGGAAGGAGAGGAGAGAAAGAGAGAAGGGAAGGGAAGGGGTGTTAAATGGGACTGCTTTGAGATTCGTGCTGGATCAAGATGAGGGGTTGTTATAATTCCAGCATTTAACTTACAATATATTAAGATCCGTGTTAGATTAAATCCAAAGGTCCAAACAAATCCAGAATTTCAACAAGGTTATTTAATTGGTTTAAGAAATCTGTTTCTACTCTAATTCGAATCGAAAGTTCATAATATTTTTTTGTAACTATATTTGTACATAGAATTCGTATTTTTATTCTCTTATTTAGAATTAAATTATTTATTTATTTACACGGATCTAATTAAATAAATTTCTTCCTTTCTAAAATTTCAAAGGAAATTCTTTTAACGGGTTTTCTGAGTTGCTATTTTTACCGAGTAATTATAATTTTATTCATATTGCTATATTTTATTTTATTTCTAAATCTCTAAATTTTGTTATACATAATTTCATACCTTATTTATTATTACGAAATTTCAGTTTCGTTTTAGTCGGTCAGAAAATTTCTGAACGATCGTTTAAATTAATTAAACTTTTTATTTAAGTCAAATGATCGATTTATCCATTTAATCATGTTTTAAAATTTCAGAATGTAACACTGTCTAATAGGATTAAGGGGGAGATTGAGCACTTGGTAGACCCGGCACAGACGGGATTTGTGCGAGGTAGACAAATCACGGAAGGATTTCTCTATGCACAACAGACTCTACACCAAGCCGAGCAACAAGACACACCAATAGGAATCTTCAAGGCCGACATTCACAAAGCCTTTGACACCGTTAGTTGGGAATTCTTGATTGCAATATTGCACAATCTTGGCTTCCCAACAAACTGGTTAGCATGGATTCAAAATGCTGTTCTCAAAGGGTCGTCACAAGTAATTATTAATGGTTTATTGGGAAAAAGAATTGAGCTGAAGAGAGGCGTGCGTCAAGGAGACCCGTTATCACCGTTTCTATTCATCATGGCAATGGATTTCCTCACAAGATGGCTTTCAAAATTAGTCCTATCAGGAGCATGGATTTTACCTTATGCTAATATGAAGCCGTGCTTGTTATATGCGGATGATGCAATGATTTTCTTCAAACCAGAAACAAGATCGATACAAATGATAAAGATTGTGTTCACAATTTTCAAGCAAATTTCAGGTTTGGCAATCAGTTTCCAAAAATCTGAGATTGCAATGGTTAGAATTCAGCAAGAACAGGCAACACAATTAGCTTCGCAAATGGGATGTCAACTGGCAAAGTTCCCAATCACTTACCTTGGATTACCACTTTCATCAAAGAGGCTCACAAGAACCGCATATCACCCACTGATACAAAGATTTTATAAACGGCTTGAGGGCTGGGCAGCAAAGCTACTTTCCATTGCTGGACGATTAGTTTTGATTAATGGAGTTCTATCCGCACTGCCGGTATACTACATGTCATGCTTCAAGATACCGATTTGGGTGATTCAAGAAATTGACAAGATTAGACGAAACTTTCTATGGCATGGGGTATCGTCTCAAAGAAAGATGCACTTAGTCAATTGGGAACTTGTCTGCACGCCGAAGAAACTGGGAGGGCTTGGGGTTATGGATCTTAGAACTTTTAATGGAGCACTGTTACTCAAATGGAACTGGAAGTGGGTCATCCCAGCTAACAGCTTACTTAAACCGCTATGGTCAAGGATGGACTTGCTAGAAGACCTCATGCCGACTGCAATACAAAAATTAACTTCAGATTTCACAAAGTTTTGGTACATATCAGTGACAAGATCGATCGAAAACGGGGCAACGATCAGCTTCTGGCATCATGACTGGGGTATGGGAATCATCAGAACAAGGTACGCGGACTTATATTCTTTTGTGCAGGATGACACTCAGACCGTTGCAGAGGTACTACACACGCAAATACAACTCAGAAACCCAATCTCAGAATCTGCGGCAAACCAACTCAACAGCCTTAACGCGCGCGTAGCACAAATCAACCTCACAACAGCAACGGATGGAGCCAGATGGAGATGGTCAGAGAATGGGGTTTTTTCCGTTAAATCAGCATATCAGGCAATTAAAAACACTCCTAGAATTGCAAATAATAGAATGAGAATTTGGAATCTAAAGGCACTGCCAAGATTCCGGGTCTTTGGATGGCTCATGATTATGAATCGAATACTCACAATAGACAACTTGAGAAGAAGAGGTATGATATTGGTCAACAGGTGTTACATGTGCAAAAGAAATAATGAAACGGTCACACACTTATTCTTTGAATGTACGGTGACAAAGAGGATCCAAACATTGATGGTAATGGTGTACCGAATAAGAAGACCAACTGGCAACAGGAGCTCATTACTCAGCAATGTACACACATTAGAAGAGAGGTCCTTATTTCTAATTGCAAACTTCGTCATATGGAGAGAACGATGCGCAAGGGTGTTCAAAAATTCTGAATGTACAATATTGGAATTAATGGAACAAGTAAAACAACAGTGGAGGCTCAGTTCGGGGGAGATGTCATCCAGTTTGGCAAACATATACAACATATAGAAATAAGATATAAGTTTTTTTTAATTTTCTTGCTTTTATAGTAGCCTTACCAGTAACTCAGAAGTTACTGTTACTACTGTTTCTTTGAGGCCGCTCTTCTGGAGCACCTAAATTTAGATCTCTTTTTATTTTTATTTTTATTTGCATTTTATTTTCTAGATTTCTTGTTTTGTAACATGACTTATGTATCAAAACAATTATCAATCAAATAGAGGCTAGACCTCTGTTTCTTTCAAAAACTTTTTGCTGGGTCGAGATGGCATTTTGGTCTCCAATTTTCTTTCCTTATGCCGATAGACATTTTCATACCCAATTTAACCAAAAAAATTGACAGCCAGCCAAAAAAAAATCTTTGTACTGAATAAGGAATTCGACACGGAAAAAAAAATTGACA
Source organism: Carex rostrata (assembly GCF_964058835.1). Lineage (NCBI taxonomy): Eukaryota > Viridiplantae > Streptophyta > Magnoliopsida > Poales > Cyperaceae > Carex > Carex rostrata. The sequence continues at coordinate 4,086,958 of NC_135919.1, read as the reverse complement.
ATAATAAAGGAAGCAAGAAAACCTCTGTGCCGATTAGGAAATTCAGCATAGAGAGTGAAAATTGTCATCTCGACACAGCCAAAAAAAAAAAAAATTAACCGACGATCACACGATTTGATTGAAAAATTGTGAATACACCCCACTGGACCAAGTAGCCATTTCGGCACAGCTAGAAGAAAAAAAAAGTTCATGCCGGTTTGACATTTTGGTACTTCTGATTTTTGTAAAAACTAGTTTACTAATTTTGTTAATTTTTTTTTATTAGTGCATTATTTTTTGAAATTTTCTACTTTATACAAAATTAATTCAAAATTCTAAAAACGTTACATGTAATTTCATTACTCATGAACTAAATCGGTTTCAACAGTTTAAATTTATATTTTGAAACCAATATAATAGATTTTGGAGTTAAGCTCACCAAACACCTTGGTGTACTTAGGAACACCCTAGTTCTACTCTAAATAATTAATGCTTACACTATGTGATAATTAGGGTGTTTAGGGTTTACAAGCTTGTAATAATTAATGTTTACACTATGTGATATTTAGAGTAGAACTAGGGTATTCCTAAATTCACCAAGTATCTTTGTAAGTTCAACTCTAAAATCTATTAGACTGGCTTCAAACAAAGAATCCGAACCATTAAAATCCTTCTACCTTATGAATAATGTGTCTACATATGAAAATTTTAAAGTTTTGAATTAATTTAGTATAGAGTAAAGTGGTCAAAATAAGAAGATTTATAAATTAATTTTAATGCATTCATTTTTTAGAGGTCTTTTGACCACTTTACTCTATACAAAATTAATTTGAAATTTTAAAAATTTTGTATGTAGATGAATCACTTGTAAGGTAAAAAGATTTTAACGGTTTGAATTCGTCGTTTGAAGCCAATCCGATAGATTTTAGAGTTGAGTTAACAAAGGGCTTGGTGAACTTAACAACACCCTAGTTCTACGAGTACATGTCCCCACAGGTACCTGAGGTGCAATTAATAAAAATGGACGGCCCAGATTAATTCCATCCAGACCAAACTCAATCCGGTAGCTGTTGAGGTTGTGGGGGCTGCTTTGAGATTCGTGCAAAGTGAAATGAACAGTTTAGATTGACCGCTTGCACCTCGATCAGGTACCTGGGGTGATACAGATTCCTAGTTCTACTCCATCTTATATATATGCAAAGTCCTTGTTACAATCTAACCATCCCAAAATAGAAGAATAATAAGTGGGAGATGGAGAAGGCTAATAACAAGTTGAAGCTAAAGCTTATTATAGATAAAAAATCCAACAAAGTGTTGTTCGGCGAAGCGAGAAGAGATTTGGTGGACTTGATATTCAGTCTCTTAGCGCTCCCTCTTGGTGCCATTACCAAGCTCCTTGCAAATGATGCCTTTGTAGGTTCCATTGGAGAAGTCTACGATAGTTTGAGTAAGATCAATGGAACCTACATCCTCTCTTACGGGAAGCAAGCTTCCCTTCTCAACCCCCCTCTTGCAACTACATCACATTACAACACCAATTATTTCCTACCTCCATCAACCTATCAGGATAAAAAAGATAGGAGGTTCTACATTTGTTCCAGTTCATACCAACGTTCTATTCATATGTCTTGCTGCCCTTATGTAAGTCTGGTAAGCGGGACAACTTGTCTTGGATGTGGCAAAAAAATCGATTTGCAGACAGGATTTAAGGATCCTAAGTTTGATACCGGTACGGTAGCAGAAGTTAGTAGCGAGGGAGAAGAATATGTTGAGGGAGAGGTGACTTACTCTATAATGGATGATCTTACCATGGTACCCATGTCAACTTTATCAAGTGTAGCTCTTTTGAACAAATTTGAGGTCAAAGATTTGGGATCAATCCAGGAGATAACGGTCATTATTGGCTTTGAAGAGGTAAGTAAGTTTTTCTTTTTTTATATATATTCTCTTATATATATGTTCCAGTATTTTTGTGCTTTTTATTTTGCGTCAAAATCTAACTACTCCATATATAACTCAAAATATCTTTTTTACAAGTCCTAATTATTTGTTTTGACCTTGTGAATGGAAATTAGGGATTGAAGCTTGTCAAGGCTTCTCTGGAATCAAAGACTGTCCTTACTGATGTTTTTCTGAAGAAAAATCCTGCATCTAAATCTAATGCATAGCCAGTGTTGAATTTAAGTCTGGAGCTGTTAATGGTTTATTATTATTATTATTATTATTATTATTATTATTATCATCATCATCATCATTCTGTAACGCTGATTGGAATGTGGTAACATTTTGTGGGGAACTAATATATATTTGTGAGCTATGAATCACATGTATGTTTTTGGTTGCTTTTCTAGTTAATTATTGTAATCCAGGGTATGAAAGTTCTGGTTTCCTCTTTAATGTTTTTTCACCTTTCTGCGACTGGTAGAAAATTACTAATTACTAGTTAAAAAAAAGGGAAATTTTCTGGTACGTGTACCCATATAAATTTCTAAAATAATCAATTTTCCCATCAAATCACTATAATATCTAATATCCCATAAATATTTAACATTCTTTCCTACATTTTATCCATTAAACATATTATTTAGTTTTTTTTTTTGATAAATATACCCTTTTATTGTATGATCACAGTATAATTAAGCATTGCAACGATGAAAACCAATACGCACTCACAGAAAACCAATCTGGTACCATATTAATTTACATGGCTTTATTCTAATTTAACATTAAAATCATCAATCCGATAAAACAAACTGTCTAAATGCAACGAACTCAAATAATAAAGAAGAATATGTTTATAGCTTTAAAATGAACTTCGTCCGGAAAGATGGTGGCTTTCCAGCCAACTTGGCAGCGGCTCATCACCGCTAAGAACACTTTCGAATTCCCCAAGTGTCGGGCTTTTGTTTCGCCGTGACTGGAACCTTTTTCTGTCGAAGCCAGGATCGTTATCGGGTCCCAACCCTCTTATAAATCAAATCCAATAAAAGAAACCCAATCATTCTTTCAGAAACCAACGACTAGGGTATGTTTGGTTGCAATCTTAGAATATATAACAAGAATAGTGAATTGACATTTGTCTTATTAAAATACCTTGTTCTAACTTTTTGTTAGAATAGCTTGTTCTAATAAGACAAACAAGTTTGGTTCTCTAATCTCTATTATTGCTATTATTCTAACACAACCAAACACCGAGTAGCTTGTTCTGAATTGCTTGTTCTTAAAAATAGCCTATTCTCTAATGTGGCTACTAAACTATTTCTTAGAGGGAGCAAGAGGACACAACACAACTGGGGTCAACTTGTCAGTGGAATTAAGAAAGACTTAAAAACAAAAATAATAAGTTTATTAAAAGGGTATATTTGTCAATTTAAATTTTAAAATAGATAAATAATATGTTTAATGAATAAAATTAAGGAGATGGTGGAAAGAATGTTAAATATTTATGGAGATATTGGATATTATGATGATTTGATAGGAAAATTAGCAATTTTTAACATTTATATGGGTACACTAGAAATTTTCAAAAAAGATTATAAATTATAAATTATATTGTATTTATTATTTAATCAATTTAATAAATAATGTCTTTCAAAAAAAAACATTTTAACGAATAAACGAGATCACATTACAATTTTAGGTATATATAAACACTTTTTCACGTAATCAAATATTTTTGAATAAGCACTATAAAGGCACGTACGGATAAGTACGTGTCGGATGTCAAGTGTGTGTGGATGTGTGTGTATTATATCACATATGAACGGTTTTGACACATCATTTATGCACTTTGCACAGTCAGTATAAGCACTTTTGGCATATATCAGTGTAAGCACTTTAGACTGAGGATTAGAGGATAAGCATCTATCATGTCAAGTTTGAGCACTTTTGGCCAATCATAAGCAACTTTATGGTCAGAGATTTTGAATTATGTTAATTTTTTCGTTTGTTAAAATTTGATGGCTGTATTAAATTTCAATAAATTGATCATTGGGTTTTACTTTTAACAATAATTTGTTCCTTTTTTATATATAAAATTCAGTGCTTATAATGAATAGTATAAATAGTGTTTTAATTCACTGTATTAGTGCCTTCAACAAAATAAAAAGAGCAAGTCTATGGTACTATGCATATCACGGGTTGTTACCGTGCTACGGCTCTATATTCAAGTTTTCAAATTCTAACGGTCGATCCGAACCATTCATCTTGTTCTCCATATTAATATGTGTTTGGAGACCAAATTTTACATTTTTTGAAATTTTTTTTACTATTTTTTTAGATATTTAGAAAATCACTTGATCTGAAAATTCTGGACCATCCAAAAACAGTGATTTTCAATAAATCTAAAAAAATAGTAGAAAAATTTCAAAAAATGTAAAATTTGGTCTCCAAACACATATTAATATGGAGAACAAGATGAATGGTTCGGATCGACCGTTAGAATTTGAAAACTCAAATATAGAGCCGTAACACAGTAACAAATTGTAATATGCATAGTACCATAGACTCACTCTTTGTTTTTTATATATAAAATTCAGTGCTTATAGTGAATAGTTAATAGTATAAATAGTGTTTTAATTCACTGTATTAGTGCCTTCAACAAAATAAAAATTTCAAGGATTTGGTGTAGACACTTTTTTGACAGTGAATACAAGTAGTTCTAGTAGTCTTTTGAGCAATCTCTTTTGGAGTGAATCTTCATTTCGTTATCTTAATTAAAGATGTATCTGTATTCAGATTCACCGTTAGAATCTTAAAAACAAAAATATTGATTCATATTACGGAAAATTCGTGCAATGCATATTACCATAGTCTCAGATTAGTCATAAGTCATAACTGAATATTCTCAATAAATAAAATAAAATAATGCCACGTGTCAAAATAGCACGATACTGCTCGTTACAGTGGCATTTCTGATAATCCCCGTCGAAACGTGTCTCATTATAATTTTCCCAAAAATACCGGATAGGTAGAAAGATATCATGAATCCGTGTGCGGGCCACTAAACTGACCCCAATTTATCTCCAACCGACAGCAAAGAAAAATAGGGTAAATATATTAGCAGAGTACTTTTAACTTCATGCAGCGCAATGACTCTAGGATCAAGATATTATTGCACATGACTCTCGTACGCTGCATGAAGTCAAAACTACTCTGTTAATATCTTTACCCGAAAAATACAAGGAACAAGTAACCGACCGAAATACCAAAGAATAATGTAGACACCATTAAAGCAGGACCCCACCAACCTATTGTTGCCACCGTGGGGCCCTGTTTAAACTTTTAAACTACTAGGCCTATCTATTTATCTATCACCATTGATGCCATGGCTTGCTCCATCGAGCACAGGATTTGACTTCTAGACTTGGTCTATACTATTATTTGGACCGTGTCTTGTGAACTTAGTTTTGTTAATCATTGTGTAATTATGATGACCCTAAAATATTTAGAAAAATAAATAATGTTTTGAACTTTGATAAAATGCAATTGCCAACTGTTTTTTTTTTTCTAAAGGTACTGACTTTAATGTCTACTAATAATTAATTTAGTTGATAAAAAATATAATTATAACGAGTCAAACAACTCTAATTTATAAATTTATTAGTTTATTCTCACAAAATTTATTTAAATTATTCAAAATTACTCTAGTCATCTTTAATCACTTTCTAAATTCTTCAAACTATTTTTTGACTAGATTTACTCTTCTAATTCTTAAAAAAATTGTTTCGAGAAACTACATATGTGCATATATAATGACTGATTAGAAAAATTAATTAATGAGTGTGGATATAATGACAATTAATTAAAGAGTCTGGCTAGTATAATATTGATTTTATTTTAGCCTATAATATCATTAATTTCAAAATCCATTGAATCGATTTCAAACGGTGAATCCAAAACATTAGAACTGATCTATTTCATTAGTATGCATTTATATGCAAAATTTATAATTTTTCGAATATATTTAGTATCAAGTCAAACTGTCAGATGTCGGAGTTCTTAAGTTAATTTTAATGCATTCATTTTTCAATATTTTTGACCGTTTAACTTGATACTAAAATAATTCAAAAAAATAAAATTATTGCATGCATGTATATACATCACTTATAAATTAAATCGGTTTGAACGCTTTAAATTAATCTATTACAATCTCTCCAATAACTTTTAGAATTAGTGTTATATATATGACACCAGTAATAACATATTAGCCGGACTCTCAATTAAACTGACAAAATATTGTCATCCATTTAAATATAATTTGTACAATGTGCACATCATACACGTTAAAAATGATGAAATTTCATATAAATATCGTTCGTGGAATGATGTAAAATTTATAATGACCACCTTTTAATGCATTATCAATTGATATTTTAATTATGTAAAAATTAACACAATCAATCTATAAGACAAAAAATATGTTTGTAGACTTTATATATATATATCTAATTTGAGAAAGCACTGTTAAGATTGTCGTTGTCATCCATTCTACACAGTGGCATAATTATAAAGTGAGGCAGGAATGGATAAAAATATTAACAATTCAAATTTCATTAAAATATCAAAATACAAATTGCATCATCCATTAGGAAATTTAAACTTTACATAGCAAGACAAAAGAATTTCAAAAATAGAGCAACAACCCAATGCAATATGAGTTTATTAAAAAGTTTCAAAATTTAGACTGGTGACCTTCATTTATATATAATTATGTTTAGTATAAAATGCAAATAATTGAAAATGACTTGCCTATATTTACATCTTTATAATTTTTTTAAAATTCATGTGTTAGAAATCAGTGTACTGATAAATTAAACTATTGATGTAATTTATTTAAAAAACATGGAGTTAGTATATTTACAACAAACATGTTTAACAGTCAAGACAATCTGTATAAATATTTATCTAAATCAAAGAACTTAAAATTATTGATAAAATTTTCAATGATCTACATATATCGCTGATATGTTTGCAATTAATTTGTTATTTTTTCAACCTATCTACATATATTGTTAAATTGAAGTAAATTTTTTTTTTCTTTTTTTTTTGTGAAAGAAAGATGGAAATGTCAAGCCTTTAAATATCATATTTATGTTATTATAATAAAATATTTATCTTATATGGATTTCAAACTCATAATCTCCTACATTAGAAATAATGCGACTTTACCACTAGATCAAATACCACTAGATCAAATGTTAATTTTTTAAATTGCACTAGACTTTTTTTTTTCTTTTAAGGTTAGCAGTCAAATACTGCCAACAACAGATATATTAATAAAAATAAAAAGTTATTTACATTGGACTAATTAATCCCTTGTACTTTATTAAATTAAATAGTTCAACTGTCAAATATCAAAAATTGTTTAAATTGCACTAAACTTATTACCCACGATATTAATTTACATGATATCGTTGTAAAATAAGTTGATTGTTGATAAGATATTAAAAAGCACAAATAGATATGTAACAAATTAACCTACCTGGCTACCTTAGACCAGTAAAATTGATTTCTCCTACTCTTGTGCTTTTTCATCCATCACTATGACTTTTTACTAACTTTTTACATCATTTTTGCTTTGCTAAAAAAGGACATTTATTCCACCTTTCATCTTTTCTACTTCAGCGAATATTTCTCTTCATGCCTTTTCACACCTTCTTTTTCAACAAAAATCAAGATTTCACTATTTATTTCTTACATTTTTAAAAGATTTTTTTGTTGATATGGAGTTTGGCGATTACATCATCAGTGTCATTTTAGTCTATATATATAACACTAACATCAAAACCTATCGAATCAACTTCAAACAGTGAATCCAAACCGTTCAAACCAATCTACGTCATTAATTATACGTTTACATCCAAAATTTATAACTTTTCGAATTTATTCAGTATTAAGTCAAGCGGTCAAATGTGTGAGTTTTTAATTAATTTTAATACATTCATTTTTCAACATTTTTACCGATTGATTTGATATTAAAAAAACTCGAAAATATAAAAAAAAATTGCATGTAAACACATCACTCATAAAGTAAATCGGTTTGAATGGTTTGGGTTAGTCGTTTGAAGTCTATTCAATCAATTTTGAAATTAGTGTCATATGAAACTGATGTCATACTAACCAAACTCGTTGATATATAATAATTCACAAGAGATTCAATTACTTTATATGTACAAAAATATTTACATATCAATATAAACACCCCGATGTTTAACTTCTAATATCTCATAATGTCTCATATTTTATATATTTATTTTCAAAATTCAAACTTTTAATCCGAACTGTTCAACATGATATCCATATTAAAATATACTTGGAGATCAAATTTTATAACTTTTGAAACTTTTTAACTAAAACAATTGTTTTAGATGGGTACAAAATTACTGTTTTTGAACAGTCCAAAAATAATGATTTTGTATCTATCTTAAAAATAGTAAAAAAAAAATTCAAAAATTATAGAATTTCATGTTGAGCGGTTCAGATCAATAGTTTAAATTTTGAAAATAAAAATATAAAATATAAGACGTAATGAGGTATGATTATGAAAGACATAAAATATTGAAACCTTCTCTTAACTTATTCCAAAAATTTATTCTTAGTATAATTATTATTTAATGTTTCCTCTCTTATTTTAACTTAAAACATTTTTAATGTTAATAAGAAAAATACAGGGCAACTTAAGACTAACTAATTTAGACCTCTTAACTAACCTCCACCTCACCAAACATTCCCGGAGTAACCTGAACAACGGAAACAATTCAAATTCATATCACCTGGGGTAGCTCAAATTTCAGATTTAAATATGGATCGTCCAATCTACTTTAGCACGAATATTAATGGAACATCGTGCAGTCGGCCAGGCCAGATCTAAACTTAAAATGTGAGTTACTGCAGATAATTTCCGGTCTCAAACAATTCAACCAACGTAGGTAAAAGCATTAAATGACGGAACATGCGCAATCCATTTTGTCTGTGATCCACGTGGAATCCTAAGGAATTCGTAACACCTAAGGTAACAGAATATTTCTATCAGATCCGTACCGTTCAATTAGAATCGGCACGAATATTAAAGTTATCGATTGGTCAGAATTCAGATCGAACGGTATAAATATAAAGTAGGAATATTCGGTTACCTCAGAGGATATGGATTGGAGAAACAAATCCTTTCTTTCTACGCAAAGAACACGCGAAAAGAAAGAGAAAGGAGAAGAGAGAGAGGTGGGGGGACAGGGAGTAATTAGTATTTACTAACTAGGGTTTCGGAGGATCGAGAAGCTAGGGTTTTGGGGATTCCTCTAGAAGCATAGGTAGAGAGCTAAATTTGGGGGACATTTATTGGATTTGATCCGGGGTGGATGAGAGTTTTCGCTTCTCATACAAATTTCGCGGGAGATGTTTCTCGTTTCCATGAGGAAATCGTTCAAGGATTCTCTCAAGTTGCTCGAAGCTGACATTCAGCACGCCAACACGCTGTAAGTTGGATTTCACTACCATTTTTTGGTATTTTTCAAGTTCTGTGGTCGAATTCACTACTAAAATTGTATGACGAGCTGAATTCTCTAATTTTGATATTGATTCTGATCCGAGGGGATCATTTGGAGGTTTGAGTAAAACTGTGAGTGAATTTCTGACAAGATTTATCAATCAATGGAGTTGTTGATAATTTGTGTTTGAATGTTTCTGATGTGCGATGCAGTGCCTCAGATTTTTCAAGAGAGTATGACGGTGCATGTCTTCAGATGCGGCTTTCTTATAGCCCCGCTGCACATTTCTTCCTGTTCCTGGTTCAGTGGACCGACTGTAGCCTTGCCGGTGCTCTTGGCCTCTTGAGAATACTCATCTACAAGGTACATCAGTTCTCTGTTTTTATCCGCTATTTATATGATTCATTCCATAAAAACAGAGAACCTGTCAAATAGCAGATTAGAGGTGTGTGGAATAGCAATTACCATTATTTATATGATTCATTGTCATCACTTTTGTCATGTGATTTTGATAGCATTTTCATCAGTTTTGGTGTTTCTGATATATAATTTTGGTTGGTACCAGCTTGGTTGCCAGTCTATTCCAATGTTATTTCTATTTTTCCATTTTGCGGCGAATGCATAATTGAAGATTTTGGTGCACAATTATGCTTAAAGGAAGATTTTGGGGGCGCAATTGTGCTGGAAAGAAACTCTTTTTATGATTGTTCAACATGAATTGCTTGTAACTTGCGGGGTGATCATGAACTAGTGATCCGAATAGAATGTTGAAAATAAATGTAATGAATCATTCCATAATGTACCTAACTAACTTATCTATGTTTCGTAATTACAGGTTATATTGGCAATTTTATGCATATACATAATTATCTTATGCAGGTTTATGTGGATGGGACAACCACTATGTCAACCCATGAAAGAAAAGCAAGCATAAGAGAGTTTTATGGTAAATGTGAACCTTATTTCAGATTATTTTCTTTTATTTATCTCATGACTTTTTTGAAGTGACAACAGTTACTATTGCAGCTGTTATATTTCCCTCTTTGTTACAACTACAAAAGGGGATTAGTGATGTAGATGATAAGAGGCAAAAGGTGATTTGCATGGAAAGGTACAAAAGGAGAGACGATGAAGAGAGAAGAGCATTCTCTGAAATTGATGTCGAGAGGGAGGACGAATGTGGTATTTGCATGGAGTTGAACAGCAAAGTTGTGCTGCCAAACTGCAGTCATTCTATGTGCCTTAAATGCTACCGTGATTGGTACTTCTTATTTTTATTTTTTTGGAATCACCTGAAAAATCAAGCAATTATACTTCATGACTGAAGCTATGATACTATGCATAGCGTGGATTGATCTGTACTATGGATCAACATCTTTTTTTATAATTGATCTGAACCGTTCAACATGATCTCCATATGAACATGTACTTGTAGATCAACTTTTACTATTTTTTTAGATAGGTAGAATATTACTTCATCTAAAAATTCTAGACCATTCAAAAGTAGTGCTTTTCTACCTATCTAAAATAATAGTAAAAGTTTCTAAAAAATGTAAAATTTAGTCTACAGGTACATTTTCATATGAAGATCATGTTGAACGGTTCGATCAATTCTTTTAATTTTGAGAAAGATATATATTCATATTACGGACCAATCTGCGCTATGCATAGTACCATAACCTCAATCTTCTACTTCATATTAGAAAAACATTTGCCGATAAAGAATGATTTTCTATTACTTACAAACTACTAAGAGAAAATAAAGTACAAATAGTAAAGGTCAGCGGGCTTGGATTGATAGAAGTCCACTGGAATTGTAGGAGAGCAAGGTCTCAGTCGTGCCCATTTTGCCGGGACAGCTTAAAGAGAGTAAACTCAGCCGATCTATGGATGTTTACCGACGGTAGAGATATAGTTGACATGGGAACCATAACAAGAGATAACCTAAGGCGCCTCTTCAGTTACATAGAGAAGCTTCCCCTTGTCATACCAGATTCAGTGCTGGAGGCCTACGATTCCCATGTAAAGTGACATACATACATAATACCAGCTGTATGTACTTTTATTCGAAAAGAAAAGTGATAGTAAACAAATAGTTGCAAATAACACCTATCATTTCTTACGTTTGAAAACTGACAAGTTCTCAATTTTCAGGATGCTTTTAGGTAAGCATGAAAGATACACTGTACCTTGGTTGCTAAATGACACATAAAAATGTTGACGTTTTGTTTAAGTATAAGAAATGTTGGTGTTATATACAGATAGAGATTTTGCAAAGCAAGAGAAAAAAAAATGCTGTAAATTCTTTCAGTTAATTAATCATTGTCTCTGGCTGTTGATTCTTTTGCAGAGTATATTCTTCTTCTTTGAAAGATGCTGCTGTTGCTGATACAAGAGATGATTCTTTTGGAAGCAATTCTAAATTCTAAATGGCAAGGATTTGGGAAGTATGTAAGGGTTGATCGATGCCGGTCTCAGGCTCTTGTAAATAAATATGTAATGCTCATATGCGAAGTATGTATATTTATATAGGTGGTTGTTTAGATGGTCATGTAAAGGCGACACATGGTAACCGTTCCCTGATCGTGCCAAGCTTTTTCATGGCCCGGGTACTAGGTATATGTATATTTAATCTAGCTAATGTGTGCCTTATACTATCTTTCACCTTTATTTTTCATTATAGCATGATGAATTTTTAAGATTAGCAAGCTCAGAAAATTGGCAAATAGCAACAAACGATATAATGAAAAAAGGAGACTCATATATCAGTAAAACTCTGCAGTTTATGATAACGTTAGACTATCAAATGAAAACAAAACGCTACTAAAGTCATCAATTTTTTTTTCAAACTTTCTAATCAACTACAACTGCTATTTTGCAACCTGAGACATGCTACATTTAATACTTGTGCATGCTTTCCCAATTCTAGCAAAGCACTATATTTCCCCCAACTAAATGTTATGTTAAAACAATGATACAACAATAGTATCAAGGCAGACACCTCCCGAGGAAGCCAGAGTAGAAATATAGCCTTCACTAAGGGGCTTCTCTCCAGTATATGGCATCTTTAATTATTAGCCTGCACAAGAAAGGTACATAAAAAAGAATCACCTAAAGAGCAAATATGAGGAATAATTACAAGAGCTAGTAAAGAAGTGGAAGAACCATACAAAATTCAATACAAACTAAAAAAAATGTTACAGGGTTTCAATTTAACTTTTATTCCACAAGTGAACATTTTCCTTGAATTAATTAAGTGGAGTAAAATTCTAGAACCTTTGAACTGCAACCTTGTATATAGGCAATATAATTACCTTGTCATGAATTTTAATATTCCAGGAAGCACCTTGTTGGGATAAATTGGGATCAATGGGGTAGGTGGCATGCTGGGATTGGTTTCTCAAAAGAGGTAGTCTAGTTGGTACCAACTCGTCATCACTGTCATAGTAGCTGCCTGGATCTGGACCCAGAGCCCTTAATACCATTGCCAGAAAAACCGACACTGCCTGTACAAAAGACCAATTTTAGTTTGCCATGGCAAGATTTTGACAAGCTTATGGATAGCAAGCATCTTTCAAAATTGACACCGGTTGGTCTCAAAGTGCAAAAATGACAGTCAGCTGAGGATCCAGTTAGCACCTCAATTAAGTCATGGAAAATGCATCTAGATCCGTGCAAGGAGATATAGGATATGAAGAACATGTACTTGATGCTACTTAGGTAAAAAAAAAATAACATGAGATCAGCGTCCAATTTTACAGAGTTGTGCTTACTTGTGCAGCCACAACAGAGAGGGAAACCCATTCGCACATTTCAGCATTAGATCTCACAAAACTCTTCAGTTCATCAAATTTTCCAGTTGGGTCCTCTGGAAAATCCTGAAAAATTCAGAAAACAAACAAGAATATGAGAAAAAAAAAACAAATTTAAAATTATCTAAAAATGAATCTGATTAACGAGAATAAGGTTACCTCTTCCCAGTTTCCATTCAAAAATATATCAGCAACAATAGCTGCCTCCAGTATGAGAATAAAAAAAAGAAGAACGGTGTACTAATCTTATTAAGGAAAATTATATATGTATGCTTGTTTGAAGAACACACTAAAAGCACTCAAAACAAAGGGGCAACTTGAAAATGTCATACATACTCAACATACATAGTAGAAATATACAACACAGAATGCATGATATATGTTCCTCATGTACCATCCTCCTCACCCCTTGAATAATAAATGATTAAACGACACAACCCACAATACTCCCCTTGTATAAGAAAACAGGATAACTTTGGCATTTTGGCAGCAGCATCAGAGAAATATATATTTAAAATTATTGTAGCAGAAAGATAAACAAATTAAATATCAAATATATAAAAACAAGGATACGCAAGACAGGCAGTGACCATTTACGGTCTCTGCAGCTATGTGCCCAGAGCATGTAATGAAGCAGAAGAACACTCCAAGGCCAAGAAATGTGAATATAAACCTGAAAAAACCATTTAATCTCCATTAAACCAATAAATACAATTTGCTGTATACCCCTGTAAGATACCAGTAAATAAATGCTATATGCCTGCAAAACAAGAAAATTCGTGAGTGCCCCGGTAAAACATAGGAAACGGGATGCAAATCCTCACAACATTTTTAGCATTTTCAGTTCCTCTTCTCCAAAAAGATACCCTAACCAACCCTCATTTGTTTACTTAGTAGGTGATTTTTTTTTTTGTTTTTTTGGTGGGGAGTTGCTTTAGGTCCTTTTCAGAAACTAAGGAAGGAAGTAGAGGTCTATGTGCTATGATGGAACTGACGGATTAGAAATAATCTATCTAATTTAGCAAAATCCGAGCTTGAGGCGAGCTATTTATGTTTGCATTGCTTAACAATGAACTCATATCGGCCACTGGCAAATTGTGCTAGTTTATCAGTCAATAGGAAAGCGCCAAAATAAAGAAAAAAAATTGAACACAAACCAGTCTTTGCATACAAGAGAGCCAATTAGAAGGCCAGGTTTATACATTTCTTTTATATTTTTTGTTGGTTCTTCAGAAATGCACCTTACAAAATTTCAGTTGTATGTGAAGAATACTAAACTGTGATAAATAATATACTATTAGCACCATCTAAGACCAAATTGCAACAATATTTGTGTATGGGAGAGAAACAATTGACCGGGTAATGATTTTAACAGATCAATTTTGGCTTCATGCAGCGCACAGAATATAGAATTAAAACATCGCTGCATATGATTAGTGCGCTGCATGAAGCTAAAACTGCTCTGTTAAAATATTTACCCCAAATGACGCCCCAACTTGTTGCTAAATAGAGAAGGAGAACAAAACAAATTTATTACACTAATTAAGAAAGTGCTTCTCTTATTGGTAAATTTGTGAATTAACAACGAAATTACTGGTTTCAGCACTCAATTCGGCCCCAAATATATCCAAAAATACCAAAAAAAAAAAAAAATCATCGATAAAGTGCAATAAAAAGGCGTACCATGGAGGATTGGAATCAGAGCTACCGAACTGCTTGTACCAACCACGAATCATCCAGAGAGAAAAGAGAATCATGCCCATCCCAGCTAAACCAATCAACGAATTCACCAGTTTGAGCACCGTTTGGAGGGAGCTCCTCGCCATCCTCCCCACCATTCTCCCCTCAAAAATCTCACTTCAGATTAGGAGATGGTTGAATTTGTGAGAGGTATTCGGTTTGATTTGTGAAATCCTCTTGAGAGAGAAATAAGAAAGAGAGGTGCTATCTTTCTCGCTTTGAATAAAGCAGCCATCGCCTTTCTAGTTTATTTTTCTTCTCGGATAAATCTTAAATTGCATGCCGTACTTCTACGTTATTTTACGAAATAACAGGTGCCGATTTTACCTGCAATGTTTAGTCAAAGACTACTCGTATAGGTAAACAGTAGTAGTATTTTTGCGTGGAATACGATTGCTGTTCTGCGTATGTTAGAAGACCTCAAGTTTATGTGCCTCCGGTTTTAGTAATAAATAAAGAACTCATTACGATCTAAACTTTGTAACAAAGTAGCTATAGCTTCATACAGAGCACAGACTATACAATCAAACTAGCGTTGCATAGGTTTTTACGCTGCATGAAGTCAAACTAACTCTGCTAACATCTTTACAGAGTAGTTCATTTGTGGTTACTAGTTAGATTGGTTTTATCTGTACGGAACTTACCGAGTGCAATCATTAAATTCCTTGGTAACCTAATTCTTCGTCTATATTTCTAAAAGGGACCAAGTGTCACTTGAAGTGGAAGTCTTTTATCCCAACAATACCAATATTTTGGTTTGGATTTATTCTCTTTTCAGTTTTTTGGAATAAATTATATCCGATTACGTCAATACGTCTGGTGCAGATAATTTCATGCATACCTCTCAAAAATCTTGAAATTGCTTATTTTTTTGTTTTTTAAATTTATGATATCATGTTATCTCTTTAAATTTAAAAATTTCGCATATTTATCTAATTTATTACATTTTTTAATTAAAATTCAATTTTGAATTTATAAAGTTTCTATTAACTCTTTATTAAAAATAAAAATACGTTGTTTGTAGGAGAATTATATTTAGTCTTTTAATTGGTTGATTTTTTAGGACAAGTGGTTATGTAATTTCAATGTTTTTAAGAAACATGCATGAAATATCTCCATTTATTATTGTTGTGAAGAAACACTGGATATGTAAATATATATACTAAAAAAAAAAAAAACTAAGGTGTTCTTAAGCTCACTAAGTTTGCTGATTAGTTTAATTTCAAAATGTATAGAATTGGTTTCAAACACGAATTTCAACTATTAAAACCAATCTACTCTGTGAGTGAAGTGTTTACAAACAAAATTTATATATATTTCTGGATAAGTTTAGTATAAACTCAAGTGGTAAAAAAAAAAGTTTATAAATTAATTTTAATGCGATCATAAATTTTTGACAGCTTAATTTTATACCACATTAATTGCAAATTTATAAATTTTGTATGTAACATATTATTTATAAAATAAAGTATATTGGTTTTACCAGTTTAAATTTATTATTTTAATGAGTATGGTTAAAATGCACCATTGATTTTGTGCTCCAACTATACCCCACGTCTATATCTCCGTTTACAAAGTTCAAACAGTCAGTCCAAACCGCTCAACATGATATCCAAATTAAAATGTGCTTAGAGACAAAATTTTATATTTTTTGAAATTTTTTTATATTTTTTTAGATAGGTACAAAATCACTGTTTTTGGATGGTCCAGATGCAGTGATTTTGTACCTATCTAAAAAATAGTAAAAAAAATTTCAAAAAAATATAAAATTTTGTTTCTAAGCACATTTTAATATAGAGATCATGTTGAGCGGTTCGGATAGACTGTTTGAACTTTATAAACAGAGATATAAACGTGGAATATAGTTGAGACACAAAACCAACGGTGCATTTTAACCCTACTCTATTTTAATTTAGTCAGAGAAATTTCAAAAGTTAAATTCTACCCTACCAAATTGTAGATAGTCTATGAAGACGGAATGCTGCAGCTGATTTAAGAGGCTGCGGCTTTTATGCTTGTTATTGTTACAATTTGGTCAATCCAATGTTTTGATGAGGGGTATCTTTGTTTCCTTTTAGCGTGGTAATCAGCGGCGTCATCATAATTGAGAGCAAAAATTATAAATAAGCAATGATCGAAATTGCTTACGACAATCATACATCATCCAAATAAGGCACCAACTTGATCCGAGAGATGGATTTTTTAATCCTAGATGTTGCACATCAGCACATGAATTTTAGTGGATTTGGTTCAATTTTTCTTTTATTATTAATTGTGGATTTACATGGCGTCATGGGACAGTAATGTCAATTTTTTTTTCACCGACTCATTAATAAATTACTCTAGTAAACTTTGTTGTTCGTTTTAGTCCTTTTTTTCCGAATTTTTTTAAATACCGTAATAAAAAAAATAAACCAAAACATCTATGTTTTGGAGGAATTCCACATTTAGTCAGGGTGCAGATTGGCTCTACAGCTCCATTTGGGAGGGACCGCAGAGCCAATCTGCGGCCCCATTGTGCATGTTACAACAACTCAAAACATTCCCTATGCCTTGCTAAGTGGAGCCGCAGATTGGCTCTACGGCCTGGATAAATATGGAATTCCCCCAAAACAGAGGTGTTTTGGTTTATATTTTTTTTAGAGAAAAAATGGAGCAAAATTGACTATATAAAACAACTTATAAATTAACTTAATAAAATGTTCATTTCTTTAACCGCTTGACCGTGTAGCAAATGAACTCAAAACTTTCAAAATTTTGCATGCACATGCATCACTCATGAAGTACATGGATTTCAACGGTTTGGATTCGGCGTTTAAAGTCGATCTGATGAACTTTTGGAGTTGTGCTCACCAAACTTCCTTGATGAGCACATCACACCCTAGCTTTACTCGATGAATAATATATTACAGAACAAAAAATTTAATGTGTTACTAGCCATAGCTCTTATAGCTAGCTCTAAAATTTAAATTGTTTATATATAGGCGCATTACTCGTAAGGCTGATCACATGTATACGCACAAGGTCAGACCCACATAGATCCAGGGAAATTTATAGGCTTGAATTGACTTTGCTTTCCTTAAAAAAAAATTTTGGCCCCTCTGAAATCCTTACTTGTAATTTGAATTAAAATTATAATAAATTATTTAAATTTTGATTGATAATTAGAATGAAAATTTGAAGTCGTAGTATGAAAAATTATAAGTTAAATGATTGTTTTTCATCTAGTATCCAGTTAGCTAATGGGTTTGAACCCGATTCACTATTCTCTCATCTCCCCTCTCCACTGACGAAAATTCTAGATCCGCCTCTGTAGACGCATCACTTGTAAAATTAATTGGTTTCAACAATTTGAATTCATCGTTTGAAACCAATCAAATAAGTTTTAAAATTAAATTTACAAAGAAACTTATAATTAGTAAATTTAAGAACACCACCTAGTTCTACTCATGTTTTAAATATATAAAGACTCAAACCATGCCGATTGCATTCCAACTAAGATTGGGAAAGAGATGAATTAATTATTGTCAGAATTAATACATATGCAGCCATATCTATATCGTACACGTATACAAATAAGTACTTAATGACTCCATGCACATTTTATTTGATTAAAGTGCAGTACTGATGTCAATAGTCTGTGGTCCATTACACACATAAATGTCGATATAAATGTTTAATTTATGTCAACTAGTATGAATTTAATTAGGTTAGACAAAGGAGCAGGTAATTAAACTTCTTTCGTTATCATTTACCATTTCATCCTATGTATTTAATACATTAAACTTCTTTCGTTATTATTTACCATTTCATCCTATGTATTTAATACATAGAGGAAGAATCTACTTAAATACTTTATGGTGACACCGGATTATATATTACATTTTTAAAGTTTAAGCAGTCAATCCAAACCGTTTAACATGATGAATATATTAAATGTGCTTCAAAATTTATTTTATTTTTTTGAAATTTTTTTACTATTTATTAATATGAGTACAAAAATTCAATGGTTTGAAAATAACGATTTTGTAAAATACTTAATAAATAGTAAAAAAATTCAAAAAAATGTGAAATTTGATTTGCAAGAACATTTTAATATATCTATCATGTTGAACAGTTTAGATCGATTTTTGGACTTTAAAAACTTAAAATTAAAGAGTATAATTTGACGTCACTAAAAAATGGTGTAAGTAAATCTCTCCTTTAATAAAAGTTACATAAAATACTACATAATTTATGTTGTTAATGTTTTGAGCTTGAAGAAACGAAAATTTTAATCAATTATATATATAGATCTTTGATACTAATCAAACAGTAAAAAGATAACTATGAAGTAGAGGCAAGGAGAAACTTGAATTCTCAACCACTAAAAATATTGACTTTTTTTTCCCTTTCAGTTGTCCCTTCAACTTGGTATAACTTGTTTATTAAATAAGATAAGAAATCGACTTTTCTCAGATCTTTTATGTACTTCATCTCCTTTCTACATCTCTACCAACTTCTTTACATAGTGATAAAATTGGTCATGATGGAGACCTTATCTTGCTTCCCAACATTTATTTTTTCATGATTTTTTAATGCCTACCAAGCTCTATAACATTGGTTAGAGCGGAAAAAATGGCACGGCAGAGCTAGTTCCGTCACGGAACGGCACGGCACGTGTGTCAGTTACGTATCGTGATTTGTGTGTCTCGTACTGTGACTATCTTCTGAAACTTTGGTACAACACAGTACGCCACGTGAAAGGTCAGTCACGTGTAATTAGGATCATTAGATATTGATCAAATGGTCATGCCAGTCACACGAGGCACGTTTGGTCATGGCACATTTGGGCACGGCGTGACTCACGTGGCATGATCATTCGCGTGCCTTGACTACCCCCTTGACATTTTGGTCACGATACGACACATCATGTGAAAAATTAACTTGGTCACGACACGGCACAACACAAAACAAAAATCACGACACGGCACGATACGTTTTTTCCAACTCTAAAATTAATTTATTGGATCAATTTTAAACAATTAATTCAATTTTTTTAACTTTTATTTTATGTTTATGATTGATGCATATTCATGCGTAATTTTTATTTTTTCGGATTATTTTAATATTAAATCAAGCGGTAAAAATATTGAAAAATGAATGCATTAAAATTAATTTAAATTTTTTCACATTTAACAGCTTAACTTGATACTAAATAAATTTGAAAAATTATAAATTTTATATATAAACATACAATTAATAACATAAAATTAGATTTACCATTTGAAATCGATAGATTTGTATACTAGCCATACTAATTTTAATGCCTACCAAACTTTTTAAACTATACCTTGCTTTCAGCATGGCCATATATATGTGATTTTACTTTATTGTTTATTTGTGGGATTCGTATATCTCATGTATTGCAGATGATTATCTTGACTTTACGATTTGAGATTAAATCTCAACCAGTTTAGGATTCAGATTATCATAGAGGCAGTATTATTGGAATTCACATTCTCTCCAATACCTGATAAGGGAATCTTTTACAATTACTAGATCTGAACCGTTCTTTTTAAATTGGCACGAATCTCAAAGCCCAAAAATACTGCCCCTTTTACGACTGAATCCCAAACCGGTTGAGATTTAATCTCAAACCGTAAAGTGAGGCTGATCCTCTGCAATACCGGAGAGAATACGGATTCGTATTATTGGGCTTTGAGATTTGTGTCAAGTTAAAAAGAACGGTCCAGATCTAGTAATTGTAAAAGATTCCCTTTTATCAGGTATAGATATTGGAGAGGATGTGAATTCTTATTTGTGCTGGGTTCTACAGCTGTAAAGCGTACTCGGGTCCACGCCGCAGTGAAATATTATTCGGTGCAAACATAAAGGCTCGCATGGATGATCCTAAATTATTTTTCGGTCCATGGTGTCCTTGTTGGACCGGTGGAGGCTATATTTGTCGAGAGAATTTTGTTTAAAGTTTTATTCAAAGTCGGCCTAAACTGTCCAGTTTATATAACAATTTACACGAACAAAACAATTTAGATTTGTTACGAGTCTGTTTAAATTTATTAAATTTTAAATTAGTTCACACGAATTTCAACACAAATCACAGAGATTTAGTCCAATTTTTGATAAAAATTGTCCAAAACCCTTGAACGTCGAAACCCAATTTTCAAAGGAGTATAAAAAAAAAATGCGACTGGAAGAGTGGCAATTTTTATTGAGAAGTGTTCTCCACTTTTTTTTACCTCCATTATGTTTTTATTTTTAAAAACTTTAACATTTAAAAAAATCTAAAACTTAAAAATAAAAACAAAATAATTGGATATGATCTATGTTATTTTCTCTATGTGCTCATAAAGAAATATCACAGTTCAAATTTGTTCTTATGTGAATCAATAAGTTGAAAAATCAACATCTCTAAATTATCCATATTAGTACATTTTTTACAAGTTCCTGATTACAACCAAAATAAAGTTAGAATGTTATAATTTTTTACATGTGAATAGATAAAATGACATAGATCATATCTAACGGTTTTATTTTGACTCTTAAGTTTTAGATTTTGAGTTATTAAAACTTTCAAAAATAGAGACATGATGAAGACACAAAATATGTAACCATTTGATCCCTTCTCATTTTTCTTTTAGGATTTTTTCGTTAAAAATCTCCTTAATTAGGTTTTCATGATTTTCACAATTTTACTTGGTTTAGCATTAGCATTGACTGTATTTTCCTGAAAAGTTAACCTGTTCCATGATTTAGTACTGGGCCACAAGCCCAACTAATTTGATCTGTTTTATCAAAATATTTAAGGCCCAGTACATATTGCTCAGTCAAATTACTGTTAATTTCCTGTACTTCCTCATTTAATTCATATCCCTCAACATCATAATATCCCGACGAATTCGGTCCAATGTGAAATGTGTCATTAGGACCGTCATGTCATGCGAAAGATCTGATCATAACACGAGTTACATATAACTAGAACCGTTAGATCTTGATTGAATGATAAATTTTGAATAAATTAACTTAAATTAAGAAAAAAAAAGTTAATCTGATCAAATGTGACCAATCACGACGTGATTAATTTGTTATGATCATTCATTCAAATTTTATCATGACACATATAAATCTGATTTGTAACACGACACATGATCTAACTCAGTGTTACTAGTTATGACTTACCACACGACACATATTTAGATCTCTGGTGGAGTGGCTCTGCTATAATTTTTATTTACATTTATGCTAGTATAGCATGGTACCTAAATAATGCAGGGTTCGTTGTAGTTTGTGTGCATTCGTTGATTTGATTGTAAAATTTAAACATTAAACACAAGTTTTTCATAACTAAAAAAAATATTGTGTTTGCTTTTTATTCTTGCCAAATTTTCTTTTAAACTTTCTAATTAACGACAACTAATCTAACATAAAAACATTAATTTTCGACATAAATTTTCTATATTCATATATTTTTTATATAAATATTAATATCCAAAATTTTCAATATCACTTTTGCATTTTGGTGCGCACTCTGGGAAGGGCACCAACTGATGTGCATCCCCAGCTAGAGCACCAAATTGGTGTCTTTCTTCAGAGTGCGCACCAATCATATTTAATGTGTGTCTTCAGAATGCGTAGGTGGTAACTTTTGAATTTAAGAATTTTGAATGGTGGTTATTTAATTTTTAATTATTGGGGTGCTAATAAAAAAATTCGGTGATTTTTTAGTCCATACAGTTGGTCAAAATCAAGTTTTTTTTTTTTTTTTATGTTGATTCGGCGAGAATCAATTTAAGTATCTTTACAATTACTTTTTATGATTCATGATAAGTTCTTTAAAGTGAATAATGACGTTATTAATCTGTTAATAGTTCTCAAAATGACAGTGATTAACCACGATGATAGTCATTTAATGATAAAACCCTAAAGAAGTCATGATGTGATCGGATACGTTATAATACGTGTGCTTGTCCCATGTTACGACTCGTATTAACCCATGTCATAATCATTCCTTCGAATTTGATGACAACACATCATGATACGTAAAAATTTGACTTAAATTCTCTCTATCTCACTAATATGCGGATCCCACCTCCAAATAAATTCTCTTTCGTTTATTCTCTTCTTTTTCTTCCCCTGGCGACGAGAGGAGAACTGAATAAAACCCTCTTTCTTTCTTCTTATCTTCTCTTTACCTCAAATAGAACCTTACATACACAGAGTAAAATACAGAGCAATATATAGAGTATCGCTTCTCGGCAATGGTGTCATCCATTCTCTGTTCCTCTACCCACACCCGCCGCACTCTCCTCCGCTTTTATTGATTCATTTTCGAATCGGGCCATCAAATGAAAGGCGGTGCGGTGGGATAGCATTAGCCATTATGTTAAAATTTTAATAAAGTCCTAGCTTTATTTCAAACTTTCAACTCATTTTCCTATAGGATCTCTCTCTAGTCTCTAGTTCTCTTCGACCTGCCTCTCTCTGGTTGCATTAAAAGCAGGTATTGTATTATACAACGTTGCATTATTATTTCTGACTAATTGCAACTAATTGTAAGTCCAGAGTCTCAGTTAATCTTGTTATTAAGTTCAACAAAATGGGAGCTTTTCTAAATTATTTGATTTTTTTAGGTTAGACTTACTCTTTTTATTAATTGATTTATTCTTATATAGTTTTCAGGTGTGAGGTGCGAGTTTAAGTAAAATTGGTTTGAAAATTGCCCAATTGAAGGAAATATTGCAATTATAATTATTTGATACTCTCTAATATCTAATAAAATACAATTGAATAATTATACTCCATATTATGTGTTCATGATATTAAGCAAGAAATTTTATTTTGCAATTTCATTGATATATAACACGAAAGAAATGGATAGTTTAAAAGCAATAAATTCTTTTCATACTAAATTCATTTAGCATCACACAAACTTCATTACTTTAATTGGACTTCCCAACACATAGAGATCAAAATTAATTGTTTTGCTGAAATAAATTATTTTCATACAAAATTCATTTTGCATCACACAAACTGCATTACTTTAATTGTGCACATGGACATCAAAATTATTTGTATACAAAATTCATTTTGCATCACACAAACTGCATTACTTCAATTGAATGTTCGAGTGTATGGAGATCAAAATTAATTGTTTTGTCGAAATTTAAATAGGTTCTCAATTTGTTTAAAAAATTATTTCACCGATAGATCACTTGGACAATATTTTATTATAAATTTTTAACAATCTTAAAAAATAAGGCATAAATTTATATGTGATGCACAAATCCTGATGCAAATACACATGCATATTGAAGCGACGTGCACAGATCTTAATGCGATGCACGCGGATCAATATTGCTGTAAGATCCATGCACGCTAGATCAGCACAAATATTGAAGCACTACGCACAAATCTTAATGCGATGCACGCAGATCGGACGGTAGGAAACCCTTTAGATTTAAATTTGAGTTTGATAGAATTTATATGCTGTTAATGAAGGGTAAAATTAGTATTTTAAAATTTTAGAATGAGTTTTAATATTAAATACAATAAATGGATAAATTTGTGAGTTTTTTAAGTTCAGAGGGAAATACGTAATTTTAAACTTTAGAGGGGAACATACGTAATTTTGAAATTTTTGAGGGATATAAGTGAAATTCCCCAAAAAAAAAAATACTATCAACTCCCCGCAGAATCCGGAATTAAATCTGTTGAAATTCTTGAGGATTTCAAGAACCATGAAATTGAAAAAAACAACTATCTAAATTTTTTCATACACAAATCTCAAAGCATACAGTTTTTTATGCACAAATCTCGAAACATATAGCCTGAAATCCGCTAGGATTCCAGCAGATTTGTTTCCGCAGAATCCACGGCAGGCAGAGCGTAGTATCGCGACAAAAGAAAAAAGAAAAAAGAGGACTGTCGCCTCCGCCTGCGCCTACGCGAAGAAGAAGGGTCTTCGCCTCCACTGTCTCCTCTGCTGATTGGCTCGAAACCCTAGCTCGTTATAAGGTACTTGAACTAAGAATGAGAAGCAAAGAATGGTTAAATCCCCTTTTCTAATTTAATCATCATCTACTGCTTTTCGGTAAATCTCCTTTTCTGAATTCTGATTCCGTACTTGTCAAACAATTCATATAATCATCCTCTGAACGAAATGAGAGCTTTTCTAATTGATTTCTTCTTATATAGTTTTCAGGTGTGAGGCGAGAGTTAAGTAAATTGGTTTGAAAATTGCCCAATAATCAAACATGATGCAAAATCATACTAGCAATATCAATATGCAAGACCCAAAGCTCCAGGCGCTGCGAATCAATATGCAAGACAAAATGTCAGCCTTTTTTTATTTATTTTTTTCTCTGCAACACTAGTATTATATAAATCTATTTTCTTGAATGCAAAGTAGCAGTGTTATCAGAACTGGACCGATATCATTTCAGCCTTTTAGGTAATGAACCGGTAAAAAAAGATTAAACCTCTCGGTTCAAAACATATTTTTTTAGATCTCCTCCTCCAATATCGTATTCCCCTTTCATTTCTCAATCAAATCTCTTCTCCTCTGATTTCTTGATTTCTTTAAATCAATTTTTTTTTTCTAAATCTGCTCTAGTTGATAATATGGTTGTGGGCCAATTTTGTTTTCAACACTTTATTTAAAAGATAATCACAAAAGAAACAACTAAGATCAAGACAGTAAATAATTTTATGAATGTTTTGTGTTAATTAATTCTATTGAATATATCCATAAATATAAGATGATCGATGGAATGCTCAAACCAAAGAGCATGTTGGTTATGTCTATGTCAAAGCTAGCTGGTACTAA
Source organism: Carex rostrata (assembly GCF_964058835.1). Taxonomy (NCBI): domain Eukaryota; kingdom Viridiplantae; phylum Streptophyta; class Magnoliopsida; order Poales; family Cyperaceae; genus Carex; species Carex rostrata. Next base: position 4,061,117 of record NC_135919.1, on the reverse strand, counting down.
GAAAATAAGAAACTCAAAACTGTTTTTGAAGTTCTAATATGTGTGTCAGATCATGAGGAACAGTTGCTAGTACCAGTGTATCAGTAAACGGGTACCAGTTGCATGAATTTTGTTTTTTAGTATGAACTGTGATGGTGATTTACACTACTATTCATGGGATAATCTAGTCTTTCAGTTTTGGTATATATAGTATAAACCTTGCAAATTAATAGTGTTCAAGTAATGAATGGGTTATATGACTTATTTTTCAAAAAAATAAAATTTTAATCAATTACATATAGAATTTGTTTGTCTTTTGCTCTAATTACAATTATTTGATATTCTTCAATATCTAATAAAAAACAATTGAATAAATTATACTCCATATTATGTGTTTATGATATCAAGAAAGAAATTTTCTATATTTTGTAATTTCATCAATATATAACAATAGAAATGGATATTTTAAAAGCAATGAATTATTTTCATACAAAATTCATTTTGTATCACACAAACTGTATTACTTTAATTAGACGTCCCAATATATGGAGATCAAAATTAATTGTTTTGCCGAAATACATTATTTTCATACAAACTTCATTTTGCATCACACAAACTGCTTACTTTAATTGGACGTCCCAATACATGTAGACAAAAATTAATTGGTTTTGCTGAAAAAAATTATTTCCATACAAAATTCATTTTGCATCACAAGCTGCATTATTTTAATTGGACCTTCCAGTACATGGAGACCAAAATTAATTGTTTTTGCCGAAATTTGATTAGCTTCTCAATTTGTTTAAAAATTATTTCACCAAGAGATCACTTACACAGTATTTTACTATAACAACTTTTAACAATCTTAAAAAATAAGACATAAATTTATATATATATATATATATTATAATCATGATTTATGTTATTTACGTACCATGTCTTTTAAAAAAATGATGTGTTTTATGCATGTTTCATCGTTCAAGTGATTATAAATTTCTTCTTGTCAGGGATGATAAATTAATTTATTCTAAATGGGTCACATGAAGTGAAATCTAGTCGACAAAATAATAATCATTTTTTTTTAAAATAAAAAGTAAAAACCTAGTCAATACAACAATACAACATGTAATAACTTTCTAATATAAACATTTCAAAAACTCAAATGTAATAATGAATTTTACCTAAAAATTATTTAAAACTTTCATATTATTATGTATTATTTTAACAATTCTAAAAAACCATGTCATAAGTTTAAATAAGAAGGTCTCTTTAAAAAAATTACAGTGGTGCATAAAAAAAGCCCGCTAACAATTGCTCAATTAGAAATCTTGTATAAATATTAAGTAGTATCAACCAAATCATTATACAATATGAATCTCCAATACTAATATTATTAATATTATTATTATTATTATTATTATTATTATTATTATTATTATTATTTATTGGTGATTCATTATTTTATTTTTTTTATATGATTCACATTTTAAACAATACATAATTCACATATTTTAAACTAACATTATTAACGGTTCATACTGATGAGCGGTAGAAAAAAAAAGGGTTAATTTTTTGTATACCCTCCCCAACTCTTCTAATTTCTTATTTATCCCTATATTCTTCAATTTATCTAATTTATCCCTAAAGTCTTAAAAATTTCTTTTTTACCCATTACATATTAACTATGGAATTAACCATAATTAAATCTTTAATTAAAATAATAAAAGACAAAATACCCTTATTCTATTATGTTATGCTCTCGTGCTATCCCTTATCCGCTCTCTATTACCCTACATTTTTGCTTTCTATCTTCATTTTCTTAGAAGCAACAAACTGAAACCTGAAGTGCCTTTCATTTTTTTTTTTTTTTGGGGGGGGGGGGGGGGGGGGGGGGGGTTGGGGTGCGGACGCTTTGCCTTTCATTCTTTTCTATCAATGACGAAAAACACTTCGTCTATCTACGATTCCCATAAACCAGGCTGTGATTTCTTTTAGGCCTATTTGGCAGCATGGGAATTTTGTGAAAATGAGAATTTTTAATATGGAAATAGAAATTTCAATTTGTTAAAATCGAAGTTATTTAACCCATGGGGAATTTTAGAATATAGGTGTTCGGCAAATGCATGGGAATTTGTTAGGATGTTGGTTTTTTTGTCTTTTTTTTTAATAGAAGATGTAATACTACAATTAAACTATACTAAGTGTATTAGTATTAATTACTAATCATGATCAATATAATTGTATAAACAAGAAGATGAAATTGCTAACCTTATGTGGGATGATTATGTTAGACATCAGAATAGAAACTTAACTTATAATTAGCTTAATCTATTAAAATTAAGTGTTGCTAGTTAATTATGCTCGTTTAATTAATTTTAGTCTTTGTATTATTAAATTGTGTTTGCTTAATTGTACAAGTTAATTGAAGTTTAATTAATTAAAAAGTATTAATTAGTATAATTCCTCTTTTTAATTAATTAAACAAATATTAATTAGTTAATTTCCACTCTCAACGAAGATCAAAATATTCTACTTTTAAAAATTACTGTCCAAGAGCTCCGCTGTTTGATTACTTAAAATTACATATTGTTATAAATTTATTGAAGATGTAATACTAAAATTAAACTTTATTAAAAATGTATTCAAACTAGTCACTAATTATGATCAGTATAATTGGACATTATGTTGCTAGTTAACTATTAAAATTAACTTAAAATTAGCTTAATTTATTAAAATTAACTTAAAATTAGTTTAATTTATTAAAATTAAGTGTTGCTAGTTTAATTATGCTTGTTTAATTAATTTATTATATTATTATTATGTTTTTTTTTAATTAATTTTAGTCTTGTGCTTGTTTAAATTGTGTTTGTTTAATTATGCTTGTTTAGTAAAATATAAACATCACATATAGATTTCATATATATATTTTATAGATATCACGTATCATATATCACATAGTTATAACAATTATTGCAAGTAAAATATTAAACTAAACATTAGAGAAGTAAAAGTAAAGAACTTTGTGAGCTCCAACTTTTGAGAAAAATAATAGAAGTTTGGAGGTGGTGGTTATTTTCCTCAAACAACAACATAAGAAATAGGAAAAAAGGCCTTGAGGTTTTGAGAATAAGTATTTTAACCATGCTGCCGAACACTACATTGGTAATGTTATATATATAGTCATTTTTTCTAAGAATTTTCAAGGAAAATGGTGTTACCGAACAGGCCCTTATTTTTTCTAAGAATCTCCAACTTCCTTTTTTGTACCACCGAAATGTGTAGATTTCTCCTTTTTGATAATGGCGAGTGATTTGATTTCTCCTTTAGGTTAATTAATTTTGTGCAAAATTAGAGACGTACAAAATTTCAGCACAAAATTAGAGACGTACAAAATTTTTGATAGTGGCTAGAATTGAGACGTACAAAATTAGAGCACCCATTTGTTGTAATTTGGGAAGGTGAGAGTCTTAAGCTGCCTATATTTTGTGCTGAAATCATTATTTTGTTTGGTACAGAGAGAATATGGGCCAAAACAAGGTGCATTTCTCAAGACTTTGATTCAAGTCGGTGACAACTCAAGACCAAATTTCCCTCTTTCTGTTTGGTCGAAGAATATTAGGTCAATTATACATGTTGGTGATGTTATTTTATTGCAAAGTAAGGGTTTCGGATTTATAATTTACAAGCAGAAGCTCATTCTAGGGATAATTAACCATATTGCAATACTGTACATACTGTAATGGTACCTTCACACATTGGTGTACCTTTTTTTTTGTCGAACTTTGATGTAATTGTACCATCCGGTGATCGATTCAGGTCCGTACCATCCGGTGATCGATCAAAGGTCCGTACCATCCGCGTTTTAGTTTTTGTTTCATCTAGTGGAGACACTTGTTCGTTTTTTTAACAAATATGCATATGTGCTGGTAAATTTCTCTCCCTTCTTGGAAAAATTGCATCTTCTAAATTTTCCTATATCTTATAGGAAAATTTAGAATTGTAATATATATTAATTTTGAGAATTACTCGATTACGGTCGACCGGATTTTGACTATCAGAGACCGGTGTCACGGTCGCAGATACTTTTTTCTGACGTCAGCAAAAAACAACAGCGACAAAACAGATTGGTCGCAAAAAATGTATCAGTGACCGGATTACGTCATTCAGCGACCGGTGACGTCATCAGAAGTGTATCTGCGACAATGCTTTTAGCGACCGGAGTATCAGCGACCGTAATCGACTTTCAGAGACCGGAATAACTATCAGCGACCGGTGACGTGACTATCAGAGACCGGAAAACCGGTCTCTGATAGTCTTTTCTGTTGTAGTGAAAGTTTGAGATGTCTCACATGATGCAAATCATAGTCACAAGATTCGTGAATTATTCGTCAATAATTCATTTTTTGTTGATGGCGAGTCGAACGCCGAATTATTTTAGTTGACCAAATTATTCCCGAATAACTTGCATATTTTATGAACTTTTTCCGAATTTTTCAAATTATTCGCGAATTTTTCCCAGAACATTTTTGCTTCCTTGTAGGACTGAGATCTCTGATCTAAATTATATCCCAATTGTTCCCAAATTATAAATTTTTAACCTCGCCAAACCGAATTAAAATAATTCATTTCTCACTGTGATGTGAATTAGATTTATAGTGGGTGTGAGATATATATTATATTATTCTTTGTGCACATGGAGGATTTGTAGTGGGTATGAGATATTTCCTTCTCACCTCTTTGATATTTAACCAAGAAAGTTCCGGGATCGTGGTCTAGAATTATACATAAGAATTTTTCTTTCAAAAATATTTGGTTCAAATGATTTTTTTCTATTGTTAATTAGAGAAAATACAATCAATTATTTATTTACTGGTACTATAGTGAACTAAAAAAAGTTCTTATATAGCTTGAATAATATGTTAAACACTCAACTTAATGCTGGCACTAAATTCGTATTCGTTTTTAAGCGGATACAAATATGAATATGAATAATAAATGGATATTAAAATTCAAAATAAAATCCATCTTAAACGGATACGAATACAGAACGATAATCTACAAATACAGATACAAAATGAATAATTGTCGGATAATTGAGTTTATATCTACTTTAAAATAAAAATACTTATCAAGAAAATTTAAATATGAAAATAAATGAATTATTTAATTAAGTGTATAATTTAAATTACTTTATTTAAGTTTCCAATTTAAATTTATGAAAAAAACAAATTAAAAGCAAAGACAAACCCAAAGTTTATACTTTTTAATTAAAACCAAAGAGCAGAAGGAAAAACACCGGAGAGTTCCATTTTAGAAAAGAAGGGAAGAAGTGCGAACCCTGTTTCAAGTTGGAATTCAAGGTTTGGAAACTGGGAAGAATCCAAAGTTTCAAACACTTGGTATTGTCCGGATGTTCCAATTTAAATTTAGTCCCACAAGACAGAAAAAATTCAAATATGTAAATTCTAGATGAGAATTTCGGAAATTTCTCGGTTAGACATTGAGAGGTGGGAAGGAAATATCTCATACCCACTACAACAACAAACCCTTCGTATTAAATATTTTTAAAGTGAAAGCGACAATCAACGACAAACCCTTCGTATTAAATATTTTTAAAGTGAAAGCGACAATGACTCGCTGCATCAGTAATTGACTCGAAACTTCCAAGAAACAGTTCTTTTGGTAACTCGATCGACTTTTGTCAAGGGCTGGTACAAGCTTTTAATTTTAATTTTAATTTTAATTTTAATTTTAATTTTATCCCGTGCCCTCTCTGTGCAGAGCTCCATCAATTCTTCAATTTTTTTCAATCCCAAAGTGCATATATACTTTAGAGTGAGTCTATGGTACTATGCATATTACGATTTGTTACCGTGTTACAGCTTTATATTTGAGTTTTCAAATTCTAACGGTCGGTCCGAACCGTTCATCTTGTTCTCCATATTAATATGTGTTTGGAGACCAAATTTTACATTTTTTGAAAAAAATTTACTATTTTTTTAGATATTTAGAAAAAAAATACATATTAATATGGAGAACACATATTTTTTGAAAAAAATTTACTATTTTTTTTAGATTTTCTAAATATCTAAAAAAATAGTAAATTTTTTTCAAAAAAATGTAAAATTTGGTCTCCAAATACATATTAATATGGAGAACAAGATGAACGGTTCGGATCGACCGTTAGAATTTGAAAACTCAAATATAGAGCTATAACACGGTAACAAATCGTAATATGCATAGTACCATAGACTCACTCTAAAGTATATATGCACTTTGGGATTGAAAAGAATTGAAGAATTGGAGCTCTGCGCAGAGAGGGCACAGCATAAAATTAAAATTAAAATGGGTGCTTGTACCAGCCCTTGACAAAAGTCGATCAAGTTACCAAAATAACTGTTTCTTGGAAGTTTCGAGTCAATTATTGATGCAACGAGTCATTGTCGCTTTCACTTTAAAAATATTTAATACGAAGGGTTTGTCATTGATTGTTGCTTTCACTTTAAAAATATTTAATACGAAGGGTTTGTCGTTGTAGTGGGTATGAGATATTTCCTTCCCACCTCTTGATGTCTAACTGAGAAATTTCCGAAATACTCATCTAGAATTTACATATTTGAATTTTTTTTCAAAAATATTTAGTTCAAATAATTTTGTTTCCATTATTACAGAAAGTATAATTGATTATTTATTTATTTGTACTACAGTGAAGTAAAAAATGTTCTTATATATAACCTAAACAATATGTTAAACACTCAACTTAATATAATTATTATTTGTGACTTTTAAATTTAATGTTGAACCTAGAATAATATAAAATATGAATATATGCATATATGCATATGATAAATTTATAAATTAAAAATTTAGTAAAAAATTATAAAAATAGTAAACTTTTATATTTTACAATATTTGTATATATAGATCTTATTGAGTATTTTGGACCGTTTGTACATAATAAAAACAAATTAAATTTGACTTGTTAATGTGTTAGTTGATATGTTAGCGATAGTACATTAGCATAACTCTTTGAATGAGTAACTTGCGGTATAATAAAATAACATTATAGATTAAACTCTTTTGTAGAATAAAATACCATTATAAATTAAACTCTTTTGATCTCGTATAACGGTTGTACATAGGGTATAAGCAGAGCAGATTCGAAGTAGATAATACTAATATCAAATTGTATTTGTCTTTTAATGGGCAGATATGAATACGGATTTGAATAGTGAATGAATATCAAAATTTAAAATCAAATCCGTCTTAAACGGATACAGATACGAGATAAATAACAATATATGCATATCAAATATGATAAATTTATAAATAAAATATAGTAAAGAATTGTAAAAATAGCAAATTTTTGTATTCTACAATATTTGTATATGTAGATCTTATTGAATAATTTGGACCATTCGATCGAACATAATAAAAATAAATTAATCTTACTTGTTAATGTGTTAGCTCATATGCTAATTAACGTTTAGTACATTAGCATAACTCTTGAATGAGTAACTTACGGTAGAATAAAATAACATTATAAATTAAACTCTTTTGATCTCGTATGTAAGCGTAAACGGAGCAGATAATGCTGACACTAAATATGTATTCCTTTTTTAATGAACGGATACGAATATGAATAATAAATGGATATTAAAATTCAAAATAAAATCCATCTTAAACATATATGAATACAGAGCAGATAATCCACGAATACAGATACAAAATAAATAATTGTCTGATAATTGAGTTATATCTACTTTAAAATAAAAATACTAATCAAGAAAATTTAAATATGAAAATAAATGAATAATTTAGTTACGTTTATAATTTAAATTATTTTATTTAAGTTTCCAATTTAAATTTATAAAAAAAATCCAAATCAAAGACAAAATCAAAATTCAAACTTTTTAATTAAAACCAAAGCGCAGAAGGAAAGACACCGGAGTATTTCATTTTAGAAAAGAAGGGAAGAAGTGCGAACCCTGTTTCAAGTTGGAATTCAAGCTTTGGAAACTGGGAAGAATCCAAAGTTTCAAACACTTGGTATTGTCCGGATGTTCCAATTTAATTTAGTCCCACAAGACAAAGAAAGAATAAACAGATAAAGTATATATGCACTTTGGGGTTAAGAAGAATGGAAAAGGTTTAGGTTCGATGGACAGATATACCATTAAATTTATTTTGAGATTTGTGCGCACGAATATTAAAGCAGATGTGAAAGTTTTGGTACGAATCCTAAAGCCAATTCAACGGTGAAAAAATCCATCGAACCCAAACTAGATCCGATGGGCATCAAACCTACTCCCATTCCAAGAAGAATTGAAGAATTGAAAGAGCTCTGCGCAGAGAGGACCCTGGATAAAGTCATTCGGTGGATACAATTCTATATTCCCCTTTTACGTTTAAAATTAAAATGGGTGCTTGTACCAGCCCGTGACAAAACTCGGTAAGTTACCAAAAGAACTGTTTCTTGGAAGTTTCGAGTCAATTACTGATGCAGCGAGTCATTGTCGCTTCCACTTTAAAAATATTTAATACGAAGGGTTTGTCGTTGTAGTGGGTATGAGATATTTCCTTCCCACCTCGATGTCTAACCGAGAAATTTCCGAAATCCTCATCTAGAATTTACATATTTGAATTTTTTTTTCAAAAATATTTAGTTCAAATAATTTTGTTTCCATTATTACAGAAAGTATAATTGATTATTTATTTATTGGTACTACAGTGAAGTAAAAAATGTTCTTATATATAACCTAAACAATATGTTAAACACTCAATATAATTATTATTTGTGACTTTTAAATTTAATGTTGAACTTAAAATAATATAAAATATGAATATATGCATCTATGCATATGATAAATTTATAAATAAAAAATTTAGTAAAAAATTGTAAAAATAGTAAACTTTTTATATTTTACAATATTTGTATATATAGATTTTATTGAGTATTTTGGACCGTTTGTACATAATAAAAACAAATTAAATTTGACTTGTTAATGTGTTAGTTGATATATTAACGATAGTACATTAATATAACTCTTTGAAGGAGTAACTTGCGGTATAATAAAATAACATTATAGATTAAACTCTTTTGTAGAATAAAATACCATTATAAATTAAACTCTTTTGATCTCGTATAACGGTTGTACATAGGGTATAAGCAGAGCAGATTCGAAGTGGATAATACTAATATCAAATTGTATTCGTCTTTTAATGAGTCGATATGAATATGAATTTGAATAGTAAATGAATATCAAAATTTAAAATCAAATCCGTCTTAAACGGACACGAATACGAGATGAATAACAATATATGCATATCAAATATGATAAATTTATAAATAAAATATAGTAAAGAATTGTAAAAATAGCAAATTTTTGTATTCTACTATATTTATATATGTAGATCTTATTGAGTAAGTTGGACCGTTTGATCGAACATAATAAAAAGAAATTAAATCTGACTTGTTAATGTGTTAGCTCATATGCTAATTAACGTTTAGTACGTTAGCATAACTCTTGAATGAGTAACTTACGGTAGAATAAAATAACATTATAAATTAAACTCTTTTGATCTCGTATGTAAGCGTAAACGGAGCAGATAATGCTGACACTAAATATGTATTCCTTTTTTAATGAACGGATACGAATATGAATAATAAATGGATATTAAAATTCAAAATAAAATCCATCTTAAACATATATGAATACAGAGCAGATAATCCACGAATACAGATACAAAATAAATAATTATCTGATAATTGAGTTATATCTACTTTAAAATAAAAATACTAATCAAGAAAATTTAAATATGAAAATAAATGAATAATTTAGTTACGTTTATAATTTAAATTATTTTATTTAAGTTTCCAATTTAAATTTATAAAAAAAATCAAAATCAAAGACAAAATCAAAGTTCAAACTTTTTTAATTAAAACCAAAGCGCAGAAGGAAAGACACCGGAGTATTCCATTTTAGAAAAGCGGTGCTTGTACCAGCCCGTGACAAAAGTACAGCAATTACTGACAGTGCAGCGAGTCATTGTCGCTTCCACTTTACCTTTTACCAGTCAAGCAATTAATTGTATTCATATCCTGCAGGGATATCAACCTAACAATCTTTAATAATGCTGTGGACTTGAGTTTCGAGTCAAGTAACGAGTCCCGCATCGTCTGCATATCTTTTGAGTTGATGCATCTCGGCCATCTGATTTTAATCGGAGTCAATCCGATTACAGCCTATAATTCAGAGTCTCTTTAATAATAGTGCGGATTTAATTAGCACGAATTTTGAAGCAAATCGGACAGTCCAGATGTATAAACTCAAAAGATTCTTTTTTGAGTTAATGCTGAGGACACGAATTCAGCTCTTAGTGCGCTCTGTTCAGTGTTCATCTCTTAGCAACTACCTTCAATCTATCTACCAATCTTTGTTTCCGACTCTCTCTTTCTCTCTCATCTCTTGCCGTAGGGTACGCGTTTGCATTTTCCAAATTAATCTCTGTTTCTCATCTCAGCCCTCTCTCTTAATCTCTTGTCATCTGATCCACGGTATATGTTTCCAGAATCTCTAACTCTTGATCACTTGTTATCTTTGTTTCTGGCCTATTCATTTCCTTTATTTTATTATTGAAAGAAGCTGCCTTTTGCTATCTTCATTTCTAAATCCAACGATTTGGTACGGGTTTACCGCACAAAAAAAACAAAAAAAATTGCTAGTTGTTCCGTGTCATTCCCAAGAAACACAAAAAAAAATACCGGCTTTGATTTGAAGAAGGTGACCCAGGAGAAGAAGGAATTTCGAGATGTCTCTTTCAACCATTGCAGGCCTAGCGGGTTCCGTTGTTTCGAACCTTGTCAGCACCGCGGGGTCCTCTGTTGTTGAGAACCTTGTCAGCACGGGTTATTCGTACTTGCTTAGCCATATGCTCGCAGATGATATCAAAGCCGAGCTAAAGAAGCTACAGACAGCTCTTCCCAAGATCAGAGCTGTCATGGGCATTGCTGAAGCACTCAAAAAGAAGCACCCGGATGCTAGCCAATGGCTCGAGCAGTTTAGGCAGGCTGTTGAAGCATCCGAAGATGTGCTTGATGAATTGGAGTACAAAAAACTGGAGGCTATGGTGAAAAACCGAGATGAGGCGGAAGATTCCGCTTCTAGCTCAAAGAAGAGAAAACTATGTACTACCAATGATTCTGTGGAGAGGTTGAAGGAGGCTATAACAATGTTAAATTGGGCTTCTGATGGTGTGGAAAATCTCCTCCAACTTGCCAAGTTTCATGGTCTTTCGGAATCAGGGCAAGAAGTCGGTCAAGTTTTGAGGGGGCAAACTAGTTCCTTTTTACCTAAAATTGAGGTGTTTGGCCGGGAAGTTGAGAAAAACGAGATAATTGATTGGCTGAAGCGACCAACTAATGCTCACCTCTCTTCTTTTAGTATTGTTGGGGTCGGTGGACAAGGGAAGACCACCCTTGCACAATTTGCATACCAAGAGATGTTGAAGGAAAAACAATTTGATAAAACAATTTGGGTTTGTGTTTCAACCAGCTTCAGTGTTGAAGATGTAACGAGAAAAATGCTCAGCGAAAGTAATTGTGGTAAACCATTAAATGAGCTTCAGGAGAGCTTGATGAATATGGTACTTTCAAAGAAAATCCTTCTCGTTCTAGATGATGTATGGGAGGATAAGATGATGTGTGACTGGGAGCAACTGATTGCCCCTTTGAAGTTTGTACAACAAGGAAGTAAAATCATATTAACAACTAGAATGAAATCTGTGGCAGAATTGCTTGCTAATGTGATAAATACGGAGCATAAATCTCTAGCATTAGAAGGCTTAGGAGAGCAAGAGATGCGACTGCTCTTCTATAGCTATGCATTTCGTGGTTTTAACCCTGAAAATCATCAAAATTTACACATAGTTGCAGAGCAAATACTAAAATTGCTTCGAAGGAGTCCATTAGCAGCAAAGGTGATCGGAAGCTTGCTGAATTCCCGTATGGACCACCAGTATTGGAGAAAATTTTTGAATCATGGGTCTCTGTTTAACTTGGAGCAAGTAGAGGATGTGATGGATGTTTTGAAGGTGAGTTACTACCATTTACCAGCAGATTTGCAAGTATGCTTTAGATTTTGTAGCATATTTCCTCAAGATCATCATTTTAATAAAGATGATTTGATCAAAATGTGGATCGCTGCTGGATTTATTCCGCAACAATCAAGCCAAGGAAAAAACCTTGAAGATATTGGAGAAGATTACTTCAATCTCCTTTTGAGGAAATCATTCTTTGAATATACAAAATCATGGAAAGGTGAGACGTATGTTATGCATGATTTGATGCATGACTTGGCCCGTAATGTTTCTACTGGGGAATGTTGTAGAATAGAGCCTAATGATAAATCTATTGTCGTACATAGCACTGTACGACATGTGTCTGTACATGGAAGTGAAATTGACAGGGTCTCTAATCTTGGGAATTTACGTAGCTTGGTTATTTTTACTGAAGGGGGTTCAGAATTTGTTTTACCGAGTAATTTAATCAAAAAACCTTTACGTTTATTGAAAATAAATGGATATGGTAGCTTTGAATTGCCCGAAGAGATGAGTTGTTTAGTACACCTTCGCTACCTATCCATTGATACTAAATCCGTTCAGTACTCATTCCTTGCTTCAGTTTACAAACTTTATCATTTGCAAGTGCTAGAGTTTCCAACAAGTTGTGATAATTCATCCTATTCGGGAATTGAAACTACTAGAATTTCCAATCTACTTATGTTGCGTTACCTAAGGCTTCCCCAGGAGATAATGCAAACTATTCATGGAGTCCACAAGCTGACGTTTCTACGGGAGTTAACCTTTTTTGTTGGACAAGAGAGTGGTCAACATATAAATGAATTGGAAAAACTAAACAGTATTCAACACCTTTCCATTGAGAACATTGACAATATAGAGGATCCCAATGAAGCTAAGAGTGCCAACCTATTAGAGAAGACTAATCTCATATTGCTCTCCCTTAAATGGACCTCAGAGAGCAATTCTGATAATCCAGAACAAATTATTAACTACCTCCAACCCCATCCAAATCTCATGAAATTGACAATTGAGAATTATAAAGGCCAAAGATCTCCTAGTTGGATGAAGGATTCATCCCCTTTTAACTTGTCATCTCTAAAATTATCTAATTGTCCTGTTTGGAAAAACCAATTATTTTCATGGCAAATGCCATATCTGGAAAGTATTGATATATTTGATTGTCCAAACTTGGATATGTTACCTAATATGCCCCTTTCCCTAATTAAATTCAGAATTCGTAAAGTAGGTCTGGCTGCTCTTCCAGACTTGCACCAAACTTCTGGTAAGAACACTCCTCAACCATTATCCCCGAAATCATCACTAAGAGAAGTGGTGATAAAAAGATGCCCCAACTTAATGTCCTTGAATGGATTTTTGCAACAAGAAAACCTAGATTTGCAATATATTGTGAACCTAACCATCAGTGGCTGTGAGAAACTGGTATTGATACCGGAAGATACATTTGGGAAATTATTGTCATTAAGCTACTTGTCCATTGAAGATTGCCAAAATCTAACCGAATGTCCCAGTATACCACTTTCTCTGGATTATTTTTGGATAGAGAATGTTGGAGTTAGTGCTCTTCCAGGATATTACCAAAGTTCTGTCTCAAGGGGCTGGCCATCAACATCATCATCACTAAGAATGGTGAACATAAGAAACTGCCCAAAATTAACAGCATTGAATGGTTTTCTGCAGTCAGACAACATAAACTTTCAGTCATTTCGGTCATTGACTATCAGGTCTGCAAACTCTCTAAAGTCATTGCCTGCAACAATGGCGAGGCTCACTGTGCTTGAAGAGCTAGAAATCTGCCAAGCTGATTCCCTGGAGCATATCCCAGAGTTACCTGCTTCATTAAGGTCATTGACTATCAGGTCTGCAAACTCTCTGAAGTCATTGCCTGCAACAATGGCGAGGCTCACTGTGCTTGAAAAGCTAAAAATCTCCCAAGCTGATTCCCTGGAGCATATCCCAGAGTTACCTGCTTCATTAAGGTCATTGATTATCTTGGATGCAAACTCTCTGAAGTCATTGCCTGCAACAATGGCGAGGCTCAATGTGCTTAAAGAGCTAACAATCTCCCAAGCTGATTCCCTGGAGCATATCCCAGAGTGACCTGCTTCATTAAGGTCATTGATTATCTTCGATGCAAACTCTCTGAAGTCATTGCCTGCAACAATGGCGAGGCTCACTGTGCTTGAAGAGCTAACAATCTCCCAAGCTGATTCCCTGGAGCATATCCCAGAGTTACCTGCTTCATTAAGGTCATTGATTATCTTGGATGCAAACTCTCTGAAGTCATTGCCTGCAACAATGGCGAGGCTCACTGTGCTTGAAAAGCTAAAAATCTCCCAAGCTGATTCCGTGGAGCATATCCCAGAGTTACCTGCTTCATTAAGGTCATTGACTATCAGGTCTGCAAACTCTCTGAAGTCATTGCCTGCAACAATGGCGAGGCTCACTGTGCTTGAAAAGTTAAAAATCTCCCAAGCTGATTCCCTGGAGCATATCCCAGAGTTACCTGCTTCTCTAAAAGTGAAGAAAATTGAAGGCTGTGGTGGTCGTTGGCTGTGAATGAAATCAGATATGTGCAGTAGGATAGTGGTTCATTATTTCACAAGGTACATTCTTTTCAATTCCTTAAAATTAATAAAAGGCTCTTGCAATAAATTGGAATCTGTTAATTCATCAGATAATAATATTGTCACTTCCATCTCGTCTTCTCATACTTCAACTAATATATGTAGTTTTGTTTTTTCCTTTTGATTTTTGCCTATAGAAAGAATGCAGAGTAAAAGAGGATTATTATAGACAGAAGCACCCTGCAATTAATTTTTAGGAAAAAAAAAACAAACAAGTGGCCTTCCATGCAGGTATACTGTATACATTCCTCCTTATCTTCAAGCTATATGTTCTACTTTACTTCTTTTATTTTTAATTTGATTTATGCCTACAGAAAGAATGCCCCACTGAGTAGTGCTGACTCAACTGTGATAGCTCAGAGGAACAGTGGATTATTGTAGACAAAATCACCATGCAGGTATACATCCCTCCTTTCTGTTCTAATTTACTTCTTTTATTTTTAATTTGAGATGCTAACATATTTTATCAAAATTTTTAACTCCGCCTATGTTTGAATGATATAATTGGTCCCAAGCCGGATAAAAGAAGAAGGGTCAACAAAAAAAATTTAGAAGTGCTGATTAGATGAATAGCAATTCAAATTAAAAAAAGACACCAAAAATGTTTCCAAAAACGAACTGAAACAGTAGAAACTACACAAGAGAAAACTTCGGAAAGGACGGGCTGATTAGATGAATAACAAGTTTTTTTTATATAAAAAACAAATTAAAAGTTATGGTTTCAAAGGACGTGCACAAAATTCACAAAGCATCCAAACTGCATTTCTAACAATAAGTTCCACTCTATCCGGGACTAGTTTGCCTAAATTCCATGTTAAGGTGTCTAATGTTTATAACTAAAGGTATGAACTTTTGTAATTTTGTTGTACGGGAAAATACAATTGAGCATTTTGAAAAATCAGTTTTCTGTTTACCAGTATTTTCTGTCAATACCAGTTCGTACCATAAAAGGATGCAGCATACAGCCTAGTTTTCAACATTTTAGCCTGAACTGAAAGTTGTCCATATTTCCAAAATTAGGAATTGCATATAGAAATTTTTTAATAAATTCCAGCTTAATTGCTCATTGTAACAGTATTTTTCCTTTTTAACCTGAATTTGCATGCCTTATATGGATTGTGCTAACACAGCTAGTTCCTTCATATGCAGGGTTTATCTGAGATGACGCGTGTAGTTCTCCTAGTTAGCTGCCCTCCAGTCAGTGAGAAAATGCTTCTTGGATCAGCAAGGTGATTTATCAAACTAACCTATTATGCATCACCCTTTCAGTTTTATTTCTTATATCACCACATATGTGCAAAGTTATTTATTTGAATTTTATCCCCCAAAATTAGGACATATGAAGCATGTACAGTACACTATAGAAATGTACATTGAACTGAACTACACAGAAACAAGCTTCAAAGTTATCAACTTGTTTAGTGCAATACAAAAGCATTGAGACTGGGATGATACATGCTTTATGTAAGCTGATCACATACATTTTCACTGGTGAATAAAAATAATAAACCGATTGGCTTGTTTGCATGTTGATAATTTTTTAAAATTAATTGATCCAGAAATGGAATACACTTGTCAGATAGTGGCGGTAGAGATGTTGAAGGTGATGAGTCAACCTTTTCTATATTTGGGTGAATCTCCCGACCAAATTTGAAAATGTCATATATCCTATCCGATCTTCCATGCAATAGTCGATATTGTTAGTTGTCTACTTCCTTCAGCAACACCCCACCCCACCCCAAAAAAATAATGAGAAATTTAGATATATGCCCATCATAACTTGTTTGATTAGATATTTCCCCATCAAAACTTCAAAATTAGTTATTTCCCCATCTAAATATAACTATATTATAAATTTACCCATTTCTCAATTAAATCAATTAAAAATGATGATTAATAGTTATAAAAAAATAAAAAGCCAATTATACCCTTATTATGAAACCTTCTGTTATAATTGCACCTGCTTAAGGAGCTCTCCGTCCCAAAACCGGGCTTCTGATGCTCTGAACCACCGACCTCCAATATCTCCCTCCCTCTGTCTCATTGTTTATTGGGCTAAAATTTCTGTTAAACTTTTCCTTTGTTGGGCTATTATGTCATCTCAATTAAGGGTTAATTTAGACTCTATAACTTTTCAAAATTTGTACTCAATTTTTACAATTTGTGGTATACTTTTATTTTGCATCTGGAACTGGTAATTAGAGTCAACTTGAAGCCGTGGAGAAGATTTAATATAATTATTCTATCTTTTGAATGCACGTGTATTTTTGATGACTTAACCAGAAATTGACTTCCACCTGGAACACAATGTCACTGGATCCAACTACTTCGCATCACACACGGACCTATTGACTTGGCTCTGTGCACCACCCACTGACATGTTGTACGACCAACAGGAGTTCCGGTACCGTACCAGCAGCAGCATCAACAACTGTCTAATATGGCCTATGGGTCGCCGCCGAGCGAAAGCCATGGGTTCATCCCAGGGATCATAGAGGGGTACAATGTGGGCCAGTTTGAGAGCGTGCGGGGCGGGTCCAGGAGGCAGAGATGCTGTGGTTCGGCACTGAAGGGAATAAATTAAGAAGAAAATGAGAGAGAGGCTTGGTGAGAAGTATGAAATTATGCATTGCTCAAGGCTCTGATCCAGTGATCCCCAACAGAACCAAGGTACATGTACATTTGCTTCATTGTTTATGTTAATTGTATTTATAATTTCTCAAAAAATATATACATATGAGATATATTTATATATAGGATGATCAGGCAACATAGTGTCAGATGCCATAGATTACATCAACGAGTTGTGTCGAACTGTGAACGAGCTCAAGATCCTGGTAAAAAAGAAACAAATCCAGTGTCGACGTCTTTCAACAAAGATACTGATGCTGGCGATATGGAGAGCAATTTTGTAATGGACAAAGAGGGAGGGAGGTATTGGAGGTCGATGGTTCAAGGAGCTGGAACATCAGAAGCCCAGTTTTGGGACGGAGAGCTGCTTGAGCACATGCTAACACAAAAGGTTTGTAAGGTTATAATTGTCTTTTTATATTTTTATAACTATTAATCATTATTTTTAATTGATTTAATAGAGACATGGGTAAATTATAATATAGTTTTATTTAGATGGGGAAATCTAATTAAACAAGTTATGATGTGTATATATGTTAGTTGAGGAATAATATATGTTTCAATGGATCTCCTATCCCTTCTATATATATCAGAAACACAATTTTCATCATTAATTCATGGTTGGATCTTTGGACAGGAAATATGAAAAAGGAGGTGACAAAGCAGCTGCAAAGTCATCAAAACTTAAAAAGTGGAGACCTGGAGATATGGATATGAGAGGCACTGACCTTGGGTGAGAGGCAAGATTGACTGGTACAGGTGGTACCAGTGGAGGGGATGACAGTCTCTTTAGTAACTCTGTGTTCTGTGATAAGAACTGATTTCTATGTTTTATTCAACTGTATTGTTGAGCAGATGCTTTTATGTTGGTTTCTTTTTAAAAGCTTTGAGATGTAATAAAATGCTATGTGAGATGCTAGACTAAAAAATATGGTACATGTGTACCAGTAGGCAGTTTATTTTTTTGGGTTTGGGTTAAGGTTTTGAGTTTGGGATCCATCACCAATGATGCAAAACAGTATGTACTGAAACCCTGCTACTTCCTACTAATGGATCAATTAGAACAGTTCAGTAGCTAGTTTATGAGAGGTCCCCATGGGTTTTTCTAGGTTCAGGGCTTAATTTCGATTTTTTTCAGTACTGGTTACTGGTAATTAATACAACGGGATCTATAGCAGGCTTTTGTTTTAAAAAATAATAATAATAAGGAATTGCAACTTTCTTTTCGTATCTTGATTTTGCACTTGATGTGTTAAGTTAATTAATCCCGAAGTTTTTATTCATAGGAAAACAAAAATATATATATATAAAATAAGAGTCGTTGTATGAAAATTTTAAAAACATAAAGACAGTAATGGGCTATGGCGTCCCTGTGAGACTTTTAAATTTAATATTCAACCTAAAATAATATAAAATATGAAAATATGCATATCAAACATGATAAATTTATAAATAAAAAATTTAGTAAAAAATTATAAAAAATAGTAATTTTTTTTTTTTATAAATTAAACATGCATGATGAATAGATGTATCACTAACACTTGAAATGCATAATTCGTTTAAGTTGTGTATGATGGAAATGGGATGGTAATAGAGTTAGTTTAGTCTAAATGTTGACTAGTCAAACATACTTAACAGATTCGCATGCACAAACTCAATTCTATTCCTATCCAACTCAATGCCATTCCAAAAAATGACATGCTGCTGTTAAATTAATGTTAACAACACGACAGAGAGAGTTCCTCTTGACCCTTGTCGTTTTGTGATTGCTATTTTTGCTGATATTTCAAGATAAATTATTTGAACCGTCCGATTAAAAAATTAATGTATCGGATCGATAGGATGAAATCATGAGAGAAAACCCTTCCTTCCAAAATCAGATTGAGCTGACGCGTTCATTCTACGTGGCTGTTACGAGTCGTAGTTGATCCGATTGAATTTGAGCCGATTTGTGTCTATTTTCGAGCATAGGCGTATGTATATTTACAGGAACTGAAATAGACGGATCGGACATGGATCCAATAGTAGTAAAATTATATATATATATATATATATTTTTTTTTTTTGATACTTTACGGATTGGATATTAGACTAATATGAACATGAATACAGATCTGATCAAATATTTATTAAAAAAATATTAAAAAAATTATAATATTTATCTAATATTTAATAATAGTGAATAACATATTTTTTTTTATTTTATATTAATTTATATGATATATATTTATTATTAGAATAAAAATAATTAAAATTTAAAATTATATCCATATCAGTATTTGCACGAATATTTGAATATTGAATATTCATTTAAAATTTTTGAATTGGGATCGAATACCGATCAGATATTATCCGCTTTTCACCCCTATTTGGTGGAAGTAATATGGTAGAGAAGCAAACTGCGACTTCCTACAGCTCGCCATATTCTTATTATCGATTTGATAAATGACAAATATTTGAATTGTGATGGAAAGAGAAAGAGAATGAGAAGGGATAACTTTAGATGGAGAAGTGACTTCTGGGTCTTCTGAATTCCTTATTCTCTTTTCTCTATATATTTTATGTGTAAATTTGGATAGAAAATATCCATAAAGAAAAAAAAGATCAACCTTAATCTAGTAGAAAAAGGCAAAAAGAAGATCCACAACAATAAATGGATACTTACATGAGTAGAACTAGGGTGTTCTTAAGCTCACCAAAGTGTTTGGTGAGCTTGACTTCAAAACCCGTCAAATCGGTTTCAAATGACGAATCCGAACCGTTGGAACCCGTCTATTTTACGTGTGATGCGTCTACATGTGAAATTTTTTAACTTTCAAATTAGTTTAGTATAAAGTCAATTGGTCAAAATTAGAAGGTTAATAAATTAATTTTAGTGCATTCATTTTTTGAACATGTTTTGACCGCTTGACTTTATACTAAACTAATTCGAAAGTTCCAAAATTTCACATGTAAACTCATCACACATAAAATAGGCGGGTTCCAACGGTTCGGATTTGTCATTTGAAACTAATTTGATAGATTTTGGAGTCAAGCTCACCAAACACTTTGGTGAGCTTAAGAACACCCTAGTTCTACTCTACTTACATTATCCCTTGATTCATGCAAGCAAAAAGATCCACAACAATAAATGAAATACTAGAATTCATTGCTTCAAATTTTAACATATAGTATTCAAGTATCTTATCAAAATCAGGACCATTAGAATACAATCCTTGGTCTCAAAAAAGAAAAATGAAAAAAAGAAAAAATTATCCCAAACCAAATTAACCTGTTCCCACTAACAGAACAACTAATCACATGGGTAGGGGATTTAAAAATAAGAACAGATGAGTAGTAGTAAACAAAATCAAATAAAAACCTAATAACAAAATCCCATGAAACAGCCTACAGTTCATCATGATCATCTTCTTCGCTGCTCTCTGTACCTCCACCTGGAGCACCACCTGATCTCTGATAAACGGCCGAGATGATTGGGTTACATACCCCCTCAACCTCCTTCAACTTCTCTTCGTAATCTTCTTTCTCGGCACTTTGGTTGTCATCCAACCACTCCAAGGTCTCCTTTACAGCTTCCTCGATCTTCTCTTTCTCTTCGCTCTCCAATTTGTCCGCGAGTTTGTCCTTGTCACTGATCGTGTTCTTCATGTTGTACACGTAGGTCGAGAGAGAGTTCCTTGCATCGATCTTTTCCTTGATTTTCTTGCCCTCTTCTGCAAACTCCTCTGCCTCACGAACCATGCGCTCAATTTCTTCCTGACCGAGACGTCCTTTCTCGTTTGTGATTGTGATTTTCTCTGCTTTGCCGGTTGCCTTGTCCTCAGCCTTGACATTTAGAATGCCATTGGCATCAACTTCAAATGTAACTTCAATTTGAGGAGTACCCCTGTGAAAAACATGAGTGTTAGAGGGAGGGTAATTTTGTAAAATGTTATTTTATCTTATGTGATAAAAATAGAGGGCAAGAATGTCAAATGTAGATTAGTTTAGCCACAACATAGAGCAATCGAATATGTCTTCGCCCCCAATTAAGCCCTATTAGCTTCAAATCAAACAAAAATAGAAAGGTAAAGAAAAATTTTGGTACTTACTGAGGCAAGAAGAACACTTGAAACCGATCAAGGCACTTCACCATAAAGAATTAGGCACTTGGGCTTAAAAAAGAATGAGCTAGATCGCAGGTATTTGGATACGAGGTAGGAGCAGGGTCTAGTCAAAGCGGTGCGCAAAGTGCACAAAGGCGAGTCTCACGGGCAGCGGCACGTGAGGGGTCTCCCAAACTTCATGGAAGACGCAGTTAGGGAGTTGGAAGAGTCACTTTTGACTCCCGCACCAGTAAGAATGGAACTGGAATAGAAAGTCGGGATAGCTAGTCACTCCGTTACTGAGGAAAGAGAGGATGGCATTTCCATAAGTACACTCTCCTTCTTACTAAATCCTTATCCTGTCCTCTCTACTCGGGAACAATTCATTCTTCACTCGTACATAAGTAGAGGGCGTCGACAAGAGAGTTAGCGATCTACAGCTGGTGGACTGGTGGTGACACGGGCGGGCCCTGCTGGGGGAAAGGTTTTGGTCTTAGGGGGAGCAAGTTTGAGAGGAGGATAATAGAGCATGCACTTACTAAGGAGAAACCATTAGAGTCCCAGAAGCAGTTTTTAAAATGGGGGCAGATAAGGCACCTGGCCCTGATGGTTTCTCTATGGGCTTCTACCAGGAATGTTGGGATATTGTGAAATCTGACATCATGCAACTGGTACAGAGATTTATACAGGGGAAAGTGAAGATGGCTAAGTTGAACCAAGCTGCTGTTTTCTTAATTCCTAATAAAGGTAATCCCCAGACTGTAAAGGAGTACAGACCAATCAGCTTCATCAATTGTGTGTACAAAATCATTACTAAGGTGCTTTCTAACATATTGATGCCAGTGATTTAAAAAATCCCTAATACTCTTTCAGCTTTTATTAAGGGGAGGTATATATTTGACAGTGTAGTCACAGCCCAAGAAATCCTCCACTAGTGAAAACAGAAAAAGGAGAAAGGGGTGGAAGTTGGATTTTGAGAAAGCCATGACAAAGTGCACTAGGGGTATCTCAGAGAAGTATTGGTGCAAAGAGGGTTTTTTGCGACATGGGTATCCTGGATGATGGCATTACTGGGAAAGCAATTGATTCCAATTCGAGATGAGGACGAAAGGGAAGGTTGGGAGTGTCAAGGACGACTGATGAAGACCACCACAAAGGTCTCTTCAGTGAGTTCACCGGTTCCCTCGAAATCCATCCAAAAAGATGAGGGGTTTTGGTCTTTCGGGTCTGAGCTTATAAGCTTGACGGATAGGTCCTTCATCAAAGGGTTTCAGGTTGAATGAGCAAGCGTAAAGGTAAATGATTCATTACTTGCTGGAGAAATCAAAAATTTAGGTCACACGATAGGTTCGAACTAGTGCACAAGAGACGAGTGAGTACATTCTTCTATTAACCATTCACATTCAGATTCGAGTAGAGAGTGAGACTAGCCCTAATTCTCATAACCCATCAATGCCCGAGTACCATTCATTCCCTGTGAATCCGTGAAGTGTTTAATAAAGAGGGATAAACTTGCTCATCATACAGTAGGGTGAACTTTGTATTCTCTGAATCAAAGGCCAAGTCTCATTGTTCTAAGAGATATTCGTTCATCTTCTCATAGGCCAGCCGAATCTATATATGTAGTATAGGCCCTACCAAAACTATTTGAATAGGATTTTTATGAAGTAGGCGGTACTGCATTGGAAAGAATGTACGGGGGAAAAGAGATGTTGAAAGAAAAGCAAAGTTAACAAAGACCAACCTCCAATCTCGCATTGAAGAAACATTCCCTTTTCTTTCCCAAGCTATCGATTGAACTCTTTGCTAGAAGCTCTCTTTCTAGCCAAGTGAGTGGATCAATCGCGTGGATACTGATCTTAGCATACCAAGAGGCTGAGGTTATTTCCTGATGAGAGTAGGGTGTGTGACGACCTTAGCACCTATGTCGCATAAACACCAAAGCTCAGCTGAGAATTTGTTCCAAGCGATGGATGACTTCCAATCAACATAGTTACACCTAATCCAATTACAAAATTGTTTAAGTCTAGTATTGAATAATCAAAATCAAGATTTTAACAAACTGTACCAGTAGGAGAAGAACTATAAGAAAATGGTGCAGAGAATGATAGCGATCGGTACAAGGTGAAAATGGAACGCGGCGAAGCTGTCCTGCACAGCCTACTACTTCGATGTCTCTGACTGTGGGTCCCACATCGGCAGCTCGTCTAGCTTTGACCAACTAGAAATGCTCACTAGGCTCGAAGACCAGCTTTGACCAGCTTTAGAATAAGTTTTAAAATAAAAAAAACAATAAAATAAATAAATTTGTGAGTTTTTGAAGTTTAAAGGGATAAATATGTAATTTTAAAGTTTAGAAAGGGAAATATGTAATATTGAAGTTTTTGAGTGGTATACATGAAATTTTTTTTTTGAGATTTAGTTGAAAAGACAATTATTTATGTAAAAATTATTCACTTTATAAGTATAAATATTTCCATTCTTAGGTATAAATACTTTCGTGAATAAATATTAATACTTTCGAAGAAAAAAATCAGTGTTAGAGATTTTGTAGTCTCCAAAATAATTATAGAAGTTAAGTGTCGGGATAAATGTGAAAATTGAAGTGTGGGTACAATTATCATGATCCAAAATGTTTTAGGGTATATGTAAATTCTTTCAGCTTCTATATGTGAGAACTTTAAAAAGAATTGCATTTTATTTGTCTTCGCATATGAATAAACAATAAAATCAGTACTAGGCAATTTCTCCGTACAATTCTTACCTAACTCATCTGTAACTCATCTCTTTAGATAATTTTCGTCATCGCACAGTTCAGATTTTTATTTTCTTGGATATCACTAAAATTGTACGGTGTTGTGCGTTTTTGTAAAGAAGATTAAGATACGGAGAAAACAAAAGTGCAACTTACGATGCCCGAATTTGTTATAACTATGCCTGATTTGTTGTCAGGGGCGTGTGCAAGACAGAAAGATTTTCAACCTAGTAGAAACTCATTAGATAATCAAGTATTAAATAAAATATGATAAAAAAAGAGAGAAAATAATATTCTTTTACATATTAAAAAGAAAAAGAAAAAAAAGACTAGATACTAAATAGTTAAGTTGATGAAGCAACATTTCCTCTACGGGTCTTGATAGTTTGGAAATTTTAATTCTTTCATCATTCATACCATTAAGCAAATCCCTCACTAACCAACAAATCATTTATTGATCTCCCTCTCAATCTAAAGTTCTAAACTCTAATTTGCAATGTTACAAGACCAGCAAATAAAAATAAAGTTAGGATTCTAACTTACCAGCGGTCAGTAGACTAGAGGAGACGAGGAGGCGAGCAACTGCAGTTGTCAGCAGCGGAGAAGCGGAGAGTCAATCTGCATCGCAATTTTTTATTAAAAAAAACAGAGTCGCCTTTGTCATTGAGAGCGGTATTTTTTTTTTTTTTTGCGTAATTGCGTTCGATCTATTTCATTAAAGAGCAATAGGTCACTAATTCGGCCTATGTACCTAACTGATTTTATTTTTATTTCTTATTTGTTCTCTGTTTTAGGCTATGATTTTAGATTAGCCCAATTTTGAATTGCGCACATAAATTACTTTGAATATTAATTACTGCATCTCTCTCTAAATTTTGGACTGTTGCTAATCATTTTTGGCTGCGCACAAAAAAATAAAAAGAGGGAGGGCTCAAATGCCTTAATTTTTTATGCCTCTATTTTTTAAAACATTAATAATGCAAAATTTAAAACTTAAAAAGTTAAAATAAAACCGTTAGATATGATTTACATCATTTTATCTATGCACATGTAAAAAATTATAACATTTCAATTTTGTTTTGACTGTCATCAAGAGTTTGTAAAAAACGCACTAATGTGGATAATTTCTAGACATTGATTTTTCAACTTATTCATTCACATATAAATAAAATTGAAATGCGATAAAAAATTTATGAGCACATAGAGAAAATAACATAGATCACATTTAGCAGTTTTATTTTAGAAATGTGAACCCTCATCAAAAAAAAAAAATGCAAATTGTATATTGTGTGGACTGTTGCAAAAGTATATATTCAGAATAAAACATTTATTTTTTTCAAAAGGAGACAAAAGCTAAAAGCTCAAAATCAAGTACGTGAAAACTATTTTTAAATTTTCAGGATGCCCTACCTTACAATATATTGAGTCTGTCCTGATCTGTTATAACTATATATGATATAAGAATCAGTCTTTAATCTAGTAGTAAATGCACATAACTTCTATATATATAAAAAGTCATAGATTCGGAACTTACAAAATAGTGAAATCATCTTTAATTTAAACATGGATTTAAAAAAAAACTGATAGACTAGATTTTCACCTTTTATTTTTTATTTTTAAAAATATGCATGATATGTGACAATGTATGAATTCATTGTAGATCGCATCCAATGACATTGAGCCACAGATAATATATATCAGGAAATAAGAATCACATATTAGTGCGACTGTACATTTCAAACGAAAAAAATACAACAATTTTGTTTTTATAAATAAAATGTAGCAAAAAACATAATCACGTATTACATATAATATTCAAACTCTTCTGAAATTCGTGATGGCACATCTATGCATTCTCGTGATGAAGTATATATCAATTTTGTTTTAATGAATTTGACTGTTTTTTGTTCCATAATTAATTTCTTTTTGTTTAAATTAAATAATTGCATTTTTAAGATATTAAAAATATAATAGTCAAATATACTAAAACATTTAATTAATAAAACAAAAAAAAAATATTTTTTCTCATTAATCATTCAAACAAAAAAAATATATATATGTTAATCAATCTTTCCATTTCTTTTCATTCCCTTCTATTTTTCACATTTTCCTCGCGCTCTCCATCCAAACAAGGTGTGAGTCGGTTCTCCTGTCAAGCGCTCTGCTCAGCCACGCTCCGTCCTCTCCATCGATGCCAGTGGCCAGAGGATCGTACCGCTCTCTCTCTCTGCCTAAACACAAGCACTGCACTGCGGAGCACGGTATCTATATATCAACATTGCAAAGTACCAAAATAACGATTTTAATTCGTATAAATTATTTGCCAATATATGCTGTCGGTCCTCTTTTAAACAATTGAGATTGATGTTCTTTGTTCTTTGCAATTTATAAATGTAAATTCTGGTCCTGTTGTCAGCGCAAAGGAGGCTAGAAATTATAATTTTTTTTTTTGGTGAATTGTGTACCGCTCGGAGTCTGGACCAATGGACCATATAAGAGTGATGATAAGTTATGCATCTAAAAGAAAATTTTAAATTTTGGTTATGCTTGCTAAGTTATGAAGGGCATTTTGGTCTTGTGGAGTCAAATTTTTAAATCCAATTTATCATAACACTATGACAAGAACGGATTTGCCAAGCAACATTTTCACTCCTTTGAATAGTTGAAGAACACGATTCTAATACCGTTTCATTGATTTACCAAATGACCCCTTTATTTATTTTTTTATCTTTTCCTCTGGATTAGCAAAAAAAGGCACACTGTTGCAAATTATATATAAATAAATTTATCATCTGATTGTAATTCGAACAGGGTAACTAATAAGCAAAAGAAGATGCTTCAAGTGAAAATAGCTCCTTCATTTGTGAAGCCAAGCTCGACAAGTTTTATCAACATGGTGGAATCTTTGGAAACAGAGAAACAAATGGGTGTTGGAAGGAAAGAAGCCAAATTATCGCAGCCTAGCAGAGCATGCGGTACAGGAGCCAGGAGGGAGTTTGCATTGTTAGATACTGGTAACATTGTTAGATATGTGCCTCCGGTTTTGGTAATAAATAAAGAACTCATTTCGATCTGAACAGAAAATTTAGGCGAATATTTTAACAACGTAGTTTTGGCTTTATGAAGCGGACGGATATAGAATCAAAATAGCGGTGCTAGGGTTTTTGCGCTGCATGAAGCCAAATATACTCTGTTAACATATTTACAGAGCAGTTCATTTGTGGCTAGATGGGTTTTATCCGTACGGAAGTCTTTTATTCCAATTTCCAACAATACCAATATTTTGGTTTGGATTTATTCTCTTTTCAGTTTTTTGGAGAGTAAATTATATCCGATTACGTCTGGGGCAGATAATTTTATGTATACCTCTCAAAAATCTTGAAATTGCATATATTATTTTTAATTTATAATATCGTGTTATCTCTTTAAATTTGAAAATTTCACATATTTATCCAATTTATTGCATTTTTTAATTAAAATTCAATTTTGAATTTATAAAGTTTCTATTTAACTCTTTATTAAAAATAAAAATATGTAGTTTGTATGAGAAATATGTTTAGTCTTCTAATTGATCAATTTCAATCTTCTGAGGATAAGTGGTTCATTTCTTTACTTGTGACGCATAGACAATGACATTTAAAACACACGTTTCAAGTTAAAAAAAATTTGAACAATTTGCCATCAAAGCTGGCCAGTTAGAAAATTGAACATTTCGCTTAAACAAGCTACATATTTTTAATTTTTTTTTAGTAAATGATAAATGAGTTAATAGAAAAGACAATATATTAGATAAATTTGTGAGTTATTTTTTTTAACGTAGAGGGATATATATTGATATTATACATTTTAGAAGAGAATATATGCAATGTCGATATTTTAAGGGAAATACATGAAATCTCTACATTTATTATTGTTGTAAAGAACCGCTACGGATATGTAAATATTAAAAAAAATGTTGATAAAAAGCTCTATAAAAACGGAACGCTCATTTAAGAGGCGACGGCTTTTATGCTGTTATTGTTACAATTTGATCAATTCTATGTTTTGGTGAGGGATCATATCTTTTTTCTTTTAGCATAGTAATCAGTGCGTCATAATAATTGAGAGCAAAAATTATAAATATGCAATGATCGAAATTGCTTACGGCAACCATGAATTTTAGTGGATTTGGTTCATGTGTTCTTTCATCATTAATTGTTGATTTTCCTGGCATCATGGAATAGTAATGTGATTTTTTTTTCACCGACTAATTAATAAATTTACTGTATTTTTCAACTTTCAGAAATTATCCATATTAGTGTATTTTTAAAGCTCAACAATCAAAATATAATTAAAATGTTATAATCTTATAGTTAATTTTGAAAATACGAAGTAGATCATATCTTATAGTTAATTTTGACATTTAAGCTAAAGATTTTAATTTATTAAAGTTTAACAAAATAGAGGCACAAAAAATTTAAAGCATTTAAGCCCCCCTCTAGAAGATAAGTCTCATGTTTACATATCTTGTTTGAGATGAAAATAATTTAGGAATGAATTATTAGCAGTCATTAGAAACAAATTAATTTTTAATTATCCTTAAATTATGGGAATCTAAAACACCACCTTAAAAAAATAAGATTTATCTTCTTACTTTTTACTTTTTATCCTCTGTAATTTAGGCTGTATGTATATTTTGAAACTCCTTTAAAGAATGGATAGAGGATAGAGGATAGATGATAGTAAGATATTATAGAACTAAAAAAATTAAATTCAAAGACTTGATAAACTTAATTTTAAATCGTCAAATTGGTTTCTTAATTACAACAAACTTAAATATTAATCTTAATATATTTCACAGGTTAAATGTCCAAGTTAAAAAAATTTTGAACTCAGTTAAATACTCAAGATTGAGGCTATGGTAATATATATATTATCCAATAGTTCAGGTTATGGATTCATATTTTTATTCTTAAAATTAAAATAGTCGATATGAACTGTTGAATATGATTCAGATGAAAATGTACCAACAAACCAAATTTTACATTTTTGTTAGATAGATAGAAAATCACTTGATTTGAAAATTATGGACAATTCAAGAGTAGTGATTTTCTATATATCTAAAAAATAGTACAAAATTTTCAAAAAATAAAAATTTTAGTTTGTAAGTATATATTCATATAAGGATCACATTTAAAGGTTCGGATCGAATATTTGAACTTCAAAAACAAAAATATTAATTCATAGCATGGATTAGATTGATCTGTAATACAAAGATCATTGGTCTCGTTTATGTAACTTATGAAGCATTCATAGTAAAATGTTTTACGTACGTTATATATATAATTAAGAGGTTGAATAACAAATTATTTTGATGTGTTCGTTCCCAACAACCTTCATTCCATGGGCTTACACATTCACAATAATAAAAATATATATATAATTTAGAACAAAAAATATAATTTAAAATAGATAAGACAAACATTTGAAAATTAATTTAGCTTATTATAGAATTTGAAACTGAGCATTTATTATTAAAAAAATGAATCCTATTATGTTGGTTTATTAATAAATTTTTCAAGATTTGAAAATTAATTTAGCTTATTATAGAATTTGAAACTGAGGATTTATTCATTAAAAAAATGAATCCTATTATGTTGGTTTGTTAATAAATTTTTCAAGATTAATGTACAAAGGCGTTAAATAAAATTTTTTACTTGTGTGATACAAGTAAAATTTATTACAATATGACTTATTTCCTTATCATTTATAATTCTATAATCCATATTAATATAAGTTACATTAAATGTGACATATATAATTTATATTGTTGATATTTCCAGTTTAAAGAATAGAATTTTTTTTAATTAATTACATATAGATTTTGACGTGAATCTCAAGTTTCAACTAAATCGATTTACCCTCCCTTTTGCACTAATTACAATTATTTGATATTCTCCAATATCTAATAAAAGGACAATTGCATAAATCATACTCCATATTATGTGTTTATATTAAGCAAGAAATATTCTATATTTTGCAATTTCATCAATATATAACGAAAGAAATGGATATTTTAAAACTAATAAATTGTTTTCATACAAAATTCATTTTGCATCACACAAATTACATTACTTTAATTGAACGTCCCAGCACATGAAGATCAAAATTAATTATTTTGCCGAAATAAATTATTTTTCATACAAAATTCATTTTGCATCACACTAACCATATGACTTTAATTGAACATCCCAACACATGAAGATCACAATTAATTGTTTCGCCGAAATTTGATTAACTTCTCAATTTATTAAAATTTTCTTTTTGTGTACTTACAACATGAAAATGAGTAGGTCCCTAATACAACGAGCCGGGCTTAAATCTCACATGCGAAGCCATTAAGGACCTAAAGTTTTTAGTGAAAAATGCACCTAAAATGACAGAGGGTTATGAGAACATGTGTATAACAATTAATCTTAAAAAGCCTGCTAACAATCGCTTGATTTGAAATCTTGTATGAATATTAAATAGTATCGCTCAAATATAAATCTAATACTAATATTAGTGGTTAGTTTAAGATTTTAAAATATAATAGTCAAATATACTGAAAATATTTAATTAATCAAACAAAAAATAAAATGAAAAAAGATATTAAATTTGTTTTTTCTTGTTAATCATTCAAACAAAAGAAAATAATATGTTAATCAATCTTTCTATTTCTTTTCATTCCCTTCTATTTTTCAAACAAAAAATAGTATGTTAATCAATCAAATTTTTAAATCCAATTCATCATAACACTATGCCAATAATGGATTTGTTTAACTGAGAAGTTTCCGGGGTCGTCATCTAGAATTATATATATCTGAATGTTTCTTTCATAAATATTTGGTTCAAATAATTTGGTTTCCATTGTTAGAGAAATTACAATCAATTATTTATTTACTAATACTATAAGAAAGTAAAAATGTTCTTATATAGTCTGAACAATATGTTAAACACTCAACATACTTCCAACATTATTATTTGTGACTTTTAAATTTAATGTTGAACCTAAAATAATATAAAATATGAATATATGCATATCAAACATGATAAATTTATAAATAAAAAATTTAGTAAAAATTTGTAAAAATAGTAATTTTTTGTATTTTACAATATTTGTATATATAGATCTTAATTACGTGCTTGAATTTCCTGTCCACAATTAAACATGCATGATGAATAAATATATGCACAATTTATTTTAAGTTGTGTCTTAATTTTCAAATTTTATGCACAAACTCGATCCTATTCCTATCCAACTTAAATGGCATCCCAAAAAATGACCTCCTGTTAAATTAATGTTAACAACGCGGCAGAGAGAGTTCCTCTTGACCCTTGTCGTTTTATGATTGTAATTTTCGCTCATATTTCGAGATAAATTATTTGAACCGTCCGATTAAAAATTAATGCATTGGATCGATAAGATGAAATCGGGAGAGAAAACCAACCCTTCAAAAATCAGATTGAGCTGACGCGTTCATTCTACGTGGCTGTTAACAGTCGCACTTGATCCAATAGAATTTGGGCCGATTTTGTATCTATTTTCGAGGAAAGGCATCTCTGTATTTATAGGAACTGAAATATATTCATCTCTATTTTCGATACGGATCCGACGGTGGTAAAATTATATTTGTACCGTTTTTATGTTTTTTATACGTATACGGATCGAATATAGACGAATACAAATATGGATACGGATCTGATCGAATATCAAAACAATATCAAAATTCATAATATCAATTTAATTACAATAAATAACATATTTCTTTTTTATAATTTATATTAATCTATATAATATATATTTATTTTATTTGAATATAAATAATTAAATTTAAAATCATATCTTTATCCACACTGATTGAATACCATTATCCGCTCCGTTTTCACCCCTATTTGGTGGATGTAATACTGTAGTAGAGAAAAACAAATTGCGACTTCTAGACACTCTACAGCTCATCATATTCTTATTATCTGATTTGTTAAATGACAAATATATAAATTGGGATGGAAAGAGAAAGAGAGAGAGAGAATGAGAAGGGATAATTTGGATGGAGAAGTGACCTCTGGGTCTTCTGAATTCCTTATTCTATTTTCTCTATATATTTTATTCGTAAATTTGGATAGAAAATATCCATAAAAAAAAAATCAACCTTTATCTAGTAGCAAACAAAAGGCAAAACCTCCGTATGAGAGAAATAAAGAAATTTGAACATTTCCATATTAAAAAATTGTTACTGGGAGTCTGGGATACAATAATTGGAAAGCAAACACGAAAAGGATACTTAACATTATCCCTTGATTCATGCAAGCAAAAAGAAGATCCACAACAATAAATGAAATACTAGAATTCATTGCTTCAAATTTTAACATATAGTATTCAAGTATCTTATCAAAATCAGGACCATTAGAATACAATCCTTGGTCTCAAAAAAGAAAAATGAAAAAAAGAAAAAATTATCCCAAACCAAATTAACCTGTTCCCACTAACAGAACAACTAATCACATGGATAGGGGATTGAAAAATAAGAACAGATGAGTAGTAGTAAACAAAATCAAATAAAAACCTAATAACAAAATCCCATGAAACAGCCTACAGTTCATCATGATCATCTTCTTCGCTGCTCTCTGCACCTCCACCTGGAGCACCACCCGATCTCTGATAAACGGCCGTGATGATTGGGTTACATACCCCCTCAACCTCCTTCAACTTCTCTTCGTAATCTTCTTTCTCGGCACTTTGGTTGTCATCCAACCACTCCAAGGTCTCCTTTACAGCTTCCTCGATCTTCTCTTTCTCTTCGCTCTCCAATTTGTCAGCGAGCTTGTCCTTGTCACCGATTGTGTTCTTCATGTTGTACACGTAGGTCTCGAGGGAGTTCCTTGCATCAATCTTTTCCTTGACTTTCTTGTCCTCTTCGGCAAACTCCTCTGCCTCACGAACCATGCGCTCAATTTCTTCCTGACTGAGACGTCCTTTCTCGTTTGTGATTGTGATTTTCTCTGCCTTGCCGGTTGCCTTGTCCTCAGCCTTCACATTTAGAATGCCGTTGGCATCAACTTCAAATGTAACTTCAATCTGAGGAGTACCCCTGTCAAAAACATGAGTGTTAGAGCAAGGGTAATTTTGTAAAATGCTATTTTACCTTGTGTGATAAAAATAGAGGGCAAGAATGTAAAAATTTGGGAATGAGCACTGACCTTGGTGCAGGTGGAATGCCAGAGAGATCAAACTTGCCGAGAAGCCTGTTGTCCTTGGTCATACTTCTCTCACCCTCAAACACCTACAAAGAATGAAACATCTTGGTTAGGTTGTGCCAATTCATTACATACTACTACTAATCGAAGAGAAACCAGGAAGGATTGAATTGATGATTTTATTTATACCTGAATGGTGACAGTGGTTTGTTGATCTTGATAGGTGGTGAAAACCTGAGACTTCTTGGTGGGGATTACACTGTTCCTTGGGATAAGCTTGGTCATCACTCCACCAACAGTCTCAATACCCAAGGTAAGAGGTGCAACATCCAAAAGAAGGATATCTGTTCACCAATTATCAGTATAAAGAACCAATTAGACCACAATAACTTGCCAAATATTTTAAGTTCTTTCATCAAAAATTGAAATCGAGGAAATTTACCTTTGGTCTCATCGCCTCCCTCACCACTAAGAATACCTCCCTGGACAGCAGCACCATAAGCAACAGCCTCATCAGGGTTGACACCCTTGCTTGGTTCTTTGCCATCAAAGAAGTCCCTCAACAACTGTTGAACCTTGGGAATTCTGGTGCTTCCACCAACAAGCACGATCTCATCAATCTGGCTTTTCTCAAGGCCGGCATCATCCATGGCCTTCTTCACGGGACCCATGGTCTTCCTGAACAGATCATTGTTCAGCTCCTCAAAGCGGGCCCGGGTTAGTGGTTCGGACAAGTCAACACCATCAAAGATTGACTCGATCTCAACACGGACTTGATGTTGGTTGCTGAGGGCACGCTTGGCACGCTCGGCTTCTCTCCTGAGTTTACCAAGAGCCCTGTTGTCCTTGCTGATGTCCTTGCCATGCTTCTTCTTGATCAACTTGATGAAATACTCCATAATTCTCTGATCAAAGTCCTCACCTGAACATTAATTGATAACTTAGTTACAGTGATTGAAATATAGTTGTGAACAGTAATTGTTTTCGATTAAATTACAGTTATTTGACAATTATGATTGGCCCAAAATTTGCATATCAAGTGTATTTCTTCTAAAATTATACAACTATGAAGCTTAGAGAAATGACATAAGAAGAAAAATTACCTCCAAGATGGGTATCACCATTGGTGGCCAAGACCTCAAAAACACCATTGTCAATGGTCAATATGCTCACATCAAAAGTACCACCACCAAGGTCAAATACAAGGATGTTCTTCTCACCACCCTTCTTATCCAATCCATAGGCAATAGCAGCAGCAGTTGGTTCATTGATAATCCTAGCCACATTCAAGCCAGCAATTATACCAGCATCCTTGGTTGCCTGTCTCTGTGCATCATTGAAGTATGCTACAATGTTCAACAACAAAAACATTAGAACTTCAGTATTTGACTTATACATGAAACCAAAAGCATGAGAAATTAAAAAACTTCTGAATTTTGCATTTTTAGTTACCTGGGACAGTGACAACGGCATCCTTGATTTTCTTTCCAAGGTAGGCCTCAGCAGTCTCCTTCATTTTGGTCAAAATCATGGCACTAATTTCTTCAGGACTGAAGACCTTGATCTCACCATCTGTGATTTTGACCTGGATGTATGGTTTACCATCCTTGTTGACAATCTTGTATGGGACCAACTTCATGTCCCTTTGGACCTCTTTGTCCTCAAACCTAGATAATAAAAAAACAATTGAGCATTAGTTACAATTGTCAGAGAGAAATGGCTCACCCGACATTGTAATTCCTACTTAAAAGGTTAATTTTCCCTTTGAAAACATAATTTTGGATTACTTCTAATATGGACATGAATTATGAAACGAAATGCACATGTTAGATTGATAATTTAAGATAGAAATGGTGCTTACTTCCTTCCAATCAGACGTTTGACATCAAAGATGGTCCTCTCGGCATTGACGGCCGCCTGATTCTTTGCGGCCTCACCAATGAGTCTCTCTGTATCAGTAAATGCCACCCAAGATGGCGTGATACGGTTTCCCTGGTCATTGGCTATAATCTCCACATGACCATTCTTGTACACACCCACACAAGAGTAAGTGGTTCCCAGATCTATGCCAATAACTGTGCCAAGTTTGGAAGCAGCTTCCTCCTTTGCAGAGGAGAATCCAAACAACGAGACTGAATAGAAAAACAAAGATTTATAAATATTTTTTAACATTTTCTGTATATATATTCCATCAAATAGGATATATGATTTTCTCAAATGAGGCTCCAAAGAAGGATGCATTTCACCTTAGGTAATATTGAAAGGTCAAAAAGTTTCCCAAATGCTTAATTTACCAGATTAATTGTTCTTGCATCAAAAATATCTCAGTATATACATGATGTGATTGAACTTTAATTCGGTATCTAAAGCATCTAATACAAATCAGGGAAAATTTTAACCGATCTAATATATTTAACAAGTTAAATTACTTGCAGATCTATTTATGTAGCGTAGATTTGATCGCCATGATTGGAAATTGAACTAACTCTTACTAACATCACACTATGTTTCCAGGCTACAGAACCTAAACTTAACCAAATCTAACATCTGAGCACTTCGGATTGTATAAAATCAAATAGCAGTTCAAAATCCAGCAAAATGCTAGATCAGATTGATTCGAACTTGCTTAAAAATCTAAACAATGACAGATCAGATCCACTTACCCGCTAGCAAGAGTCCGAAGAAGATCGCCGATCGTCGACCCCTCATTTCTCTGTCTCTCTGTCTGTCTTTCTTCTCTCCTTCGTAGGGTTTTTGTTCGCTTGCTCTCTCGCTTTGTTTCGCTTCTCTTTTTTTAACACTTGAACAAACGGAGGGGTGATTCGATTTATTTATAGTGTGCTTCGCAGTTGGGTTTCGAGAGAGAAAACATGTCATTGTGATTACGTGGCCCAATGAGAAGGTCGAAAGAGTGTGTTTGGTCCAATAAGAATTGGACATGCTGTTGGGATGACGATAACCGTCCGTTTGTCGATCTGGCGGTCCAGAAGTCTCCATTCCTTTCCCGAACACGTAATATTCGGGTAAAGATTTTAACAGAGTAATTTTAGCTTCATGCAGCGCACACAATGTAGAATCAACAAAGAGTTTAATTTGGTTCTTGCGCTGCATAAAGTGAAAAATACTCTGTTAAAATCTCCACTCAATAATTCAAACGTGATTTTTTCTTTTCTTAATATTTCTGTTTGGAAGCTGCACTTCTATAACGGGAATTTTACGCATACATCCTTCAAATTATAATAATGGCTCACTATTAATATGATTATTTTTGTTTGACTGAGGCTGTGGTGCTTTAAAAAGTACAGATCGGTTCGTGTTGGTGAAATTATAACTCTATTTTTAAAATCTAAATAGTCAATTTGAATCGCTTAATATGCTCTAATGAAAATGAAAATGCATCTAGAGATCAAATTTTATATTTTTTTTAGAATTATTATTTTAGTATCTTTTTAAATAGATAGAAAATCACTATTTTTGGATTAGTCAAAAATCTTTAGATCAGGCGACTTTCTATCTATTTAGAAAAAAAAATTAATGTAAACTTTGATCTCTGGATATGAATTGTTTGAATTTTATGAACGGAAATATTGATTCATGTTGCAAAGTACAGTAGCCTTGATCTTTTTCTTTTAGCAATTACGCGTGATCAAAGTTCCTCTTTTTTCCAAATACTAATGATTTTCATTTGAGAGTTAAAAAAAGCAACATTTTTCAAAAAAATAATAATAATAATTAACCTCTACATATTAAAAATATTCATTAAATGAAATTGTTGTATGAATGTATCGGTTTTATTTGTTCAAAAAAAAAGACACAAACCAATATTAACCAAACTTATTGAAAATGAACATCAATTTCTAAAATTTTATGTGTATAAATAGGAAAAAAAATCAGCAATAATAGTACATAAACATTCAAGCAGTTTTTTTTTCTTAATTTTATGTTATGAAAAAAAATTCTGAGAAATAAAATAGATAATTCTATGCCAGGCAATAAGCAAATCACTTGATAAAGATAAAAGAATCTAGAGAAATAAGAAGAGAGGTGAAAAGAATAACCTCACTTCAAAGAAAAAGAAATGCATAAAAGTTGAAGAAACATGAAGTATATCGTGGTACTTCCTCAAAAAAAAAAAAAAAAAAGTAACAAAACCGAAAGGGACAATATAATAGGATCTGACAATGAAACGCGCAAAAAAATAAAATATTTTTTTTTATAAAACTTTAAAGAGGAGAGTTCAAATGCACCCAAATTTTTGTGCATCCAAATGCATTCTATCTTTCAAATTATTTTTCTCCGTTTTCAAAGTCTAAATAGTCAATCCGAACCATTAGATGCGATCTACATATTAAGATGTGCTTGGAGACCAAATTTTACATTTTTTGGAATTTTTTTACTATTTATTAAGCCACTTTGAAAATCGCTGATTTTACATTTTCTGGACCGTTGGATCAGCGATTTTCAAAGTGGCTTAATAAATAGTAAAAAAATTCCAAACAATGTAAAATTTGGTCTCCAAGCACATCTTAATATGTAGATCTTATCTAACGGTT
The DNA here is from genome assembly GCF_964058835.1 of Carex rostrata. NCBI lineage: Eukaryota > Viridiplantae > Streptophyta > Magnoliopsida > Poales > Cyperaceae > Carex > Carex rostrata. The sequence continues at coordinate 4,023,175 of NC_135919.1, read as the reverse complement.
CAGATTGACTATTCAGACTTTGAAAATAGAGAAAAATGATAGGATGCGTTTGGGTGCACAAAAATTTAGGTGCATTTGAACCCTCCTCAACTTTAAAATAGGATATATTACCAACAAATTTATTTGACAACCACAACAACCATTGAAATTCTTACTAAAATTATAAAACTAGAATTGAAGGCATATTCCTTGTGGTTTAAATCCGCTATGAATTGTAAATCTCTATTTTAAATTTTAAATTATAACCTCACTTAATAACAGTTTTGCTTGAGCGGAGAAGCCAAGTGATGAGTTATGGATTTTATTACAAGGAGGGATCCAGTTACATCGTTTTTGGTGACACCCGATTACACCTTACATTATCAAAGTTTTCAAAGTTCAAACAGTCAATCTAAATCGTTTAACATGATAGATATATTAAAATGTGCCTGCAGATCAAATTTTACATTTTTTTTTGAATTTTTTACTATTTATTAAGTATTTTCCAAAATCGTTGTTTTCATAATGTTGAATTTGTGTATCCATCTTAATAAATAGTAAAAAAAATTCAAAAAAATGTAAAATTTGATCTACAAGCACATTTTAATATATCCATCATGTTAAACAGTTTGTTTAGACTGTTTTGGTTTTTGAAAATGTGTAGAGTGTAATATGGTGTCACTAAAAACAGTGTAAGTGAATTCCTCTTTTTTTATTATTCTGATGTAAAAAAAACTTTTAAAAACAGAAAAGACCTAATAAAAAAATAACACAGGAATAAGTTTACCTTGATGATTTCTAATGCTCAGTTTATATGCTGCTTATTTTTGTTTTTATTTGCAACTTCCTGTTTAAATTTCTAATGCTTGATCCTCAATTTTTGATACCTGTCAATTTTCGGCACGGGTCATAAATCACCTCCAAATACTGTACATCACAGTTGACTAGGATGTAAACGGTCGGATACGAATCGGATAGTGATCAAATTTTATTTTTAAATGTTATAATTTTTTTAATATGAATACAGATAGTCACGAATATAGATACATATTGAATATCGAACGAATAGGAATATATATACGAATATAATATGGATAATTAAAAATAAATTACTGTTTTATATTCTCATAAATAAATAATATCTAAATATAATATTTTATTTAGAAATTAAGTTTCATTGATGCACTACCTCCAAAAAGAATCATGATACACTGTCTAATATAAAAGAATCATGATATATACATATGCGTCAATTTTTCAATGAATCATTTTTTGGTTGATGTACTGGCGTACTGCTTCCAATTATATAAAATATAATAATATGATAATATTTGAGCAATGGGTAAGGTAATTATTTTTGTTGATGTAAGGGTACTATAAAAATATAATATGATTATATAAAATATAATAATAATAATATAATAATATGATAATATTCGTTAGTTAAATGGGTAAGGATACGGGTAAAGACTATTTCGTACCTGTTACATTATAGGGTAATTATATAAAATATAATAATATGATAATATTTGAGCAATAATTACTGAGTACTTTTATTATTTAGTGTATTATTTTTGTTGTAAGAAAAATATTAAACATATTATTTTTATTTGTATGTTTGTTCTTTAATTAAATAATTAAAATTTTAAAAAGATATATTTTTGTTTTTGAATTTTCTTGTTTTATAAAAAATATAATTTAGTTGAAATTGATTGCACAATTATTTTTATTTTCATTTTTTTTATTAGTAATATCATTGTATATGTACGAAATAAATGAGTTTTGACGTTATATTTGTAAAATATAATAAAACTAATTATTATAGTCGTATTGTTTGTTACTCACCCGCTACCGTTTCGTTACCCGATAATTTTAACGGGTAAGGGTAGCTAGGGTAGGGTAAGGTCAAATCTTAATGGGTAAAGGTAGAGTACGTATGGGTAAGATCATTCTTAGTGGGTATGCGTATGAAAATGCTCCCACCCTACCCGTATCGTACCCATTGACACCCCTATCTGCGAGCCCCACATGTCACCCTTCTGTAGTTATTATTGAAAATGAGCTCCATTTCTCAGCCTTACTGTAGTAATATTACTATAGATGTACTGTAGCAAACTCCCACCAAGATTATATATATAATAGATTTGGATATGAAAATAAAATGTTACTTAAATTTACGAAATAAATGAAATTTATCATAAAATAAATTTTATGTACTAATATCTATAAGTAAATGTACATATTATCAAAACTAAAATTTATAACAAAATGTATATTATCAAAACTAAATTTAATGTTACAAAGCTTTTAGAATGTAATAGTATTTCTATAACCTCTAATGGGTACGGACTTGATCAATTTATAGACATTTATCTTTATCTGATACGTCCATTAATTATCAAATGAACGGATTAGATTTAGCGTTCTATTAATATTGGAAAATCAAAAGAAATGAAAATCTCAATTGATGACACTAGGAGTTTCAAAATTTTATTTGATGACCTTAAGCGATTAAAAACTCAAACATTTACATCTATTATTTAGACCAATTAATTGAGAATTAATCTAACAGAGAAAACAAATCAAAGCTTTGGATGCATATAAGTTCAATGGGGGCTTGTGAAATTAGAAGAAGATATAGAGATATTTAAATTAACGATTCATTTATTGTATTGCACTGATTATAATTACATTCTCTGTTGTAAATTATATAGACAGACTCATATCTAACCCTAAGCTATTAACTAGAGTACACCAATATTGTTGTAAAAAAATGGTCGTTTAGTCTGACCAATCGGTCGATTAGTTGTTGGCGGTGACCAAACTGTTACAAATTGTCCGTTTTTTATTTATACTATTAATTAGATGGTCATAAAATGTACTATATTTTGTCTTGTCTTATGAAATTAAGTTAAAATAAATTTATTTGATAAGTTTAATGAGTTAAATTAATCAATTTTAATAATTATAAGTATATGCATATAACTTTAATGAAAATACAAAATTATATGCAAAATTATGATTAAACAATAGCATACCGTTTAATTACTTAACGATATTATTTTCGTCCAACAAGTGCATATCGTTATTTACAACACTGGAGTAAACAAGAAGAATATGAATAGCAGAAGTTTGTTAGAGAGAAGCGTCTTCTTCTACAACTTTGTGTCCAGTGGAAATATTAATGGATGTCTCTATTTCATTGTCATCGGGGCTTAATTGAGGATTTTCAAGGATTAATTCGGAACTTACATACCCAATAAATAGCAACCAATTAAAAAAAGAAAAAAAAGAAAAGAATCAATGACAATATTCCAAATACAATAGAAAGGAGAACCTTGTTGAATTTAACAAGTACATTTAGGTCAGATTTTAGCCTGCTAAATGGAGCCCGTTGACAAACGGGCCGAGCATTTAAATTATTAACTGAAGTACCACACAGGGCCCAAAGGTCGACCCAAACTCACCCCAGCTCTCTCGACCGGAAACAAATCTGCTGCGATCCGAATTGAATGAACAGAACCCTGAAATCCCTGCCTTTTCAAATCTAACTGTTGATTTATTTTGAGATGCGTGCATACAAAAACTAGCTGTTTGGAGATGCGTGTACAGAAAAAATTGAATGGTTGGATTTGGAAAAGAAGGGATTTCAGGTTACTGTTCATAAAATTCGGATCGCAGCAGATTTGATTCCCTCTCGACCCAGGTGGATGCATCTTCGGGTGCGTATCCTCTGAGATATCTCAACTTTTGCGTGACCGACGTGTTCGGTGCCTATTCGGGGGTGATGTAGGGGTCAATATTATGTCTGCTTTGAGATTCGTGCATAGAGTATTTAAACGGTTGGGATTTTCCAAAATGTCACGCAAAGTTTGAGATATCTCAGAGGATACGAATTCTGCATCTTCCCCCCTCTATTCGCCTTAACTCTCAGTCCGCCTCTCTCTCTCTATCGCGCGCTGTCGCCGCCTCTCCTCCGTCGCGCTGTATCTCCTCAGTCGTGTCTCTTTCCTGAGTTGCGCCGCCTCGCCTTAAGGTAATAAGGCCAACTTTCTTTTGAGTTCGGACCTAGTAGACTACTAGTAGAGATAGTTTTGGTTTGCCTGCTGAGAATATGATGAAATCCTTGTTGGGTATTTGGAACCAGTGAAGAATGAATATAATAATTGGTTGTTTATATTTTTGTTTATACCGTTTCCTCCTTGTTTAAGAAAAGTGCTTGAATTAACACCGTTAATACTCTGCAAATTAAATGTAATTGTATCTTCCTAATTATAATTGTAATTGTATCTTCCAAATTAATACTCTGCAAATTAGTGAAAACTCCTTAAATTTAAAGCCCGTGTAATTGTATTCCTTCTAATTTAGAGTTTCATTCTAAATTTATACTAACTAGTGGTTATTTGCATGAATAGAATTATCATGAACTGATGCAATCAACTGAAGATGAAAAGTTTGATCTATGATAAATTGATTGGTACCAGTCAATTGGATTATATCTACAATCAGAGAAAGATACCGTCTTTTGTACCTCCTACAAGGTGCACCCCTTCTAGAAATGCACTTCTCTTCCTCTATCTATCAGTAGTTCTCTTCTTTCCTTTTGTTTTCTGCTAGATATACCCTCCAAAGCTTGAAACTTTACCCCTTTTTTTTTAACTTCTTTAGGAGCTCGACATGCTGTTCAATGCGCAACACACTTTCGACCTTGCATTGATATACACAAGGTGATTTTGTACTGTAATTGAATATCTTTGAAGTTTCTGTACTGAGTGAGGCTATGGTACTATGCAAAGTGCATTTTGGTTCGTACTATGGATGCATATTTCCATTTTTAAAATCCAAACAGTCAATTTGTTCCGATCAACGTGATCTTCATATGAAAATGTGCTTGGATGTCACATTTTGCATCTTTTAGAATTTTTTACTATTTTATTAAGTGGTACAAAATCACTTTATCTAAAGATTCTAGACCATTCAAAATTAGTGATTTTCTACCTATCCAAAAGAATAGTAAACAAATTATAAAAAAATGTAAAATTTGGCCTCCAAGTAGTCTTTCATATGGAGATCATGATGAATGGTTTGGATCGACTATTAAGACCTTCAAATGAAGATATGGATCCATAGTACGGACCAAAGTGCGTACTGTAGCCTCACTCTTTCTGTACCACTAATAGGTACAAACATGTATTTTCATGGATATGTACTATTTTGGTTTAATGCAATCTTTCTGTTTGCTCTTTTGTGTTATTTTAGTTTTTCTTGTTTTATTCTTGCTGGCTACCATATCTTTTTCCAAGTACTCGAAACACTCCATGTGAGGTTACTTGACCCGACCAGTATTGTACTTGAATGATATTTTGCCATTTTGTGGTATAACCTTCAATAAACTTAATTTATGACCAAACCCTAAATTGAACTTTATTATTTTCTCTTTGGGAAAAGTGAAACAAATTGTGGGGTCAACTCTAAGATATTCATCAGAAAATGGGAAGTCCTCTCTTGTGACTAACTTTGAATCTGACAAGTCAGCTGCCTACTATGCAAATATGCACAAAAGAGACAATCTCACTGGTGGCAATGTCATAATGCTTGGTGCCTCCCTTGAGCCAGGTGGCAGCTTTAGAGGCATTACATGCTTATCCTGGTTAGAAATTACATTTGTATTCTTCTACCTTTCTTACTTTTATTGGTAGATGGTGAGAGGGTCATGAATATTTCAATTACGGGTAGGGGTGCTCATTGGGTCGGTTTGAGTAAAACCGAATTAAAATAGTCAAACCAAATTTTATTCAGTTTTAAAAGTACAGCCATACCAACCAAATTAAAATTATCAACCGAATAACAACCAAACCAAAATAACCAAAGTAAATGTTGGTTTGTTTGGTTGAACCAAAATAAGAGATTAAATTTTAAATGGTCAAAACTCAATACATGCAGAAATACATTTAATAATCATAGAAATAAATATGAATTATCTATATCAGTTGTTGACATTACACACATTGTTCAATTCCATACAAAAATATCTAGATGTTTTAAAATATCCAAACAAATTATTTTCTTCATTTTAAGTCCATCAAAGTTAGCAAACCATCGATCACACTGAAACATGGATTTGAACCATATAGAGTTTGGTCGGTTCAATCTTTTCGGTTTTGAAAAATCTAAACCGAACCAAATTTAAAAATGAAGCAATTAAAAAATTCAACCGAACCAATGCATTTAAACCATAAAACCGAACCTTTTCGGTTCGGTTGAAAACAAAAAAAGAAACGGACCCAATGAACACCCCTAATTATGCATGAATACGCTTATCTGATTTAATATTGTACTTATGCAGTTCTAATTAGTTGCCAGTATTTGAAGTTTGGAAAGGAATGACAGCTGTATATTTTTTATTTGGTGGTTTGCATGTTGGAGGCAGGATAAACTTGGAGAATGCCATGAAATACCTTGATGAAGGTGCATCTCATGTTATTGTTACCTCAGTATGTTTTTCCCTCTCTCCCTCCCACCCCTCAGGTTATATTTAAAAATATGATAAGTTTTTCGTTATTATTTACAAAATTAATTGAAAAGACTCAATGTTCCTTCAATTATCATCTTTATGTTTGTAATGTATATGTAAGGTGCCATTGATTGTGTTTATTGGGTTTCTATGGTTGAGTTTGGGTTTTATTAAATTTAATGTGTTTGTTTTACTTTGTATTAAAATTTACTACTTGTGAAGGCTTATACACTTAAGTTTTGGTCAAGGACACGGTAAATGACATTTATTGGTTTGTAATTAAGAAAATGCAAGAAATCAAACTATGTAATAAAGACAATTCATTTTGGTCCTTCAGTAATATTATCTTCTTATGTTATATTATTTTTATTAACTTTAATGATTTGGAATTTTATCCAATTTGTTTACCTTTTTTAGTACGTCTTCAGTGATGGAAAGATGAACATGGAGCGGCTCCAAGGCCTTGTTGATTTGATAGGGAGAAAAAGACTTGTTTTGGATCTTAGTTGTCGAAAAAAGGTACATCAAGTTTTTGCTTAAATCAAGGCTTCATTAAGGCATAGAATGCACTGTTGATTAAAGCAAAATCAGTTTATATCTAAGTTTTTTCTGGACTAAACTGGGGCATATTTAATCACGTTAATTTTTTTAATTTTTATTTTTAAGTTTGAGTAAGCAGTGTGCTTATGATAGGTATTGTCAGTTTGATAGGGAAGCAAATAATGATAGGTATTTAATCTAGTTTTGTAGAAAGTATTTGCCAGTTGGTTTACATGAGGCTTAATGAAGGCCAAATTGGGTAGCCCAGCAATTGTTGATACAGATTTGAGTTTAATTGGGGCTTAATTGTATAACTTGTGTTTGATTGAGGATTTTTTTTTTAAATTGGATTTGATTGAGGCTAATTTTGGTTTTTCCAATGTCCAATTTCGATTTAGTTTTTGTAATGCAGAATGGAAATTATGCCATTGTGACAGACAGATGGCAATAGTTTACTGATGTATTTGTAGATGCTCAAAGTTTGGAATTGGCTTCAGATGCTGATGAGTTTTTGGTGCATGGAGTTGATGTAGAGGGGAAATGGTGAAGCTTTCTCACCATGTCACATATGATTTTTCCTTTTTTGGTAACTGCTTAATTAAGGTTTCATTGGTTTAAGTTCTAGTTGAGCAGTTCAAAGGCACAAAATGGCATGAGATACAAAAAAAAAACAGGTAGTTCATTCTGGCACCCAACTTAGTTGGTCATATACTGGATATAACTGTATAATTAATGTTATAGAAGGTATGCTTTCTACTTTGTTGACTTTCATTCATATCGACTTTCTTATAACATGACAGATTAGGTATAGATGAGGAGCTCGTCACTCTGCTTGGATCTCTTTCTCCAGTATGTAACACACCTCTGTTCAAATATTTTGAATCCTTGACTTTTCTCGTTATCTTATTTAAATTTGAGAAGAAAATTGTTGGTTTTCTGGTTGAATTAGACTTTCTTAGAAGACCAATAGTTTGTTATTTATTATTATTTTTGTTATTTATTATTATTTTTTTTTGAGGAAAACCAATATGATATTTGTTTTCTTTGGCATGATACATGTTACGCTCTACTGCATTTACAAATAACACAAAGCATTAATCATATTTGTAAGCACCTTTTTGCAGTTCTTTTTCTGTAAATTATTTAGCAGTTAGCACTGTTGAAATCAATGCTCAGTTGGCCAAATCAACAAAAATTGGCTTTCTTGTTCATATCAAATCAAATGAATATTTTCAAAATTAGCTCCTAATTAGGTTTTATTACCTGTCACATTCTGTTTACGTTGTGCTTACATGAAAAACATGTCTTGTCAGCATAGAAATGTTGCATATTGTTTGCAAACACAACAAAGGGTAAATCTCATTTGGATTCCCCTAATTTGGTAACTGGTTTTGTAGATTCCGGTAACTTATGCTGGAGGTGTATCAAAAATGGAAGACCTCGAGAGAATAAAGACAGCTGGTAGGGGCCGAGTTGATTTCACAGTCGGTAGCTCTCTCGACATATTTGGAGGTGACCTATCCTATCAGAAGGTTGTAGCTTGGCATAATGAAAAAAAAACATGGTTAAAATTTGAGTTAAATTCGGTTTTTCCTTGAACAAATTGTTCGTGTAATGGAGAGTAATAAATTAATGATGATTAGAGAAATGTATTTGTACAATAAGGTCAACAACTAGTGGAATACTATCTTGTTTTGAGTAAAAATATGGTGTTCCTAAGCTTATTAAATCTTTGGTGAGCTTCAATGACAAATTATTCAAACTATTAAAATCGATCTATGTCTGACAAGCATACACAATTATCCGACCAAATGGAGAAATGTGAAAAACACACAAGAAGTCAACAATAACAAACAATGAAGTCCATAAAATAAAAGAAAGACACAAAATTTTACGTAGAAACCCTTTCGGGAGAAAACCACGGGAGCACAGCTCAAAATCACTATAATAAAGAGTCTTACAATATAAGAAAATTATTAAGCAAATAACACTCTCTCACATTCTCCTACAATTTCATACAATAATTTATGCTATTATCAAAGTGTATTTGGGTGAATTAAACAAAAGAAAAAACTCTAGAGAAGAACTTGAAGAGGAGCCTTCTTTTTTAGCATAGAAGAGAGCAGCTTCACAGATGAGACCATTTAACTCACGGTTTGACTTTTAATCAATTGAAGAGTACAGTGGCGGTTTGAAGATGAATTCCGCCACAAACAACAAAAATGGACTACGACCCAATTTCTTTTGTCTTCCACATTATAACATCCATAACATATACCTCTCAAGCATACTATCGACCATCTGAAAATAAGTATACCTCCACTTTACTTTGAATAATAGGATGAAAAACACCACTAAAAATCCTGTCACAAACCCAAACTCGATGAACAAATACAACCACTTGTCCCTATCATTAGTAATTTTTGAATTGGAATCGTTATTACCATCACTCTGAGGAAGTCTCCCACTGCTAGCGCAACTCTTCTCTAGTGGGGGTCCACATAGGTATGGATTGCCACTGTAGATTGATGGGTCATTAAGCGTCTGCAACTGATGCCCATTTGGAATGTTCCCAGATATATTATTGTAAGAAAAATTGAGCACTTCTAAAGAGTATAAAGTGGATATGCTTTGTGGAATAGTCCCTGATAGGTTATTCTTGTGAAAGTCGAGTGACTCTAGAGATGTCATATTTCCAATTTCAAGCGGAATGTTTCCTATTAAATGATTGTGGGACAAGTTTAGATTCAATAAACCATCAAGAACAACTATCTCCTGTGGTATTTCACCAGTTAGATTATTGTTTGATAAATCCATACTCCTCCAAAATGAAAGGCCTCGAGAATTATACTCAAGGATCAACCCTTTGGTAATTGCATTTATTCTCCAATAAGAATTATAATAATTGTTCAACAAGAACAAACGACTCATCGAAGTAAAATTATCCAAGCCTCTTGGCAATGGTCCATAAAAGTAGTTATTTGAAAGATCTAAGACTCGTAGATAATTGAGTTGTGTCAATTTGGATGGGATATTACCAGAAAATAAATTGGACTGCAACCTTAGAATTTGCAACTGCTGAAAGCTTTCTCCTACCCAATCTTGTATTATCCCGTGAAAATTATTTTCTCCAAGATCAAGCAATCGTAATCCACTGCAAAATTGCAAATCAGATGGGAACTCTCCAGTTAAACTGTTTTTTGCAAGCTGAACCTCTATTAGTGTGACTGAACAACTCAAAGAATTGGGCAAAACTCCAGAGAGCCTATTATTTGCAAGATTTACTACGCCACTGATGTTAGACCAGCAAGGAGGAAGACGCCCTGATAAACTATTACTCGAGAGATCAAGAGAAACCAAACTAGTTAATCCGCAAGGAAACAACTCTACAATTTCAACAGTGTTATTGTTCGAGACGATCGGTTTATTCTTATATGGTGACTTACGGCTTTTACGCAGTTGTCCCGAGAAGGAGTTATTGGAAAGATCTAGTTCATACAAACTTGTAGGAAGAAATGGTATTTTTCCCTCAAGCCGATTATTACTCAAATCCATATACACGAGTTCGGTCATATGTATCAAGCTGGCTGGTAACTTCCCACTAAGTAAGTTTGTTGACAAATCAAGGAGGCTAAGTGAAGATAAACTCCATAACCAATGGGGTATACTATCATCAATTCCCGTGTCTGTGAGGTATAGAACCTTAACTTCTACTTGTCTTCGGAGCCAAGAGGGAAATTTTGGCCCTAGTTTGCATGAACTCAAATAGATTCTATTCAGTTGGAAAGAAGGGGTCCAATCACTATCAACCAAAATAGTTATGTTGTTTTCGTCGAGGTATAAATATTTTAGTTTTAACAAACTAGTTAGATGAGTTTCTGATAGTAATCCTGTGAGGGAGTTAATACCAAGATTAAGATGGACAAGATTTGTTAAATTTCCAATATCAATTGGTATTGTACCACTTAGGTTATTATTCCAAAGGTTAAGATGAGTTATACTTGTCATGTCTGTTATCCACCCTGTCAAAGTTCCAGATAAGTTAGTTGATGAAAGATCCAAATACTCCAGATTCCCCAATGTGTAATTTGACAACTTGCCCAATAATAACTCTCGAATATCTCCTTCTATATTGTTCCAACGTAAAGATAAGTCGGTTAATTTTGTTAGACTATGCAGTGGTGGTACCATGCTAATAAGTGAATTGTTACGGAGTGTAAGTTTGTTTAGAGAAGTTAGATTTCCCACCCAATGGGGTATGATGGTATTGAAGTTTTGATTAGAAAGATAAAGCACTTTGAGGGAGGTGAAATTCACAAAAGGGATTGATTGTGGAATATGGGTTAGATTGTTTTCGAACAAAACTAACACTTCAAGTGATGATAATTTGTTCAAAGTTTCCACCCAATCATTTGAATCTTTAAAATCAACTCGTGACATTTCCATATGTTTTGGATTCCTCAGATTAGGTAACCACCATGTATCGGTCTTCAACATGAAACTAGAAAATGGGTAGCCATTGCTACAATCAAAGTAGATTAATCTAGAAAGGTTTCCAAGTTGAGGAGATATCATTCCTGATAAGCCTGTATGAGACAAGTTGAGATACTTTAAGTTTCTAAATGCGCCAATAAATTCTGGAAATTTACTCCCATTAAAATTATTAAAGCTGAGATCCAAGTATTTTAGATCACTAAGAAATATCAAAGATGGGCTGATCTTGCCTACCAAACTATGGTAGATCCAATCATAGTAGCCATCTCCAATTATATACATATTGTCCAGATTATAAGGTTTGGTATTTCGAAGGTTTAGTTTGACAACATGACCTGTTTGATTGTTACATCGGATCCCTGCCCAGTTGCAGCATTGTTCGCCACTCCATGAAGCCAAACGACTTTTCGTATCACTGACACCAGCTTTGAATTCAAGAAATGCTTCTCTCTCACGCTCAATACAACAATTTGTCAAGAAGGTTTGAATGAATAAGAGGAGGAGGAAATTGAGTGAGGAATAGTGCATCTTTAGTTAATGTGAGAAGCTCTCAATTAATGGTTCAGTTAAGTCTTCTAGTTGCACCTACTTATATATACAAGTAGCTAGGTGTTGTTGGTGCCATTATATCGTGAGATTAAATATGCAAGGTACTAAGACAGTACTACGACACCACAATTCATGATACTTATGGCTGTAACAAAGTGTTCACACACGTATATTTTTGTTAAATCATGTAGTGATCATCCAACTTTTTATAAGATTAAATTTGACTGGAGGCGAGCCTTATGCTTACTAATTATTAATCCAGTGCAATGTTCTACAAGATTTATTTCGAGAATACAAATGTTAATTCTAAATAAAAAAACACTAATCCGACTGTTATATTATTTAATCTTTGATGAATTATTTTATATATTGTTTTTGTATGGAGCGGAAGGAATAAATTCTTAAAGTCGAATGCTTTTATAAATAATATTCTATGGTACTAGCATATATATAAATGGTACTTAATCAGAAATTATACCATTTTTTTTTAACAAATGACATACATGTACAAATAATTTGCAGCTTAATACTTTTGATGTGTTGGTCATGCCTTACATTATTAATGAATCAAATTAGAAAAGCAATGTTTGTACGGCAATGTAATTGATAAAGTATTATGATTTTGACCAGAGACTTCAATTGTTGAATTTTCCATAGTGAAAGCTCCTTTTGATTGTTCGACAACCGCATAAAATTGTTCAAGTGATGAATTGACTGCACTACTTTAATTTGACTAATTAATGACAATTAATTGCGAATGAAAGCGACACGTTCTTGAAACTTTGATTAGTAAAAGATCCGGTAGGAAAAATAATTAGTGTTTAAAGATTACAAAAATTGTATATTGTTTAGAATTTCTTTAATATTTTTTTGGAACAATAAAAAACTCACTTGATCTAAAAATTCTGGACCATCCGAAAGCAGTGATTTTTTACCTACCAAATAGTAAAAAAAAATTCAAAAAAACATAAAATTTAGTCTTCAAGTATATTTTTATATGATAATAATGTTGAGCAGTTCAGATCAATAATTTGGACTTTAAAGACGGATATATGAATCCAATTCATGGAACGATCCACGCATTGCAAATTACCATAGCCTCACTTGTGTTTAAATATCAAAATTTTACTTATATAAGTAAAGCTCTTCTAATGGAATTTTAGTGTCATTATTACAAAAATATAAACAAATTATTTTAGCACGCGCATTGGTAGCGGGGTGCAAAAACTCATGTAGCTTGCACAGTTATCACTACATATTCAGAGAAAAAAATGGGCAAATATCATAGAAATTTGATGAAGTTGAAAAACATTCTGGAGTAATTATCTAACTAGGCAGGTATTTGATGCTAAGGCTATCATCTCTTGATTAGTCGCCATGATCAATGATGCAGACATTTAATTTCGATAAGATTAATTTAAATATATGCATGAGGCAATTAATTAATATTACAATCTTGTGTATATTTTTAGCAAAAATATACCAGACAATTGGCTCATCCAACTTTTTATAAGATTAAATTTGACTCGAGGCGAGCCTTATGCTTATTTAATCTTTGATGACTTTTTTTTATAGATTGTTTTTGTATGGAGCGGAAGGAATAAATTGAAGTCGAATGCTTAATTTTATAAATAAAATTGCAACTCAATACTTTTGATCTGTCGGTCATGATGCCTTACATTATTAATGGATCAAAATAGAAAGCAGTTTTTTCACGGCAATGTAATTGATAAAGTATTATTATTTTGACCAGAGACTTCAAATGCTGAATTTTTCATACTGAAACCTCCTCTTGAGAGTCCGACAACCACATAAATTTGTTCAAGTGATGAAATGACTGCAGTGCTTTGACTAATTAATGACATTTAATTGCAGATGAAAGCTACACATTCTTAAGCTTTGACTAGTTAAAGATCATGTAGGAAAAATAAGTGTTTAAATATCAAAATTTACTTATATTAATGGAAAATTTTAGTGACATTTCTACAAAAAAATAATCTACATCCTCTCTAGCAATAAAGTAGATGAAATTTATTTATTCTATTTAGTGAAAATTAATTGTTTGTTAAAATACTTAAGATAAAATCTCATTTGCTATTGTCATATAAATAAGATTCTTTTTGTATTGAACCAAGTGGTGATAGAAATTTTTTAACTCCTCACCATATAGACATACACATGAAATCTCAACAAATACATCATCAAACAATATCTAATTATTTCAGTTTTAACTAAACCAAACCGACGAGCACATCTACACGCGCGTGAGACATCTCTGGGAGGTTGACTGTCATCCTTGTTTGCTTCCACCAGCTGCACAGATCTCGCATATCTATGGTGGCAATTTCCTCAATTATCTTTCCACCTTCAGCCTTTGCAAAAAGCAACCTTCCATGTACACCAGTATTAAATCATCTCATCAGCCGACGATCATATATTTCTCCACCATAAATAATGGATGAATTGTTCATGTACCCATCAAAACTTATATCCAATTTCCCCATCAAAATCACAATATATCTTATTTCCCCATCTAAATTTGAAATCCTTTCCTATTTCCCCTCATTTTGGTTTAATTGAAATAATCTTAATTAATTAATTATTAACTTTTGATTAGTAAATTAAAACGACCTTTAACCCTGTTAACTCTTTCTCCCCGTTAATTAACTCTCATTACGAAAATAAAATTAAGAATTATAATAATGTTGGGACTTTTATGGATACATCCTTCGAATTATAATAATGGCTCACAATTTTTTTTTTTTTTTTTTTAAAAACATGGTAGTAGCTACCAGCATAATGACTCACTATTAATATGATTATTTTTGTTTGAGTGAGGCTATGGTGATAAAGTACGGATCGGTTCGTGTTAGTGAATTCATAACTTTATTTTTAAAATTTAAATAGTCAATCTAAATCGCTTAATTTAACCCTGTTAACTCTTTCGAGGAATTTTTTACAGCCCTAATTTTCATAAACTTTTAATAAAATATAATATTTGATCTGTTTAGCGGATCATGGATCATGCAAAATTATTTCCAAGAGCATGGGGCGAACTATTTCCATGAACCTCTAATAAAATATAATAAATAGGGCTGTGGCTAATTTGCTGCCGGCAGCATTTCTATCGGCGGTGCTGCCACCCATTTTTCTGTTTTGTGATGTCCAAAAAACAAATCCAAACCATTGGATGTTTAATCTATATTATAATCTACTTGGAGACCAAATTTTACATTTTTTGGAATTTTTTTACTATATATTAAGCTGGTTTGAAAACCGCTGATTTTAATAAATTTCTGCAGCATTGAAATCAGCGGTTTTCAAACCAGCTTAATATATAGTAAAAAAATTCCAAAAAATGTAAAATTTGGTCTCCAAGTAGATTATAATATAGATTAAACATCTAACGGTTTGGATTTGTTGTTTGGACATCACACAGCTAAATATAGCCCCGGCAGCACCTCTGCTGAAATGCTGCCAGCAGCAATTTAGACAGACCCAATAAATAGTCTGTTTAGCGGGTCATGAGTCATACAAAATTATTTCCAAAGGTGAATAAAAAGTATTTTCATGTGGAAACAATAGGGATTTCCATGCGTTACTATTTTTATAGGTCTTTTGTTGAAAATAATTAAGTGTGTCAGAAATTACAATTTCATTTCCATAAACCCTTCCTCCTCTTGAAAATAATATTTTCTCCCCTTGCAAAAAGGGAAAATTATTCTAGTAGCGCTGTCGACCGGACAATGAGTTCAGATCTAGTAAAGTAACCCAATTATTGGATTTTAAATCGGGACCGTCCGATTCGAATCCGTAACAATCCATCCAAAGTGGAGTACACATATCCCGAGCAAGAAATCTGAATTCCAAAGCAATCTTGAGCGACAGATTCGAATCAGACGGTCTCGATCCAAAACCCAAAACCCAAAAGTTGGGTTACTTTAGGGGATCCAGACCCCCGGACAATGGAGTTAGATTGATGACCCAAGTCAAAAGATACATATAAAAGACTAAATGAAACGAATCGGATAATGATAATACACCTTTAGACTTGAGGTACCATCATTTGATTCCTCTTACACCTTTTGACCTGAGGTCATCTAATAGGACAATATTTATAATCGGTGTCCGATAAATAGAAAATGAAGAAACCAAACTGAAATTGAGTTATCATTTTCTGAGACAGACAAAGACTGTGACTAAATTAGATGACTTCAAGTCAAAACGTGTGGGAGGAAAATGATGGGCCCTAATAACACGTTTTTTGGGTGAAAACGGATTTTTTTTTTTTTTGGTTTCTGTGAAAACGGATTGGATAGTAATCAAACTTATATTGATATCCGCTTTAATTTTTATATTTAGATACAGATTTAAATCTTAACAAATTCAAATATAATTCTGATATGAAAATGCAATGTTACTTAAATTTTATGAAATAGATTAAATTCATCATAAAATAATGTTTTTGTACTAATATCTCTAAATAAATATACATATTATCAAAACTAAAATTCATAACAAAAATTATATTATGAAATGTTGTGCTTAATTATCTTTGAATATACAAAATATATTTGACCAAGATACTAATTTACCTACTTTATGTTTACTAACCATAGAATACACATCCATTTTGTTTAGTCTGGTGATTGTGAGGAAGAGAACTTTCAACAACTTTTTAGTATATATAGATGTGGACGGGTATATTGATATATTTATGGGGGAAAATTACTTATATTTTCAATTATTCTAGTTTCACCACTTTGGTGACATTTATGCTCACAAGGCACCACATCAAAACGTCCATGGGACATGTTCAGAATGTATAAAATAAACAGAAAAAATAACCATATAACATTTATTGCTTGAACTTTATTTAATAATTGTTATACAAGCAATACAGAGTCCGGCTAGTATGACATCGGTGTCACATGACACTAACTTCAAAATTGATTGAATAGACTTTAAATGACTAATCCAAACTGTTCAAACCAATTTACTTTATGAGTGATGCGTTTACATGCAAATTTTTTATATTTTTGAGTTATTTTAGTATCAAATCAAGTGGTAAAAATATTGAAAAATTAATGTATTAAAATTAACTTAAAAAATCACACACTTGACAGCTTGACTTAATATCAAATAAATTCAAAAAGTTATAAATTTTACATGTAAATGCACAACTAATGAAGTAGATCGGTTTGAACGGTTTGGATTCACCGTTTGAAATCGATTCAATAGGTTTTGGAATTGGTGTTATATAAACTGAAATGACACTGATGTTATACTAGCCAAACTCAACAATACATTCAAGGGATAATACATATATATTCAATTACAGAATGGGCATCAATTTTACAAGCAATAATATAACCTAAGCATTCAAGCAATAAATCAATCAATGTATTGGTTCCAGTAATAAGCGCACAGTACGGGTTCAAGTGCCCTGGTCGATTCATGCATTTAAGTAATAAATCAACATATATTATATATGAGCAGGGTTCAAATGTATCATCATTTTGGTGCTCCAATATGCTTCATATATTTTGTCTTCATTTTCTTAGTCCGAACAGTCGATCCGAACCGCTCAACATGATCTTAATAATAAAATATGCTTGGAGACCAAATTTTATATTTTTTTAGATAGGTACAATATGACTTTATCGGATGGTTCAGAATCTCCTTAAAAAATTGATTTGTGTCTATCTTAAAAAATAGTAAAAAAAATTCTAAAAAATATAAAATTTGGTCTCTAAGCATATTTTATTATGAAGATCATGTTGAACGGTTCGGATCGACTGTTTGGACTTTGAAAATGGAGATAAATGATGTAGTCCATGTAGAGCATATTGGAGCACCAACATGATGGTACATTTGAACCCTCCTCGTTATATATTATATAGATACTAGTATCGTGTCCGTACATTGCAACGAAGACAATATAAATTTAATAGAATATGAAGAGACTTATTTTATTAACATTTCACCCAGAATTAAAAAATATATATATAAATAAAAATAAAAAACACAAAAAAAGAAGAGATAAATAATAAATAACAGTAAAGAAAACAACAACAAATAAAAAAAGGACAAAAAATAGGTCACCATATTCTCATACATATCTAAAGCACATTCTTTAATTACATACATATTAACTTTTCTTTTAACTGGTACATAACAGTTTTCTTTGTTCTTCAAAAGAGACAAATCCAAATTAGAAATTTTTTCTCACATGAAATGTGGTCAAAAAATAAAAAAAATAAAGTAAACATCAAATGAACAGTTGTAAGACAATTAATAATTAGCAGCAGGAATTTTTTCTTTATAAATATAATAAAAGGAAAACCTTGCCACAAGCCTTCTCAAAAGCAGAAACAATTTCCAAGACTAATGTATCCTTTCTTGTCCCCAAAATGTACGCCTTGCATACTAGTAATTACAGTAACTTATATCAGTACATTTTGTAATATTAAAATCACAAATTAAATTAATTTAACATGTGCAACAAAAAATTAATTGTACCTATTTTGGAGTCCTTTTCAAAAAGCTTACACTACTACAAAAAAAAACATTTCAGTATAGCTTGCAATTGCATTCTACCATCGGATTCCGAACCGTTACTTATCGACCAGATAGAAAAGGTATATACATATGCCATCGGCTCAAAATATATGCCGTTAATTAATATACCATCAGCAGTGCACATTATAACTACTACTACTTAGAGCATCTACATCCCTGAAACTATTAGAGTTTCTAAGCTGATGTGGCAGTTTCTAATCCGGTTTCAGTGATGTGGAAGAGATTCTTATTTAGAAACTATGCAGGAAAGTTTCTTATTAAGAAACTGTTTATAAACTCTATGTTGGCCAAATGATTGGCTCAAATTGTTTCTCCTTTTTAATTTGTTGTTGACGTGGCTTCATAGAAATTCTAAAATGAGTTTCAGAGATGTGAGAGTTGGAAATTTTAGAGACCATAATTTATAAAAAGTAGTTAACAGTTATTTAGAAACTCTGCTGAGTTTTAGGGATGTAGATGCTCTTATTACGGATGGCGTTCGACTATTATGTCATTAAAATTAAGCGTTCTAACTACTACTGCTTATTGCAAAAATTATGTGGTTTGGTTTCCTATGAAATTTCTTTGGTTCTCTCCAGTTAAATATATATGTGGCTCAAAACGAAAATTAAACATTATATCCAAATTTTTATTTTTGCCATTCGAAAAAAAAAGATAAATAGAACGAATTAATGAAAATTCTACTTTTGATCAAATTAAACATTATATATGTCTCGTACTCCAAACGCTGCAGCTAAAGTTTGTAGGGCCCTAACTTTTTTTGGCGAATCAGAACACTCCAATTTGGTCAACACACAAAATAGTGTGGTCAAAGCTGCTGAAAATAAATAAAAAATTGTTGTCGGCAACTTCAAGTTAGTGTGGCCAGTGTCAAAAATAGAATTTCTCAATTCGTGGCTATTTTTTTTTTTCTGAATGGTAAAATTAATAATTTCGGAGCATATATAAAAGGAACAATAGAATGAGTACAGTGAATTAACTATACAGAACTGGATTCGTATTCTTCGAAGTATCTGACTTAATTAGTGCTCCAGTATTTTCATGAATTTTCACTTAAAATAATATAAACAGATTAAACAAAATAATTTTAAGAGTTGCTCATAGAAATAACATGTCTCCCAACTTTCCACTTATTTCCAAAGGCATGGAGCGAGATATTTCTATTAACTTCATATAAAATATAACATTTGATCTGTTTGGCAGGTTATGGGTCATGCAAAAGTATTTCTAAGGACATGGATCAGTGAGGTATATATTTCCATGAACCTCCCATAAAATATAATAAATGATCTGTTTGGTGGATCATGAGTCATGCATAATTATTTCTAAGAGTGGATAGGAAGCATTTTCATGTGCAAACAACAAGGATTTCCATACACTACTATTTTCGTAAGTCTGCCGTTAAAAATAATTAAGGGTGTCAGAAAATACGATTTCATTTTCATGAACCCTTCCTCTTCTTAAAAATAACATTTTCTCCTACTACAAAAAGGGGAAAATTCTTGTAGCTGCCGACTGGACAATGAAGTTAGATCGATGACCCAAGTCAAAATTAAGATACATGTAATTAAAGACTAAATGAAACGAATCGAATAGTGGTAATACACCTTTAGACTTGAGGTCCCTTCATTTGATTCCTGTTACACTTTTTGACTTGAGGTCATCTAATAGGACAATACATATAACCGGTGTCCGATCATTTTCTGAGAGAGACTCAGACTGTGACTAAATTAGATGACCTCAAGTCAAAACGTGTAGGAGGAAATGATGGGCCCTAACGCGATTTTTAGGTGAAAACGGATTGGATAGTGATCAAATTAACTTATATTGATATCCGCTTTACTTTTTATATTTAGATACAGATTTAAATCTTAACAAATTCAAATATAATATGGATATGAAAGTAAAAGGTTAATTACCTTAATGAAATAGATTAAATTTATCATAAAATAAGTTTTTGTACTAATAGCTATAAATAAATATACATATTATCAAAACTAAAATTCATAGCAAAAAGTGTATTAAGAAATGTTGTACTAAATTTTCTCTCGAATGTTGTGCTTAATTATATTTGAATATACAAAATATATTTGACCAAGATACTAATTTAATTACCTACTTTATGTTTACTATATAACCATAGAATACACACATGTCCATTTTGTTTAGTCTGGTGATTGTGCGGAACAGAACTTTCAACAGCTTTTTTGTATAGATGTGGATGGGTATATTGATATATTTATGACGGGGAATTACTCTTAATATTACTTTATTCTAAAAGTTTTAATAATCTTTTAAATGAAGCTTAAATTAAGTACAATATTATAAACATGATATATCTATAAAATAGAATGAAATTAATTTGGATTATGTTTCATTGCATATTAAGTAACTTAAAATTTCAACGGCTTAAAATTAGTAGTTCTTCATGCATCGATCATGAAACAATACTTAAATTGCATAAAATTTATTTGGTTATAATCTACGTGATCAATAACATATCTACAAATTTACTTTTGAATTTTAAATTGGTAAAT
Organism: Carex rostrata; assembly: GCF_964058835.1. Lineage (NCBI taxonomy): Eukaryota > Viridiplantae > Streptophyta > Magnoliopsida > Poales > Cyperaceae > Carex > Carex rostrata. Next base: position 4,001,980 of record NC_135919.1, on the reverse strand, counting down.
GAATATGATATTTCACAATTAACATTAGCTGGATTTTGGCCAAATAATTGATAATTTATTTCTTTTTTATAATTAATCATGTTTATAAAAATATTAACCTTAGGAAAAAATTTAGACACTGGAATTACAACTGGTAACGCAACATGTGAAATAGAAAATATAAATCGTAACGTGAAAAAAAAATCATGATGAGTAGACGGTTTTAATTGGGTTCATTTTCATTTCCAGAGAAATTAAAACAATCAAGGAGGTTGACTGTCATCCGGGTTTGCTTCGATCCACCAGCTGCATAGATATCGCACATCTATGGTGGCCATTTTCTCAATTATCTTTCCACCTTCAGCCTTTGCAAAAAACAAACTTTCATGTAACCAGTATTGAATCATATCAGTCAATGATCATATATTTCTCCACCATAAAATAATTATCAGTACATATTTCTACAAAGGATTAGACACTAGGAACACCAATGGAAACGCACCATGTGCAATAGAAAATAAGGATTTTTTAAGGCCTTTTTAGTTTTAGATATTTTGTAAAAACGATCCTACATATTTAATTTCTTTATATTTTTAATGTTATGAATAAAAGAACAGCCTAAATAAGTTTCATATAACACGTTAAGAAATACAAAATTAGATAGTTCTTAGCTAGTACATGCTTTGAGACAAATTTAAATGATTTTTATAGGAAAATATGCACCAGATGAATTTATTAAGCCAAAATGAATAGCTAGTTCTAATTATAAATATTTAATTTGTAGTGATGCATTTGGTTGATAATTGACCAATAGTGTTATGCGGTTGAACTGGCGATCTTTTTTTCCTTTTTTATAATATATTATTTTTATTGGGTTGATAATAGTGTTATGTGGTTTTAATTGGGTTGTTTCACTTCCAGAGAAGTGGTGTTTGCCTGTTTGGTTGAGGCCCAAAATAGAATAAGGGGTTTAGGCTTAATTATTTTAACAAATGCGGATTAATCAGGCCAGATTAACTATAGGCATAACTTTAAAATATGCCTCTAAATTTAAACCACATATCTATATCGCTTAAGAGTTAGCCCCCCAACAGTCTTGCTGTCATTAACTATTTAATTTTTTTTTTTCGGTCTTTCTTCTTTTGATACTATTTTTTCACCCTCAATTCTTCCATCCAACTATTCCATTAGTCACTTGGGATTTTCATCGCACACCTTCATTGCAAACAGTTTTGATAACAGAAGCCGTAAACCAGCTAACATTAGCACTTGTAAGATGGATTTTTAGAACAAAGTGGTTATTCAATCCTCCAAACAAACACTTGTCCAAAACCTTTGTCTATTTTTGACGGCCTAATGCGCAGACATCTCGACTGGTTCCTGTGATTTTTAGCCTGGACTCAAAACGTTTGCAGAACCTGAGCTTGCCTTCGTCAACAGGCATTGGTTTGGAAAATTAATTGCAGGCCCGTTATCACTACGGCAGAAAGGACTTTCTGCGACCGGGATTCCAGTCGCAGAAAGTTGAGTCGCCGGTCTCAGATAGGGTTAAACGGTCGCTGATCTAATATTCCGGTCGCTGAAAGCCCGGTCGCTGTAAGCCTCATCGCAGTTACTCTTCTGCTGGGTTTTGATTTGGGCTGGCGGAGTGGCGCGCGTTTTTTTTATTTTTTTTCAGCGACATTAACAAAAAAAAAAAACTTTCAGAGACCGGTTATGACGCCGGTCGCTGATGCCGCTGGTCGCCTGAAGAAAAGTGAATTTTTTTTATTTTTTGGAAAAATTTCGCATCAGAGACCGGTATCAACGCCGGTCGCTGATACCGATCGTAGAAAATCCTTTCTGGATGAATTTTGGGCCTGGTTCCTTTTTTAAGCCCAGTTTTCACTATTCACAGCCATATACCATCAATTTACTATTCACGCGTTGAGACCCAATCAAGTACTTTCCGCATGCAAGCTTAATTTTCTGATTCCATCTACCTGCTAATTATGATTTCTCATCTTCATACAAATCGTTCACTATGGAATAGTTTGTATAGTCTTTTTCAATTTAGAGGAAAAAAATAGACTTCTCCGTTAACTCTGAAATCCATTTCTTCTTAGAAGTCTTTTAAGTCGTTTACATTTGAGTAGACGGTTTTAATAGGGTTCAATTTCCCTTCCAGAGAGGTAGATATGTGAAGAGAGGATTCCTGGCAATTCTCTTCCGAAGTGAACAGCCACGAATCTGACGGTTGGGCCATTTTCAAAAATAAAAAATGAGGATATTTGTGTAATTTTTTAATTGAGGATATTAATAAAAATTTCAGAAGGAGATACATCATACATTAATGTCTTAAAATAGCCGACTTTTGAATTCATTTGAATTTATACAATGAAAAGAGGACTAGATCGAGGACAACGATTTGTATTTTTTGTTGTGTAACTAATAAATATTGACCAGTAATAATAAGTCCATCATTCATCCTTTAAAAAGGGCAAGCAATATAAAAGCAATAACAAAATTAGAGCTTTTAGTTACATTTTCTGTTGTGCAGCAAAATTCATGATTCCGAACATCAGAATCAGAATCAGGATCAACATGATGTTCGTAAAGTGAGAATCTAAAAATCGGAATCAGATGTCTTAGTTGAAATGAGCTAAATTAGATTGGAAACTCATATTTCTAGCCACAAAAAGTCTTTTTTATATAAAAATATATGTAAATAATTTAAAAAGTTTCATTCATATAATTTCGTAATTAATGTTAAGCAACTCATGAAGCATACAAAAGTAAAATTCGAAGCCAGACCGATTTGATTTTATGTTACGTACTAAAAAAATATTATAGCGATGATAAAAGAACACAATTTAAAGTATGCATGTATGCCTAATATATTTTATTAAGAAATAAATAATTAATATATAAGTAGAGAATATTTTATCAAATTTGAGCTTCAGGCTGATTTAATGGCCCTTGGAAAAAGATATAGATATATAGAAATTAATTTCATACATACAATTAGACTTTTGCTAACGGGTAACCCGTGACCCGTTCCGGGTTGCCCGTTACGGGTAACGGGTAGGACGGGTAAAGGGGTAGGTCGGGTACGGGTAAAACCCGTAACGGGTAGACGGGTAAATTTCCAAAAATGTATATCCGGTCCGTTTATTACCCGTACCCGTTGCGGGTTGACGGGTACGGGTACCGCGGGTACGGGTCCGGGTATCTGGGTACGGGTCCGGTCCGCCCAATTTTTTTTTTTTTTTTTCTGTTTTTTCCTTGTTCTTTTTTCTGTTTTTCTTTCCGTTTTTTTTTCTGTTTTTTTTTTCTGTTTTTCTTTCTGTTTTTTTTCAGTTTTTTTTTTTCAGTTTTTTTTTTCAGTTTTGTATTTCCGTTTTTTTATTTTTTCTGTCTTTGTTTCTGTTTTTTTTTCCTGTTTTGTTTAATATTTTTTTTCTGTTTTTTTTACAGTGTCGTATAAATATTATTACGTGTTTATAATTCGATTTTTATAATATGAATAGTTCGATATCAAATAGAGTATATATATATACATGAAATTATCAAGTCGCGTCTTTATAATTTATAAATGAATAAAATTTGTACCTTATATATAAAAATTATTCGTACGAAAATTTGTATATTTATACGGCTAAGTACAAATCTATTTATTTATTTCTTTAAGTAAGTCATTTTATTTTATTTTCAAATTCTCATTATAATTAAAACAATAAATTATAAATAATAATATCTTAAATTAATTTATTACATTAAAAATAATTATGAATAATTTGAAAACAATAGATTAAAAAATAAAAGTTACCCTCCTCCTTTATTCCGGGCTTGGGACCGGCTATGTAAAATAACATAGGCGGAGTTCTAACTTTTTTTTTGTTAGTAATTGTTCTTTAAAATGAATAATTTAAAAACTAATTGAAATGTTTAGAAATTATAATTTTTTAAAATAACCATAAATATTAAAAGAGGTTAGAAAATTATACCGACACTACCTATCTAGTTGTTTGGATTCATATACCATTGTTCGTTTTCTTCCGCACCGTCTAAATCTGAATTAGGTTGAGGCTGCGGCTCGGTAACGCTTTCTTCAGTATCAGCTGCAGAAGATGATTCTTGAGCTTGATGTTGGTTGCGCTCGTCAGCATTAATCCAATCTTTCAAGCACACAAGTCTTTCAAAAACATGTGGACCCAATTTACTGCGTTTGTCGGAGAGGATCCTGTTCGCCGAACTAAAACAACTTCTTTAAAAAAAAATCCGGAAAAAACAGAAAAAAAACAGAAATAAAATCTAATATATTTAAAAATAAATCTAACATACTCAACAAATAAATACAATTACTTACCATATTCAACAAATAAATCTAACCTAGTTATATAATGAATTTCAAATACAACTTCTTTAAAAAAAAAACAGAAAAAAATAAATCTTAAAAAATCCGGAAAAAACAGAAAAAAAACAGAAAAAAAACAGAAATAAAATCTAATATATTTAAAAATAAATCTAACATACTCAATAAATAAATACAATTACTTACCATATTCAACAAATAAATCTAACCTAGTTATATAATGAATTTCAAATACAACTTCTTTAAAAAAAAAACAGAAAAAAATAAATCTTAAAAAATCCGGAAAAATCAGAAAAAAAACAGAAATAAAATCTAATATATTTAAAAATAAATCTAACATACTCAACAAATAAATACAATTACTTACCATATTCAACAAATAAATCTAACCTAGTTATATAATGAATTTCAAATACAACTTCTTTAAAAAAAAAACAGAAAAAAATAAATCTTAAAAAATCCGGAAAAAACAGAAAAAAAACAGAAATAAAATCTAATCTATTTAAAAATAAATCTAACATACTCAACAAATAAATACAATTACTTACCATATTCAACAAATAAATCTAACCTAGTTATATAATGAATTTCAAATACAACTTCTTTTAAAAAAAAAACAGAAAAAAATAAATCTTAAAAAATCCGGAAAAAACAGAAGAAGAAAAAAAGAATTTGAAAAAACAAAAATAAAATGATTAAAATCTAATCTATTTAAAAATAAACTAACATATTCAAAAATAAATACAATTACTTAACATATTCAACAAATAAATCTAACCTAGTTATATAATGAATTTCAAATACAACTTTATTTAAAAAAAACAGAAAAAAATAAAATTAAAAAAATCGGGAAAAAATAGGAAAAACAGAAAAAAAAAAGAATTTGAAAAAACAAAGATAAAATCTAACCTATTGAAAAATAAATCTAACATATTCAAAAATAAATACAATTACTTAACATATTCAACAAATAAATACAATTACTTAACATATTCTACAAAAATAAATGAATCTAACAAAAATGAATCTAACATATTTTTTTAACCTATTAAAAATAAATCCGAATTTCAAAAATAAAATCTAACATATTCAAAATAAATCTAATTATTTCACAAGTTCACATAATCACATCTAACAAATCTAACATAAATTAAATAAATGTAACATTCAATAAATCTAACAAATCTAACATAAATTAAATAAATCTAACAAATCTATCATAAACTAAATCTAACATTCAATTTAAATTATACATTTATCTACAACAATAAATCTAATATCAAATTTTAAATTGCTCTACAAAAATAAATTAATCTAACAAAAATGAATCTAACATATTTTTTTAACCTATTAAAAATAAATCCGAATTTCAAAAATAAAATCTAACATATTCAAAATAAATCTAATTATTTCACAAGTTCACATAATCACATCTAACAAATCTAACATAAATTAAATAATTGTAACATTCAATAAATCTAACAAATCTAACATAAATTAAATAAATCTAACAAATCTATCATAAACTAAATCTAACATTCAATTTAAATTATACATTTATCTACAACAATAAATCTAATATCAAATTTTAAATTACTCTACAAAAATAAATTAATCTAACATAAAATAAATCTAACCTTTAAATTTCGCGGAAAAATCTTGCGGGAGGTGCCGAACTTTGTAATTTTGATACCTTCGTAATTCCGTAACGGGTTTAGCGAACCTCTAATTCCGTTTTCGTATTGGTAAAATGAATTAAATTACAACCATATATTTTTTTAAAAATAAATTTAAAAATTGAGAATAATGAAAAATGAGAATTTGAGATTGAGTTTGAGGGATTGAGAATTTGAGTTAGAATGTGGAGAGGAAGAGGATTAGAGGGGTGTATTTAAAGAAAAAATTGGAGAGGGAATAAAATTTGAAAAAAAAAAAAAAAAAAAAAAAAAAAAAACCGACGTGACCCGGGTGGGTCCGGCCGGGTTTGATTTGACCCGGACCGGGCCCCTCTTGAACCGGCGGTACAATTCAAAATTTGAATTTCAAAAGTGGGTACGGGTAAAGTTGGCGGGTACGGGTAACGGGTAACGGGTACGGGCAACCGGGTAAAGGGTACGGGTAACGGGTACGGGTACGGGTAGGCGGGTATAGGGGTACGGGTAGGCGGGTACGGGTTGGCGGGTAGACGGGTACGGGTATAACGGGTTATTTTTTAAATCACGTTCTCCGGTCCGTTTATTACCCGTACCCGTCTACCCGTCTACCCGTCTACCCGTTTGTACCCGGGCAACGGGTACGGGTACCACGGGTAACGGGTATGGGCCGGGCAAAACGGGTTCTACCCGTTCCGGGTTTAGCAAAAGTCTACATACAATCTAGATATATTTTATCAAGAACCTCTTGTCAAGTATTATTACCAATTTATATGTTGAGAAGCCTGATTGGAATTTCTGCTGATTAATATGATTCTTTAATGCTTTAAGTACTAAGATGAATATTTATTATTTGTTCTCCGGATTCTATACAAAATCTATGTATTATAGACAATACTTAAAGATGCGCTGGAAATAATAAATGCAGGACAATTGGAAATTATGTGCATCAGCATTACACTGTATTATAGCCGTCAAATATTTTCGATCAAGCAACTCCCATTCATAACCCTCCATGTGCATGGATTATGCACTCCAACCAATCAATTGTAAATCTAGTTCTGTCACCATCAAGTAGCTAGTTATCCATCAATATTTTTCAAATAGCCCAATTATTATCATTCAACTTCTAAAATTTCATAGTCTTCTCCATTCTACACGACATATGTATGATTATGAATACAAACTCAAATTTAAACACACTCAAGCTTCAATCACTCCTATGCCGAAGCCCAAGGTGCTCTGATACCAAATGTTAGGAACGATCGCAAAAGCATTCAATGAATAATTTTGTCGAACGCTTTGTGAGCATACACTAATACCTGATCAAATGGAAAAAATATGAAAGATACACAAGAAGCCAACAACAACAAACAATCAAGCTCATAAAATAAAAGAGAGACACAAGATTTAACGTGGAAACTCTTTCAGGAGAAAACCACGGGAGCACGGCACAAAATCACTATAATAATGAGTTTTACAATATAAAGAGATTATCAAGCCAATAACACTCTCTCGCACTTTATTACAATTTCATACGCTAATCTATAAAATGATCAAATGTATTTAGGTGAATTAAACAAGGAGACACTCTAGAAAAAAAAAAACTTGAAGACGATCCTTATTTTTTTTCTTTAACCGAGAAGATAGCAGCTTCAGAGATGAGACTCTTCAATTCACGGTTTGACTTTTAATCAATTAAAAAGTACCATGCTGGTTTGGAGATGAATTCTTCCACAAACAATCAAAATGGGCTGCGACCAAATTTCTTTTGTCTTCATATTATAACACCCATAATTATATATATACCCTCTCAAGCATACTATCGACCATCTGGAAATAAGTATACCTCCACTTTACTTTGAATAGTAGAATGAAAAACACCAGTAGAAATACTGCCACAAACCCAAACTCGATGAACAAATACAACCACTTGCCCCTATCATCGGTAATTTTTGAATTGGAGTCGTTGTTATCATCACTCTGAGGAAGTCTCACACTGCTATCACAACTCGTCCCCAGAAAAGGTCCACATAAGTATGGATTGCCACTGTAAATTGATGGGTCATTAAGCGTCTGCAATTGATACCCATTTGGAATGCTCCCAGATAAATTATTGTAAGAAAAATTGAGCACTTCCAAAGAGTATAAAGTGGATATGCTTTGTGGGATAGTTCCTGATAGATTGTTCTTGTGAAAGTCGAGTGACTCTAGAGATGACATATTTCCGATTTCAAATGGAATGTTTCCTATTAAGTGATTGTGGGACAAATTTAGATTTAATAAACCATCAAGAACAACTATCTCCTGAGGTATGTCACCGGTTAGATTATTGTTTGACAAATCCATACTCTTCAAAAATGAAAGGCCTCGATAATCATACTCAAGAATCAACCCTTTGGTAAATGTATTTACACGACCAGAATAATAATAATAAATTTTCATCGGAAACAAACGACTCATCGAAGTAATATTATCCAAACCTCTTGGTAGAAGTCCAGAAAGGTAGTTATTGGAAAGGTCTAAGAAATGTAGATTATTTAGTTGTGTCAATTTGGATGGGATATTACCAGAAAATAAATTGGACTGCAAACTTAGAATTCGCAACTGTTGAAAGCTTTCTCCTACCCAATCTGGTATTATCCCGTGAAAATTATTTTCTCCAAGATCAAGCAGTTGTAATCCAATGCAAAATTGCAAATCAGATGGGAACTCTCCAGTTAAACTGTTGTTTGCAAGCTGAACTTCAATTAGTGTGATTGAACAACTCAAAGAGCGGGGCAGAACTCCAAAGAGCCTATTATTTGCAAGATTTATATTGTGACTGATGTTAGACCAGCAAGAAGGAATGTGCCCTGATAAACTATTGCTGGAGAGATCAAGAACATACAAACTAGTTAGATGGGTTTCTGATAGTAGTCCTGTGAGGGAGTTATAACTAAGATCAAGATAAACAAGATTTGTTAAATTTCCAATATCAATTGGTATTGTACCACTTAGGTTATTATTGTCAAGGTCAAGATGAGTTACACTTGTCATGTCCGTTATCCACCCTGTCAAAGTTCCAGATAAGTTAGTTAATGAAAGATCTAAATACTCCAGATTCCCCAATGTGTATTTTGACAACTTGCCCAATAATAACTCTCGAATATCTCCTTCTATATTGTTTCCCCATAAAGATAAGTCGGTTAATTTTGTTAGACCATGTAGTGGTGGTACCATGCCAACAAGTAAATTATCACTTAGTGTAAGTACGTTTAGAGAAGTTAGATTTCCCAGTGTAGCGGGATATGGCCCCACCAGTTTACAGTGTTCGAGAATTAGAACATCTAAACTATGTAAACTACCCACCCAATTGGGTATGGTGGTATTGAAGTTTTGATCAGTAAGGTAAAGCACTATGAGGGAGGTGAAGTTCACAAAAGGAATTGATTGTGGAATATTGGTTAGATTATTTTCAGACAAAACTAACACTTCAAGTGATGATAGTTTGTTCAAACTTTCCACCCAATCATTTGAATCTTTAAAATCAACTCCTGACATATCCATATGCTTTAGATAGCTCAGATTAGGTAACCACCATGTATCGGTCTTCAACATAAAACTAAAAAATGGGTAGCCATTGCTAACATCAAAGTACATTAATCTAGAAAGGTTCCCAAGTTGAGGAGGTATCATTCCTGATAAACCCGTATAAGACAAGTTGAGATACTTTAAGTTTCTAAATGTGCCAATAAATTCTGGAAATTTACTCCCATTAAAATTATTCCAACTGAGATCCAAGTATTTCAGATCACTAAGAAATATCAAAGATGGGCTAATCTTGCCTACCAAACTATGGTAGATCCAATCATCAAAGGAGTAATCTCCATAGATGTTTAGATAGTTGATATTTCGAAGGTTTAGTTTGACAACATGACCTGTTTGATCGTTGCAGTGAATCCCTGCCCAGTTGCAGCATTTGTCACCACTCCATGAAGCCAAACGACTGCTCGTATCATTGACACCAGCTTTGAATTCAAGTAGTGCATCTCTCTCATGCTCAATACAACAATATGCCAAGAAGGCTTGAATGAATAAGATCAGGAGGAGGAAATTGAGTGAGGAATAGTGCATCTTTAGTTAATGTGAGAAGCTCTCAATGGTTCAGTAAAGCTCTCAAAGAGTTACATCTACTTATACAAGTAGCCAAGTGTTGTTGGTGCGATGATATCCTGAGATTAAATATGCAAGGTACTGAGACACAAGGATACGTCAACTCTTTGAGGTATTAATTAAGACAGTACTACGACACAACAATTCGTGATACATATGGCTCTAAGAAAGTGTTCACACACGTATATTTTTGTCAAAATCATGTAGTGTTCATCCAACTTTTTATAAGGTTAAATTTGACTGGAGGCGAGCCTTATGCCTACCAATAATTGCTAAATTTTCCAAAGTGAAAC